>NC_065581.1:5605000-6205000 GCF_024542745.1 Macaca thibetana thibetana | reverse complement strand
ATGCTGCATTTTGGTGAAAATAGACAGCCTATTTCATCATTTTGAAGCAACATTTATATAGAATGTCATTTCAGACTTTTGCTCCTATGGGTTTCTGCATTGATGATCAACGTGTTTATTTTTAAGCATCTCTGTGAAGTGACTAATAATGGCATCTAAGAAAGTAGGACAGTGTTTCCCAGAGAGTGTTCTCTATGAACACCTGTCATGTGAGATGCTCCTTGGGGGGAAAAAAGTTCCATCGTCAAATACATTTGGATCATGCTGTGTTTTGTGTCTCTTCTCATAGAGGCCCAAGGCACATTCATATATAAAAGGCTGTGAGTAGACAAGCAGCCAAAAAATGAATCTTGTTTAGCCCAACAATTCCCAAAATTGTTCTACTATAAACACTATCCTAACACATTTTTATTTTTATAATACCATCTAATAAAGTGCAGAACTCATTCCAGGAAATGCTGGACTATAGATGCATATTACCTCTATAGAACACTGAGGCAGGTGGACGGCAGATCTTGAACAGATTCGTAGTCTATGTGTTGTGATAACTTTATATCCATTTTTTTTCTTTTTGACACTTAAGATTTTGTGCAAACATTGAACTAACTATCAATTTGGCATTCATTTTTAGTAACTTTTCAAAAATAATTGTTAAGAGTATGTTCTTATATTTCTCAGATATTTATTTGGCTTCTTTTAAGCAGAAAGCCTATTTATTTTCTTTTTGAATGTGCTTATTAAACTCTTATTGAATACTTTGTATGTGCAAAGCATCATACTGGGATTAGAGTAGTAAGATACATTCATCCCTTGCCTCCAGAGTATTTGTTGTCCAGAGGGGACAGTCTGAGTAGGAAAGGCTGTGTTCAGTGCCAGCCTTTTGAACAAATGCTTAGAAGCCACCTTGGAGGGAGCGACTGATGGCAAGAATAGTTGAAAGAATCCCCCACAAAGTGCTATTTGAGGTGGGTCTCAAAAAATGAATAGAAATTGACCCAGGGGAATGGAAAATGTATACATTCTAGAAAAAAAAAAAAAGAAGAGTTCAGTGGAGCATGACATTCTGGAAGCACACTGATGTCTTTGTATGACTTGATAAGAAGTTTAGATGTAATTCTATAAACAGCCAGAAGCCTCTGTAGTAATATTTTAGATAGAGTATTAATATCTGATTTTTTCCTACTTTTTAGATTGCTATAGCAGAAGTGTGGAAGATAAATGGGAGGACCAAGATTTTGTCAGGGACATTAGTAAGAGACTCAAGGGGGAAAAAAAATCTCACTAAGTAATAGGATAAATGGATGCTGCATGAGTGTGCATGATTTTTCCCCTCCTTTTTTCCCCCAAAGGAACTTATCTTTACTTCTATAACTAGAGGTAGTAAAATGTGTGTGTGTGTGTGTGTGTGTGTGTGTGTTTGCATAGTAAAATGAGACTCACCTGTAGTGAAGTAACACTCTGTGGTCTGAGGACTAACAATATGCCCCAGTGGCTGGCCCTCTGCCGTCTGTAGGTCATGCCAGGGACGACAGCTCATGTGATAAAAGGGCTAAATGAAGCCCTTTTGGTGGGGAAGGAGGGGGCTTGGACTCAGGCAGTGCCCAGCAAGAACCTGACCTCCACCATGGATAGCAGTGACAGAATCACTTTACCCCACCCCCCATCACGTTACTGTTTCCTCACCTGAAAATAGGGACCATAATATTTATTTTAAACAGCCATTTATGGGTTAAAGGAGATCATGTATAGGAAACCACATTTTTATTCTCACAATAAACCAGGAGGCAGGGAAGGTAGAAATAAAACTTATTAAAAATATGGAAACCAATGTTCACAGGGATTAAGTGACTCACCCCAGGTTGTGGGCAAAGGATCTGAGCAAACATTTCTCAAAAGAAGACACCAAAATGGCCAATAGGCTTACACAAAAAAGCTCAACACCTCTAATCATCAGGGAAATGCAAATTAAAACCACAATGAGGTGCCACTTCATACTTGTTAGAATGGTTACTACCAAAGAGAGTGATAACAAGCCTTGGCAAGAATGCAGGGAATAGAGAACCCTATACACTAATGGTGGGAATGTGAATTAATGCAGCTATTCTGGAAAGTCGTGTGGCGGCTCCTCACAAAACTAGCAATAGAACTACCATGTGATTCAGCAATCCCACTTCTGGGTATGTATCTAAAGAAAATTGAAATCAGTATGTTGAAAAGATGTATGTAGTCTCATGTTCATTTCACTGTTACTCGCAATAACCAAGATATGCAAGTAACCTAACCAATGGATAAAGAAAATGTGGTATATGGACACAATGGAGTACTATACAGCCCTTAAAGAAGGAAAATTCTGCCTTCTCAACAAGGATAGAACTGGAGAGCACTATGCTAACTGAAATAAACCAGGCACAGAAAGACGAATACTGTATGATCCCATTTATATGTGAAATCTGAAAAAGTCAATCTCACAGAAACAGAGTAGAAAGTTGGTTACTAGAGGCTGGGGCTTGGGGGCAAAGAATGAGGAAAGAGAAGATGTTGATCAATGGGTACAAAGTCTCAGTTAGACTGAAAGAAAAAGTTTTAGTGATCTACTGCACGGCTTGGTGACCACAGTTTAAAATAATATATTGTATATTTCAAAATTGCTAAAAGAATAGATTTTTAATGTCTTCACCACAGTTGCCTTTCTTTTTTCAATGTACAGAGAAAAGAAAAGTAACTATGTAAGGTAATAAGCACGTTAATTAGCTGATTGAATCTTTCTACAATGTATACATAGATCAAAACTTCACTTTGTATCCCAATAAATTCCCCATAAGTGATTGTCTACATCTACACACGCACAAAGAAAATGCTTCCAAAAGCAAATAGGAGGGCACTGCTCTCATGTCTTTTGTTTCCTGATGGCAAAGACAACCATCACTGAACCTCCCAACAAAAATACCCAGTGTCCTTGTTACATTCTGACAGCTTCATTTGTCAAACAGGGGCTGTGACAACCCACAGGCCAAGTTCTGCCTGGAATTATTTGCCCATAGTTCTAGTTGAAATGATAGAAACAGTTTAATCTCAAAGTAGGTGGGATAGCCATCCATATTTTGGTGTCAGAGACCTTACCATGTGCTTCCTCAGCCCTGCCCTGTCACCCATATCATGTCTACAGAGCAGGAGTTTCCGAGTGAAGCTTACGGTCCTTAGGGTAATAGAGTCGCTCATGTCTTTGTCACATCAAGGGTGCCACACAGAGCACTTATGAAGGGCCATGGGTATTGGAATGAGAACACTCAGAACATTCACAAAGGCTTCCTCCCTGACTGCCTCCTCTGCTTTCTCCCCTCTCTTTCCTATTCCCCTAATTTGCCTTCACCTTTGCTCCTATGTCTGTTTCTCTCTGTCTTCACACTTCTATGTTACGATGACCTCTTTCACTTACAAGAATTTATAAATGTGGCTCATTTGCACCCACATAATTGAAACTGTACTCCACCAGAAAGCACTGATCTGAACTCAGGGAGGATGGACTGTGGGTATTCCCTGGATTTTCCACATAAATTCTAAGACATTTTTGCAGCGTATGAAGCAAGGGGTGAAAAAGGTGGGGAAAAAATATTTAATGAAAACAAATGTGCCCACTGTGATACCTTGCTCGTGAGTCTCCAATATAAAAAGAGAGCATGCAAGTGGAATTAAAGCCCACAAAAGAAAGGATCCAGGTGGACTAAATATTCTTCATCTGTGCCCTCCAGTTACTTCAGAAGCATGTTGTAAGGATGGATGAGGGAATAACTGGAAGCTCTTTGAACTGCTTCGTGACAGTTGCTTCCTAATAAGATGACCCAATTACCAGCCTTATTTTCAATATTGCAACTATACAGGAAAGTTAAAGTCTTACAGTATTCCTTAAGGAAGGATAACCTTCATAAAATGCTACTATAACAGCAGCTAGAGCCAGAAAACCATAAGACAGGCTATAAATAGCTATACCTCTCTCTTGCTACCCTCTTCACCCCCCTTTCTTCTCAATATCTCAGCCTCTTTTCTGATCTTTTCTCTTCTTTCTTAGGATTTCTATTACTTTCCATCTCGGTCTGCCTGTTTCTGTCTTGCTCTTGCTCTCTCTCTGTCTCTCATGCATACATACACACTGTCCTGTGGATGCATGTCTAGGTGTTAGTGGCAGCAAATGTATTGGAGTCCCACGGCACCAAAGTATGTTAGCAGCCGTGAATCCATATGGATCTACAGCAACCTCAATTCTTGCCTCCTTATAAGGCAGAAGGAGAGACTGGGGCAAGTTTTAGAGCAGGAGTGAAAGTTTATTCAAAAGCTTTAGAACAGGAATGAAAGGAAGGAAAGTAAACTTGGAAAAGGGCCAAGTGGGTAACTTGAAAGACAGTGCACAGTTTGACCTTGACTTAGGGCTTTTGTTTGTTTTTTTGAGACAGAGTCTTTCTCTGTCACCCAGGTTGAAGAGAAGTGACGCGATCTCAGCTCACTGCAACCTCCACTTCCTAGGCTCAAGTGATTCTCCTGCCTCAGCCTCTCGAGTAGCTGGGATTACAGGCACTTGGCACAACAACCAGCTAATTTTTGTATTTTTAGTGGAGATGAGGTTTCACCATGTTGACCAAGCTGGTCTCAAACTCCTTACCTCAAATGATGCGCCTGAAAGTGCTGAGATGACAGGCATGAGCCACCGTACCTGGCTGACTTCGGGTTTTATCTGTTGGCATACTTCTGGGTCTTGCGTCCCCACTCCTGTGATTCTTCCCTTACGTGGGCTGTCTGCACATGCAGTGGCCTGCTAGCGCTTAGAAGGGGAGCATGCACAGTGCATTTACTAGTGTTGTACTCTTGGTCACTTGAGGCATTTTTTCCTTACCAGTTGAGCGTCCCTAGAGGAAGAACACATACTGGTGAAATTCCGCCATTTTAACTCTTAGCGCGCATGCGTGAGCCCACTCAGCCAACTGCTGAGGTCTTATTGGGAAGCTGCTGATCACCAGTTTCAGGTATTTCTGTTTATTGGGAGACTGCCCTTCCCTGGCACTGGCTGGGACCAATTATTATTTTAGAGAGACAGTTTAACAATTGCCTGACCATCACCTGATGGTTGCCTGCCATTCCTGTTGTGTGTGTAATGGGGGAAGCCTTCTCCTCCCCTACTCATGCCTGACTAGGTACCTACCGTAGCATAGGTATTTACTCATTTGTCAGAGGAGTAATGGGAGTTACCCTTGGGAGGTGAGTCTGACAGTTTTTGTGTCTGTTCATGAGTATTTCTTTAGCCTTCAGGAAGCTGGGGCTGGATGTTCTAAATGTGCTGCCCATCTCTGGCTAAAGCCTAGCTTAGCCATTGCGATGCTCCTTCTCTGCACTGTTGGAGGTTTTGCTTTGGCTTCTTCAACTTCCTTGTCTATTTCCTGTCCAAATCGGTTTACAGATCTCTATAACATCTTGTCCCATGTCTGGTTCAATGAATTTCTGATGCAGAAATCTCTGCTGTGTCCAGCACTTTGTGACACCCCATAGGGGGTTTAAGAGGAATGAAAGACCCCATCTCTGTCTTTTTTCTTTCTGAGATGGAGTATCACTCTGGTGCCCATGCTGGAGTGCAATGGCGCAATCTCAGCTCACTGCAACCTCTGCCTCCCAGGTTCAAGTGATTCTCCTGCCTCAGCCTCCCGAGTAGCTGGGATTACAGGCACCCACCAGCATGCTCAGCTATTTATTTTTTATTTTTTTTTATTTTTAGTAGAAATAGGGTTTTACCATGTTGACCAGGCTGGTTTCAAACTCTTGAACATCTCTGTCTTTAAAGAGCTTACTGCAGTTGGAGTGAGAAGAATTCCACAAACAATGAACACAGTCATAGACTATGTAATCAAGAGCTATACTGATACAGTTGCCTTCCAGAAATGTGTGACGTGGCTGGCAGAAGGGACTCTGGGCAGTCAAGAGCAAGAGAATCAGTTAGAGTTGAAGGGTAAAATCTCAGAAAAGGGCAGGGAGGTCTTGAGATGACTCCTGAGGAATTGGGAGCATTCCAAGAGGGCTAAGAAGTATATACCCTCCAGGCAAGGAGGATGGCATTCTTGGTAGTCGAGGAGCTTGTTGTTCTGCTGATGCACACAAGCTTCTAGTGAGAAGGGAATATTTTCCTGAATCAAGTTTCCGGCTGATTTGGAGTTTGGGCACCACTCAGTTTCAAGGCTCTGGAGTTGTAAGGAGCTTGCAGTGGCAGGAAAGGCCCATCAGGCAGGCCCATGAGGAATGTGCTCCCCTTATGGAATCAGTCTGCTGTTACTGCTTGGTTAGTGCCCACGGTGGACAGGGGCCTTTGGTATTAAAGCAATTAATTTTACAAAAAGAGGAAGAAAACCTTATGTTTTTGTGACTAAAATGACGGAAATGAAGTAGTGGAGACAGCTGCAGTGGCATTTTCCATCAAACAGCTTTTCTATTTGTGCAACATATTTCTAAGTGATAGAAAATGACACACTCTCTCCATTACTTCACTTCCATCATTTCCATCATTTCAACCTTTTCTAACTTTCATATTTGTGAAACAAATTGCTTTAAACATGTCAAAGACATTTGAGTAGAGTGTTAGCCAAATTTTAAAAATAAAGATGATTCATAAAGACAGTTCTTGTGTTTATAGCCATCAAGACAAAATTTCAGGAAAAAAAAAATCACAGTCCTAATTACTGAAGGCACAAGCATAAGGTAATCATCTTTGGAAGTTAGAAACAAATCTCTTTTTGCTCTCTGCCTCTTTTCCCTTAGATTTATATGGGATGGTAAACCTGGCTTTGTGGTGCTCAATCATCCTTGCTTTAATGATTCACTAAGTAACCCCTTGCAAGTTGATTTCTCCAGCCTCTGGATTTATTTGCATTGTTATGCAATGTGTGGAACACCTCACTGCTGTTCTGCTCCTCACCAATTAGTTTTATCTTCTCTTATAGCTGATGCTTCTTGAGGGGAAAGGCCACCTTGCGTCTTTTGTTAGAGATAGGATGTTGCCGAGGGTAGGGCAACCAGGAGGCATCCCTTAGCATGTAATTTTGAAGAATCGATATTGATGCTCCAAACAAAGTTGGTTCAAAAATGTGTCTCTTAAGAAATTTAAAAACCTACATCACTGATGGAAGAAAAAAAAGGAAGGATGTGAATATACAGGATAATTGTACAAAAATTGAGTACATATATTGTTGTTGTTTAAAAGTTTAAAAAATTTTTGAAAGGAACTCCACTTTACAGAAAATTTACAAGACAAACCATACAAAGAACTGTTTTTTCCCAGAACCATTATTAGAATTGTCGATCTGATGTCTCATCATCCCTGAATATTTTAGTGTGTCCTTCCTACGAGCAAAGACATTCTTCTGTGCAACCATCAAAATAAGGAAATTAACACTGATATTTTATGGTAATCTAATCTTTAGAAGACATTTGAGTTTTTCTACTTGTTTGATAATGTCCCTTTTAGCAAGGGAAGCTAGTCCAGGATAACATGTTATACTTAGATGTCATGTCTCATGTCTTTAGTTTTCTTTAATTTGCAACAGATTCATAATCTTGCTTTGACTTTCATGATTTGACACTTTTGAACATTACAAGGCAGTAATTTTTAGAATGCCCCTCCATTTGGGTTTGACTGACGTTTCCTCACTTGATGTTAAAATCAAGTCACGTATCTTTCACAGGAAGATTGCAGAAATGATGCTGTGTTCTTCTCGGTGCCTCCTACCTGGTTGCACATAACTTTTACAGATCCCATTACTGATGATGTTAACTTAACCACTCGATTAAGGTGGTGGCAAAGGTTGAGTACCCAGGAAGTAGACTGTGAAATTAGCATGCAAGCCGTCGATGAGGGAGTGCCGTTGGGATCAACTCCTATGGAAGGAAGCAGTATTGGGCAGTGGGGGAGTCAGGCTGCAATGCAGTCACACCAAAGGCCTCAGCTGACCCTCTGTGAAACTCTGGAGCTGAGATGGCTCTTCACAGTTCTCCTGAGATGGGGACAAAGGGATGGGGCTTTGTTGCTCCATAGTGATCAGTCACTGGATGTGAGCCATCCCTGGAATGAGGTGTGACCCTGGATGAGGCAGTTTTCTTCTGCTAAGGCAACTCCCAAGAAGGGCTGAACCACCAAGCACTATTTTCTGTCATCACTCCCAGCAGCTGAGGATAAGCTTGTCTGTCATTTCCGAAGGTGTGTTGGGAAGAACGTCACAGAGCCCAACACAGAGGCGACTGTTGGAGTTGCCCCTGCAAAGTTACTCTTTATTCCTTTTATGGTTAATAAGTACTTTATAAGAAATTATCTTGAGACTATAAAATCCCATTTATTACCAAAATTATTATCGATAGAATGATTGATTAATACCAGGATGAATCCTGATTTTCTCCTTTAATTAAATAAGTTATTTAAATCTTTTATTATCATTAAATAACTCAATGTTCAAGTAGCTTCAAATAGCCTCGATTTTGCCAGTTGGAAACTATTCCAACTAGTTTCAGTATCCTTACTTCCTCATTGTCTGGCACAGTAAGATGTTTCAGGCCCATTTTGAATTTTCCCTGCACCTACCCTCAAAAGAACCATTTCTCTAAGGAGAACCATTTCTCCAAAGAACTCTGCTTCAGTTTAATAGAAAGTAGTATTTAGAAACCAAGATCTAGGTCCTAGGTGTGCTCGTAACTATTTTACCTCCTTGCAGTATTTCCCAATTCAACCTAGGTATATCTCACTCATCATTCTTTTCACCTGTCTGTCGTACCTATGGTGACCCCGGATTCATGACTCTTGTCCTCCACACGTTTCTTTTTTTTTCTGAGACGGAGTCTTGCTCTGTCGCCCAGGCTGGAGTACAGTGGTGTGATCTCGGCTCACTGCAAGCTCTGCCTCCTGGATTCATGCCATTCTCCTGACTCAACCTCCCAAGTAGCTGGGACTACAGGCACCCACCACCACGCCCAGCTAATTTTTTGTAGTTTTAGTAGAGACAAGGTTTCACTGTGTTAGCCAGGATGGTCTTGATCTCCTGACCTCGTGATCTGCCCGTCTCGGCCTCCCAAAGTGCTGGGATTACAGGCATGAGCCACCGCACCCGGCCATCCTCCATACATTTTTTATACTTGAGCTTGTCATTTACTGAGTCTTCACAATGTGCCGACAGTGTGCTTTGTGTTTGCGTTAGTTTTATGTTGCTGTTTTAACAAAATATCATAATCTTAGTGTCTTAAAACAACAAATATTTATTATTTTGATATAAGGTATAATGATATATAAAAGGTGTAATGACATATTAACTGAGCTCCTCCTACCTAGTGTCATCCCTTAGGGAGGAATCAGTGGAATTCGGATCCTGATTATTCCAGCTCTAAATGGTCCAGAATAATCAGGATCCAATGGCTGGTCCTGGTCTACCTGGTCTGACACTGGGCCTGGGATCTGGAAAGGTCTTAGAAGAAATTACATTGAGACTGTAAAATCCCCTGAGCAAGAAGACAAGGTCTTCAGAATGTGAAGTAAAGAACATGCCCTCTCCCAATTTTATGCAATGAATGAAATTCTACTATGGCAATTTATTCATTTAAGATGTGAAGGCATTATTTCCTACAAAGTATAAACACGGAGGTAAAAAGAAGTATTAGCACTCTTCTTAGTTAACATTTTAGCAAAATGAATTTATTAGACTCTTGCCATTAACTGTTAGCTGAGACCAGTTCCCTTAGAATGAGTTGCCAAATGACTGTTTTCATGGGGAGCCATGTGATGTTCAGTGACCAGGTGCTGCCAGGGAGGCTGGCCCAGATGAGTCCCCAAAGTGAGGATTCTCTAGCCACTCCACAAGCAGTATGAAACTCCAGGGAACATGCTTAAAGC
The DNA here is from genome assembly GCF_024542745.1 of Macaca thibetana thibetana. Classification (NCBI taxonomy): domain Eukaryota; kingdom Metazoa; phylum Chordata; class Mammalia; order Primates; family Cercopithecidae; genus Macaca; species Macaca thibetana. The sequence continues at coordinate 6,195,096 of NC_065581.1, read as the reverse complement.
ACTCTGGAATTTGAGTAGTGGCAGATGTTTTAGACGAAATTCCACTGTGCCACTTTCCAAAGCACTGGAATTAGGTGTTATTTATGGAAGGCGATACTGTACCCCTTCAAGCCCACAAATAAAGAGGTACTCATCAATGACCTTTATTAAAGGCAAATCATTGTGGAACACATGACCAGAGGAAATGAGAGGAGATTTGAATATATTCCAAGGCCTTAAAAAGATGTCAAGAACAACTGTGTTCTCCCACAAGGCATCCCTAGGCAAGGATGGTCCAACCTCAATACTGTTTCTTTACATCCCTGTTTCAACTGCATCCATGGTCTCTTATGTTGTTTATCTATGTCACTTGCAAAAAAACTAGGCTTGAATACAGTTTTTTTAAAGTGATGCTTTTAAATGTAAGCAGTAATCAACTTATGAAGTAACAATGAGCCTCTATAGTAAGCAAATAAACATCCACACATAAATATACATACGAATAAACAAAATGCAAATGTGTGTCTTTCTTTCTGCCAATCCTTTGAATTCCATATTTGTTGTCGTGTAGTTAATAAAGTCATTGACTTTCCCCACAGTCTACTACTCTTGCCCTGTTATTCTCACATGGCATTAGTATTATGAATTAAATTACAATCTAAACTTGGATATTTAATTATAAACCCATTGAGCACAGGAAATGTATCATATCTCAGCACATTCACCATCCCATCTCCTCCAGACTAAGTAGTATCACTCTGCTCATCATAAGCACTAGTAAACATCTGTTTAATATTTATTGAGTATGTGTTGTAAATATCCACTTGTAGGTTAATATTAGATTGACTGCACCATACTCCTTAGAATGTTTGCTATGTTGATTTTTGTTCTTCCAATAATTGTTTTAATCTCTGGCAATACAAACTCATTTAACACTTGCTTTTATATATTGCATTCATATATACTCCAAAGACAAACAAATACTTTTTCAGAATTACCAGTGATTTATAATTATCCTTAAAATTGACTGTTTTAGCAAAAATGTCATCAGTTGGCCTGTTTTGTTTGGAAGATATTCAGCTAAACGTTTTATCTTTGTTGGCTAATGACACTTTATTTTTTAAGTCAGTTGCCATGATTTTAATGAAATGAGCCCTTCTTGTAAAACCTAGAATCCTCATCCTGCTCATGTAATGGATGGAACACAAGCAAATGAGCAAATGGTGCTTTGGCTCCATAGACTTGCCATTTGCTGGGGGAAATTCAGTTGTTGTAGGAGAGAATTCTTTATGGTATGTGTTCTGAGCAGACTGAGAACATGAAAGAGATGGGTCTCGAAGCTGCTAACTGCAAGGCATCTGGTCAGTGACCTTCATGTTCAGTTCAAATTTTGCCTCCCCACCAAGTCCCTCTCCACCCCTTGGGCTTCCAGACCCCAGCACGAGGGGTCAGAAACCCAAGAAATATGAAAACATTCTTTGTCAGTTGAAAGAACTGCATAACAGTTGGGGTCATATGGGGCAAAAAACTGGGTATGCAGTTTGGTTTATAACTGTGAAATCCGGCAAACTACAATAAATTAGACATTGCAACACCAACATCCTATTTTTCTCCCTCACATCTCTAGATCTTGAAGAGTTTAACCTCCATGGATTGATAGGATAACAGTCTTGTTTAAATTCATGCCAAGGAAGGTCTGGAAACTGCCCTAGAAACAATGGTCATGTAGATGAACTTTGTACTTCTGGTGGCCACATTTTTTATACCATGTACCCTGAGCAATTTTCCCTATTTCCAACCTCCACTTTCCTCCCTATTTCCAACACCCAGTTCCAGCTTTTAGGAAAAGTACATAGTGCAACAAATTTAAGCAAACACATTGCTTTTCCCAGGGATATAAACATTTCAGATCATCTCTAATTTCTCTTCAGTTGGTAGGATTTTCATTACCAACAAGCAAAAGGGGGATATTGGGAGGTCAAGAGATCTTCATAGTAATCCTGATTGCTCTCCTGCAGTCTTCACAGAACAACCAAAGTGATTTTTTTTAAAAGAACTTAAAGCAGATCATGCCTCTTTTCTAGTGACTGCTTTTCTCAATCCGAACAAAATCCAAAGTCCTACAAAGCCCTGCTTGATCTGACTCTCTCTGACATCATCTCCCATGGTTTCCTCTGCTCCAGGCACTTTCTCATCTCCCACAATTCCCCTGCTCGGGCACCATTGCCTCCCACAATTCCCTCTGCTCCAGGTGTCTTATCTCCCACAATTCCCTCTGCTCAGGCAGCTCATCTTCCACAATTCTCTCTGCCCCAGGCATCTTATCTCCCACAATTCCCTCTGCTCAGGTGCCTCATCTCCCACAATTCTCTCTGCTTCAGGCATCATATCTCCCCCAATTCCCCTGCTCAGGTACCTCACCTCCCACAATTCCTCTGCTTCAGGCACATTGGCCTCCTCAAGTATGCCAAGTACCACCTCCCACAGGGCCTTTGCACTGATGACACCCATCCCCTCATATTTGCACTGCTCATTCCCTCACTTTTCTCAAGTCTCTTCTCAAAGGTCTCCTCTAGCCACTGTCTCCAAATTAGCACCCCCAACTCTGTCCCTCTCTGTCCCCTTAAGGTGCTCTAGTCATTTTTTCATAGCATTTGTCTCCATTTGACATAGCATATATTTATTTGTTTATTGTCCGTATACTCCCACTAGACTCTACACTCCATGAATCTTCTATGTGTTGACACTGCTGCATTCTCAGTACCTAGAACAGTGCCTGGCACTTAAATGATGCTTAATAAATAACCTGTTGATGAAAAAAATCTGGAATCATTCCACATCAACAGTTACCTGTTAATTGAAAAATCACAAATTTATACATTTGGAAAGGAGTCTTTATTTCTTAGAAAAGGTTACAGCCTGCAGAGTGACCATCCAGACAGGCTGAGAAGCACAACCTCTGGCAGAGGCTGAAAAGTGGGCACTTCAAGGGAAAGGAAGATGGAACAGGAATTTATGCTGAACTTGTTGGCCAAATATACATATTCAACAAGTTACAAGGGGAGCTATGAACATTTATGAAGAGGGACTTAATGTATGCATACTAAATAAACATGGAAGAGGGACTTAATGTATGCATACTAAATAAACATGGATGTTACCTGTGACCCATATTCACTTTAGGGTGAGACCTAACATTTATATGTACTGAAGTTAGGCCCCATACATCAAAAGGTGAAGCAGGGACAGGAATGCATGGAAGTGTGCAGCCTCAGTAAATCGTCCAGAACCAGTCCATGGTTGATAGTCTCTTACCAGGAGAATGATGCTGAAATCAATCTCTTATCCAATCAAAGATGTAATTGTGGCTGGTGGAATGTGGGTCAGTCAGCATCTGGTGGTGGGTGAACTGCAGTTGTTTCAACATTGCTCATCTTGAGACTAGGGCTTGCTTAGCTGCTAGAGAAAAAGAAAAACTTTGTGGCAGTTAGGACATAGTTTATTCTTTAAATGCAGAGGTTCGTGACTTAACCCTTGCCTGGCATGGCCTTGGGTCTTGTTTATAATTAGATATTTTATTGCCACAGTGTCAGTTGTATGATCTCTATTTTAATATTGATTCTGTTCAATTTTGTCTAAACAGCAAAAGGAAAGGGAATATAATGAGGTGTGTACCACCTCTCACCCCATCATGGCTGCGACTCAGTTTTTAAGATTTCTCTGGGGTCCCCTTAGCCAAGAAAGAGTCTGTACAGTTGGTTGGGAGGGGAGTGGGAATAAGACTTTCCTTTTAGTTCTCACACCTTATTCACTACCTGTGTGGTTATGTTCAGAAATAAAAATAAGTTTAGTAAGATTTCTTCGCTGTTATAGCCATCAGACACCATCTAATAAGGTGAATAATAATCTGTTCAGTTTATGAAATGCCCTTCACACACACTATTGTTTAATCCTCATCTTCTGTAATGCCCATTTTACAGATGGAAAATGCACTGAGAGGGTTCATTAGCCTCCCCAGTCACAGCTCTGGACCAAGCCGACCTGGGTTCGAATGATTGTTCTGCATACTGACAGCTATGTAGCCTAGAGCTAGTTACTTAAGTTACCTGAGCCTCAGTTTTCCCATATATAAAATGGACATAACCCTTAAAGCTGATAGGAGAGCAAATAGAAACTGCTCTAGACTTGTAAGCAGTGGGATCTTAATGGAGGCAATTGTGTACACAGGGAAGCGAATGACTAAGAAGCCAAACAGGCAACCTGGTGAGGCAACCCAGGAATTAGGAACAGTAGAAAACTGCCACCACACCAGGAGCTGGAGGCATATGGAGGAGGAGGTCCTGTCAGAACCCAGAAGGCATCAGCAGGTGCTGGAGCCATGGAGGCGACTCAGACTCTCACCTCAAGACAGAGAGCGCACAGGAGACACACCCTGACATCTCCCCTCTTCCTGCTCCCAATCCCCTCTTTGGCCAAACCTACCTGGAAGTCAGAAAGCAGAGGAGCCTCGGAACATGGCTTCCTGTGGAACCTGACAGAGGGTTCTAGGAGTGCAGGCAATAGGTCTGAGAGCAGCCAGTCAGTCAATAGGTGGAGTCGCCGAGACAGACTATAAGTGGTTGTTATTCCCGAATGGACAACAGGAAACACAAGTCCAAATTCTCTGACTCCTGTTCCTCCTGGTCCTTAGAAATTGAATCCGCAACAATAGTGAACAAATCTGCAGTGTAATGTTACGCTCTGTAACCAACTTTGTCTACATTGTAGAACATTTTCTGCTGGTTATTTTTTCTTAAAGACGAAAAATATCCTATCTTCTCTTAAACAAGGCAACACACGTGTGGGTTAGGGAATTTCCAGAAAACTAGCTTCCTGGAGTAAATTTGTATTGCAGTTAACAACACCAGGTCTTAACTTTTGGAGCAAACTCCTCATAAAGCAGCACGTTCACCCATGTTTGAAGCTTAGTCTGGAATCTTTCAGTTAGAGGGAATGACTGTTTGGTTCATGGCTGCATTTCACTTAAAATGGTGCCTGGGGCCAGGCACAGTGGCTCACACCTGTAATTCCAGTACGTTGGGAGGCCAAGGTAGGTGGATCACTTGAGGTCAGGAGTTTGAGACCAGCCTGGTTAACATGGCAAAACTCCGTATCTACTAAAAATTCAAAAAATAGCAGACGTGGTGGCACCTGTAGTCCCAGCTACTTGGGAGGTTGAGGCAGGAGAATCGCTTGAACCTGCAAGGCAGAGGTTACAATGAGCCAAGATTGTGCCCCTGCACTCCAGCCTAAGCAATAGAGAAAGACTCTGTCTCAAAACAAAACAAAACAAAAACAAAAACAAACAAACAAACAAGCAGTGCCTGGCACCTTGTAGGCAATGAAAAACTCTTTGAAGAATGAACAAAACCTGGGGTCGCCTATGGCTCTGCCCCCTTACTCAATGCCAACATCAAATGCCTACTGCCTCTCTTTCCTGCTTCCGCCGGCACACCTCCAGTTACCTTCCCCTGAGAGTCAGTCAAGGACACCATCATGCCTCCCTTGAGCACTTCAGCACTCTCTGACTGGTTTCCTTGCTCCACTCTTGTTCCTCTCAAACCATTTTCCATCTTGCAGACAGACTGATCTTTCTAAAATGCAATCTCATCAGACCTCTTAAACTTTTCAATGGCTCCTGCCCCATCTCCTTCCCCTCCTTAGGACATACTCTAAATATCTTTGCACAGCATTGGAGGTCCCTATGCTTTTTACCCTGCCTGGGTCAACTGCTTCTTCTGCCACAGGTATCCTGCCATTCCCTTTATGCACTGTCCCTTCCTTATTCCCTCAGCTGGTTATTCCCCCAGCTGTGAAGACTCTTCCCCACCTTGTCCAAATGGATTTGCGATACAAATGGATTGTATCCCAAAACCACATTCTCTAAGGAATCTTCTTCAACTTCCACGGACACTGTTAGCCACTTCCTCCTCTAGGTTTCCACACTGTTCCTCATGGCCAGTAATCCCAGGAAAAGGCTGGCATGCTGTAGGAACATTTAAAATGGATACACATTTCATTGCGGGGGCTTCATAGTCCTCTTTCACAGAAATAAGCCATTCTTAGGGAGAAATTCTGCCATCTCAATGCTGTCCATATTTTCTCTGAATTTCATGTTATGTTCTTACTTCCTCTGAATGCCACTGGCATCATCCTGAGACACGGTGTCCTCATGTTCACATTCCTGCCTTGGTTAGCCATCTAAATGGTGCACTTCCTAAAGCCAGGGGCCAGGTAGTCAGCATCAGGTGACAACCTTATGATTTCTTTCGGATTCACTCAAAGAGCTTAGCACAATGCTGGTTTCATGTATATCTCACAAAATTACACCTTACCTTTACTCCAAAAGAGGTTTTAAATGATGTAGGAAGCATTTAAAGAAAAGTGAAATAAAATCAAGGTAGAAAAGACACCTTAACAATACCTAGCTCCCATTTGCCAAATATTTGTTGAGCACCTACTATGTTCGAAACATCATGCAAGCTGCTGGGTATACAAAGTTAAACAAAACTCAATCCCTGTCTTCACAAAGCTTCCCCCCAAACCTTCCTGAGTTTGCCTGAACTGTAATAAACATGGCCAGGAAGGTCTCTCTCTTTAGGAAACATCTGGAAATATGTATGCAATCTGTCAGTGGCAACTTAGCAATGGAAAGGGCACATTTCTGCAGTCCTCAAAGAGACGATTTGCTTTTGAATACTTGTGTTTCTCTCTTCTTAGTTGCTATCATCCATGATTTCTGTGCCTTTTTGATTGTTTCTTTTTTGGTGGTGGCATGCTGTTTTTGCAGTTGGTTACCTGGTATTTCTAAGAGTTATTCAGGGACTTATTCCCTCTTGGTCTCAGCACACTCCCTTTCCATCCTAAGATGGTTAGCACAAGTTTTGCTCCCTTTTCCAAAGCAACTGTATCCACACTTCCAGCACTGCTACATACATCATGCTGTCACTTTCATACTTCCAGGGCCTATTTGGAAATAGATTGATTATTTTGAACATGAAAGGTGCGCCTTGGGAAAAACAAATGAATCAAATGGAAAAATGAATTAACATCATGAAATTTACCTTCTCAGCTGAAGACATGATATATTCCTGTGTTCCTTAGAGACAATCCTCTTTTAAGAATGAACTCTTAAAGGAAGTCAGCAGGTAGATGGAGTCAGAGCTCAGCTTAAAATATGTTTATATAAGAATGGAAAACACCCTCTGAAGGAAAAAGCTTAGAAATAAAAATGTTTGTTTCTTGTGAGGGGTGCTTGGATTGAACACCTGGATTGCTGCGGGCATCTCATTCCAGAGCTTCTAACATCTCTATGATGACCTTAGTGGGGCTTGACATTTGCAGAGAGCTCAGTTCAGCCCCATTGACATTTATTAGGTACCAACTGGATGCAAAACACTGTGACATTCTATGGGAGCTATACAGACATATGAGACAGTGTCTTCAGTTCAGTTTAACAAGTGGAATAGACATCTAAGTGAATGAGGAGATAAAGGTTTGTTTGGGCTTTTCTGGCAAATAATTGTTATAGAAAAAGGGGTCTCGATGCAGACCCCAAGAGAGTGTTCTTGGATCTCATGCAGGAAGGAATTCAAGGTGAGTCACAGAGTGCAGTGAGAAGAGATAGTTTATTAAAAGCGACTCCGTTACAAAGTAGGGTATCCTCAGAAAGCAAGTAGAGGAACGCACTGTTATTGTTTTAAGCTTTTCTTATATAGGGATCTTGTCTACGTAAAGACTAAGCTAAGCTGTGCTTATGTGTGGGTAGGCTGACAACATGACAAAATTTGCTATTCTATTGATTTAAAGAAAACTATCCTTGACATTTTAGTGTGTGAGTACATCAGAGCGTAACTGTAATTATCTTGAAAGTATATATCGTTACGGATATCGGGACATCTGGACTTTCTGTTGTTGTAGGAGTTTGTCCTTGCAGGCATTACCAAGTTGCTTCCTTAGCTGTCAATGTCTTAGGACCATGGGTTTTGACTGGCAAGGAAAATGCCTTGCTAGTTTTAAGATGAAGTTGATTTAAAAAGGTTGTGACCCTGGCTCTCCTAGGTTCTTGTTTCCCTAACAATATGGCCAGAATTCTTCTTATTACTAAGTATAGTGTATCAGGGGCATAGACTGCAGCCACTGGACTTACAGATGGCATACCCAAAAGAGGAGAGAAGTGGGAGTGTCCTGAGTTACCAGCTTCTTTATTTTGGAGCACGAGAGGGAGCAGTGATTGACAGATGTGTCTACTCAGTCACCCTCCTTGATGGCAAGTATGTTCTTCCAGGTCCTAGGCGTGAGAGAGGTGGCGTCAGAACAGTTCTATTAGGAACAATATTCAACCATACTGACCATACCATACGCTATTTGATGTCCTTTCTAGACTACCTGGGAACCTCATCACCACCTGGGACATTGTATTTTTTAAGTAAAAATATTTCAAAGCCATCAACTAACCTAAAATATTAATTTTTTAAAAGGCAATGAATTCTTCTAGTGGGCACTACCAATGCAGGGCTTTGCATGCAGCGGGCTGTCTGGTCTGTGGAATGCATTGAAAGGTTGAGGGGACATTTTCCCCAGGATTACATAGCTCTGAATCTGAGCTGCAGCTAGATTTCTCTTGCCTATCTTGTGAAGGATACTAATATCAAGAAACTGTGCACAAAGCTCAAGCCTACGTATCTAAGGTTGGAACAGAGTAACATCATAATGGAATTAAAGATTTTCATCTTCTTCCTCCTACATCCAAGCTGGGGGGATTAAGGTAGGTCCGTGTAAGGATAGTGAGGCCCTCAGTAAAGGGACAATGAGGCATTTGAATATAGGCCTATGGGCCAAGCGACTTTTGCCTTAAAAACGGTAGTTTTGTGACCTCAATAATAATTCACAAATGAAAGCAAGCACTTAAACTAAGAGCATATGTTAATTTCTAGATCACTTGGGAAGATGGCACTTATTTTTGATAAGTGTGAAAAATTGCAATTGGTAATTATAATATTTCCTCATGTTTAGCAGTCCAATTTCAAAGGCTGAAATTATTAAAAACAAAATGGGATTCCTTTCTTGGATGCTGTCTTTCCCAATTCTCTTTCTCTTGCCCTAATGTTTTTAGCCCAAAGTTGCATGATTTGGGGGAGAAAAGGAGAAAAACACATCTATCCAGGCATTACATCCTTTAGGCAAACACATGCATGGAAGTTCCCTGTATGGAGCCATGTTTCCCATCCAGATTGGGCCAAGGATAGCTGATGGGCAGTCATGGATGTTGATGGATGGGTTTTCCAAGGATAGCTGGATTGTGGTCTCATAACCATGCCGACTTCTGGGGCTGAGAAGGGCTATTAAGTGAAATGAAATACTACTCTGTCACAACTTTCTCGCTCACAGTTCAATCATGGAGAATACTTCCCCAGTGCTGTCATTGAAATCATTACATTCAGAATTAAACATAGTGTAATAGAGCAGTCAACAAGACCCTGAGGTGCTATTGACACATCAGGTTTCACATTCCTAACCAGCTTTCCCATACAGGGATATGAAAAGCCTGCCAGTCAGGATTCTTTTTCCTTCCTTTGGAATTCATCTCACCACTCCCTGTCCCTGACGAGTTTCCATACCCTGTTCCCGGGCCACGTGGCATCAGCGTATCAGCAGGGTTGCTCAGCCTTCACCCTTTGGCATCTTCACTCTTTGGAAGCCTTCCCAACGCAAATCACAAAAAAATGAGTTGGCCCAGAGAGACCCTCGTGCAGGTTCCTCTCCACCTGGTCTTCCTTCTCTTCACTCAGTTGTTACCTCCTTTGATCCTCACTTCTGGCTCACACATCTTTTATCCACCACAGCATAATTTCTCAATGTCCCTTTTCCTCATATTCCTTCAGACTTTCCAGTTTTATTCTTTTCTCACCTCCTTTCATCTCCCTAGATCCCTTTTGCCATTCTCCACCTTCCTTCACTGAGGCAGCACGACATAGGGCAAAGAGAACAGGCTTCCCTGTCCCCAGTTCTGTCTCCACCTCTGCCTAGTTACGTGATGTGCAGACATGACACCCTCACCAAGCCTCAGTTTCCCATCTGTAAAAATTTCCTCACAGAGGTTTTGTAAGGACCCTAAGAAACAAAACTTAATTCCTGTCACTGTATTTCCATCACTATGTGAACTGCCTTGGCGACTCTAAACAACTTTTGCAATCTTAAAATTGTACATTTTAGCTATGAATTGTAAAATCAGTAAAAAGCTACAAACTTCCTATGTTTTCAACACCCCCTGAGACTGTGGGGAATTTAACTGGGAGACTTTAAGGAAACTAAAGGTTGACCTACTAGTAGTATAGATGTTTGCGAATAGTTTAGAAACATGTTTCTCCTTGGAAGGAGAAACTAGGTGATGGTATTTTCTTCTTAGGCTCAAGTGTTAGACACCAAGAGTCTATAATGAATCATGCCTTAAATAAATAAAATGTGAAATCCTCTTAGGCAGATGTTGGCAATTGTTTACTGTAAGGGCCAGCTACTGTGTTAGGCGTTGCAGACCATATGGACTTTGTCACAACTATTCAACTCTGCTCTTACAAGAGCAGAGTTGTATTGTAGCACAATAATACACAAGCAAATCAACATAAATGTGTCCCAATAAAACTTTATATAAACAGTAGGTAAGCTACATTTGGCCTCAGACTATAGTTTTCTAACCATTGCTCTAAGGGATGAATGGAGAATACAGTGATCATTAATGACTCAGAAAATCAGAAATTATGATTGAATGGGAGGTTTCAGGTGACTCCATGATGATTCTGGAATTATTAAGACTTTTTGGTTACTAATGAATGACGACACTTTTTTTTTTTCACTTCTACAAGTTCTCCTGATGGAAAAATCAGTCAGCTCAAGGTTTTTTAATCTGAGATAAACTGGCCTTTGAAATAGTTTTGGACCTCGGTAGGTCTGTTGGCAGTTGGTAAATCCATCCTAATTTCCCACAGATGGAGCAGAGAAGGATCACTTAGAGGAATCAGAAAGCCCAGGACAATAAGGAAGTAACAACAACTGCCACTTACTGAGCTGCCCTCCCTACCACAAACTATGACCACTGTGATCTCCATTTTATAGAAGAAGCAAAGTTTTAGTTGATAGGAGATGAGTGCTTTGACCGAGATCACACAGAAGTGTTAGAGCCAGCTGTATTTCTTTCCCCTTAGCCACAATATCTCAATCAACACAAGTAACCTACTTTCCTTGGGACATTCACCTTTCTTCAGATTCAGAACCAGAGAGGAAAAAAAAATCACCCCTTCTTCCTTCTGCCTTTACTTTCTAGTAGAAGTTATACTTAAAAAAAAAAAAAAAAAAAGTGGCTGGGCATGGTAGCTCATACCTGTAATCCCAGCACTATGGGAGGCCAAAGCGGGTGGATCACCCGAGGTCAGGAGCTCGAGACCAGCCTGCCCAACATGGCAAAACCTCGTCTCTACTAAAAATACAAAAAATTAGCCGGACGTGGTGGTGGGTGCCTGTAATTCCAGCTACTTGGGAGGCTGAGGCAGGAAAATTGCTTGAACCCAGGAGGCAGAGGTTGCAGTGAGCTGAGATTGTGCCACTGCACTCCAGCCTGGGTGGCAAGAATGAAACTCTGTCTCAAAAAAAGAAAAAAAAAAAATCAGTGCCCCCTCAGCCAGCCCCTACTGTGTGCTAAGCATAAAGCTTTCATTATATGATAAAATCTATTGTTTTTTTATTTCCCAAACTAAACTGCAAAGACAAGAAAATGGAAGCTAAGACAATTAAGTGATTTGCCTGAAGTTGCACCAGTAGTTAATTGTGGAGTCAGAATTTGACGTAGTTCTCATCAACTCCAAAACATTTTCAACTCATACAGCTGCCATAGAGCTTAGTGTTAAACACTCTGACTCTCAAGCCAGATGGTCTGGGTTCAAATCTGAACTCCACTATTTGCTAGCTGCATCACCCTGGGTAAGTTGCTTAACGACTCTGTCTTAGTTTCCTGATTTGTCAAATTAGGATGATGATAATGGTTTACTTCTCATCATTTGTTACAGGGAAAAAAGGGGTGATAAGAACATGGTAAACCACATGCTTTGGCTTTTTCTGTGGAATATCAGCTCTATGAGCACAGAAGTTATTGTCTGTTTTCTTCACTGTTGTATCCCTAGCACTTAGGATAATGTCTAGCACATAGTAGGCAATATCAATATATGAATGAAAAATGTCAGAAGTAGTCTTTAAATTAGGTTATGACTGGATTCAAAGTCAGCATGAAAAGCATAGCTTTCCTTTTGCTTTACTATTTTTGTATAACTTGGATTTGATAGGTAAACTTTAATATGAGTCTTTGAAGTCTTAATTTAAAGTGTAACAGTGGAAACTAGTGATTGTCTTCTTTCTTTCCATGTTCCCAACAAAACTAGAAGTTAGTACAAAGGTGAAGCTTTTAAAACAAAAGTGGAAGTTAGCACAAAGGTGAAGCTGAGGTTGAGCACATAGCAGGTACAAAGAGTGCTTTCAGATGTACTTCTCTAGTTCTTTCCTATTCCCCAAAGTGCATCCTTACATAATTAGCTTTAAAATTCCTTTCATCCCTTTTTCTAAAAAAAAATCTGTCATTAACACGTAGATTTTTATCTCCGTAAGTTTATTTTTACTAAACTTGCATCTTTTTAAATACTGTGTATTCTAAATCTAAATCAGTATTTACTGATGACAGCTGCTGGGAACCACTGTAATAAATGAATTATGGGTTCCATTTACCTGGCAAGATTGCCTTTGATGTCTACACATCAACAGTGAAAGGGGTTCCAGAGAACAACAAAGCCTCTGGGAGAAAAGGCAAGCTCATCCCAAGACAGTATGCACAAAGAGGGAGCAGAAACAGGAGATGGGTGCCTCTGGAACAAACATGCTTATGCAGGTGGGTTTATGGAGGGGCTCCTGAGAGTCTGAGTCCCATGTGTCTTCAAGAGCATTACTTAGATGCCATGGCACCTAGGCAGAAAACAATGTTCAAATCTGTGCTGGATTTAAAAGCATATGTGATATTCATTCTGAGTGGTATACCCAATATCCCTAATAGCAGAGTGTTGAAGTTCTCATCTTTCTCACTGGTTTGCACTGTGTAAATTATTATTTTCATTAAGATTAAGCATCCTCACAAAACTGCACAGCAGTAACATATGGAACCACCTCCTTGGAAAGTTCTCTAACAGTATGCCTACCAAAGACTCTTTTTTTGTTGTTTTGTTTTTTTTTTTTTTTTTTTTTTTTTTTTAATGGGCTTACTGTACAATCTTGTTGAAAAAAATTCTCATATATGTTTCAAATTGTTCTAGAATGACTTAAAATATTTCTAATGAGACAGTATATAATTTTCTTTTATGATTTAAACCAATAATATAGGACAAAGATGATAATTCACTTTTTCTTTGCCACATAGGATACAATTCAGTATTCCTGGGGAATCTAATCTATTTTTTAAAAATTTTTTATTATTATTATACTTTAAGTTCTAGGGTACATGTGCATAACGTGCAGGTTTGTAACATATGTATACTTGTGCCATGTTGGTGTGCTGCACCCATCAACTCGTCAGCACCCATCAACTCGTCATTTACATCAGAAGACATTCATACAGCCAACAGACACATGAAAAAATGCTCAGCATCACTGGCCATCAGAGAAATGCAAATCAAAACCACAATGAGATACCATCTCACACCAGTTAGAATGGCAATCATTAAAAAGTCAGGAAACAACAGGTGCTAGAGAGGATGTGGAGAAATAGGAACACTTTTACACTGTTGGTGGGATTGTAAACTAGTTCAACCATTATGGAAAACAGTATGGTGATTCCTCAAGGATCTAGAACTAGATGTACCATATGACCCAGCCATCCCATTACTGGGTATATACCCAAAGGATTATAAATCATGCTGCTGTAAAGACACATGCACATGTATGTTCATTGCGGCACTATTCACAATAGCAAAGACTTGGAATCAACCCAAATGTCCATCAGTGACAGACTGGATTAAGAAAATGTGGCACATATACACCATGGAATACGATGCAGCCATAAAAAAGGATGAGTTTGTGTCCTTTGTAGGGACATGGATGCAGCTGGAAACCATCATTCTTAGCAAACTATCACAAGAACAGAAAACCAAACTCCGCATGTTCTCACTCATAGGTGGGAACTGAACAATGAGATCACTTGGACTCGGGAAGGGGAACATCACACACCGGGGCCTATCATGGGGAGGGGGAAGGGGGGAGGGATTGCATTGGGAGTTATACCTGATGCAAAGACTCTTTTAAAGATCTTTGAAATTAGTAATTAGGGAGGCTAAAATGGAGCATTGTTTGCTTGTCTTAATGTGGAATCCTCTACATGCTTTATAGAAAACAAATGAAGTAAGTTTTGCTCTTGAAGGTTCTTCTGCTTACAGTCAAAGTAATTTGCAGACTTGCCTGATTTGTATGTTTCTTCAAGTCAAGATTAATTCTAATGGATTACTCCTGTCCCTTCAGCTATAAGATAAGAGAGGGAGAACAAAAGTGGCTTGTGAAATCAACCTAACGCAGTATCTCTTCTCTCTTCTCTCTTCTCATAGGTCGCTACCCACAGGAGAACAAGGGAACCTACATCCCAGTGCCTATAGTCTCAGAGTTACAAAGTGGAAAGTGGGGGGCCAAGATTGTCATGAGAGAGGACAGGTCTGTGCGGCTGTCCGTCCAGTCTTCCCCCGAATGTATTGTGGGGAAATTCCGCATGTATGTTGCTGTCTGGACCCCCTATGGCATAATTAGAACCAGTCGAAACCCAGAAACAGACACGTACATTCTCTTCAATCCTTGGTGTGAAGGTAAGAGGCAGGCATTTAGTTTTCTCATTTAAAAATTCACCTGTTTGGCAGAGTGCCGTGGCACATGCCTATACTCCCAGCTGTTTGGGAGGCCAAGATGGGAGGATCGCTTGAGGCTGGGAGTTCGAGACCTAGTCTCTAAAAAATAAAAATTAAAAATTAGTTGGGTATGGTGATGCACACCTGTACTCCCAGCTAGGAGGCTGAAGTGGGAGAATTGCTTGGGTTCAGGAGTTGAAGATTACAGTGAGCAATGATCGTGCCACTGCACTCCAGCCTGGGCAACAGAGCAAGACTCCGTCTTTGGAAAAAAAAAAAAAAAGTCATGTATTTCCAATACATCTCTTTTTGGAGGGGTAGTAAGATTATTCTAAATACATATACCTCTCCGACATATACCATTTTTAATGATTGAAGGAGAAAGATAGAAAATTCATCCTCCGTGTATATGAGGATAAAACCTTTGTATGTGAAGTCAATACTGCTATACATTTATTTCGGGATTAATTGGAGATTGTCTAAAGTTGCACAATTAGTTATTTGTGGAGCTATTTAATTGCAGTTTTGTAATTAAAAGTAATTGCAAAAAATCGCAATTACTTTTGCACCTACCTAATATATGTTGACAGTATAACCTCTGTACACTATTACTCTGTAAACAAATTGGTTTACAGAAGTATTAGAATCTGACTCTGACTTCAGAAAAATAAAATGAAGTCGACGCTGTTCATAGTGGAACTAAC
The DNA here is from genome assembly GCF_024542745.1 of Macaca thibetana thibetana. Classification (NCBI taxonomy): domain Eukaryota; kingdom Metazoa; phylum Chordata; class Mammalia; order Primates; family Cercopithecidae; genus Macaca; species Macaca thibetana. The sequence continues at coordinate 6,179,456 of NC_065581.1, read as the reverse complement.
CTCTCTATCCCCCTACTTTAAGAACAACTAACCTCTCTATCCCCCTACTTTAAGAACAGAAAGTCTGTATATATAAAGGATTCCACAAGCTTGTTTATGTGCATAGTGGGTGCAAATTTTGCAAACCATAACTCTGGATGTGCAAAGATGTAGCTGTACTTTAATATAACTTGATCTCTAGTGCTATTTTCGGTCTTCCTTTCTGTCTGCGGCAGAAGCTTAATCTAGTTATATTCAAATAAAACTCAGTCAAGTTCAATGATTTCTCTATCAATTCTGTTTTGTGCCTCAGTCACACACAGGACTTTCTCCTCATCTTCATCTCTGCCCTTTCATACCTCTCCCCCACTCCCATACTTGGTACAAAGCTGTTTTAAGTTCCAGAGGCAGATGCAGATGTTGCAGCAGCATCAATATGCTGCAAGACCATTTCTAGGTCCTAGGAAATAAGGCAGTGAAAGATATGAAAGCTCACATGGGGCAGGAGACTTCCCATGGCACCCTACCTCGTATGCATTGCTCTCTAACATCATCCAAAATGAGCCCATATTATTGCTGATTTTGAATGATCCTTGTATGTGAAAGTTGCATTTGAATCAGAGTTAATCTGTCCTAGATATAGATAAATGGACAACAATATTTGCTACTCATCTAGAACATACACCTTGGTCCTACTGACCTTTTCTTTGTTTTATATTTATATTTATTTACTTTTTGTAGAGACATGGTCTCACCATGTTGTCCAGGCTGGTCTTGAACTCCTGGGCTCAAGCAGTGATCCTGCCTAGTGTGGGCAAAAGGTGCCAAGCTATTCCTGCACTCCCTATACATCCATTCTCATAATCTTGTACCCAACACTCCTATCTATGAGACAGATATTCAAGGTAAATGGTAACAGGAAATATTAACTGGGCCATGTGCAGTTCAAAAAATGAACTCTTGATAGTAATCTTAAAACCAGATGTAAGGTGTTTTGCAACTGGTTGATGGAGTGATATTTACAGAGATGAAAAATACTGAGAGGATCAGAGTTACAGATATATAAATTAAGATTTTGAATATGTTAAGTTGGAGATAACCATAGATAGACAAGCAGAAATGACAAGTAGGTATGTGAATCTGGAGAGGAAAATCAGAGATGTGTATTTGGGAGTTATCTGTACCTAGGGAGAAAATATAGATAAAGAAGGAAATAAGATATAGTATCTAGCCTTCAGGAACATCATCATTTAGGAGTCCAGTAGAGAAGAAGTCAGCAAAAGAGAATGAGACGGAAGAGTATGTAGGAAGCAGCCTATTCTAAGAAAATTATATTTAAAAATTCATACTTATCAATCAGGAGTTTGTTATTGACTTTCATTTTATTACAAAAAGAAAATCATAGGCTTCATATAACTTCTCAGAACTCTAGGAAATTTTGGAATGCTATAATTTACCCAGACTTTGGTTTGTTTGCAGCTTTCCTGGATTATATCATGTGTGTAAAATGGGATATATGTCTGCATGCATTTCAACTTATGTGGCCACTCTTCTTCAGGGGAAAATGGTTAGTTATGTTGCTTGACGTATTAACTTTCAGGATAACTATTCAGGAGGCGGACAGTCTAATAACCTTCTAATTGCTGCCTTGATCTTCAGCTGTATACATGATGAGCAGCTTCCAGATACCTGTGTTCTGAAAGAGTCCCTTAGTTCTAGAGGCGTTCTTGTCCTAGAGGCTGTACAGGGACTTCCCCTAGGTTATCAGTGCATGGAAAGGATCGGAGGAAGGTAGAACAAAAACCAGAGACCAATCTGGAAGCTGTGGTCTAGGACAAAGATGATGATAAACTAAACTATGGTGGTACCAGTGGAGATGAGAAGGGGTTATATTGGAGATCTATTTTTGTATTTAGAACAGAAATTGCACAGGGATTGAAGATGAGAAGTAAAGAAATGGGAGAACTCAAGAATAACTCTAGATTTCTTGTTAGGCCAGTTGGGTTGATGGCGGTGCCATTTTCAGAGCTGGGAAAACTGTGGGAAGTGAAGGGGAAGCACGAGGGGTGAAGCTAAGAGTTACATTCAGAAATGTTAATTTGGTAATGTCTATGAGACATGCAAATGAAAACATCAAGTAAGCACTTGAATAAAGTGAATCTAGAACTCAAAGGAGATGGCTGAGCTAGACACGTAAACATGGGCACGGTTAGGAGCAATAATGGACACAAATGATTCAGGGTCATTAACAAGTAAGAGTCGAGACAAAGGAGAAGTCAACAAACGAGGCTGAGCAGGAGCAGTCAGTGGGGCACAAGGAGATCAAAAGAGCCCAGAGCCAGACACATGGATAGATTCAAGACAGCAGTTAACTGTGTTGAATGCTATGATTAGCTGAATAGGATAGGGGAGGAAAGTGGCCATATAGTGTGGAAATATGGATGTCTTCGATGATCTTGAAAAGGACTGTTTCACTAAAATGATGGGGACAGAGGCCAGGGAGATGGTCATGGGCTGCACTGTAAACTGGTGGCATGAAAGTAGAGATGGCAGGAGATGGTACCTTTCTCAAGACTTTCTGCAGCACCTAGATGTTGACGTGAAGCTCAAAGGAGAATTTTTTAAAGACAAGAGAGAGTGGGTGTTATTTTATCGTGATGGAGAGGAACCAAGAAAGAGAGTTTGCAGTCCAGAGAGAGGACAGTGGTTCACAACCTTGGCTGGACGTTGCAATCATCTGGGAAGCTTTGAAACTACAGATGCCTCAGTCCCCCATGCAGGCATTCTGATGTAATTGCTCTGGACTGCAGCCTGGGCTTCAGAGTTTTTAAAAGCTCTGGAGGTGATTATTGGAGCCAAGGTTGAGAAGTTTTAGGAGTGAAATCCTTGAGTGGTTGGAATCCAGGGAACAGGTGAAGAGCCTGTGATGGGCGGGGCTATCTACCCTCCCCAGAGACAGGAGAAAAAGAGAAGAAGAGGGGTGCAGATTTTCTAGTTTAATGGAAGGAGAATGAGGTTGTTACCATTTCGTGACTTTTTTTTTTTTTGTCAGTGAAGTGTAAAGCAAAGTCATGTGTTGAGAAGCAGCAGTAAGGAAGGGCATGAGAGGCTTGATAAGGAAGATGTGAGCTAGTCATCTGGAAGGTGGAAGGTGAACTTATTACAGGCACATGCCGGGAGGGTCCTTCCTGCTTCCAGAACACAGGGCAAACTAGCACAATCCTCTTCATTACTTGACCTGTGGAGGCCCAAACATCTGCAAATTCTTTAGGGATTTCTGACCTTATGGCTGCCTCTGCCTCTAGGAATCCTACTTCCCCCTGTGCTGCTGCAAGTGAGAAACTTGACCTTCACCTTCAATTTCAATGTTGGCAACAACAACAGAAACAGTCACACACAACATCTGTGAATGCCCAGACCTTAATTGCAGTTTGGGACGGAGAGTAAGAGGAGGAAGGATGCATTCTGTGGTCACCACGCTTAGAGCACATCAGAATCACCTGGAAGGCTCTGTGCAGCACCCTCAGATTGAATAGGTCTGAGGTCTGGCCTGATAATTTGCATTTCTAACCAGTTCCTAGGGGATGCTGTTGCTGCTGGTCAGGGTTAACACTTAGAGGACCGCTGGTTTCATGATAATCACAAAACTATAAAGCTGGGCATGGTCCCCAGGGTAGCCTGCAGTCCCAGCTACTTGGGAAGCTGAGGCAGAAGAATTGCTTGAGCCCAGGAGTTCAAGGCAGCCTGGCCAGCCTGTCTCTCAGAGGAAAGAAAAACAACAAGCAATAATTTAAAAACTCAGGAGGCAGGGCCAGGCGCGGTGGCTCACGCCTGTAATCCCAGCACTTTGGGAGACCGCGTGGGCTGATCGTGAGGTCAGGAGTTCGAAACCAGCCTGACCAACATAGTGAAACCCCGTCTCTACTAAAAATACAAAAATTAGCTGGGCATGGTGGCGTGTGCCTATAATCTCAGCTACTCAAGAGGCTGAGGCAGGAGAACTGCTTGAACCCAGGAGGTGGAGGTTGCAGTGAGCCGAGATCATACCACTGCACTCCAGCCTGGGCGACAGAGTGAGACTCAGTCTCAAAAACCAAAACCAAAAACAAAACAAACAAACAAACACACACCTCAGGAGAGTATAATTTACTCTTCTTAAAATTTCACTGGCTCTACCCTGAACCTAATTCCAGTCTGTCTCCTCCTTACCACCCCTTCTCTCTCTCCTACTGTTCTCTTTTATTCTCTGAACTTTTCTCTCCCATTCTGTCCCAGGAACAGATTCTCCTTCCTTAATGCAGAAGGGTCCAGTGAGCTTTATTATTTTGTCGCTTGGTCTCTTCCAACAACCATGCTTTTGGGCACTGAACACCTTTTCTTTTAAATGAAGTGAGAGAAAGAGGTCATCTCCCCACTTTACTCATTGTGTGGTTTTCCCAGCCTAGCACGCAAAGCATAACCCAAAAATGGGATGATATGATGAACCTCCCCCGCTCCCCCCTACCACACACACGCAAGCACAGACACTGCAGCCCAGCAATCACCTGCAGTTTTATGCTTGTGTGTGTTAATGCATAACAAAGGACTCAGCGGTATGGCCTGGTAATTGGAAAGTAGGTCAAAAGAGAAGGGTGAGACTGTCGCCCAAGTGAAAAAGATAGCAGAAGATGAGAAGGAAAACTGTTTCCAGAAATTGTCAAAAGAGAGCCAGGTGAACAAGATTCTGGTCCGAGGTGGCACGGGACACTGGGCTGAAAATCACAGCAGCACGCACAGCACTTATTGATAGGAGAATGCTCAGCTGTGCTCTTGAGGGCCCTTCAGCCTTCTTTGCATTCGTAGGCAATTTATCCTCCTTAATCACTAAATCATTAATGGGGATCAATAGCAACGCCACACCAGTGAAGGCAGGGGTTCATGCAGGGAGAATAATTGCTTAGTTTTTAGTTTAGTGGTGCTAACCGGGCTTCGGGTCCATTCTGGGAGGAAACCCTTCTCCTGGGTGTTAGAGAGAACTGTACCTACAAAGACAGCAGGAGTGAGATGGGCAGTTATTATGAATTCATCATGTTTATCTAACGACTCAGGAACTCTGAATTATTGAATGTATTTCACTATGTAAATATAGAATGTTCCAGTTTGGTAGTCTAGCACTAGTGCCAGATAGTGGGTTCTGAAAGATTTAGATTTCTGGTATCTGTGCCTAGTACTCTGGAGAAGCACTGCACAGTATTTTTGATTGGGCATCAGTTACCTTTAAGGGATCTTTCTCCTCCTGATAAGTTGGTCCCCCATCCCATTCTCCATCACTGCTTTTCCCTCACCTCATTCAGCCTCGTATCCATAGGCTCTGGCACACTTGAGGTTTAACAAATATTTGCTGTGTTGATTTAATAATCCCAAGTAAATACTCTTTAGGTCCGCTGCACCCTATCGTTGCAGATAACTTGTAAATGTAATCTCAGACCTTATTATCTTGAGAAAAGTCAAAACCATATCTGGTGTGCTGGGAGGAGTGTGTCTGTGGGTGATGTGTGTGTGGATTTCTCTCTTAGCATCTGACACCAAATTAGCATCTAATATTTCCTTTTTATTCAATGCATTTTTTCGTTTTTCTTTAAACAAATAAATCAATTTAATTGAATATGAATAAATCAGTATGTTTCCAATATCTTGGATGCTTTTAGTAGCAAATAAATAAATATGACCCGCTTGTATTTTATTATTAAATTCATCCTCAGGCTATTTGCTTTGTATTTATATACCGTCTTTTTAGCCCCTTTTGTACAGAATGGAGTAAGTCATCAAGACTGGTGTCCTCAGAGTAACAATGACCAACGTCCCTTCTCTTGGAGACTGTTGAGCCCAGACCAGAACTTACACCCTCAGGCTAGAGCCATTCATCCATCAATCCACAAATATTGATAGTATGTCTCATCCCATGCCCATGACAACACAATGACCTGTGCACATTTCAACAGTATTATGTATTCCTTCATAAAAATTCAAAGTCAATACTGAATTAGGTACTAGGACTATGGCAGTGAAAAAGGCAGACACAATCTTCATATAGCTTCTAGCAAGGATTTTACAAATGAGCTCCTAATAAAAACCTAATTACAATTGTAAAAAATACTAAAATAAGTCAGTGTACAACAAGAACACAAAACTGGGGACTCCGACCTATTTGGGGAATGAGGAGAGACTGGCCAGTGGCTTAGCTTTGCACCCAGAACAGTGTTTGCATAGAATAGCAATCAAATAGTTGGTTAATTGAATTTTTATGAAGTTTTAAAAAGCTTATGCAAAAAATTTAACCTTTATTTACTCAATAATCGTCTTAAATAAAATAGTATGTATCATTCTTCCTAGTGTCTGAATCACTTAGAGACTTATTCTGCTTCTTATGCCAAGCGAGGATCATTTAGTGTGGCCCTATAATAAGAAAGGATCCCAGACAGCTCACAGTAAACTTCCTTTCCAATGGCATGTAGGTGACCCCGGGATTGAGGTGCAAAGGTCTTTACAAGGTCTTTCTAGAAAGAGCATGGTTGGAAGAGTCTAATGCAGAGTCACATTCATCCACCAATTTATGTGGTTTACAATTCCTTTCTTGTAGAGTCTCTTATATGCTTCAAAGTGTGCTCATAGTCAGTATCTCCCTAGACTGTGTGTTTGGAAGGCATAATCCTTATCTCACTTAGCCTTACGTGGTGCCTGGAATTGAGTCAATGTTCGGTAAGTGTTTGCTGAACTGAACTCATAATCACCATTCTGAGAGGCAAGGAGATGATTATCAGACTCAGATTTCAAGACAGAAAGCAGGTTCTGTGATGTTACATGCATTTCTCAAAGTCCTATAGAAAATTAAGATACAAACTGGGACATCCTGACTCAGTCAGGGTAAGCGCTTATATTTCTAAAACAAAACCTGTCATTATCTGGCCTTGTGTAGAAAAAGAATAAAACAGTAGATGGCCAGCTGAGAAGATTCTGTGATGACCTAATCAATGTGGAAAATTTTGCCTAAATAAATAAATAAATAAATAAATAAATTCCGGTTGATATTTACAAGATCAAATAAAAGCTTTCTCTGGGAAAAAAAAATTAAAGCATACCAACAAGGGCACAGGCTCCCTTAGAGGATATGTACTAAGTAAAGAAGCTCTGACATTTTCTTTGTAGAATTACTTCATGAATAATAGTCTATCTTCTGAAGATATCTCAGTACACTAAAAAGCCCTTAACCAGCAAAATAGGCCAATTAGCACAAATCCAATAACCTTCTCAAGCTGATATGAGCTGTAATTCAACATGTTTGTAAGGAATGTAAACTATGTTATACTATGCACACACGGGTGATTGTGCTATCGTGAGCATGGTGGGAGATACACTATCAATATCTGTGGATTGGTGGATGAATGGCGGTAGCCTGAGGGTGCAAATTCTGGTCTAGGCTCAAAGGTCTCCAAGAGAAGGGGTGTTAGTCATTGTTATTCCGAGGATACCAGTCCTGGCGAACTACTCCACTTTATACTGAAGGGCCTAAAAGGGAAGAAGCAAACTCAACTGACTGTTGAGGAACCACTTGCTTGTGCTTCATAGATTGATTCCATTCCAGTGTTACTAGGTAGGCAAGCAAGGTCTCTGGAGTGGCTATATGAAATCACTTTAGAAAGGCAGTGGGTTTGGATCCTTCCAGAATAAAAAGCTCAGACTCTAGAAACACCATTCTTTAATATGTTCACAATTCCCAGCGACAGGAAGTTACTCCTGGTATGCCGCAGCACACACAGCCTGTTAGAATCTGCCACCCCTTTTGATGTACCTTGTGATGGAAAAACCTATCATGGTGACACTAGTCTGGAGTCACATTTGCTCTGCAGATCAAGCCACTCCCTCTAAGAGTGATTACACACTCCCAGCATGAATCGTTCCTCTTTTTAGTGGTGCTCAGCTTTTACATAAAGGGGGAAGCAAGTGGAAGTCATTCCTAATCCCCTCGCTCTAAATTCCTTCCTTCCCTAAATGGGGACACATTTTGCCTTTTTGAAGGGCCAAACCATTATTCCTTCTGAAGGATTAGAAACAACACCAAACTCTGGTTTAAACTGTTGAAAGAGACTGCGTAGGATAGCTGTTCTGCCACCATAGTTTTGTTTAATTCCTACGCTCCCTTTGCTAGGCTTGAGCCTAATGACCAAGGAAATGGAACCTGCTCTGACTTTGAAATAGCATGTAAATAAGCAGAAGGAAGGTACAAGCCCATGCAATGATGAATGATCCTCCTTCTCACAAAGAGGTTATACAGATACTAAAATCAATAGGTTCAGCATTTGTTTTTACATGTTTGTTATAAATCCTTACCTTCTCTGCGTGGGGAGGACAGTGGGAATGTCAGAGGGTGACTGAAATCCACCCTAAAATTTCTCGGCCCACTCTTTTCTTTTTTAACTACCCTTCTATTCCCACCAGAGGAACAGCAAAATAAATGAGGTCATTATTCTTCACTACTTGCCTCTTGTAAATTGTTAGTCAGCCTGCAAGGGTGGTTATTTACGAGGCATTCTGAAGGTCTGTTCTGGTGACAGAGCTGCTCTGGGCAGTGGATGGAGGTGCTGTGCCACACTCACCAATGGTGCCATGTGTAATCTGTTTTTCTCAGAGTTTTATTGTAATGGTGGTTGTCTGCCAGAGGTCACCTGCGATCAAAGAGTTGTCTGTTGGTCCAAGGTGCAGCCACTCCTACTCTGGGAACTGTCTAGACCATATTTCTCCCCTCAGTCCTCAGTTGAGTTCCCAGCTCCCACATTCCACACAAGCCTCACACACATCTACCTTCTACCAGTCCAAATTGTTGGGTTTCTAGAATAGTGAGTTGTTTGTTAGTTTGTTTCTCCTATTAGTCGAGTCTTCCATTTTGCTAAGTGAAGAACTAGCTTCCCCTGAAACTTAGTGAAACCCCACCCCTCTGAAGCTAACCAGAAAATTAAAAACAAACAAAAACACTATCAAAAAGCCAACAGCAAAAATCTCCAGGGGCAAATGATTCCATTTTTCTATTTTTGTTAGCCTTCCAAACATAGGGAGTTTTTTGGAGTTTCCATCGTGATACAATTTTTTTTAACGTTGCTTTGGACAACTATATTTTAAAGTGACAGATCTGAATAAAAACAGGGGAAATAAAGCACTGCTTTCCACCCTCAATCTTCTTTTCAAAATCATAAATAAATTTAAAATTAAAATCAAGCCTTCCCATTTGACTTCCTTGCCATATTGTGGATTCATGATAATGTCTGCCTGTTTGAGGTGAGATTTAATTCAAGCATTGGAAGGGAAAGAGTGGCCTAGTCTGGAGCTCCAGAACTCCTCTCTATTCATGCTTTGCCACCTAAATTTATCACTTCCCATCAATACTAACGCAAAGCCCAAAGGTAAATCCTTCATTTTCTTGGACTTCTTCCTTACTCTCTAAGCTCCAGACATCGTCCCCATCTCTCATTCTTTCAGTAGACATTGATTGACTTCCTACCGTGTTCCAAGGCACAGTGTTGGGAGCTGGGGACACAGTCATCTGATCCCTTGGACCCAAGAGCCATGGACTACTTGGAAGGCAGCTTATTCAAATCTTAGCTTTGCAACTCACTAGCTGTACGACCTTGGAGAAGTTATGTTGCTCTCTGCCTCAGCTTCCTCGTCAGTGAAATGGGGCTACTTTCCTCACAAGGATGTTATGAGTGTTGATGAGTTCATGTGTCCTGTTCTAAAGCACTTAGAAAGTTCCTGGTGGTAAATAAGCAGTGTAACAATGCTTATTTACATGCTGCTACTTAAAAAAATTAAGTAGTAAGTACTTAAACACATACTTATTCAATAAATATAATAATTAAAGGGCAATGTCCATACAGTGGGATAAATGTTACCCCAGCCTCCATAGGGCACTAAGGGAACGAGGTTTAATTCAGTCTGTACTGGAAAGGAAAGGGTTCAGGGAGACGTAAAGAAGGAGAAAAAAGTTGTGCTTAAGGACATTGATAATAAAAAAGAGTCCAACCCTATATTGCTCTTAAAGAAAAACTAATGCATAGAAGTTGGACTTGTTAGCCTCTTATTAAATGGGTAGCTTCACTTAAATGGAAACACATTTTAAAAAAATAACTTTTTCTGATGGAAAAGTCTCATTATAGAAATAAAAATAATAAAAGCATAAAAAGAACTCAAAGATCTACAAATCAGAGATACCAACAATTAACATTTTGTTGTAATGTCATCCATTTAAAGTATTTTCAGTCCTTCTCATTTTTAATTGGCAATTAATTGAATATATTGTTCTTTTCAAATAAACACACATGTACATATATATGGCTAAAAGTAAACTTTCCTTTTCACCAATCTTCCAATCCTAGAGAATCCCCAGAGAAAACCAACTTTAACTGTGTATATCATTACAGATACTTTGCTATTATTTTATATATTGATTGCATATATATACCTAGAGAATTTAGGTTTTTTTAAACTACAAATGAGATTGTGTCAACCTGTTGCTCTGTACCTCATTTTCTCACACAGTGTATCTTGGAGCGTTTTCTATATCAGTACATGCATTTTCTTTTTAATGGCTGCTTGGTATGGTCATATCATATTAGTTTGGTCTTTTGTTTACAACTATTTGGATTGTTTCCCATTTTCACTATAGCATGCTATGCCATTTTGAAGGTTGCACATACATTTTGTACGAATGTTTCTGCAGAATAGACACCTAGAAATAGCATTGCTTGGGCAAAGTGAATTCATATTTTAAATTTGCATAGATATTGCCTAATTACCCTTTTAAAAGGCTGCAGTTTTTTACACTACAGCCATAGTAGATGAGAGTATCCATCTCTTCATACTCTCATTGGCACTGGTGGTTAACCATTTGTTTTAATATTTGCCAGTATGGTAGGAGAATTATGGTATTTCATTGGTATTTCATGGTTAATTTGGTTTTTATGTCTCTGATTATTTGTAGAGTTGAGCATTTTTTCATATATTTATTGAATGTTATGTTTCTCTATCTGCTTATATCTGGAACATGTCAGGTGAAATAAAGATTGTCAGGAAGAGACACACATGTGCCTCTTAAATCCAAGGATACAGTTTGTATACAGTGGGATAAAGAGATCTTACTGTCACTTTTTTTCTTACATGGATAACCAGCTGTCAAAACACCACGTGTTGATCAGATCTATTATTACCTATTGATTTTAAGTGCCATCTTTATTATTTACTAAGATTTAATACACATCTAGCTCCTGCCATGTATTTGTCCATTACTGTGCTAATGTCAGTTTTAAGTGTAGCTTTGTTTCAGTTAGCTATAATCACACTAATGCGACATAAGAAAGAACCAGAAAATCTTAGTGGCATACAGCAATAAGCACTTGTTCATGGATCTGGGGCTTGGCTGGGGTTGGGCTCATCCAGACTGGGCTTGACTGGCCAACTCTGCTTCAGGTGGGAATAGCTGGAGAGGATCCGTCTCTCCCTAAGAGCTCCAGAGACCCTCTGCTCCAGTGTCTCTCATCCTTCTTTGACCAATGGGCTTGCTGGGGCGTATTTTCCTCCAGCTAATAGCAGATTTGTATGATCACATGCTCAGCTGTGCAGTCATATTTTAGACCCCTACTTGCTTCTGCCAACATTGCTCCTGCTAACACCCCATTAGCCAAAAATAAGCCTAAAGTTAAGAAAGGATATTCCACATTTAGAGGGACCAACTGCTAGTTACATGGCAAAGGGCGTAGATGCAGGAAACTATAAATTGGGGTCCAAAGTTTAATTTACCTTTGAACAAGTCCTTCAATTTTTCTTCTTTCTCAACAGATTAGTTTTTGGCTATTTTCTCTTTTTTTTTTTTTTTTTCAGACGGAGTAGTCTAGCTCTGTTGCCCAGCCTGGAGTGCAGTAGTGCTATCTCAGCCTCCTGGGTTCCAGTGATTCTCCTGCCTCAGCCTCCCGAGTAGCTAGGATTACAGGCACACACCACCATGCCTGGCTTATGTTTTTATTTTTAGTAGAGATGGGGTTTCACCATATTGGCTGGGCTGGTCTCAAACTCCTGACCTCAAGTGATCCACCTGCCTTGGCCTCCCAAAGTGCTGGGATTACAGGCATGAGCCACCACACCCTGCCTGGCTGTTTTCTTTCACATTGTTTTTTCCAGATAAGCTTTTGAATGAGCATGCAAAGTTCCAAAACTTCTGAGTAGAGGTTTGGTTGGGTTCACATTGGTTATAGACTAATTTGGGTAGAATTTATATCTTTACATTCCTGAATGTTCATATCCAATTGGAAACAGTTTGTACGTGTTCATTTTGTATTTGGGTTGTATACCTTTTGACAAAGTTAATTTTTCATATAAATATTTTCAGACAAACTCAAAAGCAGAAAGAATAGCACAATGAGTATCTACTTATGTGTCTCTCAGACTTAATAGTTATCAAGATTTTGTTACATTTGCTTTATCCTTTTTTCCCTTATTTTTGCCTTAGCATTTTCAAATAAATTCTGGTAATCATATTATTTTACCTGTACATATTTTAGCATGCAGCTTTTTAAAAATAGGTATATATACAGTATACATAGATACATATGTACATATGTGTGTATGCATGTGTTTATGTGTGTTTGTGTATAATTATTGCAGCTAATACAAATCAACAAGAGCTCCTTGGTATTATCTAATGAACTATCTTTAATCTAATTTTCCCAATGTCTAAAAATTATCTTTTTAGTTAGCTGATTTGGATTAAAGTCTGTAGATTAAATTTGGTTGATATGTCACTTAAATATTTTCCTCTAGAGTAATCCTCATCATCTGTTTCTTCATGCCACAAACTTATGGCTGAAACTGAGTCATTTTTTATGTCAAACTTTCTATATTCTGAATTTTGCTGATTCCATCCCCTGGTGTCATGAAATATGTTTCTCTAACCACTGTGGGATTTTTTTTTTAACCACTGTGGCATTTTCTGTTAAGCAGCTAGTTAGATCTAGAGACTGTATCTGATTCAGCTTCAAGTGGCATTTTTTTTTTTTTGAGGAAGGGGCAAAAATACTTCATAAGTCATGCCATTGCTTCCTAGGACATTCATCCTAGCAGGAGGTACATATATTTAGGTTTATTAATAGTATCCGGTTCACGTTTTATCAGTCTCATCCACCCATTATGAAGTTCCCTTCTTAACGAATTATTTCTGCCTCAATTCATTATTTCATTAGGGATTGCAAGATCGTGACATTCTAATTCTACCATTCCTTTTGCATTTATTATAATCAATTATTTCATTACCTTGAGGTAGAATTCATTTAAAAACGTTTAGATGCCTGTCCCAAACACACACATTTTCCTGAGTGCGATTTACACTTGTAGGATCCTGTCTGTGTTAAAGATGCTTTGCTGCTCTCCCACCAGGCCTGGGAATAAGTACCAGACTGATGACCAAGTGGATAGATGGGGAGCATGACCCTCCTGAGATTCTAGCCACAGGGAAGAAAAGTCCTTGCAATGAAAGACACTGGCCAGGGAAGCTGGTTGGACACACACACATACTAGCACATCCACATGTATCTTTCATTAAAAGGAGATGACCTACTGCTTCCCTCCTGCCAGCAATGGGCCACAAAACAGGCATGACATGACAGATTAGCCTGTTGCCTTCTCATGTGTCCCAGATTTGTCTTAAAAACCATTTTCAATTCATCTAGTTTTCTAGTAATGTTAAAAGGTTGGAAATTATATCTTAATTTGTGTTACAGATTTACATCAGCATCATAGAATTCTGGAACTACTGATGCACCAGAATCATAAAACGTTTAATGAGACATATCAATTTAATTCTCCTGCTTGGAACTTAAAGAGTCAGAGTTTGTCAGCATTTTGCTAACAAATGTCATTGTTTACGGACTGAACTTTGGTGCTGATTATGTTCACCATTACTGAAAATATTGGAAAATGAGCTATGCTTAGTGAAACAAAGGTCATTTTTTTAAAATTTGGGTGATAAAATGCAGTTTAGAAACACAATCAACTTGCAAGTGTTTGGAAACAGTCTGGTTTGGTAATGGTCGCTATGCTTAAACCCTGATGCAGATGATGCTGTGTACCTGGACAATGAGAAAGAAAGAGAAGAGTATGTCCTGAATGACATTGGGGTAATTTTTTATGGAGAGGTCAATGACATCAAGACCAGAAGCTGGAGCTATGGTCAGGTGAGCCACTTAAAATTTGCTATTGTCAAGGATATTTTTACTTCATATTTTTTGTCACATGTATCCCTTCAGGGTGCCATATATCGATATTAGACAAGCACAATTTCCTGCTTTTTAGGATTTGAGACTGCAAGGCAGAGAGCTTAGGAGTAGGGACTCATAAAGACAACTGCATAATTTATCAGTTGAAACCACATATCTCTGGGTATTACAGTGTTACAGAAATGAGAGACTCCATGAATAATGTGGCATTCTATAGAGAAATGCTTTGGCCACTTAGAACAGCGAAATTTCATTAGTTCAACCTGGCTTATAAAGAAAGGTATTTTGAAAGTGATGCAAAGGATACTGCAAGGGGTGTGCCCAAATCAAAGAAATGGCTTCTTCCTCTTCTTTTTTTTTTTTTAAAGTGTTAGCCTAGGGTACTGCTAATTAGAAAAGTGTGTTATCATTTCATCAAAGGAAGACCCACTGAGCTTTTACACAGAAAGATTTTATCAGCTGCAAACTCAAGTTATTGTCTAGACATAAAGTAACAAATGGCATTTCTTTAAGACGTTCGATCATTCAAACTATTTCGGTTTGGTATCTTTAACAATGGAGCAAATGAATGATATTTTACCAGTTTCCATAAATGAATGCCTGTCCTGTGATTTCAAAATGATTTTTAATTAGTGACACGAGAGGAGGTGAATGTCATTTCTCAGGAGTTTTGGCTGGGATGGCTGGAATTGTGCATCATTGCGCTGGGCATCCAGCGGGGAGGTTTCACAGAATCTGGTGGTCACAGGGTACTTTCTTGGCTCCGGATGCCTTGCTTTGACTTCCATATGGGATCTCCCTGTGTTCCTCACCCACTGCTCCAGTACCTGTGTCATCCTGCCTACCTGGCTTTGTGACCAGCTTCTTCACCCTGACTCTGGAGAATTACATGCCCAGTGCTCAGGCTTGCCTGCCTGCATTTCTGATTTCCTGCCAAGCTATGAACAACATTGGCACCCCCTGTTTTTGGATTCCTGCCTGACTCCCTGGTTTCAAGCCATCCCCTCCTCAGTGATATGCAACCCTCGATGATACTGCCTACTGCCTGATGCCCTTTTCTTGGGTTCCCAATTTCTAGCCTTTAGCCTGGTAATTCTATTTATGGCCCAAATGTGACAATCTATAGATAGCTAACAAGGGGAAAAGTCATCAAGGTGGGCAGCAAGGAAGTCTGGAAAGGTGTCCCAAGCCCAGTCAGGGCACTCCTTGCAGGCACGCCTTTGGGTAGCCACCCTGGAGCACAGTCACTTGACTGTATCTTCTGTCACTCAAAGAGGCTAATGGTTTGTGCCCTTTGGCCAGGATAATCAGCCACGTGTTTACAGTGATGCAGGGAATCAATCAGTTCTATGACTATTTCTTTAACTCTCAAATTAGTTGCTATCATGCCCAGCAAATATAGCTGAGAGAAGCTGCTTAATAAGAACCAAAATACTGAGCTATTTGCATACCTGAAGAACTAGTGCAATTACCCATTACTGCATCCATCCTGTCAGTTTGGGATAAACCCAGAGTGGGTATTCTAACTGGACTGAATAAAGAATTGCGTGGTAATTAACCTTTATGATTGTGGTTTCTGTCACAAGCACTTGGGTGAATAGCACAGAGGTTTCTGTATTCAAGAAAATCTCTTACGACAGTGAGGTGCAGTATAGGTAAAATCTTCCTGTCTTGCTACTTGATCTTTAGTCCTTTTTAAGAAAATTCTGGTATTGCCTGTGGCTAGCAGTTCTTTCTAAGGAAATTGAACTGGTACCAGACTCCTCCCTTGATAATGTAATCTACTTTCTGCAGCCTTCTGCCCTCTTCTTGATCCTGGGGTCCACCTTGTCTCAGAAGAGGGGAAACCTTAGAGGGACAGTCACTATATGAAGTCTCCTACTCTCTGGGTGCAAACTAAGTAGTGTGAAGCACCTTCCTGTGATACACCTGAGAGTTCTTTATTTTCGAAATGCAGGAGGGCTTACATTACTTTCAAGGTCCTAAGACTGTGGCCTGACTTTGGTAAATCATTCATTCCTTCTTCTTGGGTACAGGAGCCAATATGTTGAAAAGACCTTCTAAATTAACTTGAATCATTTTCTGAAGAACTTCAAGTCAGCTCATGATCCCTGAGTCTATCAACTCTCTAGTAGTTCTGTTTATGTTTCTGGCTTGCTTTTATATTCTTATTCACTTTAATGAAAAAAAGAAGGTGTCTCTTTCCTTCTACTTTAATATTTCATACTAAAGATCATGGGAGATCACTATACAGGAAACACACATTTCTAAACATTAGGTTGTGGTTTCATGTTATTTTTCATCGGAGAATATTTTGCTTGCAGAGTGAACACTAAGTAGTTTCTCTTTTTTTGTTCTCCAAATAGTTTGAAGATGGCATCCTGGACACTTGCCTGTATGTGATGGACAGAGCGCAAATGGACCTCTCTGGAAGAGGGAATCCCATCAAAGTCAGCCGTGTGGGGTCTGCAATGGTAAGCAGCAACTACTGACACCTAAAATCTATTACACCCATCATTCGCCTCAGTATAGATGCCAGTTCATTAAGAGCTGCTGAAATGATGACTTGCACTTCATAAACTTTCATTTGTAAGATTCTAGCTTCTGACACCCAGTATAGCTCCTGGAATTTTCTGAGTTCATCATGTGCTATAAAACAGAATTATCATCTCAATACTGTATGTTTCTTTGGCTTCGGACAAACAATGATAGATATCATGATACTATAGACCACTTATTCTTAAGAACCCCTTGCCTAGGGACTGAGGAGTGATCATGACAAAAATGTCAATGACTATAATCAAACAGTTGATCAACCAAACATCAAGGTGCACAGAAGATGTGCAAGGCACAGCTGTTCTCCATTTTCACACTGATAGTAGGTGTGAAGAAATGAATGGCTGCGTCTCATCCTGACTCTTGTCACAAGGATGTGTCACTGTAGGGCTTTCTCACTTATGAAGTGGGTATTGATTCTTTGCAGGATCCTGTGAGGTAAGTAGGGCAGGCATTACTCATGCCCTTTGACAAGTTAGGACACAGGGTAAGGACAGCTGTCAGTGACAAAGCTGCAGCTAGAACTCCGGTCTGCTGACTTCAAATCTAGACATTTTCTGCCTTCCATACTGCTCTCTGCAAGATATCCTAAAACAACTTTGAGAATGCAGAGATTCTGCAGTGGAACAACTTTCTGAGAAAGGAGACAGAATTCCCATGAGTGGGAAGGGTGGGGCCAGGTGTGGGACGTGGATTAAATGGGATGTCCAGGACCCGTGTAGTCCTGGATTATATCAATGTACCCAGCATGGAGAGCCAGACTTTGGTATAGAGAAGTGTATCCAATCTGGCTGAAGAGTAGATTATTTCTGATGAAATGTTAAGCTGCTTGGTATTTCAAACAATCAAAGACTGAGAAAAAGAAATATATTATCAATTTCCTTAAGTTTTCTAAGAAATTCTTTCTTAGAAAGAATGTTATGTTTGAGTTTGGTTTGTATATTCTTTTGAGCTAAATGAAATCAGTATTGTTAATATAAAAATATTAGACTGAGAATGATTTGAAATATAATTTCTGGTTAGCTTTTAAGAATGGTTGCTTTTATTTTATTAATAACTAAGCTACATGTAAATTTAAGAAACAGCGGAGCATAAAAGGTGAAAGTAGAAACCAACATGTAAAGCCAGTTTTGTTTTCTGTGCATTTACATTCCATAGTGAGAAGACAATGAATTCCAAAGATTTGGGGGAATGTTGAATTTGGGAAATGTTTACAAAAGTGTCCTGACCATTTATAACAAACATGTATCAGACCTGCATGTGATCACTATTTTTACTGTTTTGCCCACAAGATTTCTCTTTTTCTTCTTTGAAGTTACCATAACAATTTTGCAGTGAGAGAGGAAGCAACAGCTAGCAGTGGTTAAATTTAAATTAATTCCTTCTGAAGCATTCTGAAACGGCACGCTCATCAGCATAAGCCTACTCACACATTGTGTGTACTTTTACGCACCCAGAAGTCAGAAATCACTGCCTAACACAAGCCAGTGCAAAAGGGGAGCAGACAGGAAGCAGTTAACCTAATGGGTCTGTGGTGGCAGCTGGCCAAGCGGAAGCTGTTAATTATTGAATAAGCACACATATTCCTAATGCAAATTGCCTTGAGATTTTATTAATCATATAAAGCCTATGAAGTTCTAAGTTTGAAAATGTATATCCCAATTAAAAAGTTTAAAACTAGACAGAGAAAATCCATTTGGAAAATGGTTTGGTTTTATTTTTGGAGGGGGAGAATTTGGGTGTTAAGGGATAGAGGTCCTGACCTGAGAGATTTTGAGCAGTATTTCCATTTCTATCACATCCTTGTTTACATATACAAAAGGTTCAATGGTTTTCCAAAAAACTTTCACCTCTATTAGCTCCTTTAAACCTTAGAATACCTCTGTGAAGCTTTCTAAAATCTGTTCAGTTTTAATAATTTTAAAAGCTAAAATACTGAGCCTCCAGAAATCAATTTTTAAAAAAATGACATAGAAGAAAAATCAAGTGTTCTTTGGTCCTTCAGGCAGATACTCCCCTGTTCACAAATCCTGGAAATCTATCATGAAACTTCTGAATGTAGTTAAAGAACAAAGACAAAAAAATCTTTAAATTTCTCAAGTAATGATTTGACTTTATTAGTATGAAAAGATGAGCTTAGAGAGCCCAAAAGAAAATGTTTGGAAGTTGTGGACTCCTAGCCAGAACCCTGTCTCAGGGCGACGGAGCTGTGTGTGTTTTCTCAGGGGCTGGGCCCAGGCCTCAGGTAAAACAGAGGCTGACGCAGAGTTGTTCTGAATTCCTCTGAAACACCTCCCAGCCTGGTCATAGAGGCTAGAAATCCCTTTCGCAGGTTGCAAATGCCAGAGCAGAGGTATAGGTGGCATGTAGACTCTCCAGAAAGAATAGCACACAGACCTCATTTCACCCCCAGGTGAGAATGAAAGAAGGCAGAACTTTCCTCAGGGCCCCTGCTGCCGGGAAACAGTGAGGATGAGCAGACCAGTCCTTGCTGAGTATCTGGAGAGAGTGGAGCTGGGTGGGGACAAGATGCAGAGCAAATGACTGGGGCCCAATTTGCTTACTGTAGTCAAGGACCAGTCTAGCACTGAAGGTTGGCAAGGAGTTTTCAGGAAACAGGTGGGTACAGGTTGGAAAAAAAAAAAAAAAAACACCGATAACCCAAATTGTGCAAACTTTCAGTGATGATAAGAATCTGAATTTGGGCCAGGCACAGTGGCTCACGCCTGTAATCCCAGCACTTTGGGAGGCCGAGTCAGGCAGATCACCTGAGATCAGGAGTTCAAGATCAGCCTGATCAACATGGAGAAACCCTGTCTCTACTGAAAACCAGAAAAACTAGCCGGGCATGATGGTGCATGCCTGTAATTCCAGTTACTCAGGAGGCTGAGGCAGGAGAATTGCTTGAACCCAGGAGGCCGAGGTTGTGGTGAGCAGAGAGCACGCCATTGCACTCAGGAGTGAAACTCTATCTCAAACAGATTTTAAGTGCACAATCCCCAGATAAAAATATTTAGTGTCCAGTATATTTATACTTATTGTATGTGACCTTGGGTAATTGTTTGTTGTAGAGGGCTGTCCTGTGTAGAATGTTTAACAACATCCCTACTTCTACCCAGGGGATGCAAGTTGTCATAACTGTTCCCTTACCAGCTGTGACAACTCAAAATGATTCCACATATTACCAAATGTCCACTGGGGGTAAAAATCACCCTTAGTGAGGACCACAGCACTAAACCCCTCTGTGACTCAGTTTCCCTGCCTATGGAATGTAAGTAACACTCTTCTCACCTGCATAGTGAATCTGTCTTCCTTAATCACTCAAAGCCTGCTGGTTTTCGTCCTTTACGAAAAGAAAGTGAAGGCAGCATCATATGGGAAGCGACTCAGCTCATGTCGAGAGACCGGACCTTGATTCTGGTTGTGCTATTAACTTACTATGTGACCCAGGGTCAATAACTAACCTCTGCTGGCCTCGCATCTTTGTCTTTAAAGTGAAATTTTGTCTCTGTGCTCAAACCACATTGACAGCAAGAATATTCTTTCATTCTTCAAAATAGTGCTCTCCCTTCTTCTATTTTTTCCTTTATAAATTCAGTAACTTCCCTTGTTCTTATTCTGAGTTACTGTTACTTCACTTTCATGTGAAAGCAGGAAAAGTTATGACAATCTGGACAGCCTGGGGCTGTTGGAGTTTCCCAGGAGAAAGCAAGCCCAAAATCCTGTGTTTTCATCATCTAGAGATTAGACCTGAGATGTTATAACCTTACATAAGCTAACGTTTGCTTAGGCTCCTTTAAATACTGAGTGGTGCATTTTACCAAGCTATACTGCAGATTGATTTAAGAGAGAAAAGAAAAAAAAAAAGAGAAGCAATTAGAAAAAATGAAGAAACTTGCCCAAAGTTATACTTCTTCCTTTAAATTGCATTGCTTGATGGCTGCTTTCCCTCCAATACATTTCTGATGTGACAGTTCCCACCAGGAAAATTGCCAGAGAAAGCAAAGAAGAATGCTTAACTTTGTGCCATCTGAACACTTACTTCACTCACATGGCATTAATAAAGCATTCTATTGCTAGCCCCAAGTTTCTGTGAATAAGCCAGACATGGACTTGGAGCCCCAAGTCAGACTGTCAAAGAAGGTGAGCCATGACATATTGTGACACGGGCAGCATGGTTCTGGGGAAAAGGGAAGGCTGTGCAACCACCTGGGGTGGTTACCTGTCCATGCCCGTTCCTGCCTCCTGACTGATAGGATCTGGCAGCAACTATGGGCAGATAATTTCCCCCAAGGAGATGCAGCTGCTTCTGCAAAGGCTGCTGCTATCGCAGATAATGGCTCATTATTCACTGTGAAACACATACATATACCACCTCCATCTATATTTACTCCAGTGGGTTAAGGCATTACCAGTGGAGGATCTGTGTTGAAACACACACAGAACCAGCATGTGCAATGGGGAGGACTCTCCAAGAGTCTTCTGGGTGAGGAAGCAGAAGTCCTTGGAAGTGATGTCACTCACTCGAAGTCACACAACAAATAAGTGGCCTTGCTGAAACCAGATATTGTCCTTCCTCTCAGATCATATCACCTTAGAGGGCCACTATCAACACATTATTACCAATAACACAATTATTATATCAAACTGAGTCGCTATCGCCTAGAAAAGAAGAGAGCCCCAAGGGAATGGAGCCCAGATGAGGTGAATTTTGAAATTGGGGAATAAGTGAAGAATGGTATAAATCAGAGGATTCTAAATAGCCATAGGCACTGGGACCCTGGAGAATGAGTTTACAAAGAAGATCAGGTAGCAAATATGATATGATAATGGTGGTGGTGTTTGGTGGTGATAGAGGTAGTGATGATGGTAGTGGTGATGGTGGTGGTGATGGTGGTGATGGTGATGATAATGGTGGTGATGGTAGGGTGATTATGGTGGTGATAGTGATGGTGATGATGGCAGTGGTGGTGGAGATGGTGAAGGTGATGGTGGTGGTGGTGGTAGGAGTGATGGTGGTGGTAGTGATGGTGGTGGTGATTATGATGGTGATGATGGTGGTGATAGTGGTGATGGTGGTGGTGGTAGTGATAGTGGTAAAACACTCAATATTTCTCATTTGTTCAACAAGAGTTTAGTGCGAATCTACCAGTCTAAGCACTGGAGTACAGTTGTGAACAAAATTAAGTTTCTGCCTTTACAGAGCTTACAGTCTAACAGAGAACACAGACTAGTAAATAGAAAATTTTAGCTCAGCATGGCAAATTCTCTGATGGAAATAATATCCCTTTAGGATATGCACAGCTTCATGCACCTTGGGTTCCCTTCATACCCTCTTTCTTTCTCCTCTCTCCTCCTGTGACATCCTTCTCTCTTTCCTTCTCCTGCTCTGCATTTTTCCCTCTCCCATATGTCCATTCCTTTAATTCAGATATTTTTGGAGGCCTGTTCTATACCAGCTCTCCACCATGCAGCAGTGGTATGGCAATGAAAAAAGCAGCATAAGATTGCATGGGAAAGCAAATCTCTCAAATATAGCTCAAAGTTTTCCCAGGACTAAACATTGGATCAAAAGATACAAGAATGTCTGAGGTCCCATAGTAATAACTAACCACGCTATTATTTGAAGAAACCCTTTCTCCATGGTCGAAATTATATACAGCTAGTCACCATAAGCACTGAAGAAAAATGTAGTAGGGGGTTATTTGCTCTTCTGGGGGCTTGCTTTGCAATTTGAAAACTAAGGTTGACACAACTGAAGTTTATTCTATAGGATCTCAACATTTACAGTTACTTGATTCCATGGTATTCTGATTCAGTTGTAGTAAGAAAAAAGGTAATATTAATGGGAAAATTAGGAAGGTAGGAGGGGAGAAAAAAATGTTAGTATAGTTACATATTTTTAAATTTCAGTGTTTGTACTGCTGCCATCCTGGACTTTCCAGCTTCCCTTGAGATGTATGCACTTATTTTTAAACCTGGCCTTTTGCTAATATTGAACCACAATGCCATCATTAATCCCCATTAATACTTTGCTCTGACTATGCCTTTTGGGAACTAACTCATGACTAAACTTTTTTAACCAATCGATGTTCGATGTACTCTTTAGCATTATAAAAAAATCTTGAACTCCAGCTAGTAAATCAAACTGACCACAATTAGGAGTAGGTCCTGGATTTTTCTAGGACCCAGTACAAGACCTTTGAGATGAAATGGACTTTAGTGCTCCTGATCCTCATGCATCTGTGATCCTACAGATAAACAGAAAATAAAGTTATTTTCCCTTTGTCCATCTTTTCCTCCCCTTCTTTTTGTCCCAGTATTTAGAAAGATTTTTTTTCTTTCCATGCATGAAAAAGACAGTAATGACATAACTCCTTTGATATGTTGCCAAACAACTCCACAGGGGGTTTACAATAAAACCATGTTTTATTCATTTTCTTTCCAGTGTTTACTTGGTCATCTTATGGGAAGCCTCACATTGAGCAAACCTCTTCATGCAACAAACCTTAATTATAAACATTCAGATTACATTTAAAATTCACTTTGATTAGAAATTTCACATCTGAGTCATCCCAAATGAACTGTAAAGACAGAAATAAATACATAAAGTTTGTATTTATTTCTAAAGTTTATTCCTTGATCGTACAGACCAGTCACAATGTACTTTCATAACAGTTTTATTAAGAACAATTTTTAATTACAAAGCAATATCTAACTCATCCTTTGGTTTGTAAAGCAGCTAAAACTTCTTTTTTTGGAATGAACGGTCGTAGATACATCTAAGGACCCAGGTGCTCAATGGGCATGGTCCTTGGCCTTTGTAAATCACCAAGGAACTTTTTCACATTTATCTATATGGATCATATTTTTTGAAAAAGTTCATCTATCAAAACAAATCATGATTATGTAATAATGCCTTGTTACCCCATTCTTGTGTCAGATTTATGTAACTGCCAATGAGAACTTCTAATGGTGGTGGAGGTGGTAATTATCTCTACCAGATAATGAGTATGACCACACTGAATATGATTCGGGGTCACCTTTGTGGGGGTAAAGATAAAACTTCCGTCTGGTCTTTTATAAAAGTGACAACAGCATACCTGCATTACTAACCCGCAGATGCCTAGAGGTCAAAATTCCCTGGGTGGTGACCGCTGCCAGATGTAGGTTCCATGATGGACTTGAGTCTCCCTCCAGAGCTTCTGAGTCTCCAACCCTATCAGCTTTTATTTAAAAGTGTTATTGTCTCTTTCTTTTAGTCATGTCTGGAATGAAATTCCTCAGTTTGGAACAGCAGAAAAAGGCAGAAGCCTCTGGTGTTCCTTGCAACCTTTCCAATTGCAACACATATTAATTAGTAGGAGCTCTCAGGGTGACAACTTTGGGAGAATCCACTGATTTGTATTAATGAAGAATGTTACTGAAGTCCAACAGAATAAAGTACCAAATTACCAACTCTAAAAAGATTTTTTTAAACCATTAAAGTTAAAGTCAAGGTATTTCTAAGAATGAAAGTCATTTCTATGATCCTAAAATGACCCAGGGAATTCAATGATGAATGGGTGGTGCAGACTCACGGTCAACAATATATTCAAAGTAAACAATACCATAAGGTTACCTTATTCACCAGGGATTTTCATTTCTGTTTGTTGAAGATTTTTTAAAAATTGGCAAACATGTTGGAAGCCTGTGGGAAAATAGAATTTAGCAGAAAGTATCCTCATAGTCACTTTGGAGAAATCGCATAAACGCATTCCATAAATAACCAAAGTGCAAGTGGAGAGACTGAGGTATCGGGAAGTTAAGTAACTTTATCCAAGGTTGCTGATAGCACTGGGGGTGGGTCATGAGTTGCCTGGCCCCAATAATTCACACACAATGTTGTATTTCCCCTGGGTTTGTCCTCTGTCTGTCCTCTCTCCAGGTCACATGAGCTCCTTGGATACAGATATAATGCCTTGTCTGATTCAATCCTTCTCTTTCAGGTGGGGGCAGTGGGGGACAATGAACTGTTCAGACATTGTCTTTTTTCTCTTATGGTGAAAGCCAGCAATGTAATGAAGTTTTCATTTGTGGTCAAACAGCTAGTTTTCTCAATTATTAAGCTTACATTTCTTATGCCTCTTCACCCCATATTTTTGGAGAAAAACAGACATTTATTACAAGCCATCTCTTGAATGTGATAATCATGGGCAATCTAAATGTCTGCTTTCCCTGAATTGCTTCCTGGAATGAGGTTTCAATGCTGCAGCTATTTTGTAATCACACAGGCTATTTCTGAAGCACAGGGATGCTTTACAGCACTCCCTCCAAGCTGTGTGGTTGGTGCTGCTCTGGTCTCCTGGGGCCAGCATCCCCAGGATAGATGGATAGCAAAGGAACAAAGCCGGCTCAGCCCTTTAGGATATGCACAGCTTCATGCACCTTGGGTTCCCTTCATACCCTCTTTCTTTCTCCTCTCTCCTCCTGTGACATCCTTCTCTCTTTCCTCCTCCTGCTCTGCATTTTTCCCTCTCCCATATGTCCGTTCCTTTAATTCAGATATTAAGGTCTGTTCCATACCAGCTCTACACCATGCAGCAGTGGTATGGCAATGAAAAAAGCAGGCCACACTTAGAGACCTTGAAATCTCAGTTTTGTTCTCTCAGTCCACATTTGCTTATTTCTCTCATTATTGTCAATTAGTAAAATATGTTTTGGCCAAATGAGCATCCTCAGTTACTAAGAGAGACAAGGTTAATAATTTCCTGTGGTAATAGTTATCATGAAAAACGAGTCTAATTACCCACCCCTGTCAGAGCTTGGGTCATATATATACCAAAGGACATTCATATTATCGGTAGTTATATGCTTCATACTATTCATTAGTGTTAGTTGCAGGGTTTTTTTTAATCGAAGTAAAATTTATATACAGTAAAAAATCATGGATATTAAATGCACAATTCAGAGTTTTTATTGGGGTAATCACCACCCCAATCAAAATATAGACATTTCCATAAGCCCAGAAGTTTCCCTTGTGCTTCTTCCAGTCAACCCCCACCTCATTAGGTAGCTGCTATTCTGATTTCTTGCAATGGGTTACATTTGTCTATTCTTAAACTTCACATAAATGGATTCAGACAGTAGAAGCAGGACTGGCTTCTCTTACTTCATCAACTGCATGTGTTTTCAATGTTTTCCTTACCATTACTAAGAAGTGCTTTATTGTATTGTATATCACAATTTGTCTATCCATTCACCTATTGATGGATGTTTAAGATGTTTCCAATTTGAAGCTATTATGAATACAGTTACTATAAACATTATTGTACAAGTGTTTTTGTGTATGTGTTTTCATATATCTGGAGTAAATAGCTAAAGAGAGCATGCCTAGATCAGAAAGTATGTATATATTTAACTTTATAAGAATTGGCTAGTTTTTCAAAGCAGCTCTACTGTTACACATTCCTGCCAGCAATGTATGAGAGTTCCAGTTTCTCCACAGCTTCACCTATTCTTGATGTCTTGAACCTTTTTAATTTTAACCAATCAAATGGGCATATAGTGACATTTCATTACAGTTTTAATTTTCATTTCCCTGATGGCTAATGATGTGGAGCATCTTTTAATATATTTATTGGCCATATATATATATGTATATGCAGCCTGTTTTCAAGTCTACTGATTTTCTTATTGGGTCATTTGTACTTTTATTATTATAGTTGCTCTGTGTATATGCCTCTCGTTTGTCAGATATGTATAGAACGTATTTTCCCCAGACCATGGCTTGTAGTTATATTTTATAAATGGCGTATTTTAAGTAACAAAATTTGTTAAATTTTATAAAATCTAATTTTTTCATTGTTCTTTAATAGTCCTCCCCAGTAAATGTTCTTTTCACATGAAGACTTTCACATGAATCACTATTTGCCCATGTTTGCCACTATTTCTCCTATGTTTTATTTTTGAAGCTTTATAATTTGAACTTTTACATTTACATCTTGACTTATCTTTTGATGTTGTGTGAGGTAGGGATCATATCTTATTTTTTCCAGATTTATCCATTTGTTCCACCCGCATTTGTTGAAAAGACTGTTGGAAAGGCTTTCATTTGTTGCAAAGACTTTCTTTGTTGAAAAGACTGTCATTTTCTTCATTGAATTGCTTTGGTGACTTTGTCGGAAATCAAATGTCTACAGGAGTATGGATCTATTTCTAGACTCCCTTTTCTGTTTCATTAGTTTATATGTATGTCTTTACGACAATACCACACTGTCAAAACAGTATGGTGCCTTCCTTCCTTCTGTGAACATAAAGTCTGGTAAAAGAACACAGATAGTCTAACCAATGACACAATACAATGACACAATACAATGTGATAAATGGATAGTACTATGCAAAGAGTACTATGTGATCAAAGAGTAAGGACATCCAAATCAAAGTGATGAGTAAAGATTCCCAGAGTGAAACCAGCTGAGTTTTAAAGGATCAATAGGCCACCAGGTAAAGAAGAGGTTTGAGTGTGGATGGACATTCCAGGGAGAGAGAATAACATTTCCAGCAACAACAAGGCAGAAAACAGCTTGTTATTAAGCAAACCACTATGAAAAACCAAAGAGATGGTAGATGATTTTCCATTCCTTTGGACCAAGTATGTGACCCTGGCTGTTGTAAGTGCTGTGAAAGCCCAGAAAAAAAATCAAGGATGAGGAACCAGGCAAGGGAAGAAGTAGAATTGCTGCTACCCTATTTCTTTTTTCTTATTCATTTTCTGGGATGCCTGCCCATGGAATAACCTGAGTACTTGACCTTCAACTCATCTCCCTTCCTATCCTTACAACATAATTTGGCAAATGGCAGAGCAGGCACAAAAACAGATCTCTACGTTCCCAGAACCATGATCTTTTAAATTTTATTTTTTAGAACAATTTTTTTCAAATAGCAATTGAATCCAAATACGTAAAAGAGAAAAAGCAGAGGAACTATTACTAAAGAAAGGTGGTGACTGCAGCCTTGACTACCAACATGCAGTTCTCACCTGCCCCACCCCACAACACCAAAACTACTGAGATTATTTTGCAAAACCCTAGCATGTCATGAAGCACAATTTGACATCCACCACACCACTTCCACCTGTGATTAAGTCTGGTCACCACCAGACTGTAGCTGGGGACTTGTGGTTCACAAAACCTGGAAACTATTTTCTACAGGAAATAATTCTTCTCCTTGCCAAATTTAGCACTAGGCCTTTGATGTTAGTTCATGTTACCCAATATCAAAATTCATTTCCAATGGTCTTTGAGAAACTATTATGGACAAAATTAGGTATAAGACTATTTTCTAAAAGAGTTATAGAAATCCTAGCCTTTATGAGGACATAACTTTTAACAATGAAATTTAATGGAATATAATCAGTTTATAACAGAGAAAAGTCATTTCATCGTAGCCATATAAAATGTGCACAGAGGAGAAAAATACCCTTGCATATTTTTTTAAAAGCAGAAAGAAATAGTAACTATACAAAATTAAAGGTCTGTGCTATAGGAAATTTAAGAATCAAGAAATGTCACATTTCTTTATTTTTCAGTATCAAGTTAGAATCTGCTCATATTCCAATGACCAAAATTAGACAGAAGTCCAGTATGGGTCATGTTTTAAGGCTATTTCTATTCTTTGAATTATACAGGAGAAATAATTTTAAAATTATAAATAATATTATACTATAGATGCTGGTTTAATTTAAAAGTCTTCATCGATTTTCACAGCTTTATTGAAATATAGTTGACAATAAAATGTGCGTACTTAATGTACAATTGGATAACGTTGACATGTATATGTACCCATGAAACGAACATTAAAATCAAAATAATGAATATATCCATTGCTCCCAGAAGTTTCCTTATTGTAATTTCTTCCTTAAACCACTCCCAGATT
The DNA here is from genome assembly GCF_024542745.1 of Macaca thibetana thibetana. Lineage (NCBI taxonomy): Eukaryota > Metazoa > Chordata > Mammalia > Primates > Cercopithecidae > Macaca > Macaca thibetana. The sequence goes on along the minus strand of NC_065581.1, from coordinate 6,150,711 downwards.
TGTGTACCACCCCGCATCACTGCTCAGCCTTCTGTCATTATATATTGATTTGTGTTTTCCAGACTTTAACACAAATATAATCAGGTAGTTTGTACTCTTTGTGAGGCTTCTTTTATGCTTCCTTCCTGTATTCTGAGCTTCATCCATGCTGTTTTTTTTGTTTCAGTAGTTCATTCCTCTTTATTGCTGAGTAGCAGTGTTTCATTGTATGGAGGAGTCACTATTTGCCCATGTATTTACTTGTGGATGGACATTTGGGCCAATTTCAGTTTTTGCCTCTTACAAATAAAGCCAGAAACTTTAGCTTGGAAGACTTTCGTAAAAGTCTTTGTTTAGACGTAAGCTTTCATTTCTCTTAGGTGAATACCTAGGAGTGAGGTGGCCGGGTCATAAGCTAAACATAGGTTTAATTTTTAAGAAACTACCAAACTGTTCCCTAAAGTGGATGGGCATTTTACATCCCCACCAGCAGCATATGAGAGTCTCAAGTGTTCCATATCCTCCCTGACACTTGGTATGATCAGTCTTTTTAATCTTAGACTTTTCAACAGATGTCCAGTGTTACCTTGTTGTGATTTTGATTTGCATTTCCTTAATGGCTGATGATACTGAGCATCTTTTGTTGTGATTGGCCACCCATGTATTTTTCTCTTGTTTTAAGGTTGTGTTTGTTTTCTTACTATTGAGTTTCAAGTGTTCTTTACATATTCTGGATACAATTTTTTTTTATCAGATAAAGGATTTACAAATATTTTCTTCCATTCTAGTTTTATTTTTTCGTTCTCTTCACAGGGCCTTTCAAAGAGCAAAAGTTCTTAATTTTTATGAAGTCTGATTTATAAATTTTTTTATGGATTGTGCTTTTCATATTTTATCTAAGTAACTTGCCTAACCTAAGATCACACAATTTTCTCCTTTGCTTCCTTTTAGAAGTTTTATAACTCTAGGTTTCATATTTAGGTCTAAGGTTCATTTTGAGTTAATTTTTACATATGGTGCAAGGTATGAATCAAAGCTCATATTTTTGTATATGAATATCCAGTTGATGCCACCCCATTTGTTGAAATGATTATCCTTTATCCATAAAATTTCCTTTGCAACTTTATCACAAATTAGTTAACTGTATTTGTGTGAGTCTATTTCTGTGTTCTCTATTGTGTTCCATTGATTTGTTTGTATTTATACCAAATGGTGTCATGCTACTTAATTTAAAAGTACTACATATAATTATACCCAAATTCTATTTAATTTTGTTTTATTAAATTTTACTTTAATAGGAAAGAAACTAAACTGCAACAGAAGAAATTGTTAAACTTCAAATAAATACTTCTTCACTACAAGAGATATCATTTCTTAACAGGTCTCCCTAAGGTTATTAAAAATTATGAAAACCATTAAAAGAATAAAGTAATTATGTACTTTTAAATTATACTTTAATGTTAGATGGTATCAATTAACTGAGAGAGCAACACACTAAAACATTACCATTTTCACTCTTCCTCTCCTCTTTCTCCTATCCTTTTTCTTAGGATGATTATTGTTTTTATATTATCAAGTTTTAAAATTCATCTGTAACTGTAAATCCCATAGATGCTTAACTTATGTAGATTGTTCTCACCACTGAATCTGTTATCACAGAGTCTGTGTTCCTGGGTTCTTTGTTTGACTCAGTCCCTAATTATTTTGGTATCACTTTTCAGGTATTACTAGTTTGGTTATGATAGGTACTGTATTCCCTGAAGTACATCATGTTTGAAAATGTGTGTAAAAGGAGTTGAACACTTGATTTGATTCTCCACTTGGTCACTGTTGGTGTATAGAAGAGCTAATGATTTGTGTACATTAATCCTGTGTCCGGAAACTTTGCTGAATTCTTTTATCAGTTCTAGGAGCTTTCTTGAGGAGTCCTTGGGGTTTTCAAGGTAAACAATCATATCATCAGCAAACAGTGACAGTTTGACTTCCTCTTTACCTATTTGGATGCCCTTTATTTCTTTCTCTTATCTTATTGCTCTGGCTAGGACTTCCAATACTATGTTGAAGAAGAGTGGTGAGAGTGGGACTCCTTGTCTTGTTCCAGTTCTCAGAGGAAATGCTTTCAACATTTCCTCATTCAGTATTATGTTGGCTGTGGGTTTGTCATAGATGGCTTTTATTATATTAAGATATGTCTCTTGCATGCTGATTTTGCTGAGAGTTTTAATCATAAAGCAATGTCAGATTTTGTTGAATGCTTTTTCTGAATCTATTGAGACGATCATGTGATTTTTGTTTTTAATTCTGTTTATGTGGTGTATCACATTTATTGACTTGCGTATGTTAAACCATGTCCACATCCCTGGTATGAAACCCACTTGATCATGGTGGATTATCTTTTTGATATGTTGTTGGATTCAGTTAGCTAGTATTTTGTTAAAGATTTTAGTATCTGTGTTCATCAAGGATATTGGTCTGTAGTTTTCTTTTTTGGTTATGTCCTTTCCTGGTTTTTGTATTAGGGTGATGCTGGCTTCATAGAATGAATTTGGGAGGATTCCTTCTTTCTCTATCTTGTGGAATAATGTCAAAAGAATTGGTACCAATTCTTCCTTGAATGTCTGGTAGAATTCTACTGTGAATCCATCTGTTCCTGGACATTTTTTTGTTGATAAGTTTTTAATTACCATTTCAATCTCGCTGCTTGTTGTTGGTCTATTTAGGATATATCATTCTTCCTGACTTAAGCTAGGAGGGTTGCATTTTTCCAGGAATTTATCCATCTCTTCTAGATTTTATAGTTTATATGTGTTAAGGTGTTCATAGTAGCCTTTAATGATCTTTTATATTTCAGTGGTGTCAGTTGTAATATCTCCTATTTCGTTTCTTAGTGAGGTTATTTGGATTTTCTCTCTCCTTTTCTTGGTTAATTTTGCTAATGATCTGTCAATTTTATTTATCTTTTCAGATAACCAGCTTTTTGTTTCATTTATCTTTTGTATTTTTGTTTGTTTATTTGTTTCAATTTTGTTTAGTTCTGCTCTGATCTTGGTTATTTCTTTTCTTCTGCTGTGTTAGGGTTTGGTTTGTTCTTATTTCTCTAGTTCCTTGAGGTGTAACCTTAGAATGTCAGTTTGTGCTCTTTCGGTCTTTTTTATGTAGGCCTTTAGGGCTATGAACTTTCCTCTTAGCACTGCCTTTGTTATATCCCAAAGGCTTTGATAGGTTGTGTCATTATTGTCATTTAGTTCAAAGAATTTTTTAATTTTCATCTTGATTTTGTTTTTGACCCAGTGCTCATTCAGGAGCAGGTTACTTAATTTCCATGTATTTGCATGGTTTTGAAGGTTTCCTTTAGAGTTGATTTCCAGTTTTATTTTACTGTGGTCTGAGAGAGTGCTTGATGTAATTCCAATTTTCTTACATTTATTGAGGCTCATTTTATGGTTTATCATATGGTATATCTTGGAGAAAGTTTTATGCACTGTTGATTAGAATGTGTATTCTGTGACTGTTAGATGAAATGCTCTGTATATATCTGTTAAGTCCATTTGTTCCAAGGTATAGTTTAAATTCATTGTTTCTTTGTTGACTTTCTGTCTTGATGACCTGTCTAGTGCTGTCAGTGGAGTATTGAAGTCCCCCACTACTATTGTGTTACTGTCTGTCTCATTTCTTAGGTCTATTAGTTACTGTTTTATAAATTTGGGAACTTCGGTGTTCAGTGCACATTTGTTTAGGATTGTAATATTTTCCTGTTGGACAAGGCCTTTTACCAGTAAATAATGTCCCTCTTTGTCTCTTTTAACTGCTGTTGCTTTAAAGTTTGTTTTGTCTGATATAAGAATAGCTACCCCTGCTCACTTTTGGTGTCCATTTACATGAAATGCCTTTTTCCACCCCTTTAAGTTTATGTGAGTCCTTATGTGGTAGGTGAGTGTTCTGAAGGCAGCAGACGGTTGGCGAGTTCTCATCCATTCTTCAGTTCTGCATCTTTTAAATATAGCATTTAGGCCATTTACATTCAATGTTAGTATTGAAATATGAGGTACCATTGCATTCATCATGCTCTTTGTTGCCTGTGTACTTTGGTTTTTTGTTTTTGCTTTTTAACTTGTATTTTTGTTTAATAGGTCCTGTGTGATTTATGCTTTAAAGAAGTTATGTTTTGATGTGTTTCCAGGATTTGCTTCAAGATTTAGAGCTCCTTTTAGCAGTTCTTGTAGTGGTGGCTTGGTAATGGTGAATCATCTCAGCATCTGTTGGTGTGAAAAAGGCTATATCTTTCCTTCATATATGATGCTTAGTTTCACTGGATACAAAATTCTTGGCTGATAATTGTGTTTGAAGAGGCTGAAGATAGGGTCCCAATCCCTTCTAGATTATAGGATTTCTGCTGAGAAATCTGCTGTTCATCTGCTAGGTTTTCTTTTATAGGTTACCTGATGCTTCTGTCTCACAGCTCTTAAGATTCTTTCCTTTGTCTTAACTTTAGATAACCTAATGACAATGTGTCTAGGCAAAGATCTTTTTGTGGTGAATTTCCTGGGTGTTGTTTGTGCTTCTTGTATTTGGATGTCTAGGTCTCTAGCCAGGCCAAGGAAGTATTCCTCAATTATTACCCCAAATACGTTTTCCAAGCTTTCAGAATTCTCTTCTTCCTCAGGAACACCGATTATTCTTAGGTTTGGTTGTTTAACATAATCCCAGACTTCTGGGAGACTTTGTTCATATTTTCTTATTCCTTTTTCTTTGTCTTTGTTGGACTGGGTTAATTCAAAGATCTTGTCTTTGAGCTCTGAATTTTTTTTCTTCTACTTGTTCAATTCTATTGCTGAGACTTTCCAGAGCATTTCACATTCCTAAACATTTGTCCAAAGTTTCCTGAATTTATACTAGTTTTTTCTTTAAGCTATCTATTTCCTTGAATATTTCTCCCTTCACTTCTTATAAAATTTTTTGGATTTCCTTGCATTGGGCTTCACTTTTCTCTGGTCCCTCCCTGTTTAGCTTAATAACTAACCTCTTGAATTCTTTTACAGGTAAATCAGGAATTTCTTCTTTGTTTGGATCCATTGCTGGTGAACTAGTGTGATTTTTTGGGGGTATTGAAGAACTTTGTTTTGGCATATTACCAGGGTTGGTATTGTGGTTCCTTATCATTTGGGTAGGCTCTGTCAGAGGGAAGGTCTAGGGCTGAAGGCTGTTGTTCAGATTCTTTGGTCCCATGGGGTGTTCTCTTGATGTAGTACTCTCCCCCTTTTCCTATGGATGTGGCTTCCTGTGAACCAAATTGCAGTGATTGTCTCTCTTCTGGGTCTACCCACCCAGTGAGTCTACCCAGCTCTGGAGTGGTACTGGGCATTGTCTGCACAGAATCCTGTGATGTGAGCCATCTATGGGTCTCTCAGCCATGGACACCAGCGCCTGTTCCAGTGAAGGTGGCAGGGGGATACAATGAACTCTGTTAGGGTTCTTAGCTTTGGTGGTTTCAGGCTCTATTTTTGTGCTGGTTGGCCCCCTGCCAGGAGGTGGTGCTTTCTAGAGAGCATCAGCTGTGGTGGTATGGGAAGGAACCAGTGGTGGGTAAGGGCCCAGAACTCTCAAGATTACATGCCCTTTGTTTTCCACTACCAGGGTAGGTAGGGAAGGACCATCAACTGGGGGCTGGCTAGGCATGTCTGAGCTCAGACTCTCCTTGGGCAGGTCTTGCTGCAGGTACTGTGGGGGACAGGGGTGAGATTTCCAGGTCACTGGAGCTGTGTACCTAAGAGGATTATGGCTGCTTCTGCTAAGTCACGCAGATTGTCAGGGAAGTTGGGGGAAGCTGGCAGTCACAGGAGTCACCCAGCTCCCATGCAAAGCAAAGGGCCAGTCTCACTCCCACTGTGCCTCTCCTCGACAGCCCTGAGTCCATTTCCAGGCAGAGGGCAAGATGGGCTTGAAAACCTGACCCAGTCTACCCATCTCCCAGCTGCAAAAGAAAAGGGCTTGGTTCTTCCACACCTGTGGAGTCTGCACACCAGATTTGCACCCTCCCCCAAGTTCTGGCCAGGAGGCTTCTCACCCCATTCAAATTGCTACAAAGTTCAGCTAGAGACTTTCTTCTCCACGTGGAGTTTTACCCTCTGCTCCTCTGTCCACCCTTCTGATGGATCTCTGTGGTGCCAGGCAGGGATGGCCTGCTAGGGGACCCAGCAAGCTCCCAGGGCCTTTCTGCTACTTCCTCCACCCCTGTATTTCCCTCAGCTCTCCAGGTTGACTCAGCTCCAGGGGAAGTCAGAAACTTCACCCACAAACAGACCTTCAGCTTCTCCAGTGGAGATTTGTGTTCGGGAGAGGAGGGTCTCCCTTTCCCACTTCCACAGTTGGGATACTCACAGTATTTGTGGGGGACGTCTCTCAGGTCCTGCGGGAGGAGTCTGCTTCCTTCAGAGAGTCTGTGGGTCCTCTCAGGATTGCTGGTTTGTTCTTGCAGTTGACCTGGAGCTGAAATTTACAGTGCAAGCCTCCACATGCTGCTCTGTCTGGAGGTGCAATCTAGTCCTGCCTCCCATCCACCATGATGGTCCAAATCCTTGGGTTCTCTATTTTAAGGACACCAATTATCCTAATGTTGTATTATCTTTGTTTTCCATAACTATGGAACTATTAGAATCTCTCTAAATAATTCATTACTTTGGTTTTTTATTGTATTTTCTTTGATTATCTCAAGTTTTCGTCTATGTCATTAATTTTTATTTTTAATAATATGTATTCTGTTTCTTGCAGTTTATAATTTATTATTAGTTCTGTAATGGTATGATTTGATCCTTAATTTGTTGCCTTTGGTCTGTGATCTCCTAAAAGGTTGTGAGAAAATGACTTATGCTCCTTAATTTTGTTTTCTTCTATGTATATTTTTTCATGATAACTCCCTCTCTCTGTTTCTGTCTCTTCCTCTGCATGCAGTTTCCTTTCCCTTCATTTCGGTTCAAACTTGCATCACTCCTGTCTCTAGACGTTCTATTTGCTGTAATAAATGAAATTCTCTCTTCTCAATCTAAAATTAGTTTGATATCGCCTCTGAACTACAATTTGAGGCCAATGTACCACATTCTATCTAGTCTTCAGTACTCTGCAAGAGATTGGAGTGAGGAGTACAGTTTAAGAAGGTGAACAATCTTTGATAGCATGCTTAGGGTCTGCTCTTTCCCTTAAGATTCTCCTACATCTGTCATTCCAGAACCCACCCCCCTAACTGGAGGTATATCTCAGTTCCATTGGGGGATACTCTCAGCTTGTATTATTTCCCAATTGTGTTCCAGAATCTCTACCCCCTTTTAAGGTGGAGACCCTTTTTCACTCGTTTCTCCACAGCAGATGTTTCCACCATTCTGTTCAGAACAATTAAAAGATCAGCTTTTTTTTTCTTTTTCTTTTTTTTTTTTTTTTTGAGACAGGATCTCATTCTGTTGCCTAGACTGGAGCGCAGTGGTGCAGTCAGCTCACTGCAACCTCTTTCTTTCAGGTTCAAGCGATTCTCCTGCCTCTGCCTCCAGAGTAGCGGGGACTACAGGCATGTGCCACTATGCCCAGCTAGTTTTTGTCTTTTTTGTAGAGATGGGGTTTCACTATGTTGGCCAGGCTGGTCTTGAACTCCTGACCTCAAGTGATCCATCTGCCTCGTCCTCTCAAAGTGCTGGGATTACATGCCTGGCCAAAAAGATCAGCACTTTAATTATATGTATTACTTTCTAGATTTTGAAATATAAATTAGAAATCTCAGGTTTTTGGATAGGAGCTGAGCCATGTTGTCTCTCTGCTTCACTCTATGATCTTCATCTTTTCTTAGCACCATGTTTTGAAGTGTATTGCATTATATTATGCCACTGAGGTTGCTGACAATGACTTTTAGGGGTTTTTGAAAAGTTTTCCAATTTTGTAGGTAATATGGGAGGGCAATTTAGTGTAGCCTTAATGAAGTTGAATAATGCCTCCTGTACATAGTCCTGGACTTGTATTGTCTACTTGACCACTAGTGACCTAAGACCAAGACACTTTATTCTGCCACTGGTCAAACCCTGAGTTCATGAGAGGGTGTTCAAACAGCCAACTGTGGCATGATAAAGGACAAACACGTCCTCGAAGTGTCCTCCAAGCATATCTTGTTGTTTAGGAGGGAGATATTATTTTAACCCTTTACATCTGTCACCAAAAACTTACCTCTTTCAGGGCCTGAGCTCCCCAGAAATCAATGTTCTAATTAGAAAACAGTAGCTAATCTGCCCAAATGCTAATAAATGAGAGTAGTGATTTATCTAGCAACAGGGAACAGCTCAGCAGTAACAATTAAAAGGTCTGTAGAGGACAGAGCTTTTTTCCTTACTCTTCCCCTTAGCTGATTGAGTTCAGCCCTATGCTATAAATAGCCCTTGTAGTTAATGGCTGTTTGAAAATCAGTTATCAGGACCACAGTTTAAGAGCCTTTACCTCTGAAATTCATAGAGCCTATTTTATGTCTCAGTGATAAGGGAATGATAATGTGAGTTCAAAGCTAAACCTACCTACCCACAAAGACCCAACCACGTGATAGCCTACCAAGACATTCTTCAATCTTCACGATAATGGATACAGATTTTTAAATAATCAATCCATCTGCAAGGAGAAGTACTGATCTTTAATATGGCCAGAATGTTTGGCTAAAGCCTGCTGCACCCTAGTAATTTCATGAATCTATAAGCTAAAGTCAAAATTTATATCAAAGGCGTGAGTTTGCAATTAGCTGAACAAGGTCTTTTAGAGACCCCCAAAGAGTTCATTTTTTTCCTACATTGAACAAATTAACAGTGTGGTTACTAAAGTTCTTCTTCACTTTAACCTGACTGGACACAGAGTTAAAGGGGGAAAATAGCATGTCTAAACCAAATTGAATAGTGATCTTCTAGACAACACTCCCCAGAAGGGACCGTCCTTGGGAAATGCCACTCAGTGCTAGAGTAAATCTCACATTTCAATGAAGGGTTTGTCATTCACAGTACAAGATGCTTGCACATCTTGAATGTTTTCTTCTAGTATTTTTTATTTCATTCATTATTGCCTACTAACATAATACCCATGCAGAGCTCCTAGCAGGTCCCAGAGCCTGCCATATTGTTTCATGACACTACGCATTTATTAAAACTGTTTCAGCTATATACGTGACCTTTTCTGGCCAGTTTGCATGTCATCTCCCTCTGTTAGGCCCCCAGCATCACCACCACCACCCTCCAACCTAACTGATAACTCCCTTCCTCAGGTTCCCACTCTACCTCTACATTTTTCTGTCTTAATATGAGTAATCTTTACTTCCACTTGATTGGTTTATTGTCCATCTCTCTCCAGGCAGAAGGTCTTATTCTTACTCAAATGTACATTTCCTATATGCTTGTTGACTATACAAGTGATTGGTGAACAACTGCTGAGCACCCAGTCTTTGCTAACACTTGGTAAAATTCAGAAAGATGAAGATTTTTTTCCTTTGCTCCCGATGAACTGATAAACCAGTGGGGAAGGCAGACTTCTCTACAACTAGACACACCAAGTCAAAAAGAGGGGTCTAGGCAGGTGATGAGGCTGAGTTGTTAGTTGGTGAGGCGGCAAACACAAAAAAGCTCACCATGTTTTAATGTCTCTTCTGTGATTTTCATAACCAAAACACACATGCTTCAATCATGTGTTTCACATTGCTCACTAATGTCTTTGCATTATAACTCAGACCTGCGCTTCTAAACTAATGTGCACACAAGTCACCCAGTGATCTTGTTAAAATGCAAATTCTTATTCAAGAGTTCTGGGAGGGGCCTGAGATTCTGCATTTCTAGCAAGCTCCCAAGGAATGCCAATATTGCTGATTCGTGAATGCCTCAACCAGCAAGGCTCCACACTATTGTAATGTCAATGTAAACATTGTTGAAATGGCACCAGTTTTTGGAAAAGCTCCTGGTCTCCCTACCTAGACTCTTCTGACTGTAATTAAACATGATCAACATTACACCAAAAGAGGTAGATTCAGCAGTGCCCAGAAAAAAACTGGCAAGATGCCTTGAAACTGTTACCTCTTGGCCTTTGTTTTATTATCTAAACACAAAAGGTCTTTGCTCCTGCACTTTAGGTCTGCTGCTACAAGATGAGTGTAGTCTGAAGGTGTGGCAGGTTTTTTCCAGATATTCAAGATTGCCTTTCTCTGCTAAAGTCTCTTCCATATTTAAACCATAACATCCCAGGCTCTTTATGGAAATAGAAATACCTTCTAAGAAAACTCTAAAACTTTAATCAGTTTAAACAATCATAAAAATAATACTTAAGTGAATTTTACAAAGGAAACAAGAAGCTCTGGGCCAGGCATGGTGACTCATGCCTGTAATTCCAACTCTTTGGGAGGCTGAGGCAGAAGAATCACTTGAGCCCAGGAGTTCAAGACTAGCCTGGGCAGCATAGGGAGACCCTGGCTCTACCAAAAAAAAAAAAAAATTAAATTAGCCGAGCATGCGCTTGTAGTCCTAGCTACTCAGGTGACTGAAGTGGGAGGATCACTTGAGCCTGAGAGTTCGAGTCTACAGTGAACCATGATTGTGCCACTGCATTCCAGCCTGCGTTACAGATCGAGACCTTATGAAAAAGAAAGGGAAGAAAGGAAGGAAGGAAGGAGAAAAAGGAAAGAAAGAAAGAAAGAAAGAAAGAAAGAAAGAAAGAAAGAAAGAAAGAAAGAAAGAAAGAAGAAAGAAAGAAAAAGAAAGAAAGAAAGAAAGAAAGAAAGAAAGAAAAGAGAAAGAAAAAAGAAAGAAAAGAAAGAAAGAAAGAAAGAAAGAAAGAAAGAAAGAAAGAAAGAAAGAAAGAAAGAAAGAAAAAGAAAGAAAAGAAAAGAAAAGAAAAGAAAAGAAAAGAAAAAGAGAAAGAGAAAGGAGAAACAAAAACAAAAAATCCTCTGTAAGCATCCCATGGGAATCTATTTTCTTAACTCTTAATGATTCCATGACAACATCTGTTAACTTTTTCAATTCATTAGAATCTACTACTCAAAATGAAAGTCAAAATCCATTAAACCACTAATTTCTCATTTGTGAGTTTTGAATTCTCTTTCCAAGTGGACAAGATCCCTACTAGAGCTTTTATCTTTTGTAGGTCTTCTTCCTCTCTTCCCCACATCATTCTTGAGCACTATTCTAGCCCAAACCAAGTGTCCTGTGTATGTCTTCTTCCAATCAGGTAGCTGTCACACTCCTCCTATCTGCCATTCAACTTTGCCTTGCTATAATAGTATGCTATTTAACAGGCAATCTTGGTTATTTGGTCTCCTCTTGCACATTTAGTTTTTGCACCTTTTTTTCTGACAATGTAATGGTAAATTGAACAGAAGTGTACTCTTTTCACTGGGCACAACATGTAGAAGGCAATGGCAGCCATAGCTTGCGCCATGCATAGCCTGGAGTAGACAAACCTAAATGAACTTTCTTCCTTCTCACTTCTCATGGACTCATTTAGGTGAATGCCAAAGATGACGAAGGTGTCCTCGTTGGATCCTGGGACAATATCTATGCCTATGGTGTCCCCCCATCGGCCTGGACTGGAAGCGTTGACATTCTATTGGAATACCAGAGCTCTGAGAATCCAGTCCGATATGGCCAATGCTGGGTTTTTGCTGGTGTCTTTAACACATGTAAGTATCCAATTGAGTAATTTCTTTTTAATGTAAAGGAAACTTCACTTTAAGACATTTTATCGATAACCTAACAAAGAGACACCGCAGCCCCTGTTGGCACTATGGAATTTATGGGTGAGCATTCTGGGATGTAGTCAATGCATCATTAAATTGTAGTGGGCCAAATATGCTCATAGTTTCTCTTTGACTGCAGAATCTTTATAGAAAGAATGATAGACTATTTCCTGTGTAATCCATCACTTAACACCCGAAGAAATAGAGAGTTACAGTAAGAAAGTTGAGAAAAAAGCCATTTTCTTTTCAGTCACCACATTTTTACAAAACTAAAACAGTTAAAACTAAAATAATAAATAAGGAAAGATATATAGTGCTTATTTGTCATTGAGAAGTTGTATAAATATGCATATTCATTTATTATTGAGAATTTTATAAATATATCTGCTTAATTTTAATCCCACTTATGGAAGGTATTATAGCAGGTGGTCTCATATTCATTTTTACACGTCTCAATGCCCCTGAGCAAATTAGAGATCAGAACATAATGAACAATCTTTCCCTCTCCAGTTTCCCTACTGGTTTTTAATCCACCCAACATCCAATCTGTAGAGGGAAGTATATGAGAACAGAATTATTCTCTTTAGCGTCATGCATCATTTTTCAAAGTGGCATTTGCCTCTCTAGACCCAGACACTATTACAATTAATTCAGTGAATATTTTTAAAAATACATTTATTTCAGTGTGTCTTCATCATTGGTAATGATTTTCATCCACAAGCCATTTCTACAGCCTTGGAGAAACATTAAGCTCAAGTTGGGGTGTCCCTTCTGCCTGCTCATTAATAATGTTTTACCCAGTTAACATTTTTTAAATCAAAAACAAAGGGAGGGGCTAGAGGCTGGAGGGAGGTCATTTTAAAAAATGATTACAAAACCTGCTTGTTTTAGCTCAAAGTCTCAACAGTCTAACACTTGGTGATCGAAGTTAAAAAAATAGTCGTGAGTTTTGTTTTGTTTTCCCATAGTATCAAACAGGATAACATTATTTTCTTAGCCATTTAAATATAACCCAGGGAAGAAGGAATATGTATTTCTTCGGAGCAATAAAAATCAAAAGTATAGTCCCCTAGAAGCATTGGTCTCTGAAGTTCCAGATAAAAGCCTGAACTTCATGGTAGGTTAAAGGTTGGAGGTCATCCCCTCCCTCGAGGCTCCCAAGTCAAGACAAGGTAAAAGATGCCCAACAGAAGCAACCACTCTTGTGAAATGATTTTAGGAAGACAGAAAGGACCCAAGCCCTCCGCATGCCTACAGTTTCACTATGCCAGTGTAATTCCTTCAGGCTCACAACCAGATAAAATAGTGAACACCTTACATCCATTCATGTCTTTGGCATAAAAAGCAGGCTTTGTGTGGTAAATTAAGAAAAGGCAGAAACACACTGTGGGGAAGTCACAATGAGAGTAAACCTGAAGATGGAAACTGGGGGAAGGAGAAACTGGTGCCCTAAAGTCAAGCCTCACTTTCTTGAAATTATTGAGTAAGGCAGACTCTTGACCAAGTCGTGTCTGGGGTAATGTGAATTAGTGTTCAGCCAGAAACAGAGTGAGAGTTGCAATCGTTTTATTGGTAAGACCCTGGGTGAATAGGGCTGAAAATCAAGAGAGGAAGATGGGAACAGGAGGCCTGTGGCAGCTGCCAATATTGTTTGGGGCATTAAGATCCCCTTTAAGGAGGGGAACCCTTGAATCTCTACCAGACTCCCAGTTTGGACTTCCAAGGTTGTTCTGTTGAAGGAGGTGGGTAGTCTTTGGTTAAAAATGCTAAACTATTCTGAAGGAGAAAATTAAAAGGCAAGCCAAGTCATTAATCTTAAAATTGTCAGCTGAATTATTTTCAATGAGCCCTGATGTCTGGCATCCTGGGAGCCAGGGAGGGCATTTGGATTAAGTTTAATCAATAGGTACATATGGCAAGAAAAGTATCCGGGTAATTTATTATCTAACAATTAAAATGAATCTGTGGTGTCACCCTCCAATGCGTGTTACAACAGTAAATTCTGGCCAAGAGAGCAAATTCCACCAAGGACCTGCTCTGTAAATTCCTAACTTCCTATTAGTGGGTTTTTGAAATTGTATTTTCAGGAACATTGTCCCATTCATGGGACTAAAATAATACTATGTTGATGATCATAGCTTAGAAACGAAACAATTAGAACCCTGTTGGGATTCTACTCTACTTGGCTTCATTTGACACCAGCTGCAATTCTGAAGGATCCAACAGCAAAATTGCTCTCTACTGCCCCCATGGGGTTGGATGACCACCCTTCTCCAGCATGCCACATTTGAGGATAACATGTCCAAAGGGCTTTTCATATTGGTCAGGAAGGAAGTCCCCTACAAGAACGCTTTTTTTCACTGTGTGTTTATTAAATTCTGGTGATGTGTTTGGCTGTGGTCTGTCCTTTCCTGTAGTTTTACGATGCCTTGGAATACCAGCAAGAATTGTTACCAATTATTTCTCAGCCCATGATAATGATGCCAATTTGCAAATGGACATCTTCCTGGAAGAAGATGGGAACGTGAATTCCAAACTCACCAAGGATTCAGTGTGGTGAGTTTGATTGACAATGGCATTGGTTGATGTCACATTATAGTAATGTTACACATTTACCACAAGATAGACTCAGTCTGATGTTTCTTTCTGTTCTGTTTTGAGGACCATTCAATAGCATAGGCAGAAAAGTCTGGTTGTCAAAGAATGTCTTAGCAAATGAATTAGAAATGTTACTGAAGAGACAGTTTGGGTTCCTAGTGATAAAAATCAATCATTCCTTATAACAGCAACCACCAAAAAAAAGGTCACAGTTTTAGCTGCTGCTTATGCCTATACTAGTTCCTCTCTACCTTGATATATTAATCTTACAATTAATAGCAGAAGTATTGGAGCCAAGCGTTCTCCGGGTCAGTGCCCTAGAAGTAATAGAGCTAACATTTATTAAGCACTTACTATGCATCAGTCTTTGTGCATGCATGATCTTATCCAATTCTTCTTAGTTTTATCAAGTGGATGTTATGAATATCCCCATGTACAAATGAGGAAACTGAGGCCCCAAAAGGCTTGCTCACAGTCATACATCTGGTGAGCTGGGAATAAACCCAAGTGCTGCTGACCATTAGCCAAAACCTTTTAAATAACTTCAGCAGTATAGGATTTCCTTTTGAATGTAAAGATGAGATTCTCCTTGATTATATTGTCACCTTTCATTGAGATATAGAAATGGACGTAAAGCTGAAATTGTTCCCCAAAACCAGCGGTGGGGTTCTCTCACTGCCCTGAACCGCTTTACCACAAACTGGCTAGAGGGAGCTTAAGATCCCAGGGAATTCCATTTTTCCTTGAGACCCCCTAAGTCCAAATCAATACACTAAGAAGAAAGGAAAAAAATCCTAAGAGTTTAAATATAAATAATTTTTATCAAGGTCTGTGTGGGAGGAAATTGGAGCATAAGTGCCTCTGCGGTCAGACATTGAGCTAGGTAGAACTTCTAAGCCAAAAATGAGTCTCATGCACAAATAATAAAGCTAAAACACACTGTTGTAAAAGCATCCAAATGGGGATGGTAGGAAGTTATAAGTTCAAAAAGTTAGAAGTGCCTGAACTTCCTTGTGTTATAGGAATGGATCACAGTTGTAGGAGCAGTACTAACTCACCAGCAGAGGCACACATTCATTGGAGAATGTTGAAATGAAATTGCTGAATGAGTAGCAAAGTGCTACCATGAATTAAAAATAGTACGGTTCATTGGAAGGGAATGAGCTAAGCCATAGTAAGCTGGAGGGCACATGTAAGACAAAACCTTGTCTCTGTAAATTGAACAGAAATATAAAGAATGCTTTAAGCCTACAGAATTATAATATCTCAGCCCTGCATGTATATGGAATGACAAAACAGACCAAAATAGTTACCCAAAAACTCGTTGCAATTGTTAAAAATGACAAAAAGATAGTTATTTGGCATTCTCCATATCTTTTCCTTACACACACACAAACACACACACACAGCCTTTGTAGTTAAGTGCAGTTCAAAGTTATCCTTCCCAGCTCTTTGACAGATACCTCCCATCATCAAATAAGTCCCTATGGGGCACTCCAACAAATAACCCCACAGGCCCTAAACAGAATTAATACAAAATTGTGAAGCTAGATCTTGCTCTTGGTACCCTGTCCTCTTCGATCAGGTCCCTGCTCCAAATTACTTCCCCTTTCCCTGACACCGTTTGTTCCTTTGTTGCCTTACTCAAATACCCCATCACCCTGGGACTGTACTTCCTGGCCTGGGACTCCCTACCCACCTTCCACTGCAGACCACTGCCCGAGACTTCTCTTCCCTTCCTTTGCCTGTCTTGTAGTAGGTTTTCAACGCATGATGCCTGATCAGATGCTCTGACTTACTGCGGGGCTGAGGCCAGCACAACTCAGGACGTTCCCAGACCATGAAGCACAGGGATTAAAGGGCTCAGTGGGATGTGAGGCCAAGGTTTGGCTCTGTTACTGCCCAAGCTGTGTGACCTTGGGCAAGGCACAACCTCTGTGTGCCTCTTTTCTCCTCTAAAGCGAAGAGAACAATATTCCCTGCTTCACTCAGCACAGAGCCGAGCATAACAGGTGCCTAATGAACGTTAGCTGCTATTATTGCCTTCATTATTAGTCACACAGCTGGAATTTCTTGGAGGCAATATGTTTCCATCAACCCAAGTACATCAAAGTGGTCAGAAAAAGAGGGATGCCCAGTGTCCTAAGATGACTTCACTATTTCTGTTACATTGGGGTACTTTTAATGAAGAAGCGGACACTTCGCCTCACCAGTGCAAACACCCATGCACCTTAGAAGTTATAGGTGGTCCAGGAAAATAAGAGTACGGCTAAGACCCTCCTGGATTGAGGAGGCTGGCGATGGCTGTCCCCAGACATGTCAGCCAGGGCATGATCGCCACAGTCACACCCCTCTGTCAAGCTCTGGCTTGGGCAGCTACTTGCTGTGTGGCTTTGAGAAAATGATTTCACTTCTCTGAGCTTCATTTTCTTCATCAGTAGAATGAAAGTAATCTTAGTAGTTACCATTTCCTGATGGGGTGGCTATAGTGATTAAATCAGGTCATCCAGGTAGAGTGCTTACCATAGAGGTGGGCCTGATGCTGATTCAGTTAGTAAGAAGCAGGGGCTGCCTGAGCATTAGGGCTGGTGAGGAAAGGTGAAGGTGAGGGTGAGCATGGAGGCTAAACAGGGGCTGAGGTGGGGGTAGGAATGATTTGCTAGGCACCAGCTGACCTCTGTGAGGTCAGGCTGGCAACACGTGGCCTGATGGATTTCCTAGCAAGGATCTCAGGAGCCACTGGCCTCATACTTACCTCCCTCCACAGGCTCTGGTCAGACACACCCACCTCAACCTGTCTTCCCCGCTCGCGGCTGGTATGTGGCTGGGGCCCCTCTCCTCTCCAAGTAAAGGAGACCTGAGAATTATCTCTCATCCTCCACCATCTATTTTTTCTTCAACACTCAGGTCCCAATGGTCCACATTTTGTGATGAATCAATTTGTCCAGTTAGGTCTTGGTGACTCAGGATGTCCTCTTCTCCATGACTCAGCCAAAGCTCATCCTGCCAAATCCAGAAATCAGCCAGTAGGGAGGCTCAGAGGAAGAGTACAAGAGGGTGCATTCTGCTCGCCACACTCCAGAGCCAGGAGTGACAAGTTTGGCTCTGTCTCTTGCTGTGACCCTTCTCGCCTTATTACTGCAGACCATCAAGGACAGGCTGCTTCCTGGTTTGCCACCTTAGGTCCCCTGCATGAAGGAGGTTTCCCTCCAAGAGGGAGCCTCACCTCAGGGGGGCTACAGTTTTGCAAAGAGTGGCCCCACTGTTGACACCAACAGAAGCCATGGTCTGGGCTCCTTAGCTGTTCAGGAGAAGGCTGGGGACTCAGGAACCTCAGAAGGGCACAGCGGGCAGAGTAATTAGATCCCAGGGTAGCAAATGAAACCCTAAGTGGGCAAATGCAAGGTAGCAGATCCCAGAAGGAGCAATTTTGGCCGCCTGTCCCCAGCGTGCTGATGAGTTCTGAATTATATGTAACCTCTGGGGGGAAGGCCACTAGGAATCACTGTGGACAGTTTAATGAAGACGCTTGCTCAATGTTTAGCTGCAGTGCAAACATCAAATAGGAGTATGAGGCCTCAGTTAGGAGGGAGTCAGAGCTACTCAGAGGGGCAGGGGGACAGCAATGGTTTGGCCTCACCTTGGAAGAGCTCAACTTGATCACCTCATTATACAAAGGTCACAGTCAAAATGGAAACAATTTTAAAAGACAGAGATGGTGGCACTTACTAGGATCAAGAAAGATTTTTCAATGAAAGGCTTCCCTCCTTCTAAATGAAGAAGCCTCCCTGTGTTCTTTTGCTGGAGTGAATGTGGTCTGATAGGATGATTCTGGGTGAGGGTTGGTGTCCTCCTCTCAGCTTTTCCCCACCAGAATGCACCCATCCACAGGGGGAGCAGTGTCTGATCTATTTTATTTTTGTTGTTTTGTCAGCCTGTAACAGTGTACAGGGCATAGAGCAAGCACTGAAGAAACAGAATTGGTTGGAAAAAAATTTTAATGCATAAAAACTCCATGCTGCAATGGGTGGTCTTAATCTATAAACAAAGCTTTTTCAAAGTATATTTTAGAGCAGAAATTAACCAGTTTTCACACCTGGGACACTGCCCTAATCAGTGTGTAATCCTAATTCTCATGCCCTCAGTACTCATATTGTGTTTTACACATTGTAGGTGCATTTTTGAAATTGAGACTGTTCTATACATTATTTTAGATGCTCTGTATGACTCATCTAGTTGGACTTTTATATTATAAAATTATCTTCAATTTTAATCACTGTCTGCAAAGCAGAAATGATCTAAACACGAATTCCAAATAAAATAGTATAGAAGAAAAAAATCAGAATATAGACCAAACTGCTTAAAGTGCTTAAGGGTTTGTAAAAATATCCCATAATGCATCGTGGTTGCCAATTCTGGACAGTTATCGAAGATGTTTATTTTCAAACATTTTCTTGTTAACTGTATTTCTGGCCAAATTGGTTTTAGGAAAATCACTTGGAGTTAGACCATGAGCCTTATCTTTAGAGCACTGAGAATATACACTGAAGGCACATAATAGTGTTGGAAAAAAACATTATTTGCCACCTTCAAAGAATAAAACTTCAAAGAATAAAAGTAGCTCATGTTCACAAAATACTTTTTTTTTTTTTTTTGCAATGCCCTGATTTAAGTGCTGACATGTATCAATTTACTTCTACCTCTTAACAGCATGTTAAGGTAATTACTGTTATTGACACAGTAACTTAACCAAGGCCCCTGCCAATAAGTGGCAGAACCTGAATTACAAACCTAAGGGGGCTGACCCCAGAGCCCACTCTTTTTAAAATAACGTCCTTATTGACCAGGCATGGTGGTTCACATCTATAACCCAAGCACTTTGGGAGGCTGACGCGGGAGGATCACTTGAGATCAGGAGTTCGAGATCAGCCTGACCAGCATGGTGATGATACCCTGTCTCTACTAAAATTACAAAAAAATTAGCTGGGCGTGGTGGTGCATGCCTGTAATCCCAGCTACTTGGGAGGCTGAGGCAGGAGAATTGCTTGAACCTGGGAGACAGAGGTTGCAGTGAGCCAAGATCATGTCACTGTATTCCTTTAGCCTGGGTGACAGAGTGAGACTAGGTCTCAAAATAAATAAATAAATAAATAAAAATAATTAACATCCTTATTAAAATATACTTCACAGCCTGGCACAGTGGCTCACGCCTGTAATCTCAGCAATTTAGGAGGCTGAGGCAGGTGGATTACAAGGTCAGGAGATTGAGATCATCCTGGCTAACACAGCAAAATCCCGTCTCTACTAAAAACACACAAAAAATTAGCCAGGCATGGTGGCAGGCACCTGCGGTCCCAGCTACTCGGGAGGCTGAGGCAGGAGAATGGCGTGAACCTGGCGGAGCTTGCAGTGAGCCAAGATCACGCCACTGCACTCCGGCCTGGGCAACAGAGCGAGACTGCATCTCAAAGTAAATAAATAAATAAATTAATTAATTAAATTAATAAATAAGTGTGTGTGTGTATATATATGTGTATATATATATTTCACATACTACAAAATTCACTCCTTTAAAGTACACAATTCCATAATTTTTAGTATGTTTTTATTTATGTATTATTATTATTATTATTTTGAGACAGGGTGTCTGTCACCCAAGCTGCAATGGCAAGATCATGACTCACTGCAGCCTTGACCTCCCAGGCTCAAGCAATCTTCCCATCTCAGCTTCCCTAGCAGCTGGGACTACAGGCACACCCACCACACCTGGCTAATTAAAAAAATTTTTTTTGTAGAGACGAGATCTCACTATGTTGCACAGGCTGGTCTTGAACTCCTGACCTCAAGAGATTCTCCTGCCTCAGCCTCCCAAAGTGCTGAGATTACGGGCATGAGCCATGGCACTGGGCCATTTTTAGTATATTTGTGGTCTTCTATAACCATCATTATCATCAGATTCCAGAACATTTTCTGTCCCCTTTGCCATACCTATTAGCAGTCACTCCCCATTTCTCCAACTCTGGCAACCTCGAATCTACTTTCTCTCTCTATGGATTTGCCTGTTCTAATCATTTCCTATAAATGGAATCAGGTAATATGTGACCTTTTGTGTCTGGCTTCCTTCACTTAGCCTAACGTGTTCAAGGTTCGTCCGTGTTGTAGCACGTATCAGTACCTCATTCCCTTTCATTGATGAATACTATTTCATTGGGTGGATAAACCAGATTTTATTTATCCATTCATCCATTGTACATTTGGGTTGTTTCCATTTTTGGCTTTCATGAATAATGTTGTCATGAACATTCAGGTAAAAGTTTTTATGTGAACATACGTTTTTTAGTTCTCATGCGCATATATTTAGAGTGGAATTTCTGGGTTGTTTGGTAACTCTATGTTTAATTTCTTTTGGTGAAGTGCCAAACTGTTTTCCAAAGCAGCTACTCCATTCTGTATTCCCACTAGCAATACACAAAAGTTCCAACTTCATATTCTTGCAAATGACTTTTCTGTTTTTTCTTACTATTATTATAGCCATCCTAATGGGTGTGGAAGTTTTTTAACCCTCTTCAATAATCATGGAGATAATTGTACAGAATTTATTATAGAAACTTTTTTATACATTAGAGTTATACAAACAAATACTCTCAAAATTCAACATTTTCTTCATGTTCAGTCAGGATATTAATTCCTGGCTTGCTATGCCAGAGTGGTAAAATGGGGTAGGGTTTCATTTTCAAATGAACCCAGCAGAGGGAACCCAGACGTGCTCAGAAAGGACTTTGTGGATGGAAACTCATTCAGTACTCCTGTAGTGTGTATGTGAGTGAGGACATCTGGACCGGTGTCCAGCCAGGATGCCGTGGTAGAACTGCATTTAGGGTTGGTGTCCTTTCTGATGGGTTGCAACATCCATTTGGTTCATGCCTGTGTCTGAGCACTTATTAATGGTTCTGACTACGACTCCTACTACACATACACCTCATAGTTTCATGGTGAGATTTACAGCGCCTCTCAAAGTGCACCCTGCCATCTGCGACCCCCTCCATCCAGGTCTCTTGTGCTGTATTTAAACTGTGACTTCTCAATGAGACTTGTAAAACCCCTTGCCCTCACAGGACAAGCAAGAACAAACACATTCATTTATTCTTTTTTCTTGGCGGCCAATTGATTCCTACAACAACATCCTTTACTGAGCTGGGATGCCTACTATGGCGCTCTCCATTTATCTCCCGTATAGCATTGCTATGCAAATGAGGCCATTCATGACTGGCTACGCAGGGTTTCTTCAGGTGGCTCCCAGCCAGAGGGAACTGAAGCAGCTGAGCCTCAGAGAGGACAGGGGCACTGGCCTGGTCTCCACCTGACTGGACTGCTGGCCTTTGACGTGGCGCCAGTGAACATCCAAATGCCCCTTGCTGGTTTCAGCACTCCAACAGCCTCAAACAATGAACAGCTGCGTTCTAAAATAGTGTCATGCTCCCAGCTCCATCAAAGATTCCTGCAGCATGCCTCCTTTCCTCTGAATAACTCCTTTCTGTCATCTTCCTTCATTATATTTCCTAACTGACAAGTTTTTTTCTCAGTCCAGGCTTTCATTTCCACTTTGAAATGTCTTGTTAGACAAGCCTCAGAGTCCACTAAATTGTTCCCACTTCTTTCCAACAACTCCCACCCCATCCTATCCCCACTGCCCCTGATATGGCCAGAGCTTAATAACCCCAGGATGTCCTGTCATTATTGTCAACAATATTGTTGTCTGTATTCAGAGTGTATTAGCAGAACCAGAGAGGTAGGGCTACACCCATCTGCTACAAATACACAAATGACTTGCAAGACAGTGCCTTTCTTTCACCCCCTGCCAGTTTTGCTATAAAAGAATTCAAACCCTTGGTTTACAGTTGAAGCTGGTCCAAGACATCTCCCCCGGGACTTTCTCTTGATCTTATTTGTGCTCTTCCCTGAGCCCTAATAAAGCTGCACAAACAAAATTACAAGCCCATATCTCTTTCTTCCCTTTTAAGAACTCCTTTTCTCTGAAACCTTTCTGGACAGATTGTGAATGAGATGACCCTGTGGACTGTTTAAGCAGTTAGCAAAGTTAAGGGCAGTAAAGGACTCGTTGTTTAAATTAACCACTTTATTTTCTTCAAACACAGCACCGTGAAGCCCACGTTGGCCTCAGCTGTGTTCTCTGTCCAGCTCTTCACCACCCCATGGGCTCCTATGCCTCTGGATATGACGTTAGCCAGAACCAAGACAGATTTTCAGATAACTGCAGTCAGTGTTGGCTGGGACTGTTGTCCCATCTTAATGCTCAGAGTCCTCTTCCAAACTCGTTCAGGTTCGTGAAAGAATTCAGTTCCTTGCAGCTGTAGAACTCATAGATTCTTCTATCTTCTTTGAAGCCAGCAGGATAATGTCTCTACTGCATTGAATCCCTGACTAGCTCTGTCTCTGGTCTCTAGACTCAGACTTAATGGGCTCATCTGAGGAGGCCAGACCCACCTGATCATCTCCCTTTCAACGAACTCAAAGTCAACAGATTAGTAAACTTCATTACTTCTGCAAAATCCTCCTTGACACATAAAGTAACATAGTCACAGGAGTACTAGATTTCACCGACACTGAGGGGGGAAAATTATACAAAAGGAAGGGTAGTGGGAGTCATTTAAAATTCTGCTCTGCGTGTGATTTTGAAACACTAATATGCCATGGACATCTTTCCTGCCTAGCCAATATAGATCTGCATTTTTATGGCTGAAGAGCATTCTATTCTGTGTTTCAAAATACTCGATCACATATTGGACAATTAGGCTGCTTCCAATTTCCCTTTCTTACATCGTGATGAACATTCTTACATAACACACTTGTCTTCGCATTTGTGTGATTATTTCCTGTGCACAAATTCAAAGCACATGGATCTACTGAATCACAAGATAAACTATGACGTCCCATGTAGGGTCCCCTGGCAGGGGACGGTGCTGCTGTTCTAGTGAAGTACCGCCTTTGGTGAAGATTCTCTGAGTCCTTTGCACAAATACTGCTGAATTATTAGCATCCTTGAAAGGAGCTCTAAAAATGACGAGCTGTCACTGCACGGAACACACAGGAAGAGACAGAAAGCAGAGATGCGTTCTTCACTTGTCACCTGCATCGTTATCCTCCCAAAAGGTTGTTCTCATCTTGATTAAACAAGTCTCAATGAAACGAGGCCTCTATTTTCATTTCTATGGAAAGAGGCAACAAGGAGATTTCGAATTTTTACTTTAAAGGGACACGGTACATTTGACTGTATAGTGAGAACTCAAGTTTCAAATGAAGGCTCTGAGAACTAGAAAACCATGAATGTTAAAGAGAAACAAACAAGCAAAGGTTTACTAAGACCTTCCTTGCTAGATGTCCTCATGATTTATTTAGCCAGCACTTAGTGGGCACCTCCTAATGACTGGGCTCTGCTCTAGTGCTGGAGATGTGGAGAAGAATGAGACCAGCAAAGCCCCCAAAGTGGATTTATGCACTCTACAAATGCATAATGAAATTGCAAGATGAAAACGGAAAAACTATTATGGATCTAGATAAAGAAGCTTTAGAATAAAAAGTAGCTTTTCAGGAATCAGTTGATATTTTCCAACCTGGAGAATCAGTAGATGAAATTAGGAAAAGTCTGTATGGAAGGAATAAGTATTTGAGATCAAATATACAACATGGTGGCTATAGTTCATTATACTATACTGTATATTTCAAAATTGCCAGGAGAGTAAATTTCAAATGTTCTCACTACAGAAATAAATATGGGAGGTAACTGATATGTTATTAACTTAATTTAATTATCCCACAATGAGAGTTGATATTATATATATATATTCATATATAAAATCATCACTTTGTACCCCATAGTATATACAATTAAACAATAATTATGTGTCTATTTAAAAAAAATAAGGACATGCTAAAGGAAGTTCTCCAACACAAAGGGAAATGACACTACTGTATATCGAAATTTAGATCCTCTGACACGTGCGAATTGTAGCAAAAATGCTAAATATCTGGGTAAAATGCCCATGCCTGTAATTCCAGCACTTTAAAAGACTGGGGCAGGAGGATGGCTTGAGGCCAGGAGTTCAAGATCAACCTAGGCAACATGAGACTCTGTCTCAAGAAAACAAACCAAAACGAAAAATAGGAAAAGAAATGTCTGTAAACATTAGTCCCTTTCATGGAGGAACTTGGAATATAAAAACTAAGCATCCTTAAATAGAATTGTGTAATGTCAGCCAAATGGAAACTCTTGAAGCATGGGTAACTTAGGACACAATTCCTAGTCATTCCTGAGTGGAGAGGATTGCATGGTGAAAGAGATCCCCATGGCTGTGGAGGTAGCACCCTCTCATTCTGTTCATGGCCTGTCTGGGAGCTGAGCCATTAGCTTTCCACCCACTGATGGAGGCCCAGCCCCACTGGGAGCATTTGCTTCCTCCCCACCTCACCCACTGCCTGCAAGTTCCTGACCCTGTTATGAAACTCCCACCCTAAATACACAGATAACGTCTCAGCTGTGAGTGAAACTAGAAGAGATCACGTGTAACTAATTAGATGTTAGAGTGAGAGAAAAGAAACTTTTCCTTGGGTCCTGGTCATTTGAAAAGAAATATTATCCTCAAAGAAAAGTCTTTACTTGAGATCTGAAGTGCAAAGCATATTTATCTTGTTCCAGGCTAACCTTGCCAAGGAGATTTGAATTTAAATAAGGCTATTCTGGAGCCTATTAGTCTAGGGTGATGGTGTAGCAGTGAAAGCCAGGATCGCTAAACACCTCGGGTTGTATAGGAAGCAAGATGGGGTCCATTCAGGGTTGCAAATGTTTTATTGCTCTTTTTCCCTGGGTCCCTCTGCCTGATGGGGCAACCTTCACTGTTCTGAAGAGAGGCTAGCAGAGTCATTGTCTGACATGCACAGTGACCTTCCTTGCAGCTTCCAAGCAAAGATGGAGGCTCTCTGGTGGGAACTGGCCCCATGTTCCTGCTCAGAGACCTCCACAACTTCACCCTAATCCACATCTGTACCCTTCTCTCCCTGCAGACCCTGCCTTGCTTCCCACACTTTCCCAGGGTGTGCTCTCAGCCTCATCCTCTTGCACCCTTGGTATTTGAGCTCCCTTTTAGTCCCACTCTTTCTACCAGTTCTTCCTCCATGAACATGCCTCAGTCTCTTCTAACTTAAAAATAACCAAAATGGCCTTTCCTGCATTACATTACACGCTAGACACTGCCTTATCTTTTCTTCTCTCTTACAACCTAGATCACTCTTTTTCTTTTTTTTTTTAGACAGGGTCTCACTCTGTCTTCCAGGATGGAGTGCAGTGGTACAATCATGGCTCACAGAAGCCTTGATCTCCTGGGCTCAAGTGATCCTCCCACTCAGCCCCTCAAGTAGCTGAGACTACAGGTCAGCTAACTTTTGTATCTTTAGTAGAGACAGGGTTTCACCATGCTGCCCAGGATGGTCCCAAACTCCTGGGCTCATGCAATTCTCCTGCCTCAGCCTCCTAAAATGCTGGGATTACTGGTGTGAGCCACTGAGCCCAGCCTCTAGGTCACTCTTAAGGAAGAACCTACCTCTTTCTTCCCTCCTCTTCTTTCCCTCCTCATTCATCAACTGGTTTTGCCCAACCCTCCTCCACCACCCACCAATACTCCCACATCTCCTCCTCCTCTTCATCTAATCCAGAGCATCACAAGTGTAGACAAAAATGCCTCTTAGACCTCATCTCCTGGATTTTCCACAGGCACTCAAGCTCATCCTGTCCAGAATTGAGCTGGTCACCCACCCATCACACCAGTCCCAACACAGACTTTCTTCTCTTCCTTTTTTATTCACAGTCTTGGTAAAGAAAACCATCATACTCCTTGGACAGGCAAAAGTCTTCCCCAACTCATCCAAGTCCCCTCACATCTCCCTAAACCTGTGGGTTGTACCTCCCAATGGCTTCTCTCCCTCTCCATTGTGGTGGCCACCTGAGTGCCTTTCTGGTCCACTGTAGACTATTGCAGTTCTTCAGGGGTGGGGGACAGCAGGGGAGGACTCAGCTCAATCTCTAGTCTTGCTTCTCCATCCATCTTCCATGAACAGAGATTTGCAAATTTATCTCTTCTTAAATTATTCCAAT
This sequence comes from Macaca thibetana thibetana, assembly GCF_024542745.1. Lineage (NCBI taxonomy): Eukaryota > Metazoa > Chordata > Mammalia > Primates > Cercopithecidae > Macaca > Macaca thibetana. The sequence goes on along the minus strand of NC_065581.1, from coordinate 6,124,237 downwards.
GGCTTTTCATTGCCTAAGAATAAAGCACGAATGTTTAATTTGATATCAAAGGATTTCACAATCTTATCCTCACCTATATCATAGCTCAGTGTTGAAGAGTATGGATTTCAGAGCTCTATCACTAACTAGCTGTGTGACCTCAGCAAGTTTCTTAGCCTTCCTGGATTTCAACTTCCTCCCCTATAAACTGAGGGTAATTATAACAGTACTGAATTTTTTTTTTTTTTTTTTTTTTTAGACAGTCTTGCTCTGTCACCCAGGCTGGAGTGCAGGGGCACAATTTCAGCTCACTGCAAGCTCCGCCTCCCGGGTTCACGCCATTCTCCTGCCTCAGTTTCCTGAGTAGCTGGAACCACAGGCACCCGCCATCACACTCGGCTAAGTTTTTATATTTTTAGTAGAGACGGGGTTTCACCGTGTCAGCCAGGATGGTCTCGATCTCCTGACCTTGTGATCCACCCACCTCGGCCTCCCAAAGTGCTGGGATTACAGGCGTGAGCCACTGCGCCCAGCCAATAGTACTGTTCTTATAGGGTGCTAGGGACATCAGATGTGTTAATATCCATGAGGGTTTTAGAACAGCACTTGGCACTAAGGAAGTGTTATATGTATTTGTTAGTTCCGTGCATTGTCTGCCATCACTGTTCTCCTCCTATGCACTTGAATATTCAGACATGCTATGCTCCAGTCACAACAGACAGCAGACAGTTCCCCAAACACACCATGGTGGCTATTTCATGCCACTGCAACTTTGTTCTTCTTCCTTTTATTGACCTCCTAAACTCCCATTTATCTTTCAACCCTCAGCTCAAATATCACTTCCCAAATATCTGGAGACTTTGCTCCACTGAGACTCCGTGGCACCCCAAATGAACTCCCGTTTTACCACGGATCATTTAAATTAATTATTTTTCAAAGTCTGAGAGTTACCGTTTTTGAGCACTTATCACATGCCAGTCCCTGTTCAAAATACGTGTATTAGCTTATTTAAGCCTCACGGCAAACCTATGACAGTTTTGATAATTGGTTTACAGGTTTGTCATTTCTCCTAGATTGTGAGGGTCTTTATGGGTAAGAATCTATGTTTTGATCATCTTTGAATCTCCAGCACCTAGCAAGGTGCCTGGTGTATAGTGGGTACATAGTGAAATTAATATCTCTTGAGCCAATCAGAAATGGGCTACACTCAGAGAAAGATGGGAGCATGGGGAAACAAGTGACACTGAAGGGCATCTAGGGAAGGGACCCATGGTAGTTGAACCTGAAATTCATCAGTGCCATAAACAAAGACTGCAGTAACTACCTCACCGCATTATTAAATCTTTATTACTATATGAACATTTTCTATAGTGCTGAGGGGTTAATGTGCTCTCATTTAATTCCGTACTGTCGTATAATTTCAGGTCTTTCCAAAGACATAATAATACAATTCATGATGACATTTTATTCCATGCTTTTGCTTCCAGGGTCATATTCAAAGTCCTGAGAAGTTTTCCATGGCCCTTAGCCCCTGGGTTTCCCACCTTTAAAAAAGGGCAAAGAGATATTCACCCTGACAACCTATTCTTCTTGTTGGACATGAGATGGAAATTGTAGAAAATTATAGTCAGGGATCGTTGTTATAGTTTCTATGGTAATGGTCTAAGACCATAAACACAAGTATTTATTGCTTAATTACTACAAAGGAATATGCTTTTTCCAAATAGGAACTGTATTAAAAAGTTCAAAATAAATATTTCAGTTTTGGTTAACTTTTCTTCCCTACTCCTTCGGTACGTGGTAAGTTCTGTTTCATTAGTCAGCAGAGAATGGTTGAGATTAAAACTGTTTGATGCACTGATTCAAATATCTTTGGGTGGCCTTAAAGCTGCTCTTAGCAGGGGAAAAGAGACATCCAGCCAGATGAGTGTCCCGAGGGATGCCAATGAGAAAGAATCTGCCCAGAAAACCCAAGTCTAGAGCCTCAGGATCTCTCCAGGAGCTCCCAGATTTGGCTTAAACTATTCTAGTAATCTGTAGACAGCATATGCACAGGATTTGGGGGTCACTTCTTTATTTATTTTTTATTCTATTTATTTTTATTTTTATTTATTTATTTATTTTGAGACAGAGTCTCTCCTTCTGTCACCAGGCTGGAGTGCAGTAGCGCGATCTCGGCTCACCGTAACCTCCACATCCCGGGTTCCGGTGATTCTCCTGCCTCAGCCTCCCAAGTAGCTGGGATTACAGGCGTGCCACCACACCCAACTAATTTTTGTATTTTTAGTAGAGATGGGGTTTCACCATGTTGGCCAGGATGGTCTTGATCTCTTGACCTCGTAGACCCACCTGCCTTGGCCTCCCAAATTGCTGGGTTTACAAGCATGAGCCCCTGCACCTGGCCACGGCTTCTTGATCTCTTGGAGCATTGGGTGTGAAGGGAAGTTTAACCTCTCTGGGCTTGTGTTTTCTAAGGAACTACCACTGCTGGAATGAAGCATGGATGACAAGGCCTGACCTTCCTGTCGGATTTGGAGGCTGGCAAGCTGTGGACAGCACCCCCCAGGAAAATAGCGATGGTAAAATTGTGTCCTCCCTCCGGGAAATGCTTCATTGCTGATCTTTATTTTGCTTTTATGCTTGCATTTGGTGTGTGGGAACCACGCCCGTTGGGAGCCAACATCTGAAGTGTGCTTCCTGGGCACATGCGCAGTATTAGCTACCTTCCAATCAGGTTTAATTTCATTTCAATAGTCAGCTTTACCCTGATTATTTTACAAATTTTAGAAAAAGAATATAAAACAACATATAATTCATCCATTCTTGCTTTGCTAAGCAGTTTCGAAGACAGGAGAGAAAATATCTGTTAGCATTTTTACTAGGCTATAAAACATACTTCAGCCCTTCATGGTATGCACAGATAAGATATAAAGCAGTAGAGAAAATAGAGAACTCGAAAAATAATTATAGATCATCCTTTAAATTGTTGTTTTTCCAGAACCTGGCCTCCTTTTATGTCGTGTGATTTCCTCCAAAGCTTGAGTATGTGGGGTATTTGTCTTCTAACTTGCCAACTATGCTAAGCAGCTGCAGCTCTGACCTCCCCCAGATTTTTACAAAATCACATCATAAGCCTCCATCTCTCTTTAATATGATAATATAAAGAATCAGTAGACTGTGGATATTATGTTTATTTCCTCAGGTGTTGATATATTGATGGGCACACACAGGCACATGCATAAACATTCGGTGCATATTCATAGTGAAACCATGTTATAATCCTAGACTTTAAGGAAGAAAGTTTAGCACTTTCTGGTGTTCTGGTATATATATCATGGGGACACTTTTGAGATGACTAATAGCAGCTGATCTCTTATTAACTATGGATAGGTGGTAAAAATTTAAAGGATTTTAGAAGAGTAACATGGGCCTTCTGACTTCCTACATGCACAGTGGGCATGGCCAAAATGAACAGGTAATATCCAGATTCTCCAGTTAAACTTGACTTATGTTCATAATGTCCACAAACAAAAGACAAAAAGCAAAACAAACAGCAACAGCAACACAACCACAGAGGACACGTCAACATTTCCAACATTTCAGATGCCACCTGAACAAGAGATAAATGCTGTGTAAGTCATCTGCTTGGCGTGAACACATCTGGGTATGTGTCTGTAGGTGGCCCAGTAGATGCAGGAATAGTGTTGCCTTGTATTTATTTCCATGGCTTCAATTTGTGGCTTGAGGAAGCATAGCCAATGGATTCTCTTGAGCCTTGGAAAGAGTTTGGGCTAAATCATCAATGAAGTCGGGAACACTGGTCTCTACAGAGTCACCCTCAGTGCCATGCATCTTGCAGTATCTGGACAGAATTGGAGATGAGAAACTCACACTGCCCTTCCTCTGTGCAATGCAGGCATGTATCGGTGTGGCCCCGCCTCGGTTCAAGCCATCAAGCACGGCCACGTCTGCTTCCAATTTGATGCACCTTTTGTTTTTGCAGAGGTAAGCGGGAAGCTGGAAGAAAGTGCTGTTTTTCTTCCCAACTTCTTAACACATGAAAGAGTAAGCTAAAAGTTGTTGCTTCTAAGTTTTCCAGGTACATAGTGTATGCTTCGTGTTGACAAAGGTAACTAGGCATTATTCTAACTTCCAGGCTATTAACGCTAAATGCAGTTCTTCTTTAACATTTTTCTTTCCTTAATGTTTTGGGATTCTTACTCCCAAAAGTAAATGCTTTACTAACATTAGCTTAGTTCTCTGCACCCATGAAGTAGGTATCAACTACTCTAGAGAAATTATATGACTAATGGATCTCTCAACTAACCATTGGTAGAGACGGGTCATGAATTGAAATTTCAGGACATGCTACTTCCCTCTGGGACTAGTCCAGCAATCCATGTAGGACAAACTCCACATACACACACCCAACCATGGTCTTACCCTGGCCTTTGCAATCTATGTTCTGCCATCCCACACCATCATCCGTGGCCAGGGAGGGAGGGTTGAGTTGCCAAAGGAGGAAGGGAACCTGGAGGCTGCTCTAAAAGAATACAACCCACCTACAGGGTTGATATGAATGCCTGGGCAAAGGCTCTGCAATTTCAGAAGAACTAGGCAGGGACTGGAAGCAGAAGAGGCTGTTAAAGGATACTCAAGGAGAGTTCTGAAGACCAAATTAAATGTAAGAGATGTTGGGTAAAGGAGAAGGCTGGGCTGCCAGCCTTGGAAGACTTGAAAGACTGAGAGGCAGGACTTCCCTAGGATATATTTGCACCAATAAATACACTGAAATAATGTTGCTCACTTTGCCTACCTTTGGATGCTCTTAGCAACCCTCTAAAATTGTTAATATCATTCTTCCCATTTTACAGAAAAGAAAATCAAGGCAGAGAGTGGTTAAATGACTTTCTCACAACCATCTAGCTAATAAACAGCGGTGCTAAGATTTGAAGCCAGGCAGATGCCTGAACGCATACTGGTAACCATTGCACTCTAGTACTCTGGGAGGAGTAAATAGTTACTATTAGTGTACACCAGGCACTGTACTGGGGGGAATTCTAAGGTTCAGGTCTTTAAGAAACATATTTCTACATGCCAGGTGACAGGGCACAAACACACCGAACATGAAATGACAACAATACCAGTGATGCTATGGAATTAATTGTCAGGTGGGCTGTGTAGAGAGCACAGATCTGCATTCATACTATGCGTGAGTTGAGAAGTAGAGGCCAAGAACTGAAGCAGGATGGCAAAGACCACAAGACACCGTCTAGGAAGGAAGGACGACCTGGGAACAGACAGTGAGGATGCCTGTGGAAGTGTTCCTAGACAGTAGGAGCAGGGAACTGTGGGACCACAGGCGAAGGAGGGATGATTAGGCAAAGGGATTAGAAAGCAGTCAGAGGATGGGAGGAGTACTAAGCAGGGGGTATGAGTTGAGCATCTGAATGCTGTGTGGGGGAAGTTGAAAGCTGTGATGACTCACTAGGATGCATCAGGGGTGTTGGAAGGTGGAGGCTGAAGGAACTCAGTGCGGGGGACCTCCCTGAGAAACTCGCTCCTTGTCCCTCCTGTAAGTGAGAGAGAGTTTTCACTGGGCAGGAACCTGGGAAAGGTGCTGGCAGCCTTGTGGAACATGGATTGGAGGGGTTGTTACAAAGTTGTAGGGAACATCTAGAGAGTTGATCACCCCTCCAAGCCAGAGATGGAAAGGGCCTGAGCTAGACAAATGGCAATAACGAGGAAACAAAGAGGCAGGACTGAGAAATATTATTATTTAGAAGGCAAAACGAGCATCAAAATTCAGACAGCAAGATCAGGAATTTGAAACATACAAAGACCAGTGTTCATCTCATCATACCTGCCATGACAGTTTATAGAAGCCTTTGGAGACCAAGCTTACTGGACTTGGAATTTTATCCCCTCGATTTCACTTTGGGATTTGAAGATTTCCACAAACCTCCCCAGCTGCCATTTGATAGTTTATGATGCTACGAGAGCCTCTTATGAGGAGATCACTCTGAAATCCACAAAGCCTTATATTCAGTTTTTTATTATGCTTTATTGCTGCAAAGAAGGAGAAGAAGGACCTCCCTCCACAAGTGAGCTGCCTAATAGCTGTAAATGCAAACACTTTTTGCTATTATTAAATATAGATCGGGGTGTTATGAATGTCATCAGGATTTGCCGATTATAATTACTCCTTTCTCACCCACTGCAGAGGCATGTCTGACAGAGGGTACAATTTGTTGCTTTGGCATGGGCTGAGCCATTTTTAAGAGATGTTTGAGCTGATGAAAAGTGTATAAGGAATCTTTTCTCAAGGGTGCCTGCAGTGGGACCCCATGGAGAGCGTCATGCGAGTTGACATGACTCAGGTTGGAGTCTGCAGCTCTCTTTGCTCTCCCTCCTCCTTGCTGCGTCAGCTCGCCTTCTCTTCCCTCCCAGCATTTTGACTTTCTTGGTCGTTCCTTACTCATTTCCGGGCTTGATCAAGCATCATGTTCATTGACTATTTTTTAGTTTTCCCAGGGCCTTGGTCTCCGTGAGTGAAAGCAGAGCCTAAAAAGAAGAGGGATATGCCTGGAAAGTGTCTTACCTTCTGTTCCTTTTTTCTGTCCTCCTCCACTTTGGAAGTTCACTCTCCACATTTCTGGATTTCTGCCAGGGCTCGAAGCTTATTTCTCTTACCCCTCCCTTCCCATGCCCTCGCTGCTGCAGTGGGTTCCTGTAGATCTGAAGACCCATCTGCCTCTTCTCTCCCCAGCTCATGGTGGCCTAGGGCTTCCAAAGAGGTGAGAGGAAAGGAGAGCTGTTCTAAGTGTCTGAAGTCGTATTCCAAGATTCCATGTTCACTAAGCCCTCAGGGGTTCTTAGTGAAGAACTCTCTCCTTCTTGCCAAAGATAACTCTTCTGTCCTAACTTCTCACTAACTCTGCTGACCTCTTTCACACCACTCCACCCCAAGCTCACACACATACACACACACCTGTGCACACACACACACATGCATGCACGCACCCATGTGCACCCACACATACACATACTCCTGCCTGCCCTCCCTGGCACTGAGATGATTTTGACAGGAGCAATAACTGGCTCCCTGGGACCACAGCAACCATCTCGTCGCTCAAGAAGCTAAGCCCTCCTCTGCTGTGGGTCAGCAGTTAGTTCTCTTATACAATAAGTGGAGATGTTTTCCTGTAGATTATTCATTCTCAATTCAAACTTGTTTATTTTGCTACTGTCTTATCAGATGCAGCCCATTTTTTGGCATCTCCTACTTGGCTGTAAAATAATCCTGTCATTTATTCAAATAGCATATAAAACTTTGAAATTATTTTAGCTTTCCTTCTTAACCTCCCTTATGCATCTTGCCAAAATTACCTTCCAAAAATTATCATAAATCCATCCACTTCTACAATCTCTGTCATTACCCTCTGAGCACTGTACAGCACCAAGCTCCATGAAGTTACCTCCTAACTCGTCTCCCTGATCCCCCTCTTGCTGCTTCTTTGTCTATTCTCCACAGATCACCAGAATTATTCTTTAAATGTAAACAAAAACTTCACACTCCTGCTCCAACCCTTCTAGTGGAGTTCTGCCACCCTTACAATAAAATTGAACATAAATTCTTACAAGATTCCATGGCTTCCCTTCCACTTCATCCCTTGTTTATTTCCCTCCAGCCATACTGAGCTTTTTGCTCTTTGGAAAGCATCCACACATCCTCTTGGTTCCGCACTTTTGGACATATTGTTTCTTTTGCTAGGAAAGCTGCCCTCACTATCTTTCACTCTATGGAGGAAGAATGCTTTGCAGGCTTTGTTCCTCTCTGCACTCAAGTCTCTGCTCTGGTCACCTCTTCAAAGAGGCCTTCACTCACCCCACCCCACTCCACCTAAAATATCACCATCTGCCCTGTTGTTTTCATCCTCCTACCTTAGTGTGTGTTCCATTTCTCCCTTCTAGCATATGAGCTCCATGAAGGTAGAAGCTGTTGTGTCTTCATTGCTGAGAGCAGGATCTAGGGTCCAGCACCAGGAAGGCCTCCTGGTCCAGGAGGGCATTCACTGCCTCCATGTGCCCTCTGAGAAGCAGCATTTTCTCTGCGGAGCATGCAGATGAGGTTATCTCCACTTGGGAACCAATGAACAAACCAAAGCAAACTCTGTCCAGGGTCCTGAAAGCAAGAGCACATCTCCAGCCTCAGTGGTGAAGAGCATATCTTCCACCACCTGTGGACAAATGTTCACATTCTATGGGCCCGGGTGGACCTTTGCAGAGAGCAGCCCCCAAGCCTCCTTCCCACTCCACCTGTGCTGAGAACCTATGGCCCCGACCAATGGTAGAGGCTACTATGTAGGAAGTGCCTGTACTTAAGAGGCAAGGGTTTGGTGTTGTGAAAAGAACACCCAATTTCATGCACCAATGCCCAGATTTTGTGTGACGATAACTTCTTCAAGTGTAGGGGTAGAAAAAGGTGATCACTAACATTATATTACATTCAGAAGAAGGAAGAGAATTTAGCCTTAAACGTAGGGCTTTCACAAGTAGTACCAATCTATCCACCAGCCCTGCAAGGAAGGTAGGCTCAGAGAGATTCAATAACTCATCCAAAGCCACACAGCCTAAGTCCAATATTCCTTACCATACACTCTGAACTTAGCTACTGTTCTACCCCAGAGAGTCAATTGATTTTGGGTGGGGCCAATCATGATGCTTTTTTAAGCTCCTAGATGATTTTCTAGTACAGCCAGAATAGAGGAACGTTCCACTACAGGCTGAAACCAAAAAGAAAGCTTTCTAATGTCACTTGGAAAGAATAATTTCCCTCCACATACCACCCCAACATACATATACAGAAACCACCCCATACTGGTGTTTCCCCTCTCCTTTCTCAACAAAGGACAGTGCTGTTGATCTGTCCTGAGATTTTAGCCTACATGTTTTTCTGAAACCATATTCAAGGTGGTGGGGGGGCGGCAGGAACTAGCCACTTCCATATTTAGCTTGTCTCCCTGGAAAATCATAAGCTGTTACAAGGCTTAAGATGATATTTATCATTATTGTTGCTACAATTTGAAAGTGGAGGAGGTCGCCGTTTGTACTTACATGGCTTCCTCCAGAGGGAATGCCAGAATTCTCAGGCAGTTCATTCAGTTTCCAAAATGACTAGTATTCCACAGGTATCTGCTGTGTCCTCTCCTGTCCTGATTCCTGACTTCACATTTCAGCCTTTCACAGCATGTGGCTAGCACCACCGAGTTCTGGCTGCTCTGCTGAGGAGCAGGGCCACCGTTTATCAGCCTCAGAAATCTGAGCCGCAAGCGTGGAACCATCTCACCCCTCAAGCTGGTGCTCATGCTCCCGCAGGGTGGTGTAGGAGAGGCAGTGTGCTGTGAAGGCCAAGGGCCGGGCTATGGGCTGGCCCAGGGCTTGTGCTTCTTCTCCACCAGCTCCCAGCCATGAAACCACAAACACTCTGCCTCCCCCTTCTGAGTCTTGGTGCCCTCATCCATAGTACGGTTACAATACATACCTCACAGGCTTGTTGTTGTGAGGTTCAAACTAAATCCTTTATAAAATGTCCCTGAAACATTGTAGGTATGCAGTAAATGTTGGCTATCTCCTCTTTAGCAGAAATCCGATTTCATGTGCACTCAGAACATTCTATGAGAAAGTAAAATTGCTCTCTTTAACCTCAACTTTAAAACCTAGGGATATATCTTCAAGTTTCCCCATTACCTAATGATGACTATTATATTTTTTACTCAATTTTGAAATGTACAAGTCATGTTCACATAGATCTTATCTCACTCTGACCTAAAATGCTCCCATAAAATTGGCAGAACAAGTTTAATCATTTTTATTTTATAGAATCAGGAACTGAAGTTCATAGAGATTAACATGCACTTTCTACAAGGACATGCCCACTATAGGAACCCAGGTTTCTTGCAGCAAATCTAGTGTTCCTCTCAAAGGCCATCTAGGTTTCACCTTGGCTGTTGCTATCTAGCCAACCCCTGACCCCACTGCCCCATGTCCAAAGTATCTTGTACTTATTCTTTCATGGTACTTATTGTACTATATTGCAGGGCTTCTCAAGCCTGACTGTCCAACAGAATTGTGTGAGACCTTTTGTAAAATATAATGACTTTAGGGCCTCACGTGATTTAGGTCCCACCTCCTTAATCAGGCATCTATTTTGTTAAAAAAGTTCTCCAGGTGACTCTGATGCACAGAATCATGCTTACTAGAGCATAAACTCTATAATGGCAGAGATCAAATCTATTTTGTTCATCATTAGGATTCTGAATCCTTGAACAATATCTGGCAATACTATTAAATAATATATTATGGTCAATAACATTTATTGAGCATTTACTCTATGCCAGACACTGTGATAAGTAATGTATGTGTGTTTGTTTCTGTTAATTCTGCCAATCATCCTATGAAGAAGGAGTTATTGTCACCCTATTTAAAGAGTGGGTAACTGAGGCTTGGAGAGGAGCTTGGGAAACATTTAGTAAATACATCAATGACTATTAGCAGTACAATTCATGCTTCCTGCCCACTTCCATGATAATAAATGGAATTCTCAAGAAAGTGATTGTAAAATATGTAATAAAAGACTCTGGTAGAGTCAGCTTTCAGGCACACATTAGTCATTGTCTCTAGAAAGTAGAGTGGTAAAGCAGGGCCTTGGGAGAGCTTGGGGGCAGCCAGCATGGCCCCAAGACACTATTTCCAAGTCCCACAAATAGCACATTTTAGTGGCTGGACCAACAGAAAATAGACTGAGTTCCTCCTAGATCATTTAATGTTGTTGTTCAATTTAAATACTTTTGGCTTCAAGTAGCAGAACTGATGTGGCTGAAACAGATGGGGACTTATTTTTCTCATATAAGAAATCCTGAAATAGGTGGTCCTGATGCTGGCTTAGCCATTTAACAGCATCATTAAGTTCCCCAAATACCCAAAAGCCTCTCAGCTTTCTACTCTGCCACCTTCTCATTGTCGGCCATGTTTCTGTTCACTGTCTCACGATGGCCACAGCAGCTTCAAGCATTCCTTCACTTTACCTGCAAACACCTGAAAGCAGAAAGGGAAGGGCAAACTCATGCGTGTACCTCTCTCCTTTTTCTAAGGGGAAAAATGTCTCCCAGAAGTCACCTAGCAGACTTCCTCTTCCTCCTGGTAGTTGGTCACATAGTCACAGTTAGCCAAAAGCAGTCCAGGGAAGCAAGCGATGGGCATGGCGGCATGGCAGCATGGCGTTGTCTTCTCTCCCATGGGAGGTAGAATTTATCAGGAAGACAGAGGAGAGAGAAAAATGGTTGCTTCTTAGGCAATGTATTGTCTCAGCCTCAAATAAATTTTTATTTATTTATTTATTTATTTATTTGACACGGAGTCTTGTGCTGTCGCCCAGGCTGGGGTGCAGTGGCTGGATCTCAGCTCACTGCAAGCTCCGCCTCCCAGGTTTATGCCATTCTCCTGCCTCAGCCTCCTGAGTTGCTGGGACTACAGACGCCCGCCACCTCGCCTGGCTGGTTTTTTGTATTTTTTAGTAGAGACGGGGTTTCACCATGTTAGCCAGGATGGTCTCGATTTCCTGACCTCGTGATCTGCCCGTCTCGGCCTCCCAAAGTGCTGGGATTACAGGCTTGAGCCACTGCGCCCAGCCCCTCAAATAAATTTTATTTAAAGTACTGCTAAATAAACTAGATTCGCTTTTAGAATACATTCAAAATCTGTTTGGTCCTATGATACAAATCCAATGTTGTTGAAGAAAGGGGCGTGTCAGCTCCAGAGATCTCTAGACAACTGCATTATGGACAGTTAAAGACTTTAGCAACAACAGGCATGTGATGATGGCTAATGCTCTCCTCTCCTGTTTTCAGGTCAACAGCGACCTCATTTACATTACAGCTAAGAAAGATGGCACTCATGTGGTGGAAAATGTGGATGCCACCCACATTGGGAAATTAATTGTGACCAAACAAATTGGAGGAGATGGCATGATGGATATTACTGATACTTACAAATTCCAAGAAGGTAATTTACTACCACCTAATGAAGATTTATTTGCCCAAGTCCATTTAGTACTTATTCATTGTCATTCAGAGATGAGTTCCAGAGAATGCGCTGGCATTTGCTGCATTTGGTAGCAACAGCAGAAGTATAAACTTTCATGCGTGAAAGACACATCACATATGTAATATTTCATTGTAGTTTTCTTTGCTAGCTTGCTTTGGGCAGGATTCTCATTCACATGGCTTGTGAAATGATTTGATTTAAAGTCATATCTTTTAACAGAATATAGAATATGTTCTTGCTCATAAGAACCTTAATTTTAAATAATCCTATTAGAAAACACTGTGTAACTAACATAATTTTAGTTCAATAATAGAAATTAAAATAACGACTTCACATTTGTTTAGTACTTTACCAGTTATTTTCACATACATTGTTCCATTACATTATCATGGAATACTACAAAGCAGATAATACAATATTAATAGGACAATACAATCTCTCTAACTCAGGACAATTAGGCCAAAGGCCAGTTTCAATTATAAAATAATGTCATGGTGGGTTTTTGTTGACTTTTATTGCATAGAATGTTTCAAATGGCACTACTGAGTTTAATTCTATCTCAATCAATGCTTAGTGTCCACTCTATGCCTGTAATTGGTTTGGTGCTGGAGATCCCAGCAGTGAGCAGGACTCAGTTCCTGTCCTGGTCTGAGTGATAGGATTATTGTGCAGAGGGGTCTTTGGAAACAAAAAGTAGGGACCTTTAGTCCATCTGTTTCAGAGAAAGAAAGACTTGAGAAGCGAAGTCGTGGACCTCAGTTAAAGAAAGCTAAGCAGGAGTTTCCAGGCAGTGGGAACATGATCAAAGTTACGAGGCGTGAAGCAGCCCTGTATGTTTAGGGTCCTGCAGGCTCAGAATGCCCAGTAACTGGAGACAAAGCTGCCCGAGGCCAGCAGTGGCCAGGAACTGGAGGACCGTGGGTGTCTTCATGGTGAGCATGCAATATATTTTGCAAATGATTCACTGCCAGAGGTTCTTAGGAGTATTTACTTTAGTGAATGGATAAAAATGACAAGTAATTAGCATATACCTAAATATTCATTGGAATCCATGAAGTGTTAAGGAGTGCAGAATTTGTTTTAAATATTTTAGACAGTCGCTCTGCTCTTATTTACAAAAGTAATTTGCACTATAAAGAAGCTTGCTGAATTGAGAACAGTTGTGCATAGTCTCAGAAAGTCAGAATTTTTGTTATCTGAACTGGTGAATTTTCACTGTATTTTTGAAATGCTTCATTTTCCTTTTCTGTTGGTTATCATCCATTGCATAACACAGATACAAAGGTTTTTTTTTTTTTTTGTCATTTGGATTTTTCCTTAAAGGAAAATTTAAAACAATATAAGTGCAAATAAAACAAAACAAACAAGAAATGCCCTCTTACTATAGTTATAAGCAAAAAAAGGTTTGGAAAAACAAAAAAAGAAAGTTCATAGAAAAGTTAGCTGCAACATCCACTCATTCATACATTCATCCGCACAACAGCTGGCTCTTACCACCTGCCATCTTCCAGTGCTGTGTAGAGCTGGACACACGCACAGCCCTGCCTTCCCATGCAGCTGGGGAGAAAAGCAGAAGGCAGCCCTCACTGTGCTGGGTGAGAATTGCTCTGGCACAGGGTGGACAGGTGCTGCTGGGCGCAGAGAAGGGCTCCCAGCCAAGAATTGGCAATCGGGGAAGGCCTCGTGGAGGAAGTTAGTGATGGGCTCGCTAAGCCCAAAGGACACAGAAGAATTGGCAGGTGAAGCTGGGGAAAGAGGTCCCCAGGAAAAGGCAGTAAGGCAGGGATTGTGGTGAGAACTCTCCCATTTGGAAGAAGTCCTGACCCGATAGAGTAGCGAACAAATGTTGCACCTATAGGCAGCTAGGGGCAGCAGGAAGCGAGCTGTCCACATGACAGATGTCTTGTGGAAACCATGGAGCTGAGCACAGCTGCCATTAGCTGTCAGCATGGAGGTGACAGTGAAGGCCAACTCAGGAATGGGACAGAATCAGATGCCATGAGAGGAAAGACCAAAACCCAGTCCACAAAACAGGAGTCAGGGGCTTGGCTGGGGGTGGCTACCAAATTAAAACAAAATGTGTCCGCACTGCATGAGGAAGACATCTGAGGTCCAGGCCTCTGGAGTTTAGCAAGAAGGCAAGGCCGAGGGAGAGGGACAATATGGAGGTCTGGTCCAACTGGAAGAATCCCTAAACCCACACAGATGGTTGTAAGAGACAATTCATCCTGCTTCTGGGCTGGAGTTGACCCCAAGTGGATAGTTCCTTAATCAAGGGTGGCATATACATTTCAAACTGGAACTTTGGAAATGACCAAGTAGAGTGTTGTTTTGAGAAGAACACCAAGACTGCATCTGAATATGGTGGGATAGAGGGATTGATAGCCACCACTGGCCACTGGCATGCAGTGAGGACTCATCATATCCGTGGCTAGGTGCTTCGCACTCTGATTCTCACCATCTGATTCTCACCCTGATTCTCACCGTTGAATCTCTTATAATTTCTCTGATCCATAAATGCTGAGTGTAGACACCAAAATATGGAAATGAGTAGAATCACAGGAAACAAATTATTACTAGATTTAGGAATTAACTATTTTAATGAATTAAATCATGGAAAGATCATTTTCACTTCAACTTACTAAAGCTTATTATTAATTTTATAACTTTTTTCGAGATATACAATTAAGAAACGATAAGACTTTGAAAACCAGAATTCTGAAGACTTCTCCAGTGGCAATATATCTTGTTTGATGACAATGTGTTGATCCCATTCCCTCTTTGCTCCCAGGGTCACTGGTATTTCCACCTCTCCTTCTCTATTGTCTCCTTCCAATCAGCATTTAAGCAGGCTCAAATGTCTGCTGTGTTTTAAAAAAAATTACAAAAATCTTTTTCACCACTGTCTCTTCCTCCTCGCCTCCTTGCCATCCTGGAGCGCTGCCTGGACTTGCATCCTGCTGTGTTGCTTCTCCACTCCTTCTGCGCACACTCTGTCCTGATTTCTGTTACCAGCACATCCTTGAAGTTGTTCTCAAGGTTGCCAAGACCACCCAATTGTCAGATTTCAGCTTATTTGACTTTCCTACACTTCCTGGTGCTGTTGTTCACTCCCTTTCCTTGCAATTCTGTCTTCTCTTTGTTTCTACAATGTTACTTTCTACTGGTTCCACCCCCTCCTACCTGACCCTCTTTTCGCATCTCTTTTTGACTATAAGCTTTCCCCTTTCTTCAGCCCCTTCCAATGCCACTTCATTCTAGGCTTCTATCCTTGAGCTCCACTCCTACCCACCTGAAGTTCTTCCCACATAGCTGGTGTTAATGTTCACGTATATACTGATCACCCCATGTCTGCGTCTCCACCCGGACTTTACCTAAATGTCCCACAGAAACCTGACTTGGAACTTCCCAAATGACACCACTCACTCCCTCCCTCACCTCAGATCTGTTTCTCCCACTGCCCCTACTCTGGTGAATAGAACCACCATCCACTCAAATTTAGCTACTTAAGAATGAGTCGAGCAACAAATCCTCGAAATGTCCCCTCTGAAATCGTTCTCAAATGCATCCCCTCCCCTCCAGCTCCATAGCCTGAAAATTAAACATTATCTGGTGTGTACAACTCTTAATATAGTTCCTGACACATAATAAGTGTCCAATGAAAGTTTCCCCTATTACTAGTAATTCTATTATTCCTGCCATACTACTCCTATTCGTTTGGCCTATGATTAGTTTTCTCCTGGAAAAATACTTGCTCTAGCTTCCCAATTCCACCTTACTTCCTCAGGCCCTCCTTTCCTCAGTCTAGCCCTTGCCTTGCTGCCAAAGTAATATCTGAAACATAAACCTGAGCCTCTGCAGCTGGAAACCATTCTCAGCAAACTATCGCAAGAACAGAAAAACAAACACCGCGTGTTCTCACTCATAGGTGGGAATTGAACAATGAGATCACTTGGACACAGGAAGGGGAACATCACACACCTGGCGGTTGTGGGGTGGGGGGAGGGGGGAGAGATAGCCTTAGGAGAAATACCTAATGTAGATGATGAGTTAATGGGTGCAGCAAACCAACATGGCACATGGATACATATGTAGCAAACCTGCACGTTGTGCACATGTACCCTAGAACTTAAAGTATAATGAAAAATTTTTTAAAAACTCTGTAAATGTGTAAAAACAAAACAAAACAAACAAACAAACAAAACCCTGAGCCTCTTCTAGTACTGCTTAAAACCCCCACCCCCTCTCTCCCTGTGGCCTCCAGGGCATCCAGTCCTAACTCACAAAGCCTCTTGCTAAGTGGCTTTTTGGCACCTGGTGACTGCACCTCCTGAGCATGCCCCCACAGGTATTATATGCAGAGGCCAGGGACCTGCTAGCAGTTCCTCCAACAAGCCAAGCTCCCCCTGCCTCCCAGGCCTTGCCAGGACTCCAAAAACTCCGAGAAGCCTCCCACGCCCCTTCCTGTCCCCATGCACTGCAGGCCAAGCTTCGTCCCAGCATCTGTGGTGAACACATCTGTGCTGGGATTGCTCTTCACTTGTTCCTTCTGCACCAGTGAGGGAAAGTCTGTGTCTCTCCTCTGTGCCTAGTGCCTAGCACGGTGTTTGGAACATTATGGAGTTTCCAACAGCGTGAGATGATTTGAATGAATGGTTACTGGGGAGGCACTTTCACAGCTGGGCTTGGTTGAACATAAAATGTCCTAAACTGGACCATTATGAAGACGAAAATTTTATCTCTGGCTGAAAGCAAAGTGCTTCTCCAAACCTCAATCCTTCAGATCCTCTGTGCCAGGCTGGGTTTCAGGGCCTGGGGATGCAGAGGTGGACAAGCCATATCATGTCTCTGTTCTCATGGAGCTTGCATTCCAGCAGGGAAGATAACGTCACATAGTAACTAGTACTGTGACAAGGAAGAGGAAATAAAGCCAGGTATGTGTTAGGGAGAGCCGAGAGGACTAGAATTTGGGGACACATTACACAAGGTAAGAGGGGGAGGACAGGGGAGGTGACAGCGGAGCTAAAGCCAGAACAATGAGAAGAATCTTCGTCCAACGTAAAAGGGCTCTTTTATTACATCCTAGTTAATGGAAAGATATTTTTGACTTTGCACCCAGAGGCTGTAGAAGAATCTCAGAAAATAAAATCTGGCTTTGGATAAATCTTTCATAGCACTAAAATGTTGCCTGTGGCCCTGAATTATGTAAGACGCCAGAGCACAGAGCATAACTGTAGAGAAACAGGAATTACTCTGCCAGGCTCTGGGAAAGCCTGCAGTTGTTTTCTCCTCTCCGGGTCTGTGCTTCCTGGAACAGCCCCAGCCTGCCTGCCTCTGCCTGGCGGTCTCTGCTCACAGAGGCTGCTGCTTCCCCAGGAAGGAAGCTCCAGGTGCCTCCACCCATGGCAGGTCGTGAAGTTGCTAATAGCTGCCCTCAAGGCTTCTTCTCCCATTCCCCTCACCTTGGCCAGCTCAGCTCCTCTCTGATACGTTCCTGCTGCTCGAATTTGCCTCCTGCATTTTGCCTCAATGCATATTTGGCCCCCATCCAAAGTGATCATCATTAATGCTCTCTTCTCATGGATCTATTGGCCAGATGATTTCTGCTAAAATATTTCACTGCACTTCCCTTGTCCTCACCCCTCCTTCCCTTTTTCTTATCTCCCTCCGAGGGCCCTAGCCGATGCTTGTCCTAGACTAACAGTTCCTGGCACATTCTTGCAGTCTTGACAATCAGGGAAATCGTTAATACACACACACGCACACACACACACAAACACACACACACAAATACACATTCATATTTGTATGCAATGCCTTCTGTCATTTTCTCTGTCTTTGCAGAGTAGCTTCCATGTATTATATATCTACTACCTCTAATTCGCCTGATAAACCTAGGATGTAGACACGCTTATTTTACAAACAAGGAAAGTGATGGTAATAATGGTGTCTGTCTTGTAGAGTTGTTATGAGGATCAAATGACACAATGCACAATAAGCACTTATCCCGGTGCTTGGCACACAGCTAGCCCTCAGTGAGGGTTGTGATGATTCATTGACCTCTCAGTCACCATTGCATTTCATTATGAACTAGATAAAGTAGAAGAGAGTACCTTTAAACTAGCATAATTATAAAACGTAGGATTCTTATTTTAAAGTGATTTTTTTTTCACTAGCCATTCTAAAGCCTAGTTTTTACAAGCCAAGGAATTTGCCTTCATCTTCTCATCTCTATCCTTAGGGATGCACAAACATAAACCCAAAGGTATTTAGGATGGAAAAGAGGATAACGACCATCCCTCACATCTGCACGAGCCCTGTCCCCAAGGCAAAGCCTTTTGTCCAAGGCTCTGTAAGGACCATCCTCCCAGCTTCTCAGTGTCTGAGGCACAAGCTCCCTCTGCGGCCGGACTTGTATCTGTATTTTTTGCCTCCTCACTTAGACAAAGCTATATTTTTCTTACTATCCTCCTCTTCCTCCCTTCATCTCCATCACAACCACTTTGGAAACCCTGCACAAAACATTTTCATAAAAGCAGCACATACACCTCAAACTGCATTAGAACTTAGGTGCACCACCATATGTCAATAGATGTCCCTCAAAAAACTGCCCTCAGTGTCAGATGAGTTTGGGAAACCTTGTGTAAAGAAAAGCAAAGAGGTGTCCTTGCTGCTGGGCTTCACTTAGAACCTCTAATCTGCTAATGAAGGTGGAGAACATCTCCAGGAGGCGCTGGACAACTAGTGCCCCTCCAAGGGATCTGACCGAAGCACCTTGGGCAGGGTCGCCTTTTTAATGTCTTGCCAGAGCCCAGCATCCTTGGGGACTGGGGGATGCAAGTTTTGGTAAAAAGTGATTTCTGCATTCTGCCACAGCATGGGCGTTGGGGGCAATGGCAATTGAGTAAGATAGGGAAGAACAGGGCAGGAGCCCTCAAGGGTCAGCTCAGCAAAGAGCAAGTGGGACAGGCCCAAGTGGAAGGAGAGATGAGGAAGACAGGTCTTATTGGGAGAGAGGATTCACAAATCAGAGGGAAAAGTTACATTGCAGGAGGTGGAATGGCAAGAGGCAATTATTCCCAATTGTTAGAGGTCCCCAAATTCTAGCCACATGGCTGGGACTAAGGAAGGCAAGCAAACTGACACCACAGTTTAAGAAGAGATAGACATTGCCAATTTTACCTCCCACCCCCTGAAATAGTGGCCCCAGAGAAACCCCTTTCTGGATAGATCCCAACACTGTCACCTCCTAACTCGCAGCCTAGGCTGGTCACTGACTCTCTGGGAATCTGACATTGCAGAATTTATAACATAAGAATAATGATGGCACCTGCCTCCCGGGGAGGTCTGAAGCTTGTTTTATAGAAGCACCCCAACAAGTGCAGCACACAGTGCATCCATTAATGTGACTTTCTCTCTGGTGGATTGTATTTTTCCCTGTCATTATCTCTGGATCTCCCCCAGGTCAAGAAGAAGAGAGATTGGCCCTAGAAACGGCCCTGATGTACGGAGCTAAAAAGCCCCTCAACACGGAGGGTGTCATGAAATCGAGGTCCAAAGTTGACATGGACTTTGAAGTGGAAAATGCCGTGCTGGGAAAAGACCTCAAGCTCACCATCACCTTCCGGAACAACAGCCACAACCATTACACCATCACAGCTTATCTCTCAGCCAACATCACCTTCTACACCGGGGTCTCGAAGGCAGAATTCAAGAAGGAGACGTTCGACGTGACGCTGGAGCCCTTGTCCTGTAAGCTAACAATGGTGTGGTTCTCTTTGAGACTTGCTGTCTGGCGCCTGTCTTGCTAGGTGTTAATGCCCATTATAGCTTCATATCAAAGTTAAAGTTCCCCCAATATCTCAGAAGTGTGAGCCTCACAGGGAGAACTCACTTACTCTGCAAAAGCCTCCACTTTTTTTTTTTTTTTTTTGAAATGGAATCTCGCTCTGACACCCAGGCTGGAGTGCAATGGTGTGGTCTCAGCTCACTGCAACCTTCACCTCCCGGATTCAAGTAATTCTCCTGTCTCAGCCTCCCAAGTAACTGGGATTACAGGCACCTGCCACTATGCCCGGCAATTTTTTGTATTTTTGGTAGAGACGGGGTTTCACTATGTTGGCCAGGCTGATCTCAAACTCCTGACCTCAGGTGATCCGCCCACCTCGGCCTGCCAAAGTGCTGGGATTATAGGCATCAGCCACCACGCTCGGCCCAAAAGCCTCCACTTTCATCTTCACATCTCATGCACAGAAGTGAGCATTGAAATTTTCAAAGCCTAGAGCCCCTGCGTCGTGAGAATTAAATGTAACTTCTTGCTATTCAAAGTGTGGTGCATGAGCCAGCTGCATCAGCATCTGGCTTTTTTTTTTTTTAATCCTGAATCTCATGTCCCACCCCACACCTTCTGAATCAAAAACCATGTTTTGACAAGATCCCAAGGGGACTGGAGTGTACAGGAGAATTTGTGGAGCATGGATCTAAATGATCCATCTCAGAAACAGGCCCTCTGCTGATGCCTGTCTCCCAAGTTAGTGAAGTCTTTTGGGGGCCGTCCAGAATGAATGGTGTGCTTTGCTTTCCCATTCAAAAGGCAGGAAGATCTACGCGCTGCACACAGGCCGCTTCTTAAAAATGCTGTCGCCTGTAATCCCAGCACTTTGGGAGGCCAAGGTTGGCAGATCATCTGAGGTCAGGAGTTCGAGACCAGCCTGGCCAACATGGTGAAACCCCATCCCTACTAAAACAAAAATTAGGCCAGGCATGGTGGCAGGCACCTGTAGTCTCAGCTACTCGGGAGACTGAGGCAGGAGAATTGCTTGAACCCGGGAGGCCAAGGTTGTAGTGAGCCAAGATCGTGCCACTGCACTCCAGCTTGGGTGACAGACCAAGACTCCGTATCAAAAAGAAAAAAAAAAAAAAGGAGGCTGGAGACAAATAAATGTCATCTAGGAGGGGCTTATGAAGGGGTTTTCTACCTCTGCCATCTCTTTTTTTTTTTTTTTTAATTTATTTATTATTATTGTACTTTAAGTTGTAGGGTACATGTGCATAACGTGCAGGTTTGTTACATATGTATACTTGTGCCATGTTGGTGTGCTGCACCCATCAACTCATCATTTACATCAGGTATAACTCCCAATGCAATCCCTTCCCCCTCCCCCCTCCCCATGATAGGCCCCTGTGTGTGATGTTCCCCTTCCTGAGTCCAAGTGATCTCATTGTTCAGTTCCCACCTATGAGTGAGAACATGCGGTGTTTGGTTTTCTGTTCTTGTGATAGTTTGCTAAGAATGATGGTTTCCAGCTGCATCCATGTCCCTACAAAGGACGCAAACTCATCCTTTTTGATGGCTGCATAGTATTCCATGGTGTATATGTGCCACATTTTCTTAATCCAATCTGTCACTGATGGACATTTGGGTTGATTCCAAGTCTTTGCTATTGTGAATAGTGCTGCAATAAACATACGTGTGCATGTGTCTTTATAGCAGCATAATTTATAATCCTTTGGGTATATACCCAGTAATGGGATGGCTGGGTCATATGGTACATCTAGTTCTAGATCCTTGAGGAATCGCCATACTGTTTTCCATAATGGTTGAACTAGTTTACAATTCCACCAACAGTGTAAAAGTGTTCCTATTTCTCCACATCCTCTCCAGCACCTGTTGTTTCCTCACTTTTTAATGATCGCCATTCTAACTGGTGTGAGATGGTATCTCATTGTGGTTTTGATTTGCATTTCTCTGATGGCCAGTGATGATGAGCATTTTTTCATGTGTCTGTTGGCTGTATGAATGTCTTCTTTTGAGAAATGTCTGTTCATATCCTTTGCCCACTTTTTGATGGGGTTGTTTGTTTTTTTCTTGTAAATTTGTTTGAGTTCTTTGTAGGTTCTGGATATTAGCCCTTTGTCAGATGAGTAGATTGCAAAAATTTTCTCCCATTCTGTAGGTTGCCTGTTCACTCTGATGGTAGTTTCTTTTGCTGTGCAGAAGCTCTTTAATTTAATGAGATCCCATTTGTCAATTTTGGCTTTTGCTGCTGTTGCTTTTGGTGTTTTAGACATGAAGTCTTTGCCCATCCTATGTCCTGAATGGTACTACCTAGTTTTCCTCTAGGATTTTTATGGTATTAGGTCTAACATTTAAGTCTCTAATCCATCTTGAATTAATTTTCGTATAAGGAGTAAGGAAAGGATCCAGTTTCAGCTTTCTACTTATGGCTAGCCAATTTTCCCAGCACCATTTATTAAATAGGGAATCCTTTCCCCATTTCTTGTTTCTCTCAGGTTTGTCAAAGATCAGATGGCTGTAGATGTGTGGTATTATTTCTGAGGACTCTGTTCTGTTCCATTGGTCTATATCTCTGTTTTGGTACCAGTACCATGCTGTTTTGGTTACTGTAGCCTTGTAGTATAGTTTGAAGTCAGGTAGCGTGATGCCTCCAGCTTTGTTCTTTTGACTTAGGATTGTCTTGGAGATGCGGGCTCTTTTTTGGTTCCATATGAACTTTAAAGCAGTTTTTTCCAATTCTGTGAAGAAACTCATTGGTAGCTTGATGGGGATGGCATTGAATCTATAAATTACCTTGGGCAGTATGGCCATTTTCACGATATTGATTCTTCCTATCCATGAGCATGGTATGTTCTTCCATTTGTTTGTGTCCTCTTTTATTTCACTGAGCAGTGGTTTGTAGTTCTCCTTGAAGAGGTCCTTTACATCCCTTGTAAGTTGGATTCCTAGGTATTTGATTCTCTTTGAAGCAATTGTGAATGGAAGTTCATTCCTGATTTGGCTCTCTGTTTGTCTGTTACTGGTGTATAAGAATGCTTGTGATTTTTGCACATTAATTTTGTATCCTGAGACTTTGCTGAAGTTGCTTATCAGCTTAAGGAGATTTTGGGCTGAGACAATGGGGTTTTCTAAATATACAATCATGTCATCTGCAAACAGGGACAGTTTGACTTCTTCTTTTCCTAACTGAATACCCTTGATTTCTTTCTCTTGCCTAATTGCCCTAGCCAGAACTTCCAACACTATGTTGAATAGGAGTGGTGAGAGAGGGCATCCCTGTCTTGTGCCAGTTTTCAAAGGGAATTTTTCCAGTTTTTGCCCATTCAGTATGATATTGGCTGTGGGTTTGTCATAAATAGCTCTTATTATTTTGAGGTACGTTCCATCAATACCGAATTTATTGAGCGTTTTTAGCATGAAGGGCTGTTGAATTTTGTCAAAAGCCTTTTCTGCATCAATTGAGATAATCATGTGGCTCTTGTCTTTGGTTCTGTTTATATGCTGGATTATGTTTATTGATTTGCAAATGTTGAACCAGCCTTGCATCCCAGGGATGAAGCCCACTTGATCATGGTGGATACGCTTTTTGATGTGTTGCTGAATCCGGTTTGCCAGTATTTTATTGAGGATTTTTGCATCGATGTTCATCAGGGATATTGGTCTAAAATTCTCTTTTTTTGTTGTGTCTCTGCCAGGCTTTGGTATCAGGATGATGTTGGCCTCATAAAATGAGTTAGGGAGGATTCCCTCTTTTTCTATTGATTGGAATAGTTTCAGAAGGAATGGTACCAACTCCTCCTTGTACCTCTGGTAGAATTCAGCTGTGAATCCATCTGGTCCTGGACTTTTTTTGGTTGGTAGGCTATTAATTATTGCCTCAATTTCAGAGCCTGCTATTGATCTATTCAGGGATTCAACTTCTTCCTGGTTTAGTCTTGGAAGAGTGTAAGTGTCCAGGAAATTATCCATTTCTTCTAGATTTTCTAGTTTATTTGCGTAGAGGTGTTTATAGTATTCTCTGATGGTAGTTTGTATTTCTGTGGGGTCGGTGGTGATATCCCCTTTATCATTTTTAATTGCGTCGATTTGATTCTTCTCTCTTTTCTTCTTTATTAGTCTTGCTAGTGGTCTGTCAATTTTGTTGATCTTTTCAAAAAACCAACTCCTGGATTCATTGATTTTTTGGAGAGTATTTTGTGTCTCTATCTCCTTCAGTTCTGCTCTGATCTTAGTTATTTCTAGCCTTCTGCTAGCTTTCGAATGTGTTTGCTCTTGCTTCTCTAGTTCTTTTAATTGTGATGTTAGAGTGTCAATTTTAGATCTTTCCTGCTTTCTCTTGTGGGCATTTAGTGCTATAAATTTCCCTCTACACACTGCTTTAAATGTGTCCCAGAGATTCTGGTATGTTGTATCTTTGTTCTCATTGGTTTCAAAGAACATCTTTATTTCTGCCTTCATTTCGTTATGTACCCAGTAGTCATTCAGGAGCAGGTTGTTCAGTTTCCATGTAGTTGAGCGGTTTTGATTGAGTTTCTTAGTCCTGAGTTCTAGTTTGATTGCACTGTGGTCTGAGAGACAGTTTGTTATAATTTCTGTTCTTGTACATTTGCTGAGGAGTGCTTTACTTCCAATTACGTGGTCGATTTTGGAGTAAGTACGATGTGGTGCTGAGAAGAATGTATATTCTGTTGATTTGGGGTGGAGAGTTCTATAGATGTCTATTAGGTCTGCTTGCTGCAGAGATGAGTTCAATTCCTGGATATCCTTGTTAACTTTCTGTCTCGTTGATCTGTCTAATGTTGACAGTGGAGTGTTGAAGTCTCCCATTATTATTGTATGGGAGTCTAAGTCTCTTTGTAAGTCTCTAAGGACTTGCTTTATGAATCTGGGTGCTCCTGTATTGGGTGCATATATATTTAGGATAGTTAGCTCTTCCTGTTGAATTGATCCCTTTACCATTATGTAATGGCCTTCTTTGTCTCTTTTGATCTTTGATGGTTTAAAGTCTGTTTTATCAGAGACTAGTATTGCAACCCCCCTTTTTTTTGTTCTCCATTTGCTTGGTAAATCTTCCTCCATCCCTTTATTTTGAGCCTATGTATGTCTCTGCGTGTGAGATGGGTCTCCTGAATACAGCAGACTGATGGGTCTTGACTCTATCCAGTTTGCCAGTCTGTGTCTTTTAATTGGAGCATTTAGTCCATTTACATTTAAGGTTAAGATTGTTATGTGTGAACTTGATCCTGCCATTATGATATTAACTGGTTATTTTGCTCGTTAGTTGATGCACTTTCTTCCTAGCCTCGATGGTCTTTACATTTTGGCATGTTTTTGCAATGGCTGGTACCGGTTGTTCCTTTCCATGTTTAGTGCTTCCTTCAGGGTCTCTTGTAAGGCAGGCCTAGTGGTGACAAAATCTCTAAGCATTTGCTTATCTGTAAAGGATTTTATTTCTCCTTCACTTATGAAACTTAGTTTGGCTGGATATGAAATTCTGGGTTTAAAATTCTTTTCTTTAAGAATGTTGAATATTGGCCCCCACTCTCTTCTGGCTTGGAGAGTTTCTGCCGAGAGATCTGCTGTTAGTCTGATGGGCTTCCCTTTGTGGGTAACCCGACCTTTCTCTCTGGCTGCCCTTAAGATTTTTTCCTTCATTTCAACTTTGGTGAATCTGGCAATTATGTGTCTTGGAGTTGCTCTTCTCGAGGAGTATCTTTGTGGCGTTCTCTGTATTTCCTGGATTTGAATGTTGGCCTGCCCTACTAGGTTGGGGAAGTTCTCCTGGATGATATCCTGAAGAGTGTTTTCCAACTTGGTTCCATTTTCCCCCTCACTTTCAGGCACCCCAATCAGACGTAGATTTGGTCTTTTTACATAATCCCATACTTCTTGCAGGCTTTGTTCATTTCTTTTTCTTCTTTTTTCTTTTGGTTTCTCTTCTCGCTTCATTTCATTCATTTGATCCTCAATCGCAGATACTCTTTCTTCCAGTTGATCGAGTCGGTTACTGAAGCTTGTGCATTTGTCACGTATTTCTCGTGTCATGGTTTTCATCTCTTTCATTTCGTTTATGACCTTCTCTGCATTAATTACTCTAGCCATCAATTCTTCCACTTTTTTTTCAAGATTTTTAGTTTCTTTGCGCTGGGTACGTAATTCCTCCTTTAGCTCTGAGAAATTTGATGGACTGAAGCCTTCTTCTCTCATCTCGTCAAAGTCATTCTCCGTCCAGCTTTGATCCATTGCTGGCGATGAGCTGCGCTCCTTTGCCATGGGAGATGCGCTCTTATTTTTTGAATTTCCAGCTTTTCTGCCCTGCTTTTTCCCCATCTTTGTGGTTTTATCTGCCTTTGGTCTTTGATGATGGTGATGTACTGATGGGGTTTTGGTGTAGGTGTCCTTCCTGTTTGATAGTTTTCCTTCTAACAGTCAGGACCCTCAGCTGTAGGTCTGTTGGAGATGGCTTGAGGTCCACTCCAGACCCTGTTTGCCTGGGTATCAGCAGCAGAGGCAGCAGAAGATAGAATATTTCTGAACAGCGAGTGTACCAGTCTGATTCTTGCTTTGGAAGCTTCCTCTCAGGGGTGTACTCCACCCTGTGAGGTGTGGGGTGTCAGACTGCCCCTAGTGGGGGATGTCTCCCAGTTAGGCTACTCAGGGGTCAGGGACCCACTTGAGCAGGGAGTCTGTCCCTTCTCAGATCTCAACCTCCGTGTTGGGAGATCCACTGCTCTCTTCAAAGCTGTCAGACAGAGTCGTTTGCGTCTGCAGAGGTTTCGGCTGTGTTTGTTATTGCCCTGTCCCCAGAGGCGGAGTCTACAGAGACAGGCAGGTTTCCTTGAGCTGCTGTGAGCTCCACCCAGTTCGAGCTTCCCAGCAGCTTTGTTTACCTACTTAAGCCTCAGCAATGGCGAGCGCCCCTCCCCCAGCCTCGCTGCTGCCTTGCCGATAGATCACAGACTGCTGTGCTAGCAATGAGGGAGGCTCCGTGGGTGTGGGACCCTCCCGGCCAGGTGTGGGATATGATCTCCTGGTGTGCCTGTTTGCTTAAAGCGCAGTATTGGGGTGGGAGTTACCCGATTTTCCAGGTGTTGTGTGTCTCAGTTCCCCTGGCTAGGAAAAGGGATTCCCTTCCCCCTTGCGCTTCCCAGGTGAGGCGATGCCTCGCCCTGCTTCAGCTCTCGCTGGTCGGGCTGCAGCAGCTGACCAGCACCGATCGTCCGGCACTCCCCAGTGAGATGAACCCAGTACCTCAGTTGAAAATGCAGAAATCACCGGTCTTCTGTGTCGCTCGCGCTGGGAGTTGGAGACTGGAGCTGTTCCTATTCGGCCATCTTGCTCCGCCCTCTACCTCTGTCATCTCTTGTGGGGCCTCTTTCTCGTCCTTGCATACACATCCTTCCAAGCATTTTCGTCACTATAAAAACAGAATATTTTAAGAAGATAAGGGTCCATATGCTGCAGCTTACCTTGGGGATCACAATCTCAAAAAATCACATTTCCTAGGAAGTTCATATTTGGTGGACACAATAGTTGACCACACGATGGGCAACACGAGTCAATTGGAAGAAACTGGTCTCCAGGCAGAGCATGAGTTAGAGCAGGTTGCAAAGGACCTCGATGCTTTGGGGCACCAAGTTCTGTTGGCCTGACGTGCAGCACTGAAAAGAAAAGTGCACAAATCGTAATTTTGACAAAGCAAAAGCAAGCAAAACTAATACACTCCCCGGGATGGCCAAGCCACAAGTCTCAATTGCTCTCAAGCTCTCTGGATTTTGTGGCTGTCACAGATCATGGTAACCTTGCTGAGGTTTCGGAAAATATTCCCAGAAAAATGAGAAACTATTTTTAAAAATCCTGATTCCAAGGAACTTACTCAAATTTGAAGGAAGCCAATCTCCCTAGCTTCAGTAATAGAACTAACAATTAAGAAATCACTATAGTGGGGCCAGGCGTGGTGGCTCATGCCTGTAATCCCAGCCCTTTGGGAGGCTGAGGCGGGTAGATCACCTGAGGTCAGGAGCTCGAGACCAGCCTGGCCAGCATGGTGAAACCTCATCTCTACTAAAAATACAAAAAATTATCCAGGCATTGTGGCAGATGCCTGTAATCCCGGCTACTTGGGAGGCTAAGACAGGAGAATCATCTGAACTCAGGAGGCACTATAAGGTTTTTTTTTTTTTGAAACTGAAAGATTTGGCGCTTTTCTTATTCCTAGGGTAGTAAAGGTAATTTTCATGGAAAAGAATAGTCAGTGTAAAGGACTGAAGAGGACAACAGTCATGGGGATTGTTTAAAACAGGCAGCCACATTTGATTTCAGAGAGTTTTGCAAATAGAGAATTCTGGATGTAAGCGATGACTGTGTAACCTACCAGCTATGTTTCCTGAGGGAGTTACTTAAGCACTCTGAGCTCTCTCCCCTCATCTGCAAAGGGGAACAATAGCACGCACACCACAGCGTTCTTCATTCATTCCCCAAACCTTTATTTAGTGCTTGCAGGTCCGGGTTCTGTTTTATACTGGAGACACAACAATGCCTATTCTTACTGAATTTCTGATCTCATGGGGAAACCAAACAAACAAGTGAATCTATAGTATAGTTATATGGGTAATAGAAAAATATAAAGCAGGTTAAGGAAAACAGGGCATACTTGTGGAGGTGGTCAGAAAAAAAAAAAACCTGTCTAATAAGGTGACATTTAACAGAGACCTGACTGAAGGTCAGAAGTGAGCATTCCAGCCAGAAGAAACTGTATGTGCAAAGGTCCTGGGGCCAGAACATGTCTGATGTGTTCAATGAGCAGGAACGAGCCAGAATCAGGAACAAAGGTGGCAAGGAGGCAGTGCTGGATGCAGACCATATAAAGAATTGTAGGCCTTTATAAGGTCTTTGGTTTTTATTTTCAGTGAGCTGAGGGCCTTTAGAGAGTTTTGAGCAGAAATGTGGCATAATCTAACTTAGGTTTTGAAAAGACCACTGGCTGCTGTGTTGAGAAGAGACTAAAGAGGAAGTAGGGCTGAAGGTTGGAGACTGGTAGGATGTTTCTGCAGTCGCTACACTGAGAGGTGCTGATACTAGTGATGGAAGCAGCGAGAACTAGTCCGATCCGGGCATGTGCTGAAGGTGGAGCCCGCCTGATTGGCTGATGGACTGGATATGTGGTGTTAGAGAAGGAGGGTGTGGAGGAAACCAGATGAGTGATAAATGTGAAACATTTGGCACATGGTAGACTCTCAGTAAATGGTAACTGCCAACATGTTTACATTTGGGGAAACTGAAGCTGGAAAGATGAGTCGATGTGTTCAAGCCCCTAAACAGCAATGAGAGGCAAAGCAGATAATAGAGTAGACAAATAATAGCAGTGACAGTGAGCCAGTTCAGTGTAAACTTGGCCCCAAGTGGGCCAGTTCCCTCCCTTGTGCCCCCATTACCTGCAGTCTAGCACAGATCCTTAGACAAAGAACCAAATATCAGCCCTTTTCCCACCTCACAAGTGTCCTGTCTCGTAATCTCCTTCCCCTTCCCTCTCTAATCCAATTAAAGAACGAGCTTTTATGGGTGAGCAGAACGATATCATTCTGTCAGTCACTGACCTAGGGAGAGCTGACCAAACCTCCGCCTGAGTCCATGGGAACACATCTCCCACTCACTTGGCCGGCCCCAGCTTGTCCTGAATAACTTGAAGGGAACTGGGCACTCTTTGTTCCTGTGCCCTGCAGGCAGGTGGCATTAACCGTGAGCAATAAATTGTGTATTGAAATATAAATTAAATTGCAGTATATTGCAAAAAGCCACATAACTTTAGGCCTTGATCAAGCATTCTTAGATGCCCCTGTTGCAAAGAAAGTTTTCCAAGTAGAATGGGAGGCATACTTTCCAGATTGATGATTAAAGGAAATGCGTGTGCTAGAATCAGCTTGGGAGATCTGAATAACTTAAACCTCTCCATACCTTCAAAGGTGCTATCATTTCCACTTGGCTATATTTAGTTTTCTTCGCTTTTTGGAAAAGAGATGAGGCAGCTCCAGTCTGTGTCTCCCTTGGCTTTCCCCAGACACCGTAAATGATATTGGCAGCATCCCAGCCCCACCGCTCACAGCGCGAAAACCTATTCCTCCTTCTCTTGCCACGTTTAATCAACTTTATCTAGAACAATTTCTTGTGCAGTGTCAAAACACAGCACTTACATAACATACTATTTCAGAAGCACTGTTCTCTTGGGCTCTGAAGCACAGCCTGGTTTCTTTAGTGCTCTGATTTAGGAGGTGTTCTGCCTCAGAGAAGAGAGGGTCCTGATACCGAGATTATAAAGGTAGCAAGAGCCTCTGTAAAGAAGTCATATCCCACTAGCCAAAAGAAATCCAGTGGTCAAACACAGTCCTCTAGAAATAGCCAGGGGAAGGCATTTTATTATTGTTATTACTGGAGGCAGCTAGAGGCAAAATGCAGGTTCTTCGAGGCCTTCCACCTTGCCATTTCATCCATTCTATCTAGAGACACGACAAACTGACCGTTTATGCTCATCTGAGGCTGTAACCAATAGAGGGCCAGAACCTCACTCATCTAGACTATTAATCGCAAGGGGAGTCACGGAGGAAGCAGGGTCCAGGCGTAGGTCCAAAGACAGCAATAAGAGCCGGTCATTCCAAAAGGCAGGACCTGGGAGCCAAGGTCAAGGCAAGGTCACAGCTTTAAAGAACCAGCTCTAAATAGAACAGCTCTGCTCCAGAAATCAAGCCAACAAAGCTAGCTCTTCAGTGCTTGCCTAAAATACATTCTGATAATCCACCTGCTGTATGCAGGGTTTCTTGGTTTCAGCACCATTGACATTATGGGCTGGATGCTTTGTTGTGGTACTATCCTGTGCACTGTAGGATGTTTAGCAGCATTTTTGGCCCCTATCCAGCAGCTTCCAGTAGTAACTCACCCTCCACCCCAGTTGTGACAATCAAAAAGGTCTCCAGACATTGCCAAATGTCCCCTGGGGGTAACATTGCCCCCTACTGACAACTACTAGTCTACGATGACCAACCTTTCCAGTTTTCCAGGGATCGATGGGGTTCCCAGGATGCAGGCCTTTCAATTTAAAATCCAGGTGGTCCTCAGTCCACCCTAACTCTGGCCCTAACTTACCCCTTCTGCTGTTGGAACCTCCCATCTCTCAGAGCATCTCACACTTGAATAGGCATTGTCTGGGATCTTATCCAAATGCAGATGCTGACTTCAGTGGTGCAGTAAGAAGTCAGAGACCCTGCATCTGTAACAAGCTCCCAGGTCTGCAGACCACAGGAGGAACAGCAAAGACCTAGACTGGAAAGCCATCTCTTCCACTGGAACCCAGGCTGTCTGCAGGGCTGATTCTACAGGGATGCCCCTGGTTGTTGGAGGGGCCCTTCTCAACCCTGGCTGCACATCAGAGTCAGCTGCAGAGCTTTTAAAAATACAGGTGTCTGGGTCCTCCAAGGCTCTGATTTAATTGGCCTGGAATGAGATCCAGCTTGGTCGGTCTTTACGGTCCCCAGGTGATTGTGATATAGAGCCAAGACTGAGGACTCTTCAATCTGAAGTCTTGGAAGCAGGCACAGCACTTACGCATCTGGAAAGAGACTTCCAAATAGAAGTGCTGCCCAAGGCAGAGGCCTTCCCAGCCTCTTGGTCTTCAAGGTCCAGAGCCAGTTGCTGCAGATCCAGCACAGGTGTGAGAGTTCCTCTACAGATGATGGGCATGGCTCAATGCACCTACACCTTCGAGCCAGTGGGGAGTCAGCGGCCCTGCTCTCTGCTCTGGTGCATGCCCATCCACAGGCACTCCACGCTCCTGCAAACTGCTGTTCCGTACAGCAGACTAAAATGTATTACCCTCTGCACTCGAATTGTTGGCCATGAAGCTGTTTCCTTCAATAACTTCCACAGAAAGGAGAAGTCTTTGGCAAAAGCCAGAAATTGAGAATGAAAGCAGTAAAGACATTCAGGTCTGTGGAGGTTCATAGAGTCTGTTCCCTGCGGCTGGGGATGGAGGAATGAGTCACCCATTCACCTGCAGGGTCTGCCAGCTGTCGGCTCATGCAGGCATCTGGCTCCGACCGGGTAGCAGCGAGTGCACACCTGGGCTCAGCCTACAGAGAAACTGCCCATTGCTCTCTAGAATCCTGGACAGTGGGAAATGGGAGTTAGAGAGAGAAAGTGAGCCAGAGCCACAAGATAGAACTCACCATCCTCAGCCCAGATGGTAATTGGAGGGGAGCCAGGACCACTCCCCATCCTCCAAATGCCATTCTCGTTGGCTTGTCCCCAGGACCTAGAAATCTGACATCAGTGACTGGTTTCCATTGAGAGAACAATCATTTGGCACAGAGGTCTTCTAAATCACAAACAGAGGTTTGGAGATAGTTGAATGCCTTTGGTAGAAACTGGTTTCAACAGCTTCCTTCTCTTAAATAGAAAAATCATGATATCAGATTGGAGAGAAAATGTGGAGTGCTACAATGTTTATGTAGTTGACAATTTTGTCTGAGTGTGGCCCATGGTCTAGGTGAGACACTTCTTATTCGACAAGGGGATCGCGTGTGGGATGGGGGCCTTGGACTTCAGCACCCCACATGTTCCATTTTGGGATGATCCCAGCCCAAATCAAAGCCACCGTTAAAACCCCTTGATCCTTCTTTGCCACAAAAATCACATCTTTTCCACAGCATTTCTTTTACAACAGCAAAAGAACTGTTTGGAAGGTTTGACACATTTTCTCCAGTAAGACTTCAGTGAATATTAAATTTCCAGCACATTCTTTACCTAAGAAGCAGGACAGCTTATCCCCAATTGACTCTTCGTTCCACTTGCCCCTTACCTTTGCTGTGTTCCTGGTGGCTTCCAGGCTACTGTGGGAAGGATGGGGAAACTTGGGGAAAGGTAAAGTAGATGCTGTCTCAAGTCTTGATGCCAGGCCCGTGTGTGTTTTCTCCTGCCAGTCAAGAAAGAGGCGGTACTGATCCAAGCCGGCGAGTACATGGGTCAGCTGCTGGAACAAGCGTCCCTGCACTTCTTTGTCACAGCTCGCATCAATGAGACCAGGGATGTTCTGGCTAAGCAAAAGTCCACCGTGCTGACCATCCCTAAGCTCATCATCAAGGTCAGTCTTAGCGTCTCATCCTGGAACAGAGAGAAAGGCACACAGACTTACTGTTCATGTGTGCATGTGTGTGCTTGTGTGTGTGTGTGTGTGTGAATGAATGTCCTGCTCAAAAAAAAAAAAAAAATACCAGTGCTAGGATCCTCCTGTTCTTTGAAAGAAGTAAACTGCCCTATATATAGACACATACATATAACACTTTCCTCTCCAGATTTAAATATATAGATGTGGTTGCAGATATAAATATAACCTGTGGGTATAAACACACTTGTGGAGGAAGATAAAGATGTGTAATGGCTACAGATACTTAGAACTTTCATTGTCTCCAGAATAAAGTGGGTCAGGCATGCCATAAGAGGTAGATAAACTGCCTGCAACATTTTGCACAGTAATTTTGTTTATGGAGGTATAATTGTGGACAGTAGATCGCACAGATCAAAATATACAGCTTGATGATGATTTTGTATGTGTGTGTGCCTTGCAACCACGAGCCAGATGAAGAAATGGAGGATTTCAAACACCCCCAGAAAGTTCCCTCATGCCTTTTCTAGCCAATAACCCCCTGGACCATCACCAAGATAATAACTTTTCTGACTTCTGTCACCATAGGTTTTTTTGCATGTTTGACCAGTAGTTTTCATGGTGCCTCTCCAGTGATCACCAGAAATCTCTGCCCAAGTGGCTCAGGAGACTTGGCAGAGGAAGGCCGAGGATGGATGAGAGTGGGAGACAAATGTGGGAGCCCATGTGCTCCTACTTCTCAGACTCACCACTGTAGTTTCTGGGGGTTCTGTGGTTAAATCCATGAGACACCTTCCTGTCCTTGAAGCAGGAACCCAGGCCTCTGGCAGGGACCCTGAGAAGTGATATCTCATGCAGCCCTTATCCAGGGCACATAGAGCCCTTCTCTAGTCTCTGGAGAACAATCTTCTTGAAGTGATTGAGAGCAATTAGCACAGATCCTGCTAAACTACATTGCTCTAAAGTGGTAGATAAATCAAAGCTTTATAAAGTTGATCATATTTTAATGGTCCTAGAGGTGGGCAGGGTGAGGGTAGTCCTTGCTTCTCATGAATCCTTTGCTGTGAATCATTTGGAAAGCTAATGGCTGCTGTGCAGCCTTCAGCATGGCAGTGTTCCTTGGGTAACTACTGGGCTCCAGACACTGTTTTTAAAGCACTTTACATGGGTGCATTTTCAACCACCAACAACCCCACAAGGTAAAGAGTATTGGCATCCCTTTACAGATGAGAAAACTGAAGCACAGAGAGGTTCTATAGCTCCTCCAAGGCCATACAGCCAGCAAACAGTGGAGCTGGGCTTCCAACCCCAGCAGGCTGGCTGCAAAAGCAGCGCTGGGAACCAGCTCCTTCAACTATTCTTATGGTCTGGTCCTGTGTGATTGACACAGTGAGACACCCCAAGGCAAGGCCCATCCAAGCTCACAGGCATGTAATGCCCTTCAGGGAGCAGAACACCAGGCCGTTCTTTTCTACAAAGGCCTACATTGTCATGTCTCTGGTTCCTTCGCCTCTGTCACGGCCCACAGCCCACCATGGCATTATCTGCACAGGAAGGTGGAAAAGAAAGAATGAAAATGAGGATGTGCAGGGTTGGCAGGCAAAGTCAGAAACAAATGCAAAATGGAGAAGTGGGGATTACGGTTGCTGCAGAGATATCATCATCCAAGAGAACGTGAAGTTAATTGCTTAAGGTGCAGGAGGCCCTAACCCGGAAGTTGTTCTTCACAGCTGGCTCTTCCTACAGACATGTGGCAGCCCCTGCTGCAGGCCTGTCCCAGCCACTTGGTGGAAGCAGCTTTTGCTACCCTTGTGGGCCGTTGAGCAGGTTTCATTTATGAGCTCAACCCTGAACCTTCCCCACCAGCAGCAAGGCCTGCGTGTGTACCTAATTATGAAGTGACGGCCTGTCCCTGCAAAGGTCTCAGGAGAGAGCCTTCCCGAGCTGTGAAGTGCTCAAACCACAGCAGAAAATAGAATTTAATTGCACCACTGATAATAAACCGGATGTATGAAGGAAACTGATAACTTTCATCTTTTAGGCACTATTAATTTGAAGGATTATTTGTTAGTTATCTTCTGGGCTTACTTAAAGAGCAGTTTAATTCCCAAGGAGCACAATCAGAATACCTTATCCCACAAGTTAGCAGACCTGGGCATGGAGAGAGTACTTTAAACGGAGAGTTGTTTTGTTTTGTGTTTCCTTCCACAAAGGAATCAGAGATGCTGCTCCTGGAGGAAACTTATTTAGAAGTAGGGACATTTGATAGGGAAGAGAGCATGAAACAGATGGAAATTCTGGCTTCTGTCCATGCCAAGTTTGTTCAAAAAGGTGGAATGGGGCATCATCCCATAAACTGCTCTTTAACCATTAGCCCTACTAACTCTAAGGATAACCTAAATCCACATTGAGTAGAAGTGCTCCTGGGTAAAGCTCCCATACCCTAAGGACCACCCAGGAGTCACAGAGCTGTGAGAGGGCCTGGGTGCAGAAGCTCTGGTCTGTGGACTGGGGACCTGCCTAGCTTCCCGGAGATGTGAAATGCAGAGTCACAGCAGGGGAGGGGAGGAGGAAGGGGAAGGGAGGGAGAGGAGAGAAGAACAGAGGGGAGAGGAGAGAACAGAGGAGAAAAGGAGGGAGGGAGGGGAGGAGAGGATGGAGAGGAGAAAAAGAGGAAAGAAAAGAGGAGGGCACAGGAGGGAAGAGGAGAGAACAGAAAAGAAGAGGAAGGGACAGGAGGGAAAAAAGAGGGAGAATGGAGAGGAGAAGAGAAAAAAAAGGGGAGAGGACAGTAATAAGAAAACTTAAAGTTGAAATATTCCAAAGGAGGCCTGGGGGAGGAGTCAGATAAATTATATAAAACAAAACTCGATTGTTGAGTTATTTTCCTTCCTTCCTTCCTTCCTTCCTTCCTTCCTTCCTTCCTTCCTTCCTTCCTTCCTTCTTTCCTTTCTTTCTATTTTTATTTTAGGTTTGAGGGTACGTATGAAGGTTTGTTATGTAGATACACATGTGTCACAGGGGTTTGGTGTACATATTATTACATCACCCAGGCATTAAGCCCAGTACCCAGTAGTTACCTTTTCTGTTCCTCTCCCTCCTCCCACCCTCCTCACTCAAGTAGACCCCAGTGTCTATTGTTTCCTTCTGTGTGTTCATAAGTTCTCATCATTTAGCTCCCACTTGTAAGTGAGAACATGTGGTATTATGTTTTCTGTTCCTGCATTAGTTTGCTAAGAATTATAGCTTCCATGAGCTCTTTTTGTTTTTTTCATATGCTTATTGGCCATGTGTATGCTCATGTCCCTTGCCCACTTTTTAATGGGGTTGTTTTTTTTCCTGTAAACATGTTCAAGTTCCTTATAGATGCTGGATATTGGCAACATCACCAATCATCAGAGAAATGCAAATCAAAGCCACCATGAGATACTATCTCATACCAGTCAGAATGGCTATAATTAAAAAGTCAAAAAATAACAGGTACTGGTGGGGTTGTGGAGAAAAAGGAACACTTATACATGGTTAGTGGGAGTGTAAACTAGTTCAGTCCTTGTGGAAAACAGTGTAGCGATTCCTGAAAAAACTAAATACAGAAATACCATTTGACCCAGCAATCCCATTACTGGGTATATACCCAAAAGGAATATAAATCATTCTCTCATAAAGATACATGCACATATATGTTTATTGCAGCACTATTCACAATATCACACACATGGAATCAACCTAAATGCCCATCAATGGTAGACTGGACACAATGCAGCCACAGCTATAAAAAAGGATGAGGACATGTCCTTTGCAGGAACACAAATGGAGCCAGAGGCCATTATCTTAGCAAACTAACACAGGAAGAGAAAACTGAATACTGCATGTTCTCGCTTATAAGTGGGAGCTAAAAGATGGGAACATATGGATATATAGAGGGAAACAACACACACAGGGTCCTGTTGGAGAATGGAGGGTGGGAGGAGGGAGAGGATCAGGAAAAATAACTAATGGGTACTAGGTTTAATGTCTTTGTGACAAAATAATCTGTACAACCCTCATGACACAAATTCACCTATACAACAAACCTGCACATGTACCTTGAACTTAAAATAAAAGGTTTTTAAACAATGAGGACTTGGAAAGGGAGCTAAATGCAGTAAAAGTACAAAACCACAATGGCT
Source organism: Macaca thibetana thibetana (assembly GCF_024542745.1). Classification (NCBI taxonomy): domain Eukaryota; kingdom Metazoa; phylum Chordata; class Mammalia; order Primates; family Cercopithecidae; genus Macaca; species Macaca thibetana. The sequence continues at coordinate 6,087,036 of NC_065581.1, read as the reverse complement.
CAGAGGTCCAGAATTACATAGGACATATTTCTCTAAATTCTAAGAAAATGCTTACACCCTTTTTCAACCTCTTTGAGCCTGGATGGACACACAACTGACTGAGCCTCAAGGTTGCTGCGGGCAAATGTGCCAGGCACAGGGTGCAATTATGTGAGAGACAGAGAGGAGACCACAGCCCTTCCTACTCAGCTCAGTCACGAGAAGGGTTGGGACCAGCCCCTGGTGATTATGATGACAGCAGCTATGATTTATTAAGCACTACATTATTAAACGCCTTTCTTCTGTGATCTTATTTAACCCTCTCTACCATCCTACAAGGAGGACGTTACTATAACCTCTGTTTTACTGATTAGAAAACTGAGAGGACCAGAGAAGGCAGTGCTTTGTAGCACAGTGGTCAGAACATGGGCTCTGGAAACAAACTATCTGAGTTTAAAGCTTGTTTTCTGAACATCATAACTGTGTAAGCCTGGACAGATCATTTCACCTCTCTTGGCTTCTGCGTTCTCATCTGTAAGTCAAAAGCAATGGTAACTCTCCTCCTGGGGTCTTTGTGAGTATGTTATGAGTCAATAGATGCCTGAGTCACAGTGCACACCTATATATGTTGGTTGCTGCTGTTATTGCCATTATTGCTGTTTATTAGTAACTGGCCCGTGATCACGTGCCTACTGAGGGAAGCAGAGACACTTCTGGCCCAGGTCTTCCTGACTGTGCTGGTCTTCCAGTCTGTGCTGGCAGCTGTTGGGCTACAGTGGAACTATCACACAAAGCAGAGGCGGTCATTGACTTTGCAGAGAGTTTTGTATTCAAGGGAGGAGAGATCACCCACACTTGAGTGGTGTGGGACATCAAGAATTAAGACTGTAGAAAGATGAATGGTCCCCAGTGAACGGATAACGTTCAACCAGTAGAGATGGATGGAGAGATCCCTTCAGATGCTAGGAAGAAAATGTTAGCAAGGGCTAGAAGGGAGGTGGAGCAGTGAGAAGCGTGCCTTGGCTGGGGTGGAGGCTGGGAGCAGGGATGAGTAAGGGTAACCTGAGAAAGATAGTTTAAGGCTATGTTGAGGGGAGTCTACAATTTTGGATGAGAGCTTTATCATCGACTCTGTGAACAAAGAGGCTTCAGGGGAATTTCTAGAGTAGGAATGTAACACGATCGTCAACTCCGCTCTCCCACAAGTCGGAGCCACTTTTTCTTACTCCCTTCTCTTCAAAGCCTTTGCCCAAAGCATTGTCTTCTCCAGAAAGTACCCAACTCAGCCTTGGAACTGGAGTTTCCTAAAAGCTAGTTTCCAGCTGTTGTTACCTGATTCCCCTTTAGAGCAAATCTAGGCCAATCTGGAACAATATTGGGCTCACATGTCTGAATCCAAGTCACTGTCAACCAAAGCAGGCCAGTGGCTTCCTGTTTGTGCATCCCAGTGGACCCAGTCATGGATTTCACTGGTCCCTGTGGTGATAAAGATGGGGACTGGGCTCAATTGTGCTCCCAGTCAACCATTCCCAGCACCCACCATATGTGAGTCAGAATGTGTGATCCTCACATGGAAACAGGCAGAGAGAGACAGTCATTAAACTTTAATGAGCACACATCTCTTTCCCCATGCTATCAAAATATTTTGACGAGAAAAGAAAATTTCATTACAATCAGACATAGAATTTTTCTCTGCCTTCCCATGTGTTGCTTGTTCTCTCTCTCTCTCTCTCTCTCTCTCACACACACACACACACACACACACACACACACACACACATCCTCTCTCTCTGAACTTCAGTATCCCCTTTGCAAAGTGAATACACTATGATTATACTGCTCCTCCTGTTAAGTACAGGCACATATAAAACACAGCCTTGGGGGGATTCCCATCTGTAGCAACATTTGTGAGAATGCATGGCCCGTGTCCGAACCTAGTAGCTGTTGGTAAATGTTCTCTTTCTCCTCCGTAGTCCCATCAATGCCTGGGGGTTGCTTAGAGCAGTGTGTGGGCCACTGGACTGAAGAGGGCCAGTGGCCTGAATGTGGCCCTCACCTAGTGGCATGGAATCTCTTGAATCTCTGGTCACCAGGTGTTGAGTGTATGCAGCATTCCCTGTGGAATGGGGCCTTCGTCATGCAGGAAGGCCTGCCTTGGAGATCCTGATGTAAGGCTTGGGGGAGAGAGGAGATGCCCACATGTTCCTTCAATGATCTCTACTCAGTACCTGCCATTCTAAAGCAGCTCAGGAGCCAGCACTTCCATGGTATTCTCACGTGGAAAAAGTCTTGCAGCCTTTGCAGGATGTCAGCAAGCACTGATAGAACTAAATTTCTCATATGAACTAGGAACAATTTTGCTAGGAAAAAACATGACCATTTTTTATGCATGTGAGTTTTAAAGTTGGAAGCATAAGCAAACAGGTGTCTTCAAATTTTTCAAAAAAAAACTTTTAAAATGAGGACAACTGACTGTTTCCAGGAGTTTTTAAAAGTAAGCATTTGCTCTCTACTTATTTTGTCCATCAGCTGAATGACTTTCCAGTTTTTATTTATCTCTTTATTTAGTCACTGGTGCATTCATCCATTCTTCATGTAGTTATTTGGTGCCCACTCTGTAAATAAACTGTAGCAAATGCCTAGAGCTTTCAAAACCATTATCAGAGAGGCCGGGCACAGTGGCTCACACCTGTAATCCCAGCACTTCGGGAGGCCAAGGCAGGTGGATCCCTTGAGGTCAGGAGTTTGAGACGAACCTAGCCAACAAGGTTAAATCCCGTTTCTACTGAAAATACAAAAATTAGCCAGGCCGTGGTGGTGCATGCCTGTAATCCCAGCTACTCAGGAAGTTGAGGTAGGAGAATCACTTGAATCCAGGAAACAGAGGCTGCAGTGAGCCAAGATCCCGCCATTGCACTCCAGCCTGGGTGACAGAGCAAGACAAAACAAAAACAAAACAAAAACAAAACATTACCAGAGAGAAATTCAACAGTGAGAACATTTTCTTTCTTTCTTTTTTTTCTTAGACAGAGTCTTGCTTGTTGCCCAGGCTCTGTTGCCCAGTGGTGTGATCTCGGCTCACTGCAACCTCATCTCCTGGGTTCAAGCAATTCTCCTACCTCAGCCTCCCGAATAGCTGGGATTACAGGTGCCCACCACCACGCCCAACTAATTTTTGCATTTTTAGTAGAGACGGGGTTTCACCATGTTGGCCAGGCTGATCTCGAACTCCTGACCTCAAGTGATCCACCCGCCTCGGCCTCCCAAATTGGCAGATTTCAGGCGTAAGCCTTCGCACCCAGCCAACAGTGAGAACATTTTTGTTGTGTTTTTCTGAAATGGGGTAAGATTGCTACCACTTTCTTTCAGCACTGGCTCACCTGGAACAGCTCCAGGAGTGCAGTTGCTCTGTTTTAACCTGAGCTAACCAGCACTTATACAGAGCCTGGGGTGCTCCTCTTGTAAGGACAGTGTACATGGGGCCTGTGAAAGAGGCTTAACCCACAGAAATTGACTTCAACAAGCAGAATGTCTACATGACCAACACTGTTTGGTGGGGCGTTGTATAGATAACACAAGACCCATGGGAAGTATCACTACTGACCCCAGAGAGGAGGCAGGGATCTTCCTCTGGGCGGCTTCCCAGGCTTCTCCTTTGCAAACTGTGCCCATCTGGGGGGTGGGAAGGAGAAAGTGAGGGGACTCAGTGCAGCCCACTCACCAATCATCAAGCCCTGCAGCCTGGCATGAAGCCACGTCCCCCCCAAAAAGGGGGGGGTCCCTTTCCACTTTGCACAGTTGCACCCTGGCTCCAGCCACATGTCCAGATCTCTTCCAACTTTGGACACTAGCTTGTTTTTTCTTAACAACCATCCTAATGTCGTGTTCTAATCGGAGCTTTTCATGAGATGCCCACAATTTTTACCGAGGTTAACAGTAGAATCCTCTTCAGTCTCCTACGACTTACACCCCAGAAACCCACCGGGATGGAGCAAGGAAGGATGGGTGGCTGTGGTAGTTGCTCGTCCCACTCCTCCCACATCCCAGTCATACAACTTTATCCCAGAGGACACATTAAAATTGGAGAAACCACTTGAGATGTAATGTGTGCCCCAAACAAAGTACATGACAGTGACTGGCTACAATGTGAGATTTAACTATAGTTTCATTTCGTTCCGTAAATATCACAAACCTTTCATCAAGGCAGAAAATGGTAACAAAGGTATGTGTTCTCATTATTCCTGAACTCTGACCATTTTCCCCTCCGTGCCCACAACCGAGCACGTTCTCTCTCCAACCTCCTGTGCTCTCTGTGGCTCCATCACACTCTCGTCACCAAGACTCACCCCTGCTCACACCACACCCTTCATGGGGAGGCCGGGGATGGGCACCGGGAGGTGGGCTTCTTCACTTCTCTCCTTTGTGGTTCTCTTCTCTAGTCCCTGATAAACCGAATCCATGTCATTCCCCATAGAAAACCCTATAGGTGAGGAAGTTCTCATGGTCACCCTGGCAACATGTTCTCCCTTTAAACCTCATATTTCATTCATGCTAGTATATGTCAGGTGCTCTGTTGTATGATATTACATTGAGTCATCCCACTAACTGCATAAGAAGCTGAGGCCCAGAGAGGTCAAGCGACTTGTCCAAGCACTCAGAGTGGCAGCCCCTGGTCTTCAGTCCCTGCATCCAGCTTGCTCTCCCTTCAGCTTGGCCTGGAATAGCACCACTGTGTGCATCCCAGTCACCTCAGTTATGTCTGTGACGCTGTTTCAGGTTATTTATGGAGAAAAATCAGAGGTGTCTACCTGTGAGCTGTGAGGGACTCTGAGCAAGGAAAGTCTGCTTACCATAGGGTATCCCAGGAGGGACACCTTTAGCCCTGCTCCCATAGCTGACTCTCCATCCCCTCGTGGCTGCTTTCACAGAGGATTGTGGCCATGGAACCAAACTGTGGGTGTCCTTAGCCAGGATAGACGAGCCTAGACCACATCTACGAGTGAGCCCTGCTCATTGAAGGTGTTCTAAACGTCTCTCTCTTCAGGACAGCTACAGAACAGTGCACATTTTAGGGTGAAAATGAGGAGACACTGGTAACTGCGGTACCTAAAACATAATTTGCTCTGTGCATTTCATGTTTGCTATTTTTTTAAATCTTAAAAAGAGACACACATGAGAGTAACCAATCTCACATTCCAGTCATGTAATCCCAGTATGTCTGGACTACTGATTCTCTTTTTAAAAGTGACATCTCTGTCATTTTTAAAATAGAAAATCCTAGATAGCGATTCCTATTATCATCAAGTAATATATATCAGGCCCGAAGGCTACCGTGTCACATTTTACTCTGGCATAGAAATCTAATTCCTTCTCTATAAAGTCAAAGAGAGAGAGGTGAGTTATAGATGTTTCCTAATTTAGTTCAGGGTCCACTTATAATCCTCGTCCTCAACTGATGGTTTAGTGATAACTTAAAAGGTGATGCTGCAAATGATTCTTTGGTGGATTTCAGAAAATAAAGAAGCTATTCCAGCCAAAAAAAAAAAAAAAAAGTTTCTATTTTTACCTCTCTTCTGTCAGGGATCACAGTATACGTAGTTTTAAAGATGAATGTTTTAGAGTCAGAAAGACCTGGATTTATATCCAAGTTCTGCCAGATTCCTAACTCTGTAAGCTTTTTATTTATCTTCTAAATTTCAATTTCACATAAACAGAATGGGATTAATAATCACATCTACCCCCAAGACCATAGGGCTGTAGAGAAGATTAAATAAGGTAGTGTAAGTAAAATGATGAACAGAATGCCTGCATTACTAAGTAAACACTAACTAAATAAATGTAAGTCGCTTGTTATTATTATTGTCATTAATCAGAGTCAGGATCATGTGTTGCTGAGCAAAGGCTATGGCCCCAGACTGTCTACTCTACATTTGAGTCTCTTCTGCCCTACTTACCAATGGTGTGAACTTGAGCAAGTTACTTAACTCCTCTGTGTCTCAGTTTCCTCATCTATAAAATGAAGACTCCTAATATTTACCTCATAGTGTTGGGAGGATTAAGTGAGTTGATAGAACTTTCTTGGGTAATGGGAACATTCTAAATCTGCTCCGTCCAATACAGTAGCCACCAGCCGCGTGAGGCTACTGAGTCCTTGAAATGTGGCTAGTGCAACTGAGGAGCTGAATTTTTTACATTTCACTTAATTTTAATTAATGTAAATATAAACAGCCACAGGTGGCTAGTGGCTACTATATTGAAAAAAATATAGACTGAGGACATTTCCTAACCATCCTAGAACCATTAGCATTGGTTAGTAAGTGTTCATCTAAGTGTCAGCTAAAAGCAAGGGTAGTGCCTGTGGTGATGAGCAGGGTTTACAAACAAGAAATTGCTTGTTATCAACAGTGATCACAGGCCAAGGGGAAGGGAAAAAATACAGTTTCCAGAAATACGTGCGATACATGATTGAAAGTATTTGAAATAAGAGCAGTTAGATGCACTAATAAATCATGTATATCAAATCGCCAACTTCATTTATGTTACTCTTTCTCAAACTTTTTCCTTCATTTCAGTTTCGATTTTGAATACAGTTATGTATTTTTAAAGCATATGCTTAGTGGAAGGTATCTTGTGATTTCTAAAAAAGTTATTTCTTCCCAAAAAGTTTATATAAGAGAGAGTATATGTGTGTGTTAGTAACTTTCCTGTTTACCAAAGAATCAGAGTAGCAGCTCATTATCATGAATTAGTATAAAGGACAGGAATTCAGTGTGTCGATATCAGTAAGTGATATGTTACTTGGAAAAGTATCATATTACAGGCTGATTTTTTAAAACAGAGATATTTTAAATGGAATCTTGAGAAAAACTTAAGACCATCAAGTATATGCAAAAGGATTCAATGTCACCAAGTAAGACATATGCTTTATTCTTTTCTCTGGCCCAAGTAATGAATACTCTTCTCTAAAGTGAATACACATAAGTTTCTTTTTGAAGTAACCTTCTCTAAATTGCCTGAAGGCTCCCTTTATTTAAGGTTTTATGAGAGCAAGAAAATGAAAAATATGACTATGAAAATGAAATGAAAATATGACTATGCAGATATGGAATTAGGCTTTCAGCAATAAGGAAAAGGGAGCTTTGCAGATTCCTAAAATAATGTGATGCAAACAGACATTTTCTCCCCAAATAGTCATTGTTCTCAGCATTTTGTAGGTACCATAGCATGGTGCATCACTGAAATCAACACATAACATGAGAACACTCTGTGTTGGCAGCATTTTCCTCAAAAAAAGCAAGGAGAGGGAGACACCTCCAGTTACGTTTCCCAAGCAGAACACAGTGATGTTGAGCATTGGGCAGGTTTTTATATTTAGTTAGGTTTGAGTGTCTAAGGTTCATTATCATCAGTAGTCAGGGACAGGAAATTTACATTCTCAGTGCAGGAGACAAATGTCAGAAAAGGGACACCGGTCTTTGTTAAATGCAAAAGAAACACTCTACAACCAGAGAAGGGCTTCTCCTCTCACCCCTCCCCAACCTTCTCCCCGCTCCCCACTCCAGCATCAGGGAGATCTGGGCAGAATTGATACACCCATGCCAGCATCTAATTACAGAGATAATACTGGAAGCAAACTGATTAGGCATGACATATGAAATTACCTGAGAAGGTTTAATCTCCTGATCATATTCAGATCTGAAGCCTATCTATGAAGGCTCAATTGCATGGGCCAGTTTCTCAAACACTAAACATTCCCTATCGCTGTCATCAGTGACCTGGAAGGGTGTACTTCACTTTCCACAGCGTAGGAGGCTTCATGTAGAGCCAGTCTACTGGTATGGAAAGGGTTCTTAGTCTAGGGATCATGGGCCCCTATGAATAGTCTATGAACCATGTATAGACTTCATAGGCCTATAGTGAGTCCCCTTAAAATGCATGCCTATATTGTATATGTCTTACATTTGTCACTGTGTATGTCTGCGTGGAGGAAAGGTCAGTAGCTACTATCAGATTTGCTTTTGAAGGAGCTTATGCCCATCCTTATATAGCACACCATGGAGAAGACAGATGGCTCCAAAATATTATTTCCAGAAAGAATAAAGTGATCATAGCAAACACTTTTGCCAATAATGTCTCTGTAGCCACTCCATCTTCTTCAGTTTAGAGAGCTTTTGTAAATGCTATCTTTATTTTGCATTTTTTTAATCCAAAGATGTTTTGGAAATTTTTCTTAATGCAGGAAAAAATATATTGGACATACTTGAAAATTAAATCAAGGACACCATGTAAAATATTCTGATGTATTGCTACACCTTCGATATCTAAATTGATTGAGGCAGGGCCTCTGAGAAGAAAGTGAAAAATTCAGTCTGTCTTCCACATGTTTTGTCTGTACCAGTGGTTTCCAACTGGAGGGCAATTTTGCCTCCTAAGGAATATTTGACAATTGCTGGAGACAGTTTTGGTTGTGATGGTTGGGGTGCGGGGCTGCTCCTGGCATGCAGTGGGTAGAGACCAGGGATGTTGCTTAACATCCTACATTGTACAGAACAGCTCTGCAGCAAAGATACATCCAGCCCAAAATGTCAGTAGTGCTGATGCTGAGAAACCCTGATCTAGATCATGACTACTGTTTTTGCCACAGCCTTCAAACCAGGCTTATCCCTCCACACCCCATGTGCCAGCCAGCCATAAAAGTAACTTCTGGTTCATGTTCCAGTTTGCCTATTATTTAACCAGTGTCCTCCCCATTATGCCTTATTCATTCTCAGTCTTGTCAGTGTGACTTCAAATCCAATGCTGCTCCCACTGATTTGAAAAATCTCCCTTACTTCCCGACTGGCATATGTATGTGTATATATATATATGTGTGTGTGTGTGTGTGTGTGTGTGTGTGTGTGTATATATATATATATATATATATATTTTTTTTTTTTTTTTTTTTTTTTTTTTACGGGGGGACTTCAGTATGAAACAGTTTTGGTTGTCTTGTTATGGCTGAGTTGTTGGCTTTTCCAGCTCCTCTGACCTCAGAGCAGGACTCTATCTTAGAGTTCAAGATCTCCAGTTACGCAGACTTTAACTTCAATCCCAGCTTGGTCATTTAGCAGCTTCGAATCCTCATTCAAGTTACCTATTTTCCTGAACCACAGTTTTCTCTTTTATAAAATGAAATGCCTGGCACCAATGATCCTGCCCCAGAAAACCTCCTTCTTCTTAAGGGAATAACTATTATTATCGTATGATCAAGCTGATACAAATATAGCCCTTGTGTTGTGAGGCTTATGTGAGAATGTATGTGAATTATGGTTGTCAGCTGGGGCTGGTTCTTTGTAATCAACAGGGGTGCCTCAAATAAATGAATTACAGGATCCACCCATTACCAGACTGAGGATCGCTGGTTAGAGTGCTGGACTCCCTGCCTGGCACATGATCCATGCTGTCTAGGTGCACCTGCTGTTGTTGCTGCCATGACCATTGTCTGCCCCTTTCCTAGTTCCCCTGAACCCATCTCTCCACCACTGCCCTCCGGGAGATGAGGATTTAAATGTGACAAAGTTGGGGAGTTGGCTTGAAGTTTCATTTTTCTTATAGACTTAAGTAATCCCATAGCCATAAATTTAGTCACAAAGCATGGCTTGATGAGTAAATCCATAAGACTGTATTCTTCTTTTAATTGATATATAATAATTGTAAATATTTATGGGGTAAATGTGATTTTTCAGTTCATACATACAGTGTGTAATCATCAGATCAGGAAGATTTTATTCTTGACTGTAGCATCAGTAAGTGAGGGTCCTCTTCTCTGGGCAATGTCCTTCCTCTTTACCTCCATTCTTAAAAAAGGCTCATTTCCATATATTTTCTCCCATATTATATAGTGGCTAAAGAAACATGGTATAGTAATGGCTGGGTTGTCATATGGAAGATCCAGACATCCAATAAATTCCATTTTTGAGCCATTGACTTAATTTAATAAATATTTATTGGACATTGGTATTGAAGTACTAAGTATTGGAGTTAAAAGTGGGCTGAAATATAAGGTGAATCAGACAAACATCCCAGAGCATTGCTACCCTAAAAAGCATCAGCTGTAATGCATTGAGCCTTTGCCATGTGCCTTGCAATATGTTTGTTGTTTGATGAGCATTTTTCATTAGAAACCTTTCTTGCAAGGGAAGAACTATTATTCTTATCTTATTTCCAAGTTACTTGGAGCTTATACAGATCCATTCATTTGGTATACATAGCTCCTAAACAAACAAACAAGTCTTACAGCCACCTGGCATTTTGCAGCACATTGAGTTTATGTTGGAAAAGCATATGGATCTGAAGTATGTGGCATACAGTAAACACAACTTAAGGTATAGTAATAATAAGAGCATTCTACATAGATCACCCCATAAAAATGTCAGTCCATTTTAAAGACAAGAAAACTGAGTCTCAGAAAGCCTAAACCACCTGAGTCCCCACTGTTAATAAATGTTGAAGCTGGCACTGAGCTCTAGCTGTCTCCTGTGTTATTCTTCCAAATACCTGATACTGCTGAGAGTCATTATAGATCAACTCACCAACAAATAACCTTTTATTCTCCTGGACTGAGGTAGTGTGGCTGCAGAAGAAAAATCTCCTTTCCTTATTTTAATATCCAGGTTCCTCTTCTTCATGTTCAACAGTAAGGACTCCATCCTGGCATATTTCTTCCAAATGTGTCTAAAAGTAAGAAGGCACACGTGCCCTGAAGCATTTTCTACCCCTTGAACTCAGGAATCCCCTATGTCCCAGCAGGAAACTTGATGCCTATCCAGAAGCAAAGTTACTCGGCCGCCCTCACCGTGGAGACCTGTTATCACACCAAATGCACTTCCCCCTCCTGCTGACAAAGAGCAGTCAGTGGCCACCGTTATTGACCTGAGCTCTAATTAGTCTGGTTTTATAATGAGGAAAAGAGTACGATTCTAATTAGTAAATTTCCATCTCTTTCTCAATAGGTATCCCCCAGTCAAAGCAATCAGCTATCCTCATCACACTGATTCCATTGCCAGAAAAATAACTGTACCATAAAACTCTAGTAAAAGTGAAGATGGTTAAGGCAACAAGAGAGCAGAATGAGGTTTTATTTGCTGCTAATGAGCTGCATTCTCTCTCTTAGGTCCGTGGCACTCAGGTAGTTGGTTCTGACATGATTGTGACAGTTGAATTTACCAATCCTTTAAAAGAAACCCTGCGAAATGTCTGGATACACCTGGATGGTCCTGGAATAACAAGACCAATGAGGAAGATGTTCCGGTAAGCCTTGGGTTGGGGAGACCAGGCAGGCAGTGCAGGGCTGTGGGAAGTTTTCTATGCGTGTGTCTTTTCCAAACATAGATCTGCTCCCTCGTGAAAACGTCTGGGAAGCTGCCTCCTCCTTGCTGACAATGGAGTAAAACTAGGTTTGATTTGACGAGCACTTTTATCATTTAATCCTTAAAGACAGCCTAATGATGTGGATACTGCTATTATCTCTCTTCTGTAGCTGAGGAATTTGAGGCTTTGAGAGGTTGACTGGTTGAATCTTCACTTACACAGTTTATGAAAACAGAGCCAAGATTCAGACTCAGGCTGGTGAATTCCAGAACCCAAGTTTGAACCACTTTGCTGTACTACCTACTCATGTATGGACAATTCTCATCTTTATTGAGCTCCTACCATGTGTCAAATATTAGGCTGAGAGATGCTCCCTTTTCATGGTTCCCTTGTCTCCAGCCTCACCTCACAGATTTTACCATCCCAATCACTGTGTACAACTGTTGGATTCAGGTTTTTTTTTAGTTGAGCCTAAAGAGTTCTAGATGGTTCCCCATTCAGGGGACCAAAGACAACCCCAAGTTATGTAATGATCTGAATGAAACTCAGCCTCTTCCACACACAGCCCCCTTCAAATTGTGCTTGATGGGTCTCAGTTTCTGTGACTTCTACTAACAAAGAGTGTAACCCAACAAGATAACCTATTCCATGGTCAGGTAGCTCTAATGGTAAGGAAACATGTTTTTCTACCATTTGATCCTACCAATGATCCTAACTCTGCCATCTGGACTGACAGAAAGTAAGGCCCATCTCTCTTCCATCTGATGGTTTGCAAATGTTTGCAAACAGCTGTCTCATCTTCTTCGAATCTTTTCTACCTGGGGACAAAAATCTGTCCTGACTTTATTTCTCTCTCCTCTAACGTGGTTTCAGCTCTCTGTCTCTCTCTCCCACACATCCCAATTTGTCACTACTCCTCTTAAAGTGTGACACCCAGAATGGATCCCAATCTTTGAGGTTTATTACTTTCATTTCTACCACAAATAAGTCCTTGTCAGCATCAATCAATCTAGCACATTTCCTGTGGGGTGACCTTCTAAGGCATAGAAAGGGAGGTAGAGGACTTTGGAAACCGCCTCATGACCAGATATGTTAAGAATTTTCCTGACACCCTTTATGGAAGCGACCCCGCTCTGGAATCTGTGGGATAAATGCAAGGCCTCACTTAAACCCTCTAGGGCACTTTATTGCCCATAAAGGGCTCTCCGCATTTCTTTCAAATTACAAGGCTTATAGCTTCTGCATCTCATCATTTAAGAGATGCCTTATTGCAGATGCAATAAACAACAGAGAAAATAATCTGAGTGCTTTTGAAACAATGCAAGCACAAAACATAGCAACCTTCCTGTGCTAATAGGAAAGTTGCAGGAAAGAAAAAAGAAGTAAATTAGTAATCAACCCCAGCTAGATGGAGAGGTCAGCAGCCATACCCCTGCTTTCGTCAGAAACAACAGTCTCACTCACCCGTTCTCACACCTTCCCACTCGAATCAGATGCAAGAATCGTTCAGGCAAAGTGAAACACGTTTCCTCTTCCATACAGCCCCCTGCTGTATCCAATTTTTTCCTTCCCAGACAGTAACCCCACAAGCTTTATCTGAGTGTACTGGAACCTCTTCTATCTTTACACCTTGGCTATCCCCCCAGAATTCCACCTTGGTCAAGGTCAACACATGAAAAAGGACACTGTGTGTCTTAGACAAAAGGTGAATTATCACACAGTGCAATGACCCACTATTTGGGAGGCCTCAGGCTCGAAATAGGTTAAATCTCCAGACGGTTTGTTTATTGTTAATGTCTGACATTGGGGTGGAGCAAAGTGGAGTGAATCTGGAGAAAGGATGGATAAGGCTAGTCCCCACATGGACACAGATGTCCTGCCCACACACTGGCTTAAGGTACTATTAGTAGTTACTGCAACACGTAAGTCTAGGCAGACAAGTAGATAGACAGACAGCTAGCTGCTCTTAGTCGGTTTGCGCTGCTGTAACAGAAATGCCATAGATTGGGTGGCTTACACAACAAACATTTACACCTCACACTTCTGGAGCCTGGGAAGTCCAAGAACAAGGGGCCGACCAATTCGCTTCCTGATGAGGGCTCTCTTCCCAGCTTGCAGATGGCTGTCTTTTCACTGTGCCCTCACATGGGGCAGAGAGAGGGAGGGCAAGTTCTCTGGCATCTCTTCTTCGAAGGGCACTCATCCCATCATGAGCCCCGCCCACATGACCTATTCTAATTTAATTACCTCCCCAAAGCTCCATCACTAAATAGTATCACACGGGAGTTTGGGTTTCAACAAATGAATTTGTGAGAAGCACAAACATTTAGTCCGTAACAGTCCTCAATCTCTCTTTTTAAGTTTTTTTTACTGACACATTGTAATTGCACATGTTTATGTGGGGTAATTTGATGTTTCGATACATATAATGTATGTTGTATAATGATCAACTCGGAGTATTTAGTGTATCCATCACCCCATGCATTTATCATTTCTTTGTGGTGACAACATTCAAAAGCCCGTCTTCTAGCTCTTTTGTAATATACAATACCTACTGTTAATCATGGTTACCTTGTAGAACACTAGAACTTATCCTCCTATTTAATTGCCACTTTGTTCTCATTGGCCCACCTCTTCCCATCTTCCCCTTCATGTTCTCCTCCTCAGTCTCTGGTAACCACTGTTCTACTCTTTGTTTCTACATTATCAACTTTAAAAAAATTTTTTTTTAGTGTTTACATGTGAGTGAAATCACGTAGTATTTGTCTTTCCATGTCTGGTTTATTTCACTTACCATGATGCCCTTCCTCCAGGTCTAATTCATGTTGTTACAAATGGCAGCATTTTATTCTTTTTTATGGCTGAATAGTTATAGAAACCTAGATTCAGGGTGGAATGTCTCCCAGGCAAAAGAAGCTTTATTTCTCAGAGACAGTCAAAAATTGGGCGAAAAATCATGACATAGAAAACATTTGTTATCTGGATGGGCTTACAACTTGGACCAAGCGCTACTTTCTCTGTTTACTCCTCACTCCAGCACACACCTTCACAACCAAGACCTGAGCCAGTCCATGCCCACTTCCATATGGTCAGATAATTAGAAACACTCCACTGTGCCCTATGTTGCCAAGATCTGATCTAGGAGTGCCAGATCCATGTAACAACTTGGACGCCTAGAAAGTGCAATTCCACAGAACCAAAATCCTTTACAAGACTGTATTTCTCTCTAGAATACAGCTCTTAAATAGTTGGGGAATCACCACCCCCACTCATTCACCCACACCCTGCCAGATGTGGTGTCTAGAAGGCAGGGGGTCTTGAACCCAAAGTAGAAGACCTGGAAGGTGGGGAGCTGGTAAACAGGGAATCGGAGCCAGGAACAAAGAAGGCAGTGCTGTGTCCCATCCCTCACTCGCCGTGAGCCAACTCTACTCTGAAATGGTTTACCTTCCTGCTCTTCCCCCACTGCCTCCTGCCTATCTCAGATGCACAGAGGTCCCACTTCCACAGACTCTTAGCTTTCTGCACTTGAAGCTTCCAGAGCATCAAATAATTTATCTTCCAGATTTATTTTGCTCTTTAGAAAATGATCCAGTTCAATAAGTTATTTCAAGAGAAAAATTCCCCCACTTTGTGATTTGGGCTTAAACTTTAAGTTTCTCAAATAGGACAGAAGCTAAGGGCTAGATGCACAGAGGACAAACCATGGGTAGTTGCAGTTTATTGTAATAATAATCTCATTTGCCTGCGTGCATTCAAGATGATAAATGGCCGGTATCTCCTGATGGCTCAGCACATTACTGAGAATCATTTATCACAACATCTATCCCCAGAAAATAGGATTACTCCAACATTGCTCCACTTACCAAAATGATTTTTTCTCTCTGTTATGAATTTATCTGTATGTAAAGTAGCATGCATATGTATCTTCATGTATGAGTATCTTCATGTATGAGTTTTTTCGTATGTACACATCATTATGCCAGATGGTTTTATGAGTACGAGAAAATGACAAGGGGGAGCTAAAGATTTAGCTTCTATTTGAGGTGGTTATCTACAGTACATGGTCTCAGGTCAGGTCCTTAACCAGGGCCACTGTTTCACAAAGTGCTTCTGATTGATCACTTGGGGGAACCAGAGGAAAGACAATGAATGGATACAGGTAACAATAGCACAGCTGTTGAGAAATAAATATCCCAAACCTACATTGGTATTGAATTAAGCACTGTGAATTGAGGACTGAGAATTTTCTCTCTGTATACAGGCAGGAGAAACTTTCCTAAATTATTTTGCAAAGAGTTCAATGAATCCTCCATGAATACTTGCGGGACAGTCTTATTACTAAGTCAAAAAGCATCTTTCCTGCTTGAGAAATAAAACCTATGAAAAAGTAAGCACAGTGGTCAGAAAAAGCCTTTTTTTTCTTTTTTTTTATTTCCATAGGTTTTTGGGGGAACAGATGGTGTTTGGTTACATGAATAAGTTCTTTAGTGGTGACTTCTGAGATATTTGGTCACCCATCACCTGAGAAGTACATACTGTACCCAATTTGTAGTCTTTTATCCCTCTCACCCTTCCCCTGAGTCCCCAAAGACCTCAGCATCATTCTTATGCCTTTGCACCCTCATAGCTTAGCTCCAGCTTATGAGTGAGAACATAGGATGTTTGGTTTTCCATTCCTGAGTTACTTCACTTAGAATCATGATCTCCAGTTTCATCCAGGTCACTGTGAATTCCATTATTTCATTTCTTTTTATGGCCGAGTAGTATTCCATGGTATACACATACCACAATTTCTTTATCCACTCGTTGATGGGCATTTGGGCTGGTTCCATGGTTTTGCAATCGCAAATTGTGCTGCTGTAAATATGTGTGTGCAAATATCTTAGAAAAAGCCTTTTCTTATAGAACATATGGTGTACATTTTTATGAAATGTAGTGAAAAGTAGCAGAAAGAGTATGAATATGGGACTCAGAAAAACCTGGGTTCAAATTTCATCTCTGCCTATTTACCTATTATGTGATCTTGAAAAAGGGACTTCACTGGTTAACCTTCCATTTTTCTTGATCATAAAATCTGCTGCATAGTATCTGCCTCAAAGAACTGTCATACATATAAAATCTGAATATAATCTCCCAAGGTTTATAGGGGAGGCTATATGTGAAGCACCCCAGAGAACACTAAATCTCCCCAGCCCTGATTAGCCTCAGTCTGCACTGATGTGGGCTTGTTCATGACACTCAGGAAGACTTCAGGGCAAAGGCTGGGAGGAAGAGGAGAACACCACAACCATTCAAGGCTATGTCATTAACCGGATACATTAGGGCATTGACAACAAATGGTAGCAGAAAGTTGCATAGGTGGAGGGGCCCAATTTGGTGGTTGAAATAGGAATTTGAATGACAGAACATGAAGATTCTCAAAGTCAAATGGCAGCAGGCAGGGCTATGTTCCAGATGCTGAGCCTGGAAACAAGGTCTATCCCAAGGGAGTTGGCAGAAGCTAATTCGAGTGTCAGGGCCTCAGCAAAGGCAGCTGGGGGATTCAGATAGGACTCTAATCCCAGGAGGAAACTAGCAGCAAAAACTGAGCCGAGGCTCAGAAGATCAGTCACCCTCCATAAGGCTACTATGGAGGGCTTGGGGACAAGCTAGAGTTAATGGTTGGATGGGGCTCAGCCCAGCTCCTGATGGCCACTGGGAGGCCGGCAGATGCATCCTAGTGGAAGGAACCATGACCCAATAAGACTGTCAGTGACAGGTTCTGCAGAGCCTTATGTGAGGGCCTCATTTGGGGTGTCACTTGCTGAATCAGCCAGTGAGAGTCTTCACTGCCCTAAGCACCAACTGAGAGAAAGAAAGCAAGTGACTTAGGCAAGAGTTTTCACTGCTTCCTGATCAAGGTGGAAAGCTGGATCTTCCAACCTCTCCTCTCTTTTTCATCCTTTCAGTGAAATCCGGCCCAACTCCACCGTGCAGTGGGAAGAAGTGTGCCGGCCCTGGGTCTCTGGGCCTCGGAAGCTGATAGCCAGCATGAGCAGTGACTCCCTGAGACATGTGTATGGCGAGCTGGACGTGCAGATTCAAAGACGACCTTCCATGTGAATGCACAGGAGGCTGAGATGAACCGTGGCATTTGGCGTTTTGTAGTCTTGGCTAAGGAAATTCTAACACAAAAATAGCTCTTGCTTTGGCTTAGGTGTGAAGACCCAGAGAGGGCCCCAGAGTGGAGATCCCACGTATTTCAAAAACATACTTTTCAAAACCCAGGCTATTCAGCATGGAAGTTAGTTGTTAATCTCTCTACCTTCCAAAGAATGCTGAGCATTAGTTTTAATTAAGCTCTAATTAAGCTCTCATAGCTCATAAGAGTAACAGTCGTCATTTATCATCACAAATGGCTACAGCTCCAAATATCAGTGGGCTCTCTTACCAGGGAGATTTGCTCAATACCTGGCCTCATTTAAAACAAGACTTCAGATTCCCCACTCAGCCTTTTGGGAATAATAGCACATGATTTGGCCTCTAGAATTCCAATCCCCTTTCTTGGGGTCAGGTTCTACCCTCCAGGTCAGAATATTTTTCCTAGGACTGGAGCACAATGTGATCTTTATTTTTGGCAAAGCCAGGAAAAGGTCTTTCATTTTGCACCTGCAGCCAAGCAAATGCCTGCCAAATTTTACAGATTTACCTTGTGAGAAGAGGTGGCCCCATATTAACAAATTGCATTTGTGGGAAACTTAATCACCTACAAGGAGATAAGAAAGCAGGTGCAGCACTCAAGTCTACTGAATAATGTAGTTCTGTGGTGCATTTTACAGAAGGTGTCGCACTGTGGCCTGATCAGCAGGAGCCAATATCCCTTACTTTAACCCTTTTTGGGATGCAATACTAGGAAGTAAAGTGAGGGATTTATCTCTTTAGTTAGTGGCTATATTTCACCTATCTCTCAGGAATCATCTCCTTTGCAGAATGATGCAGGTTCAGGTCCCTTTTCAGAGATGTAATAAGCCCAATAAGATGGAGAAGCTGGTGGATCTAGTGACCAAATATATAGAAGGACTGCAACCACTGATTCTCTCTTGTCCTTCACATCACCCATGTTGAGACCGCAGCTTGGCACTCAGGTCCTGAAGGGTCATATGGACTCAGCCTTGCAAACAGCCAGTGCTAGTTCTGACCCAACCACAGAGGATGCTGACATCATTTGTATTATGTTCCAAGGCCACTACAGACAAGGCTACCTACTATGTATTTGCAAGGCTGATTTATGGCCAGAATTTCCCACTGACATGTATAGGGTGTGATTTAGGCCAGTAGACTGTGATTCTTAGCAAAAAATGAACCGTGATAAGGATACTGCGGGCAAAATCAGAATGGAATGCTCTGATCTATATAACTACATTTTTAAGCCTTTGAGACTGTTCCTGAGCCTTCAGCACTAACCTATGAGGGTGAGCTGGTTCCCTCTATATATACATCATACTTAACTTTACTAGTAATCTCACAGCATTTGCCAAGTCTCCCAATACCCAATTTTAAAATGAAATGCATTTTGCTAGACAGTTAAACGGGCTTAACTTAGTATATTATTATTAATTACAATGTAATAGAAGCTTAAAATAAAGTTAAACTGATTATATTTGCATCTGAGCAGAGGTGAATGCTTTTAATTTTCAATATAACACACTACTAATCACAACTTCTTGAGAAACTATCCTTCCTCCGCAGTAGACAGCCCACCCCGGATAGGAAAACAAGCATTTATCCTCTAAAGAAAATGACTCTAACAGGTGTTAATGTCACCGTTTTCTTCACCTCTCTCTTTCTACATTTTATTAACTATATTCACTGAAGAATCAAGTTGCATATTTAGTTCAAAAACCAGCTTCCAGAAACTATAAAACCTCTGTAGGTGTTTTCTCATAAACAATCTCATGAACCATTGTGGTGAATCAGTGGATAGCCAGCATGGAGACCTGCACAATGAACACCTGTTATGGTCTTATGACAATCATATATAGGAGATCCTATATTCATGGCAGACATCACTGAACAATTGTAGCTCAGATAAGACCTCAGAATCTTTCTCAATTCCAGATAGCAACTAGCAATTGATTTGAAACTGGCACCCAAGATGGAACCTGTTTGTCACGCTTACCCTTAGAACCAGCCCATTCCCTCTGATAGCTGGGATTTCACACATGTATTAATGCTATGGCTCTAAGAATTATAATTTAGCAATGCTAACAAGCAATGTGTCTCAGGTAGCAGCATGACTTTGAGTTCTAACTCTCCCTGAGTCTCTACCTGTGCTAGTCCTCAGTGCTTTCAAACAAATCTTTCTTAGTGTTTGGAACTTCAATGACAAAAGAGGGGAAACATAAGAAACATAAATATTTTTGTTTCTTTTGGTTCTCCTGGGGGATATCTCAAACAAATCTCAACAATAACACATATAAGATGATGATGATGATAGATAGATAGATAGATAGATAGATAGATATAGATAGATAGATAGATAGATAGATAGATAGATAGATAGATAGATAATGGATAGATAGATGATAGAGAGAGAGAGAGAGAGAGAGAGAGAGAGATAGTTTTGCAAATATTTCACCTCATCAGTCTTGTGACAGAAGTAAATATAACTATCTCCATAATTAAGAACCCAGTTGAGCCTAGGAAGCCATGTATCATGGCAACTCAAGCTGGGGGTGGGTGTGAGCAGTGAAACAACTCTGATTTCAGAATCACCATTTGCTGTACACTGTTTAAATCTTTTGTTGCCTCCTCAGAGTTTTAAGAATGCTGGCTTAAGAGCAACTTCAGGATTATTTGAAGAGCTGCAGTAGAGCAACAAATAAAAAACATGTATAAATTTATATTAGAAATGTCACGGGAAATGGAGTTTGTGCTAGGCTCATTGGCACTCAAAAGTCACAAAATCCCAGGGGGAAAGTCACTGCTTATGAACATTCGTCCAATGTTATTACAAAGTTAATAGTCAGCCAACCCAACCATCAATTCATTCATCTGTTCTACCATCCAACCATCTCCCTACATCCAGACAACCATCTAGCCTTCCAGCCATCTATCCATCCTTTTTTTCCAACTATCCACCCATGCATACATCAGGTATCATTTTAGAGAACAGGGATTCCAAGATAAAAATTCCACGGTTCCTGCCCAGAAAGAGTTCATAAAGCAGAGGAGTAGCAACATATTTAAACAGATAATCCACAACCAGATAATAGAGCTATGCCCAGACTGCCATAGGAATAAAGACAAAAAGATGTCTGAAGAAGCCTTCCTCGACGTGCCCAGGAATAAAGGAGGAAAAGTTCAGATTGAATCTTGAAAAAATAATAGGTAAATTGGAGACCATTTAACAAAGACGAGCTCGTGTAACAACCTAGAGAGAAGACCATGAACATGGCCCCCAACTGGCTTGGGATGGAGAGATGGTAAGCATCCAGTGAGAAAAGGTGGGGCCAAAAACACAGGAATGGGTCTGAGTTGGAGCACTTCCTGAAATGAGAATTTGTTTCTTCTGGTCTGTATTGTAGAGTAGAACTAAGAGAGGCTGCTAGGAACAAACTGGACACAAAACTAAAAGTTATGGGTGGCTCAAGGAGTGACTGGGCCAAGAAAGTATGGGGCAGAATGTCCTAACTCAGGCCAGTGAAGAAGGTGTCAGAATGGGGGCGTGGCCATAGTTGGATTCAAGGATGGGAAATGAGACCTACCAGGCTCAAGTGGATAAAGTAGGGGAGAGAGCATGTAGAGACAGATAGCTGTCTGTGTCAGAAACTATAGAATTATAATAGTGTAGACAGACAAGTTCCTAGAAGCTAAACTTTGGTCAGCCAAGTAAAATCACCATGAGCAGGGACCGCTGAAGACCCAGAATCTTGCCCCTGAGGTCAAGCTTATGTCTGTCTTTGAGGCAAAAGTCTCTCTAACCCAGTACCTAAAAGAAATGAACTGTTTCTAGAGACATTCCTTCACACCTTAGGACAAGTTTGTCCTTCTGTTCTCACCACCCCAACTCATTCAGACTCAATTTTGCCTTCCCAAGCACCTTCCTTTCTCCATAAGAATGAAACAAACAAACAAAAAGCTTTTTAGTGTGTCTGTAAGAAATTTCTTTGTTGAAACAAATAAATGAGAAACAAAGCACCTCAGTTGTATCAGGAAAAGGGACAGGGAAATTGTGTTCACCTCAATTGCCAGGAATTATACTCAGCATTTTCTAGCTCTAAAGACAGTGGTCATTTTTAAAAGATACTTGGTAAACCAGTTGCTGATACTACTCATGAACTCCCATTCATTTTCACACTAATCATTGTTCTAGGACTTATGTAATTATCTAAGTAATGTTTCAACAGTCCTGAAACTAACATAATGGGTCCTAATGAGCATTTCCTATTAGTAAACAGCATGTACCTATAAACAAAGAGGATTCTTTACTCTCTTCTCTGATTTGAGCAAGTTTAGACAGTGGGAAGGTACAGTATGAAAAATATGTTACCACCAGATTTAGGATTTATTATAAAGGTGGCAGATTTTAAGTGACCACAAAATGATTGTCACTTTCCATTGAGAGATAAGACCCACATTCCCTCTCCTGCCCTTAATTCTAGGTGGGCTGTGACTGCTTTGAAAGAATGTGATAAAAAACAATGCTGCCAGTTCTCAGCTCCAAGCCTTGGAAAACTGGCAGTTTCCACTTATTGTCTCTTGAAATCCTCTTCATAGAAGCCCTGAGCTTCGGCGTAAAGGTTCAACTACTCTGAGACTCCCATGCTGGAGAAGCTACGTGTATACACACTTCAACCCTACTCTGAGTTCAGCCTTCCAGCAACCTCCACCAAGTCCATCCTGGCTCTCCAGATCAGCCCATCCATCAGGTGAACACCACCAAGTGACCTCAATCAATGTCACTTAAGAATCACCCTGCCCAGCCTTGCCCAAATTCTTTTCCACCAAATGATAAGACATTTGGTTTTCAATTTTTTATTGATACATAATATACGTACATATTTATGGAGTTATATGCATAGAATGTGTAATGATCAAGTCAGGAAGTTTAGGGTATCCATCACCATGAGCATTCATCATTTTCATGTGATGGGAATATTTCAAGTACCCACTTCAAGCTATTTTAAATGTGCAATCCGTTGTTGTTAACTGTTACTTTAAGCCACTAGATTTGAGGTCATTGGTAATGCAGTAAAACATTACCAGAACACTAAGTTTAACAAGTTCAGGAAAGAGAGCAATTTACTGGTTAATGCTATGCTTTGCTTCAAGGAAATGCTTAGTGTTTTTGAACTTTATCTGTTCTTTCTGAAGAATATGTACAGATATGCAGTTTGTTGTCTCTCAGAAGCCTTCACATATGTCAAGAGACCTAATGTGTACTCCCGAGCATAATAGTTTAAGCATTGCCATTTCCTTTAACTCTTCCTGCTAAACTGTGTTTTTATGGGCCTTCCACCATCCTTATCTCCATCAAGATTTGGTTAGATGCCATTAGGAATAACTTGAAGAAGAGAGAGAGAGCACAGTGATGAAAGATGGCATTTCTCTTTCACAAAAACCTAGGAAATGAGGCCTTCCTGTGGATAACCTTGAAGAGATACCAGATTCTCTAGTGGCCCCATGAACCAGCCTATCTGTGAACTGAAGTACTCAGGAGTGGCCAGTGTGGTCATAAGCTCCCATTCTATTTTTTCTTCTTGGATATTTAAAAATGTCTTGATGTGCACATAGATTTGTACTGATATAGCCCAAACTATGTGAAACAAAATAGAATAAAGTAATTTACTTTTATATTGGTTATACCTAAACCCATAATTTGCAGCCCCTGGAATCAGTAAACCTAATAATGTCCTGGAACCAAGTGTTTCCAGTTAAAGGCGAGTCAGAAGCCAGCCTTGGGTGTAGGAATTCAGGTGCACTTTGGCATGACTGACAGCAGTGACCCAAGATCCGTCTGGCCTTCTAGCCATGTGTCCTCAGCCCTCACCAGTGGTCACAATGACCAGCCATTCTCCTGCCCAGACTCCTTCTACAAGGCCAATTTATGCCACAGCTGGGCCCTATGTTTTTGTGTAAACCCTTTCATCAGAGCACTGCCCAAGAACCATGGAAGGCCCATGTCTAGGTGGTCTCCTGAGGTCCCTGACAGAATACACTGAGAGTGCTTCTCTCTGGCAAATCTTCATTGTTCTTTTCTGTCAATCAGTATGACACAGCCCTCAGAAAGGGGAAGGGCATCTGATTTGCCATTCCATACCTTTTTCCTCAGAAGAAAGATTCCTAAATTTCATAGAGGATGTCCTTCTATTGTGAACCATAACATTTAATGTGGTTTTCGAATGTTTTCCTGCCACAATGACATTTTTATTCTCCTACTTTTGATGACACTTTATTATTCACTGTTTCTTTACAGTTTCAGGTGCTAGCCCCATAAGGCTAATGTTACCCACACCTCAAATTTGAACATCTATATCTTTCAGGGACTTTCAGGTAACAAGTACACACAACCACTAAGCATCTCCCTATCCAAACCAAGCCTATCAAGGCAGAAGCACCCATGTATTGTCCTGCTACTTTCAAGTTTGCTTTTATGTACGTTACCTTTATTATAGATACAAGGCTAAGCTCATACGATTCTGTCGTCTTGGCTGTAACCATGAATTCAAAAATTATGGCTCCAATAAAGGAATCTGCCTTTTATGCTTATCATTAAAAAGAAATGCTGGGTATCTTCAATAATATTCCAATTAGCTTAATTGAGTACACAATGCTAAAATCTCATATAGATCAACAAAATATTATTACTGATGCAAAATTGAAAAATAGATATAATACAATAAAACCTCTCTCTGTGATGAAAAACAATAGGCTTCAGTGATATCTTCACTAGCAATATTAACCAGACAATGAAGGCTATTAACTGGGAAAGTTAAGCTTAAAAAAGAGAAAAGCCCAAGCTCATTTAAATCATCTAAATATAAAAGCACTCTACTTCAACCATTTCTTTTCTTTAATCCTGGGTATCTCCTAAAAGTCTAATTTAAGGATAACAACGGCATCCATGCATTCTAAATACACATAAAATATAAAATATAATGAAGTACTGACTGTATCTTGCTTTTTGAAAATTAACATATCAGGTAATTAGATATCCAAAAGATTATGATCACTGTTATTATTAGTAGTAGCAGTACCAATGAAGTATGCTATTAAAATACCATGGGATAGTTTGTCCTGTGCTACACTGAGAGGCAGCAAAGACTCCTGCTGACACAGTGAAATAAAAATTAGTCTTGGACACTGCTTGTAAAGTGCAAATTGGTGCAACCCCTTTGGCAATCTATTTAGCATTATCTGCTAGATCTGAACAAAGGCTATGACCCAGTAATCCTACTCCCAGGTATATTTCCAACAGAAATATGCTACAGTAGAATGGACAAATAAACTGTGGCATATTTACAATTAAATAACACACAGCAATGAGAATATTAAAATATATAATAAGATAAATATCTCCACAAAATATAATACTATATAAAACATTATAAGACGAAAGAACTGTAGCCTAACATTGAAATAAACAAAACCAGACACTAAAAAGTATATGTCATAACATTATTCTATTTATTTAGAGTTCAAAAATAGGCAAAACTCATCAATAGGTTAGAAGTCAGGATGGTGGTTATCCTTGGAAGAGGGACTCAAGGGACACAAGAGAGCTTCTGGGAAACTGGAAATATTCTGTTTCTTGATCTGGGTATTGTAAAACTTCATTAAAATACACATCTAGGCCGGGCACAGTGGCTCACGCCCATAATCCCAGCATGTTGGGAGGCCAAGGCGGAGGGATTACTTGAGGTCAGGAGTTCTAGACCAGCCTGGCCAACATGGTGAAATCTCATCTCTACTAAAAATATAAAAATTAGCCAGGCGTGGTAGCACATGCCTGTAATCCCAGCTGTATAAGAATAGCCTGAACCCAGGAGGCGGAGGTTGCAGTGAGCCAAGATCATGCCACTGCCCTCCAGCCTGGGCAACAGAGTGAGACTCCATCTCAAAAAAAAAAAAAAAAAAAAGAAAAGAAATACACATTCATTATTATATTCATTATTTATTGCTCTTGTGACATATTACCCCAAAACTTAGCTGCTTGAAACAATATTTATATCTCACAGTTTTGTAGGTCAGGAATCCAGGCATGACTTACTGGGTCCTCTGGCTCATGTTCGCTCATTAGGCTGCCATCAGCTAGCCAGAGCTGTAGTCTTATCTGAAGGATCGACTGGGACATGATCTGCTTTCAAGTTTGTTCACAGGTTCCACGCAGACTGGTAGACTGAGGGCCTTGGTTCTTTGCTAGCTGCTGGTGGGAGGTCACTCTCAGTTTTTTGTCATGTGAATCTCTCTCCAGGGCAGCTCACAACTTGATATTTGGCTTCCATCATGGTGAGAAATCAAGAGAGCAAGTTAGAGCAGGCAAGAGAGAAGCCAAAATCTTTTTGTGGCCTAATCTCAGAAGTGACAGCCCATCATTTTTGTTGTATACTAAAAGTGAGTCACTGAGTCCAGCCCACAGTCAAAGGTTGGGAAATACACAAGGGCATGGATATTAGGAGGCAAGGATCACTGGGAACCATCTTAGTTATGCTTCAATAACAGTGACAGAAGAAAATTATTCTTAGAATTGCCAAGATAAAGTCACAGGGTCTGGCTATACAAGTTTTTTTTAAAATTTGTTTCCTATTGTTCTTCTTCCTTGGCTTAAGAAGCTGTCCATGAATATGTATTGAGTCCTATTTCATTTTCTTGGGGGCTTTTCCCTCTTTAACATCAAGTTTCTGGATTTACTTCTTGACAGAGCACCATCTGACAAGACTCACCTGAGCTGCTTTGACCTCCTAGTTGAAGGCTTAAGTTCCCTAGCTTAAAAAGAAATGTCTGGATGCCAGAGAGGGAGGCATTGCTGTTCTCACTTCAGTAGCACATTATAGATACAGTTTGGAAAAGGACTTGCAAAACAAACACTCTTCATTATTAATATTTGCCCATCTCAATTGGAATTTGCTTCAGTGTACATAAAAATAAGTAAATAAAGCAGAGATTGTATGACAGACCACAGGTTAACACATGGAAAATAATACCCTCTATGCCTCAAGTTGATTCTCTCTTTCACCTCTGCTGTGGCTTTGCGTCACTTCCCTGACAATTTCTACCCAATGTTGAAAGAAGTTGTAGTATCTGGCTCACCCATCATGATGATTTCCTTTGCCAATAATGACTAACAGTCCCAAATGACTAAAACAGAGCTTATTTAGGCAAGCATCCACTTTTTAGAGGAGCTCTGCGGTTCTGGTGTATACATTGCTACCTGGTACAGAATAAGCATGTATTGAATGAATGAATTGTCCTAATGGCCACCTAGTAGAGTAGGGAAAAACTGTTACTCTCCCTGGTACTCCGTAGTTCAGGCTCTTCCTTTTATTGGTTACTCCCAATCAAGAATGATTTATGCCCCCAAAATGCCAAAGACCTTTTTCTTCAAGTATTTTGTTTGTTTGTTTGTTTTTCCACCATAGTGGGGCCTCAGCATCCAAGCCCAAATAATATCAAAGATAACAGATGTCAAAATAAAATGAGAATCAGAACTTCGCTATTGAGCATAGCTCATTTGAACATATCCCATTGTTTAAATGCTCCCCGCTGGAAATAAATCATCCTAACCTGAATTATCCTAACCAGGTTTCCCAACAACCTACCTCCCATTTTCACATGCAGAAGACAATAATCAGAAAATCGAAACAGTCCTTTTCTCTTACCCATACTACCACCAAAGTAGCTTTAAACAACTCTGCAGGAAACATTCAGTCACTCAGAGTTTCTTTTGTTATTGGGATTGGAGTTCAAGATGAGGCTAGGTTTTAAAAATGTACAGATAAATATACAGAAAAAGAGAGAAGCTGAACTTTCATTTTCTATCTCAAAACCAAGCATCATGTACTGACCTTCCCACAAATGCAGTTTCCAGCCACTCAAGGAGGTAATCCCCAACTCTGGCAATGCCCAAGCAGAAGCTAAGACCCACCTTCTCTGATGGGAATGGTTTCATGAGGATTGCTAAACTGGACAACAGAATGGAAAAGATGGTTATTAAAGTCACTTCCAAGTCTAAGAAGCTATTATTATAAGGGTCTTTATTTGATATAACCTAACATTTTCCCATCAACAGTCTGAGCTGAAACATGCACTGTGTCATTCAGTCTTTCCTGTGATCAACATGGCTATTGTAGGTCTTGTTCACAGTGTGTGTCCACAAACAAGCACTTTGTTACCTTACCCAGGTGAGAATTTCACCCACAACTTGAGCCTCATCAGTATGCCCTTGTAGCCAACTGTTTTTATCATATAAAGACAATATGCTCTTGGAGTACCAATAATGAAATATGGCAGAAGTAACAAAAAGAAAGCCTTCTCAGTTTATTAGCTGGATTCCCAGACTTTTTCTCACAACACCTGATGCCTAATTTTAAATGATAATTGCCTTTCAATTAACAACCATGGGAAGTCAGTAAAAGCAAGAAAAATAAAGGCCTGGAAGCAAAGTGATGTTGAGGACCAACCATGGGAAGTCAGTAAAAGCAAGAAAAATAAAGGCCTGGAAGCAAAGTGATGTTGAGGACCAAGCAATTAATAATAATCCAGGCTCCAGAAATGACTGTTAATTATATCAGTTGGTTGGAGGAGGTTGAATTTTCAAGAAACACTGCATATGTATTGGAAGCATAAATTTATGGAAAAACATGGCATAGTCGGTTTTACCCATTCCTAGCTACCACTGTCTAGAATTTAATGAGCTTTGAGATTGCTGGAAATGAGAAGACAAGGCTGGGAGGAAATGTTGTCAGGAGCAAAACAGGTAAAGGATGTGCAATGAGTTGGAGGCTCCCCCTCCATCAAAGTTAGCTGAGATAGGAGCTCCTCTTGAAACATGGGAAGTATTAGGATCCCCTAAGTAGGAAGAGTGGGCCAGAATGAATACCACAATGAAGTATCTAGGCCCAACAGGGGATGACACTATGTAATAGAGCGGCAGTGCTTTTGATTAAAGGGGGAGGTACCAAAATGTTCCCTACTTTACAACTCCACATCCAATTAATATTGCTACCCCTTTTTTCTCCCCTCTGGGAAAGAAAAAAAAAAAAAGCACTTAACCAATGAACTGATTCTCTGGCCTTGGCCTTTGGGGGGATTCTCTGGCCTTGGCCCTAGGGGAACATGTTTCTCTTATTTTATCCACCAGGAGGTGGTAAAGAGTCTTCTCTAGTGCAGAGCTGAGCTGGGTTCTTGCACTAAAAGTCTATAATCCTACTTAAGGTCATGGGAAATTAGGATTGTCTGTTCTGACATTATGCATTAGGCATAAAGAATGAGGCATTAAAGCCTGCTGATCTAATTACCACTTTCTGTGCCCTCCATCTTCACAGAGCCCAGGAAATACAAGCCCTGCTCAGAAAAAGTGCATGCTCAGATTTCTTCTTGTATCTGTCTCTGCCTCCCCTGAAGTAGTTTTCTGGGAAACAGAAAGCCTATAATAAAACCAGATATACTACATGTCTTAATTAGAATGAAAGATAGATGTTTATTATTTCCAAATACTTAGTACTTTACATGCATAAGAACTCCATTCTCTGCAAAATCTGAATTAAAAGAAATGATGCAACTAAAAAAAGAAATTTCTGATTTTTCAGAAGACTAGCATCAACACCCATATCTCCTTATATTAAATGCATTGTCACTAAGTCCTAAGAAAGAATATGAGGGGCTGAAAGGACTGGGAACTGGTAAGGTGGCTCTCTGCAGACAAGCTGGCCTGGCACACCATTACTCAATGCTGTCTCTTTTCACAGACTTCTCACCCCACCTTCTACTGTCCCTCAGGAAGGGTTCTCAGCATCTTTGCCTCCCTGCACATCTCCTCTTTACTTTGGTTCATTTGCATGTGCATGTGAAAAATGTTAGATTTTATAATTCCAGGAAAAGACAATAAAAGCAGAGGCAGTCTGGCTCTGGCTGATCCTTAAATGGACCCAAATTAAAATCTGGGTAGCCAAGCGTGGTGGCATGCACATGTAATCCCAGATACTTGGGAGGCTGAGGCAGGAGAATCACTTGAGCCAGGAGTTCAAGACCAGCCTGGGCAACATAAAGAGATCCCAACTCAAAAATAAAATAAAATAAAAATAAAAATCTGGGCAATGCTGAGAACAAAAGCGTATCAAATATAGAGCTCACCAAAAGGATTCTAGATTTGGATGTTAAGAGGCTTAAGATACTCTCCAGGACATTGGAATGGGCAAAGACTTCTAAGCAATAGTTCCACAGGTACAGGCAACCAAAGCAAAAATGGACAAATGGGATCACATCAAGTTAAAAAGCTTCTGCACAGCAAACGAAACAACCAACAAAGTGAAGAGACAGAATTGGAGAACATATTTGCAAACCATCCATCAGACAAGGGACTAATAACCAGAATATATAAGGAGCTCAATTGACTCTGCAAGAAAAAATACAATAATCTGATTTTAAAATGGGCAAAAAGATCTGAATAGACATTTCTCAAAAGACGATATGCAAATGGCAGATATGTGAAAAGATGCTCAACATCAGTGATCATCAAAGAAATGCAAACCAAAACTGCAATAAGATATCATCTCACCCCAGTTAAAATGGCTTATTTCCATAAAACAGGCAATAACAAAAGCTGACAAGGATGTGGAGGAAAGGGAACCCTTGTACACTGGCGGGAATGTAAATTAGTACAACCACTGTGGAATACAGTTTAGAGGTTCCTCAGAAAAACTAAAAATAGAGTTACCATATGATCCAGCAATTCCACTCCTAGGTATATACCCCAAAGAAAGGAAATCAGTATATCAAAGAGATATCTGCACTCTCATGTTCATTGCAGCACTGCTTATAATAGGCAAGATTCAGAAGCTACCTAAGTGTCCATCAACTGACAAACAGATTAAGAAAATATAGTACATATACGCAATGGAGAAAAAAAGAATGAGATTCAGTCACTTGTAACACCATATATAGAACTGGAGGTCATTATGTTAAGTGAAAATAAACCAGGCACAGAAAGACAAACATCACATGTTCTTCCTTATCTGTGGGTGCTAAAAGTTAAAACAATTGAACTGATGGAGATAGAGAATAGAAGGATGGTTACCAGAGGTTAGGAAGGGTACTCAGTGAGAAGGGACAGGAGAAAGGATGGTTAATGAGTACAAAAAAAAAAAAAGAAAGAATAAATAAGACCTAGTATCTGATAATATAATAGGGCAACTATAGTAAAAAATAATTTAATTGTACATTTTTAAATAACTAAAAGAATATAGTTGGATTGTTGGAAACACAAAGAATAAATGCTTGAGGTGATGGATACTTTATCCTGATATGATAATTATGCATTGCATGCCTGTATCAAAATATCTCATGTAACCCACAAATATAAACACCTACTACATACCCACAAAAATTAAAAATAAAAAATTTTGAAAGAGACCTTAAGATAAAGACAGTAGCCTCTCTCTGTCTCTCAACATGCAGTCGTTTTTAGCCAGACCTATTTTCATTGACTTTTATGATAATTTCCCTTTAATTCTATCACATTTACATCTGTTTCTTATATTTAGAGAGAAAGGAAAGACATAGAAAAGATGAGTAAAAAGCTATATAAAGTTAAATAACAAAACTCTGCTTTTTGTTGATCTTTTGATGGTGTAGGCAGTTTATAAACCCACACTGATTATTCCGCTTCATGTTAGTTGTTGAAACACAGAATCACTCTAGTCTTAAAATGCCAATTTATTATCTGCCCTTTGGTTAATATTCATCTCAGGAAGATAGATTGCCATTAGGGATGCCAAGGGTTACAAATTCAAAGTTATACTTCCTGATT
This sequence comes from Macaca thibetana thibetana, assembly GCF_024542745.1. Classification (NCBI taxonomy): domain Eukaryota; kingdom Metazoa; phylum Chordata; class Mammalia; order Primates; family Cercopithecidae; genus Macaca; species Macaca thibetana. The sequence goes on along the minus strand of NC_065581.1, from coordinate 6,055,697 downwards.
TGCAAAATAATTTTTCTTATTTAATCACCTAAGCCAGGTTTAATGAACCATTTTATAAGGCCATTTAGATAAGATTAGTTAATCCATATGATTTGTCTAAGTTCCGTGTTTTTCCATATTACCTCTATAATGCTTTACTTGTAGTAAGTTCTCAAGTAAATGTAAGTTGAATTTAATTTCATTTTCACTTATTGGAGAGATTCATAATCCACATTGAAAAGACTGCTTAAACTCTCCTTTACACCAAACTAAAAGCATGCCTTTTTAGTTTTTACTATTTCTTTGCATTTCTCCCAAAATCTATGGACTTATTGAGAATGAAAACTGTTTAAGGTCAGAGTCTCAGGGTATCACAAAATCACAGGGCCCAGGACATATAAGATGAGGGTCAAATGCACTCCAAGGCGCCAAAGATGTGTGCAGTAACAGAGATCCCACTTCAGCCATTGCTCAGGAAGATGAGCCTTGACGCTGACAAGCTCACGCTCCAGGGCCACTCACTTGCACTGTGCCCTTCTAAAGCTCTGAAGGAGCACTGGCATTGTTTTGACATGATCATAACTATTTTTAAAAACTGTAAAAGGAAGAAGGTTTCACCATAATTAGTTAAATTATCAGTTTTCCCCCAGCCTATTTCTCTTTGTATTAGATGGCGTTAGACTATACACAGGCGTTTTGGGGACCCAAATAAGGGAGGGATATATTGGGGATAGATTCACTTTATATTTAGTTGAATATACTTCTGTGGTTCATCACCTCTCTAGTGTATAGTGAAGTTACTTCTAGTTGCCTCAGCCGAAGGATGACTTCTAGGAATAATACTGCCATCTTTTATTTACAAAAGTGCAGGGCCAAAGATCTACTATGGTACAGGTGAATGTGACCTATGGTGCCCAGCACTAGATGTATGTGGAAGAAACAAGGTATAAAATGTAGAGAGCTTGAAGGTGGTCTGTGTAAGCTTGTAAACTAAGGCTTCAGTTCTTGTCAATACCAAGTCAAAATGAAAGAACTCTACTAAATAATATGGCATATATAGTTTTAAACACATCATGTGACTGTTTTATGGGAATAACATAAAATACAATTATGAAAAATCTTGCGTTTAAACACACAAGCAATTACATTAGCAAGTGCGCTTCCGTATGCATCCCAACATATCAGATCATATCTTAGCAGCTTGATGCACCTAATCCAAATAATGTCTGGTAGTTCCAGGTGAAATATTATGAAACTTCCTGCTGATGCAGTGAAACAAGCTAAAAAAAACAAATGTTCCAGTGATCAACTCCTACACATATTCATCAATAAGTCAAGTGTATGATGTAATAGTAATTTTATTATGCAATTATACAACTAAGTATAACATAGCAGTAATTTTAAAATGCATTTGAATTGCTCTTTCTCATGCCTTAATGTCAGATAAATTTTGAGATGTATTCAAAATTCTACATTTTACTACAATTCAAATGTAACTGAAAGTAAGAATCCTAGTAGGAACCAAAATGTAAACTAAAAGAAAGGAGATGCAGAAGTTTCAAAATGTGGAAGCATTCTTCAAGCATTTCTTCTTGCCTTGCTGTTTACCTTCTACTTCAAATTGTATTTTCTTCTGGATGTTTTGGGGAAAATATTATTAAGTGCGGCTAAGTGGGGTGGAGGATTGTGGTGAACAGAAACCTAGCATGGGCAATGAAGCCCAGGCAAGAGGAACCAGGTACCCCAGGTGGGGGATGGTCACAGTACAACATGGGCTGACAGAACCTCAACAGGAAGAGGAAGAGGTTCCTATGGGATGGTATGATGGAAGCAGCCCTGGAAAATAGTATCAGCACACAAGCTGGATGAGGAGGGGTCTTTACAGGGGACTAGTATCAGCCCAACACAGATTGTTGGAGACAGAGCAAGGTGAAGAGGGTGTCATAATGGGAGGGTGGTGAAATCTGAAGCCTAAGCACAGGCCAATGGAGCCATGCTAGGTGGGGACGGGGACATGATGTGGATGTGAAAGTACCAAGACAGGAAAGAAAGGCATCCCCATCGCATGCTGGTGGTGGCCCAGGACAGTGTATTAGAGCCCAAGCTAGGAGAGGAAAGTGTCTTTGCAGTGGGGGGAAGTGGGGGCCAGTACTGATGACTGATAAGTAAATATATTGAAGATAGTTACAAATAGGAAAAGGGAAAAAACAAGAATGATCTCTGTAGTATTGAACTGAAATTGGAAATATTGATGCGAACTCACAACTTTCCATATATAGATAGACAAATATGAAAATAAATATAAGCGTGTATTTATGTATGTACCCATGTACCTAATTCACCCACTAAGTCCACTGGTACTGACGCCCAATAGCTAAGAGCACACCTTAAGCACGCTGTGGATTCTAAATGCATTTTCCAGAGAAAACTACCAAGACTCCTTGGAGAAAAGACTAATTTCAAGGCAGGGCAGGGAAAATACAAGATGAGCCTGGATTATTTTATGGCAGAAAGTGATGAAGTGCTCAAAGAGTAATAGGAACATGACAAAAGACCTGATACAGTTTTGGCATCTAATAGTAATGATAGTAATAGATTGTAACTCATTTGAGTAAGCTAGGAGTCCTTGGTACTGTAAATGTATATCTACATACATACACACATACATACATGCATGCATACATACATACACAAATAGATAGAAGTGTTTGCCTTACACCAAGTAATATAGAAGAAAAATTGAATTAGAAAATAACAATTTAGCAACCATCACAGTAATAATTAATTTAGTCAAGAAACACCAATGGATGCTAAAACTAGAGTGTGAAAGTTTTATGACAAAGGAGATATTTTAAACAGTCTTGAAAAAATTCCCCACAAAACATATATTAATTGCAAAAGAGAAAACAGTAGCTTAACAGTGCAGAAACCTGGTAGACATCACCTTGATCAAATGATCAAAGTTAACATCACCGATAATGGGACAAATCCAAATCATGTGTCACCTAATATAATGCAATGAGAAGACAACAACAATGCTCCTGTGATATTCCTGCCACAGAAGCATAACCTGAACAGAATCATAAAGAAACATCAGGGAAACCTAAATTAAGAAACACTTTACAAAAGCGGGGGAAGGTTCAAGATGGCTGACTAGATGCAGCTAGTACACTCCTCCTCCACAGAGAGGAACCAAAATAGCAAGTAGATATTCACACTTAAAATAGATTGTCTAGGAGAGACACTGGGATTCAACACAGAAGTGAAGGGAAGCACCGACAGCTAGTAAGGAGAGGGAAGCAAGACCTCCTGCTTGGCTAGGGTTGGCAGGAAGCCAAGAGAAGCTCCCAGACATGGTACAGGATAAGAGGGAGCCTTCCAGGGCTCCCCTTTGCTGCCATGGTCTTTTAATATCTTACTTACAGGAGAATCCCTCAATCCATGTGGGCTCAAGGCTAACATAGGGAGATTTCTAGAGATTGCACAGAGGCATTGCTCCAGAGAGGAGACTCACACAGAGTCCCACAGGCATCCAAAACCTGAGTAGCTACAGCTTGGTGTCATTCTAGGAGCCAAGCTCCCAGAGGAATACATCCTGCCCTGGGACCAATGCCATCATTGCTGCTGCTTCCACCAGGCCAAGAAGGGAGGGAGGAAGCCAGGCACTACCATTCACCCCTATGACAAATCCCACCGCTGTTGCTGTGGACCACTGTGGGATCGTATTTGCCCATTTTGAATCTCTATAAAGGAACACTTGACACTGGATAATTTATAAAGAAAAGGGGTTTATTTGGCTCACAGTTCTGCAGGCTATATAAGCATGGCGCCAACATCTGGTTGGCTTCTGGCGAGGCCTCAATGAGCTTTTAATCATGACAGAAGGTGAAAGGGAAGCAGGTGTGTCACATGGTGAGAGAGGATGCAAGAGACGGAGAGAGGAGGAGGTTTCAGACTGTTTTTCATAACCAGATCTTGTGGTAACTGATGGAGTGAAAACTCACTCATTACTGCTTGGCTTCTGGTGAGGCCTCAAGGAGCTTTTACTGATGACAGAAGGTGAAGGATGAGCAGGTGTGTCACATGGTGAGACAGCACGCAAGAGATAGAGGATGAGGTTTCAGACTACTTTTCACAACCAGATCTCATGGTAACTAATAGAGTGAAAACTCACTCATTAGTGCTGGGATAGCACCAGGTCATTCATGAGGGATTCACCCCATGAACAAAACATCTCTCACTGGGCCCTACCTCCAACATTGGGGATCACATTTCTGTTATAGGTATGTAGATGAATGCCACTGTTCAACGAAAATATACTCTAAAGTATTCAGGAAGTGATGGAATATCTTGTCAGAAACTTACACTGAAATGGTTAAGCATGAAAGGTTTTTGTATGGGTACTTCCAACTTTTCTTTAAGTTTGAAATGATGTCAAAATAAAAAGGCAAATGTCAAAACTTGTTAATGTTATTGCAAGGGAAAGTACACCCTGTAATAGTCAATATCAGAATTTTTTTTTTTTTTTTCAAAAGGCCGGGTGCAGTGGCTCATGCCTGTAAACCCAGCACTTTGGGAGGCTGAGATGGGCAGATCACAAGGCCAAGGCCAAGAGATCAAGACCATCCTGGCCAACATGGTGAAACACTGTCTCCACTAAAAATACAAAAAATTAGCTGGGCATGGTGGCGTATGCCTGTAGTCCCAGCTAATCAGGAGGCTGAGGCAGGAGAATCACTTAAACCCAGGAGGCGGAGGTTGCAGTGAGCCGAGATGGCGCCACTGCACTTCAGCCTGACCACAGAAAGAGACTCCATCTCACAACAAAACAAAACAAAACAAACAAAACAGTATAGTAAAAAGGATGGATAATGGAAATGACAACAGAACAAAATAAAGAAGATTATGAGAACTGGTACACTCCCAGCCAGGAAGCCACAATCTTAAAAATTAAGATAAGTAAAAATCAGGAAAAAATGCAAAAGTAATCATTAATAATTTACACAATTTTACAGTGAACAGAACATGCACAAAAGTCAGGAGTAGCTTCATTTGATGAATTTGATTTCTATTTGTACAGTGATCTTTCCTTATGACATATATAATAAAAAATAATTTTATTCAACTTTCTTTAGTAAAAGACAGTTTGGTTTTTAAAATTATGACCCCAAAAATGTTTACAGAGAATCAATTATCATAGTCAATGAATTATTAAAAGTTCTTTCTCAGATACATATTTTAATGATAAAAGTTAAATTTTCAAACTATTATGAAATCTTGACTAGCCTACTGCAAAACCCCAAGACACATAATTCTCCAAGGTCTCCGATTCTCCAAGGTCAAATGAAGGTAAAAATGTTAAGGACAGCCAGGGAGAAAGGTCAGATCACCTACAAAGAGAAGCCCACCACACTAACAGCAGACCTCTCAGCAGAAATCCTGTAAGCCAGAAGACAGTGGGAGCCAATATTCAACATTCTTAAAGAAAAGAATTTGCAACCCAGAATTTCATATTCAACCAAATTAAGCTTCAGAAGCGAAAGAGATATAAAATCCTTCCAGACAAGCAAATGCTAAGGGATTTTATCACCACCAGGCCTGCTTAGCAAGATCTCCTGAAGGAAGCACGAAATATGAAAAGGAAAAACCAGTACCAGCCCCTACAAAAACACACCAAAATATAAAGACCAGTGACACTATAAAGAAACAGCATCAACTGGTGTGCAAAATAACCAGCTAGCATCATGATGACAGGGTCAAATTCACACATAACAATATTAACCTTCAATGTAAATGGGCTAAATGCCTCAATTAAAAGGCACAGACTGGCAAATTGGATAGAGTCAAGACCTATCTGTGTGCTGTATTCAGGAGACCCATCTCACATGCAAAGACACACATAGACTCAAAATAAATGGATGGAGAAATATTTACCAAGCAAATGGAAGACAAAAAAATAGAAGGGGTTGCAATACTAGTACCTGATAAAACAGACTTTAAACCAACAAAAATCAAAAAACAACAAAGAAGGACATTAAATGATAGTAAAAGGATCAATGCAACAAGAAGAGCTAACTATTCTATATATATATGCACTCAATATAGGAGCACGCAGATACCTAAAACAGTTCTTAGGGACCTGTACAGAGACTCAGACTTCCATACAATAATAGTGGGAGACTTTAACACCCCATTGTCAATATTAGACAGATCAATAAGACAGAAAATTAACAAAGATATTTACAACTTGAACTCAGTTCTGGATCAAGCAGACATAATAGACAACTACAGAACTTTTCATCCCAATTCAACAGCATATATATTTTTCTCAATGCCACATGGCGCCTCTTCTAAAATCGGACACATAACTGGAAGTAAAACATTCCTTAGCTAATGCAAAAGAACTAAAATCATAACAGTCTCTCAGACCACAGTGCAATCAAATTAGAACTCAGGATTAAGAAACTCATTCAAAACCACACAACTACATGGAAATTGAACAACCTGTTTTTGAGTGACTCCTGGGTAAATAAGAAAATAGAGGCAGAAATCAAGATGTTCTTTGAAACCAATGAGAACAAAGACACAACATACCAGAATTTCTGGGACACAGTTAAAGCAGCATTAAGAGGGAAATTTATAGCACTAAATGCCCACAAGAGAAAGCGGGAAAGATCTAAAATCAACACCCTAACATCACAATTAAAAGAACTAGAGAAGCAAGAGCAAACAAATTCAAAAGCTAGCAGAAGATAAGAAATAACTAAGATCAGAGCAGAACTGAAGGAGATAGACACACAAAAAAAGACTTCAAAAAATTAATGAATCCAGGAGCTAGTTTTGTGAAAAAAATTAGCAAAACAGGCTGCTAGCCAGACTAATAAAGAGGAAAAAAGAGAAGAATCAAATAGACACAGTAAAAAATGATAAACGGGTATCACCGCTGATCCCACAGAAATACAAACTACCATCAGAAAGTACTATAAATACCTCTATGCAAATAAACTAGAAAATCTAGAAGAAATGGATAAATTCCTGGACACACACACTCTCCCAAGATTAAGCAGGAAGAAGCTGAATCTCTCAATAGATCAATACCAAGTTCTGAAATTGAGGCAGTAATTAATAGCCTACCAACCAAAAAAAAGCCCAGGACCAGATGGATTCACAGCTGAATTCTACCAGAGGTACAAAGAGGAGCTGGTACCATTCCTTCTGAAACTATTCCAAACAACTGAAAAGCAGGGACTCTTCCCTAACTCATTCTACAAGGCCAGCATCATCCTGATACCAAAACCTTGCAGAGACACAACAAAAAAAGAAAACTTCAGGCCAATATCCCTACTGAACATCGATATGAAAATCCTCAGTGAAATACTGGCAAATCGAATCCAGCAGCACATCAAAAATTTACCCACCATGAACAACTCGGCTTCATCCTGGGATGCAAGGTTGGTTCGGCATACACAAATCAATAAATGTAATCCATCACATAAACATAAACAATGACAAAAACCACAAGATTATCTCAAAAGATGCAGAAAAGGCCTTTAACAAAATTCACATCCCTTCATGGTAAAAACTATAAATAAACTAGGTATTGATGGAACTTATCCCAAAATAAGAGCCATTTAAGAGAAACCCATTGCTGATATCACATTGAATAGGCAAAAGCTGGAAGCATTTCCTTTGAAAACTGGCGCAAGACAAAGATACCCTCTCACACCACTCCTATTCATCATAGTATTGGAAGTTCTCACCAGAGCAATCTGGCAAAAGAAAGAAATAAAGCATATTCAAATAGGAAGAGAGAAAGTCAAATTGTTTCTGTTTGCAGATGACATGATTCTATATTTAGAAAACCCCATTGTCTCAACCCCCAAACTCCTTAAGCCAATAACCATCTTCAGCAAAGTCTCAGAACACAAAATCAATGTGCAAAAATCACACACATTTCTATACATCAACAATAGACAAGCAGAGAGCCAAATTATGAGTGAACTCCCATTCACAACTGCTACAAAGAGAATAAAATACCTAGGAATACAACTTACTAGGGATGTGAAGGACTTCTTCAAAGAGAACTACAAACTACTACTCAAAGAAATAAGAGAGAACACAAAAAATGGAAAAACATTCCATGCTCATGGATAGGAAAAATCAGTATTGTGAAAATGGCAATACTGCCCAAAGTAATTTATAGATTCAATGTTATCCCCATCAAGGTGCTATTGACTTTCTTCACAGAATTAGAAAAAACTACTTTACATTTAATATGGAACCAAAAAAAAGTCCATATAGCCAAGACAATCCTAAGCAAAAAGAATGAAGTTGGACGTATCATGCTACCTGACTTCAAACTATACTACAAGGCTATAGTAACCAAAGCAGCATGATATTGGTATGAAAATAGACATATAGACAAATGGAACAGAACAGAGACCTCAGAAATAACACCACACACCTACAACCATCTGACCTTTGACAAACCTGACAAAAACAAGCAATGGAGAAAGGATTCCCTATCTAATAAATGGTGCTGGGAAAACTGGCCAGCCATCAGCAGAAAACTGAAACTGGACCCTTTCCTTACACTTTATACAGAAATTAATTCAAGATGGATTAAAGACTTAAACGTAATACCTAAAACCATAAAAACCCTAGAAGAAAACCCAGGCAATACTATTCAGGACATAGGCATGCACAAAGACTTCATGATGAAAACACCAAAAGCCACAATTGACAAATGGGACCTACTTAAACTAAAGAGCCTCTGCACAGCAAAAGCAACTAGCATCAGAGTGAACAGGCAATCTATGGAATGGGAGAAAATTTTTGGAATCTATCCATCTGGCAAAGTTCTAATATCCAGAATCTACAAGGAACTTAAACAAATTTACAAGAAAAAACAAATGACCACATCAAAAAGTGAGCAAAGGATATCAACAGACACTTTCCAAAAGAAGACATTTATGTGGCCAACAGACATATGAAGAGAAGCCCATCATTACTGATCATTAGAGAAATGCAAATCAAAACCACAATGAGATACCATCTCACACCAGTCAGAATGGCGATTATTAAAAAGTCATGAAACAATAGATGCTGGTGAGGCTGCAGAGAAGTAGGAATGCTTTTATACTGTTGGTGGGAATGTAAATTAATTCTACCATTGTGGAAGACAATGTAGAGATTCCTCAAGGACCTAAAGCCAGAAATACCATTTGACCCAGCAATCTCATTACTGGCTATTAACCAAAGGAACAGAAATCATTCTACTGTAAAGACACATGTACATGTATGTTTATTGCAGCACTACTTACAATAGCAAAGACTTGGAACCAACCCAAATGCCCATCAATGATAGCCTGGATAGAGACAATATGGGGGCCTGGCATGATGGCTCATGCCTGTAATCACAGTGTGTCCGGAATTGGTTCCTTCTAGTGAGTTCTTGGTCTCACTGACTTCAAGAATGAAGCTGTGGACCCTTGGGGTGAGTGTTACGGTTCTTAAAGATGGTGTGTCTGGAGTTTATTCCTTCAGATGTTCAGATGTGTCTGCAGTTTCTTCCTTCTGGTAGGTTCGTGGTCTTGCTGACTTCAGGAGTGAAGTCACAGACCTTCACAGTGTTACAGCTCTTAAAGGTGGCACGTCCAGAGTCGCTCGTTCCTCCCAGTGGGTTCATGGTCTCGCTGACTTCAGGAGTGAAGCTGCAGACCTTCACAGTGAGTGTTACAGCTCTTAAAGGTGGTGCGTCCACAGTTGTTCGTTCCTCCTGGTGGGTTCGTGGTCTTGCTGGCTTCAGGAGTGAAGCTGCAGAACTTCACGGTGAGTGTTACAGCTCATAAAGGTAGTGCAGACCAAAAGAGTGAGCAGCAGCAACATTTATTGCGAAGAGCGATAAAACAAAGCTTCCACAGCGTGTAAGGAGACCCCAGCAGGTTGCCCCTGCTGGCTTGGGAGGCCAGCTTTTATTCCCACATTTGGCCCCACCCACCTCCTGCTGATTGATCTGTTTTACAGAGCACTGATTGGTCCATTTTACAGAGTGCTGATTGGTGCATTTTTACAGAGTGCTGATTGGTGCATTTACAAACCTTTAGCTAGACACAGAGTGCTGATTGGTGTGTTTACAAACCTTTAGCTAGACAGAAAAATTCTCCAAGTCCCCACTCAACCCAGGAAGTCCAGCTGGCTTCACCTCTCACTAGCACTTTGGGAGGCTAAGGAGGGCAGATCATGAGGTCAGGAGATCATGACCATCCTGGCTAACATGGTGAAACCCCATCTCTACTAAAAACACACAAAAAACTTAGCCAGGTGTGGTGGCAGGCACCTGTAGTCCCATCTACTTGGGAGGCTGAGGCAGGAGGATGGTGTGAACCTGGGAAGCTGAGGTTGCAGTGAGCCAAGATCGCACCACTGCACTCTAGCCTGGGTGACAGAGAGAAACTCTGTTAAAAAAAAAAAAAAAAAAAAGAAGAAAGAAAGAAAGAAAGGAAGGAAGAAAGGGAAAATGTGGTATATACACACCATGGAATACTATGCAGCCATAAAAAAGAATGAGACCATGTCCTTTGTAGGATGTGGATGAAACTTGAAGCCATCATCCTCAGAAAACTAACACAGGAACAGAAAACCAAACACTGCATGTTCTCACTCATAAGTGGGAGTTGAACAATGAGAACACATGGACACAGGGAAGGGAACAACATACACCAGGGCCTATCAGGGGATGGGGAACAAGGGGAGGGAGAGCTTTGGGACAAATACTTAATGCATGTAGGACCTAAAACCTAGATGATGGGTTGATAAGTGCAGCAAACCACCATGGCACATGTATACCTATTTTAAAAACCTACACATTCTGCACATGTATCCTGGAACTCAAAGTTAAAAAAAAAAAAAGCTACAGTTACTACTTCTTGTATATAAAACAAGTTTGCTCTTACATAGCTTATGCTGATAAAATAACATTTTTTCAAATAACAGATGATTGAAATTAAAATCATATTTCTGTTAATTGCTCCATTTTATCAACTCTAATAACCACTAGAAAGGAGATAAATAAGACAAAGAGAGTGACTAATTGATCCAAACTATTTCACAAAGAACTAACTGAAATAATGAGGAAACATGCACAAAATTAAGTCAAATTAATACTATTCTGTTATTGTAGAGTCTATAAAAGATATGTTAAATGCCAATCATTTAAGGATTATTCTGTATGTGTGTGTGTATATATATATTCTAATGTAAATGCTATAAATAATCTATAATATTTTGCCAACTGAAAACCATCTATCTGTGAATTTCTTAAGGAAACTGACACAAGATCTGGAAGGTTATATAATTTGTCATTGACCATTTGTGTTCTATCAATTCACAATGAAGCTATTATCAACGGTGAGAGCAAAGGACTCTGAGTTCTTTTTTAAAAATATTAGTAAGGTACTTCAACTTCTGGTCATGATGAAAGAGTGCTATGAGACTGGTTTTTTATCTAAACAAAATTTAGTAAAAAATAAATGTTTCAAGACGTTGAGTATAAGACAGTACAGAACTTTGATGCTTGAAAGAAAGGAAAGAAACAAAATGAGCCCCGTGTTCTCTCCAGCTTTTCTTCCTGCAAGTCCTTTTCAGGTTGCAGTGCTAGAAGGTTGAACCCAAATAAAGCACAATAGTTCTGTTGAGCATTAAGGACATGGAGGTTGGAATTCAGGACTCTGAAAGTATCAAACTTTTGTGAAACAGGGTGTGATATTGAAGACAGCTATGAAGAGGAGGTCCAGAAATCAGCATAGAGGTCCTCATGAGTCCTTGCCTAAATGGCAAGCTGCATATGCATAGGGTGAGACTCCAAAAAGTCAAGCAAAGAGCAATGACCAGGAAATGAACTACTGAGACCTGCAAGTTGAACAATTACCAGCGCTCACCTAGGCTATAAAATGGTTAAAAACAAATAGTCTTCAATATAGAACACCCATGCCTCAGAAGTAGGGATAATTCAGCCTTGAAATAAAGGCTTCTCTTGACTCACCATAATAATACTGTGAAACCAGCATTAAAAGGATCAAGTTAACACTCACATAAATTAACTTTGTCCTCCAAGGACAAATACTCCATTAACTCATAAAACAAAATTTAGAAACCCAAAATTACAGCACCTATAAAAATGTAGAATCAGGATTAAAATTTACTAGATGTGCAAAGTAGCTGGAAAATATGACTCATAATTAGGAGAAAAGACCCAAAAATGACAGGGATGATGGAATTAATAGACAAGAACATTATAAGAGTTGATATAACTATAATTATGTTAACTTATAACATGTAAGTAACATATAATTATGTTAACCTGTAATTGTAATTAGCTATAATTACAATATAATAAGTATAACCATAATTATAGTTATAATTAATTATGAGTTAACATTGGGAAAGATTTTTAGGAAAGCATACACATAGTAATGGAAAGAGCAGGAAATTTTAATAGAGAATTAGAAAGTATTTTTTAAAACTAAATAGGAATTTTAGAACAAAAAAGTATATTTGAAATGCAAAAAAAAATTCACTGGGTTTAACAGCAGGTTAGACAATTGAAGATAGGGCAATAAAAACTTCAGCAGAAGTATAAAAAAAAAATCCTAAAAAAATGACTGCAGCCTCAATAACATGTAAAACAATAGCAAGTGATCTAAAAGATATATAATTGGGATTCCAGAAAAAAGGAAAAGAGAAAATGTATTTGAAGTAACAATAGTTAAAAATGTTTGGTGTTTGATAAAAAAAATTAATCCCCTATGGTTTATTAAAGCAGCTCAACAAATCCAAAGCAGGATAAACAAAGAAACTCATACCACAGCATATCACAAAAAGCAAATAACCAGTGGTAAAGAGAAAAACATTAAAAGCAACAAAGGAGAAAAGGTATATTACATAGAGGTAATAGCTATAAGAAATCATATTGTTCTACTCAGCAAAACAATGCAAAGCAAAAAAAAAAAAAAAAAAAAAAAAAAAAGCCATATTTAAGATGCTAAAGGGAGATCAAAAAGACTATCAGCCTGCAATTCTATCCCCAGCCAACATCTCTTTCAAAATATAAGATAAAAAATACATTTTCCAGAGAAAGAAAAGCTGAGAAAATGTGTTTCTACCAGATCTTCTCTACAAGAATTATTTTAAAAAGGTTTTTAGGCAGCTGGCAAGATGGTCGAATAAGAACAGCTACAGTCTGCAGCTCCCAGCAAGATCAGTGCAGAAGATGGATGATTTCCGCATTTCCAACTGAGGTACCCAACTCATCACATTGGGACTGGTTAGACAGTGGGTGCAGCCCACGGAGGGCAAGCTGAAGCAGGGTGGGGTGTCACTACACCGAGGAAATGCAAGGAGTCAGGGAACTCCCTCCCCTAGCCAAGGGAAGCCTTGGGGACTGTGCCATGAGGAAAGGTGCATTCCAGCCCAGATACTACACTTTTCCCACAGTCTTTGCAACCCGGAAGCCAGGAGATTCCTTCAGGTGCCTGTACCACCAGGGCCCTGGGTTTCAAGCACAAAATTGGGCAGCTGTTGGGGCCGACACCAAGTTAGCTGCAGGAGTTGTTTTTTGTACACCAGTGGCCCCTGGAATGCCAGTGAGACAGAACCATTCACTGCCTTGGGAAAAGGGCTGAAGCCAGAGGGCCAAGTGGTCTAGCTCAGTGGGTCACACACCCACAGAGCCCAGCAAGCTGAGATTGACTGGTTTGAAATTCCCACTGCCAGCACAGCAGTCTGAAGTCGACCTGGGATGCTCGAACTTGGTGGGGGAAGGGGCGTCCGCCATTACTGAGGCTTGAGTAGGCAGTTTTCCCCTCACAATTTAAACAAAGCCACCAGGAAGTTCAAACTGTGAGGAGCACATCATAGCTCAGCAAAGATGCTGTGGCCAGACTGCCTCTCTAGATTCCTCCTCTCTGGGTAGGACATCTCTGAAAGAAATGCAGCAGCCCAGTCAGGGGTTTATAGATAAAACTCCCATTTTCCTGGGAGAGAGCACCTGGGAAAAGGTGTGGCTGTGGGCGCAGCTTCAGCAGACTTAAACGTTCCTGCCTGCCAGCTCTGAAGGGAGTAGCAGATCTCCCAGCACAGCACTCAAGCTCTACTAAGGGACAGACTGCCTCCTCAAGTGGGTCCCTGACCCCCATGCCTCCTACTGGGAGACACCTCCCAGCAGGGGTTGACAGACACCTCATACAGGAGAGCTCCAGCTGGCATCTGGCTGGTGCCCCTCTGGGATGAAGCTTCCAGAGAAAGGAGCAGGCAGCAATCTTTGCTGTTTTGCAGCCTCTACTAGTGATACCCAGGCAAACAGGGTCCGGAGTGGACCTCCAGCAAACTCCAGCAGATCTGCAGCAGAGGGGCCTGACTGTTAGAAGGAAAACTAACAAACAGAAAGGAATAACATCAACAAAAAGGACGTCCACACAGAAACCGCATCTGAAGGTCACCAACATCAAAGACCAAAGGTAGATAAATACACGAAGATAAGGAAAAACCAGTGCAGAAACCGCATCTGAAGGTCACCAACATCAAAGACCAAAGGTAGATAAATACACGAAGATAAGGAAAAACCAGTGCAGAAACCGCATCTGAAGGTCACCAACATCAAAGACCAAAGGTAGATAAATACACGAAGATAAGGAAAAACCAGTGCAAAAAGGCTGAAAATTCAAAAAAAAACAGAATGCCTCTTCTCCTCCAAAGGATCACAACTTCTCACCAGCAAGGGAACAAAACTGGACAGACAATGAGTTTGACAAATTGACATAAGCAGGCCTCAGAAGGTGGGTAATAACAAACTCTGAGGTAAAGAAGTATGTTCTAACCCAAGGCAAGGAAGCTACGAACTTGAAAAAAGTTAGAGGAACTGCTAACTAAAATAACCAGTTTAGAGAAGAACATAAATGACCTGATGGAGCTGAAAAACACAGCATGAAAACTTCATGAAGCATACACAACTATCAACAGCTGGATCAATCAAATGGAAAAAAGGACATCAGAGACTGAAAATCAACTTAATGAAATAAAGTGTGAAGACAAGATTAAAGGAAAAAAAAATGAAAAAGAATGAACAAAGCACCCAACAAATATGGGATTATGTGAAAAGACCAAACCTACGTTTGATTGGTGTACCTAAAAGTGACAGGGAAAATGGAATCAAGTTGGAAAACACTCTTCAGGATATTATCCAGGAGAACTTCCCCAACCTAGCAAGACAGGCCAACGTTCAAATTCAGGAAATACAGAGAACACCACAAAGACACTCCTCGAGAAGAGCAACCCCAAGACACATAATTGTCAGATTCACCAAGGTTGAAATGAAGGAAAAAAATGTTAAGGGCAGCCAGAAAATAAGGTCAGGTTACCCACAAAGGGAAACCCATCAGACTAACAGTAGATCTCTTGGCAGAAACCCTGCAAGCCAGAAGAGAGTGGGGCCAATATTCAACATTTTTAAAGAAAATAATTTTCAACCCAGAATTTCATATCCAGCCAAAGTAAGCTTCATAATTGAAGGAGAAATAAAATCCTTTATAGACAAGCATATGCTGAGAGATTTTGTCACCACCAGGCCTGCCTTACAAGAGCTCACTAAATATGGAAAGGAAAAACCAGTACCAGCCACTGCAAAAACATACCAAACTGTAAAGACCATTGACACTATGAAGAAACTGCATCAACTAACAGACAAAATAACCAGCTAGCATCATAATGACAGGATCAAATTTACACATAATATTAACCTTAAATGTAAACAGGCTAAATGCCCCAGTTAAGACACAGACTGGCAAATTGAAGAGTCAAGACCCATTGGTGTGCGGTATTCAGAAGACCCATCTTATGTGCAAAGACACAGAAAGGCTCAAAATAAAGAGCTGGAAAAATATTTACCAAGCAAATGGAAAGCAAAAAACAGAGCAAAGGTTCCAATCCTAGTCTCTGATAAAACAGAATTTAAACCAACAAAGATCAAAAAAGACAAGTCCATTACATATATGTAAAGGGATCAATGCAACAAGAAGAGCTAGCTTACACTCACACACAATAATAGTGGGAGACTTTAACTCCCCACTGTCAATATTAGACAGATCAACAAGACAGAAAGTTAACAAGGATATTTAGGACTTGAACTCAGCTCTGGACCAAGCAGACCCAATAGACATCTACAGAACTCTCCACCCCAAATCAACAGAATATACATTCTTCTCAGCACAATGTCGCACTTATTGTAAAATTGACCACATAATTGGAAGTAAAACACTCCTTATCAAATCCAAAAGAATGGAAATCATAACAAACAGTCTCTCAGACCACAGCGCAATCAAAGCAGAACTCAGGATTAAGAAACTTACTCAAAACTGCGCAACTACATGGAAACTGAATAACTTGCTCCTGAATGACTACTGGGTACATAAAAAAATTAAGGCAGAAATAAGTAAGTTCTTGGAAACCAATGTGAACAGACACAACATACCAGAATCTCTGGGACACATTTAAAGCAGTGTTTAGAGGAAAATTTATAGCACTAAATGTCCACAGGAGAAAGCAGGAAAGATCTAAAATCAACACCCTAACATCACAATTTTGAAAACTAGAGAAGCAAGAGCAAACAAATTCAAAGGCTAGCAGAAGACAAGAAATAACTAAGATCAGAGCAGAACTGAAGAAGATAGAGACACGAAAAACCCTTCAAAAAAAATCAGTGAATCCAGGAGCTGATTTTGTGAAAAGACTAACAAAATAAATAGACTGCTAGCCAGACTAATAAAGAAGAAAAGAGGGAAGAATCAAATAGATGCAATAAAAAATGATAAAGGGGATATCATCACTGATCCCACAGAAATACAAACCACTGTCATAGAATACTATAAACACCTCTATGCAAATAAACTAGAAAATCTAGAAGAAATGGATAAATTCCTGGACACATACACCCTCCCAAGAATAAACCAAGGAGAAGTCGAATCCCTGAATAGGCCAATAACAAGTTCTGAAATTGAGGCAGTAATTAATATCCTACCAACCAAAAAATGCACAGGACCAGACCAATTTACAGCCAAATTCTACCAGAGGTACAAAAAGGAGCTGGTACCATTCCTTCTGAAACTATTCCAAACAATAGAAAAAGAGGGACTCCTCCCTAACTCATTTTATGAGGCCAGCATCATCTTGATACCAAAACCTGCAAACACAACAAAACAAGAAAATTTCAGGCCAATATCCCTGATGAACATTGATGCGAAAATCCTCAATAAAATACTGGTAAACTGAATCCAGCAGCACATCAAAAAGCTTATTCATCACGATCAAGTCAGCTTTACCCCTGGGATGCAAGGCTGGTTCAATATATACAAATCACTAAACATAATTCATTACATAAATAGAACCAATGACAAAAAAACACATGATTGCCTCAATCGACACAGAAAAGACCTTTGATAAAATTCAACACCCTCTTCATGCTAAAAACTCTCAATAAACTAGGTACTGATGGAATGTATCTCAAAATAATAAGAGCTATTTATGACAAACCCACAGCCAATATCATACTGAATGGGCAAAAGCTAGAAGCATTCCCTTTGGAAACTGGCACAAGACAAGGATGCCCTCTCTCATCACTCCTATTCAACAGAGTATTGGAAGTTCTGGCCAGGGCAGTCAGGCAAGAGGAAGAAATAAAGGTATTCAGATAAGAAGAGAGGAAGTCAAATTGTCTCTGTTTGCAGATAACGTGATTGGGTATTTAGAAATTATCGCTCAAGCCTGTAATCCCAGCACTTTGGGAGGCCGAGACGGGCGGATCACAAGGTCAGGAGATCGAGACCATCCTGGCTAACACGGTGAAACCCCGTCTCTACTAAAAAATACAAAAAACTAGCCGGGCGAGGTGGCGGGCGCCTGTAGTCCCAGCTACTCGGGAGGCTGAGGCAGGAGAATGGCGGGAACCCAGGAGGCGGAGCTTGCAGTGAGCTGAGATCCGGCCACAGCACTCCAGCCTGGGTGACAGAGCAAGACTCCGTCTCAAAAAAAAAAAAAAAAAAAAAAAAAAAAAGAAATTATCTCAGCCCCAAGCCTCCTTAAGCTGATAAGCAACTTCAGCAAAGTCTCAGAATACAAAATCAATGTGCAAAAATCACAAGCATTCCTATACACAAATAATAGACAAACAGAGAGCCAAATCATGAGTGAACTCCCATTCACAATTGCTACAAACAGAATAAAATACCAAGGAATACAGCTTACAAGGGAAGTGAAGGACCTCTTAAAGGGGAACTACAAACCACTGTTCAAGAAAATAAGAGAGGACACAAACAAATGGAAAAAACATTCCATACTCAACAATAGGAAGAATCAATGTCGTGAAAATGGCCATACTACCCAAGGTAATTTATAGATTCAATGTTATCCCCATCAAGATGCTATTGATTTTCTTCACAGAATTAGAAAAAAATACTTTAAATTTCATATGGAACCAAAAAGGAGCCCGTATAGCCAAGACAATCCTAAGCAAAAAGAACAAAGCTTGAGACATCACACTACCTGACTTTAAACTATACTGCACGGTTACAGTAACCAAGACAGCATGGTACTGGTACCAAAAGAGATATATAGACCAATAGAACAGAACAGAGGCCTCAGAAATAATACCACACATCTACAACCATCTGATCTTTGACAACCCTGACAAAAACAAGCAATAGAGAAAGGATTTCCTATTTAATAAATGGTGTTGGGAAAACTGGCTAGCCACATGCAGAAAACTGAAACTGGACCCCTTCCTTACACCTTATACAAAAATTAACTCAAGATGGATTATAGACTTAAATGTTAGAATTAAAACCATAAAAAGCCTAAAAGAAAACCTAGGCAATACCATTCAGGACATAGGCATGGGCAAAGACTTCATGACTGAAAAACCAAAAGCAATGGCAATGAAAGCCCAAATTGACCAATGGGATCTAATTAAACTAAAGAGCTTCTACACAGCAAAAGAAACTAGCATCAGAATGGACAGGCAACCTACAAAATGGGAGGTAATTTTTGCAATCTATCCATCTGACAAAGCACTAATATCCAGAATCTACATGGAACTTCAAAAAAATTCATAAGAATAAAACAACCCCATCAAAAAGTGGGCAAAGATTATGGACACTTCTCATAAGAAGACATTTATGCGGCCAACAAATTTATGAAGGAAAGCTCATCATCACTAGTCATTAGAGAAAGGCTAATCAAAACCACAGTGAAATACCATCTCATGCCAGTTAAAATGGCAATCATTAAAAAGTCAGGAAACAACGGATACTGGTGACGATGTGAAGAAATAGGAACGTTTTTACACTGTTGGTGGGAGTGTTAATTAGTTCAACTATTGTGTAAGACAGTGTTGCAATTCCTCAAGGATCTAGAGCCAGAAATACCGTTTGACCCAACAATCCCATCACTGGGTACATGCCCAAGGGATTATAAATTATTCTACTATAAAGACACATGCAAACATGTGTTTATTGCAGCACTGTTCACAATAGCAAAGACTTGGAACCAACCCAAAATGCCCATCAATGATAGACTAAATAAAGAAAATTTGGCACATATACACCATGGAATACTATGCAGCCATAAAAAAGGATAAGTTCATGTCCTCTGCAGGAACATAGATGAAACTGGAAACCATAATTCTCAGCAAACTAACACAGAAACAGAAAACCAAACACCGCATGTTCTCACTTATAAGTGGGAGTTGAACAATGAGAACACATGGACACAGGGAAGGGAACCTCAAACACTGGGGCTTGTCAGGGAGTAGGGGGCTAGGGGAGGGATAGCATTAGGAGAAATACCTAATGTAGGTGACGGGTTGATGGGTGCAGCAAACCACCATGGCCCATGTATACCTATGTAACAAACCTGTATGTTCTGCACATGTATCCCAGAACTTAAAGTATTTTTTTAAAAAACTATGAGAAATAAATAAATAAATAAATATAAAAAGTTTTTTAAGCTGAAGAGAACTGATACTGATAAAATCTTGAATGTACATGAAAGAATTAAGAGTATCAGGAGTGAGCAATTATAGAGACTATTTTCTCATTTCCTAATTTATTTAAACATAATTGGTTAAAGCAAAAATAACAACTATGCAGAATTATAGTTTATAACATATGTAAAATTAAAATGCATAGCAACACTAGTGTAAAGGTTGAAAAGAAGGAGCACAAAAGTACAATGTTATAATAATCTTATATCATATGTGAAGTGGTATAATATGATTTTAAAGTAGACTGATAAGCCTGAATGCTAAAATTAATAGCCGAAATTTGTTAAAACCCTAATTTGAGATGGGGGAAAAAAGAATGAAGAGCAAGGTAGTAGTCTTATATCCAGTGATACAAAAATGTAAATAGACTAAACTCTCCAATTAAAAGACAGAGGTTTTCAGAATGTATAAAAAGAAAGGCCCAATTACGTGCTATTCACAGAACTTGCATATTTATATAAAGACAAGGAAATAGTAAAAAAAAATTTTTTTCTTTTTTATTATACTTTAAGTTCTAGGGTACACGTGCACAATGTGCAGGTTTGTTACACATGTATACTTGTGCCATGTTGGTGTGCTGCACCCATCAACTCATCAGCAGCCATCAACTCATCATTTATATCAGGTAAAAATTTTAAATAACTAATGCTTATCATAAGAAGGCTGTAGGCCGGGTGTGGTGGCTCACGCTTATAATCCCAGCGCTTTGGGAGGCCAAGGTGGGCAGATCACCTGAGATTAAGAGTTCGAGACCAGCCTGACCAACGTGGCAAAAACCCATCTCTACTAAAAATATAAAAATTAGCCGGGCCTGGTGGTGCATGCCTGTAATCCCAGCTACTCAGGAGGCTGAGGCAGAAGAATCACTTGAAGCCAGGAAGTAGAGGTTGCAGAGAGACAAGATCGCGCTACTGCACTCCAGCCTGGGCAACAAGAGTGAAACTCCATCTTAAAAAAAGAAAAAAAAGAAGACTGTAGAGGCTATGTTAATATAAGATAAATAGAAATAGAAAGAAAAGAAATGTTATATGTTATCAGATATTAAGAGATAGATAATTCATAATGATGAAAGAGTAAGTTTATCAAGGAAACAATATGCTTAATTAAATATGTATGCATTTAATACATTCACTCAAAACACATGATGCAGAAATGGATAGAACTGAAGGAAGAAGTAGACAGATTCACAATTATATTTGGACATTTCAACACACTTCTTTTATTAATTGATAGAATAAGTAGATAAATAATCAGTGAAGATAAAGAAAACTTGAACAATATTATTAACCAATTTTACTTCATTGACATTTAGAGACTATTACAACCAACAAAAGTAGAATATACATTATTTTCAAGTATTCATGGATCATTAATTAAGATATACTATATTCTAATCCATAAAATAAGTCTCAATAAGTTTAAAATAATAGACATGATACAGTGTATTTTCTGCCCACAAGGGAATTAAGCTAGAAATCAATAATATAACTTATCAGGGGTTGCCTCGAATACTTGGACATCAAACAGTGCTTTTCTAAATAACCCCAAGGTAAAAGAGGAAATAAACAAAAAAGAAAACATTTTAAGCTGCATGTTAATAAAAAGGTCACACATCACAGCATCTGGGATGCAGCTAAAAAAGTGTTTAGAGAAATATTAGGTTAGTGCAAAAGCAATTGGGGGTTTGGCCATTACTTTTAATGGTACCAAGCTGGTATTTACAGTTTAAACACTTTATTATAAAAGAAAAAGTTGGGGGGTAGAACAAGAGAGCAGAATAGAAGTCTTCACCAATGGTTCCCCCCACCCTGCAAGGACATCAATTTAATATCTATACGCGCACACACACACACACACACACCCCCCTTTATGAAAGTCAAAAATCAGATGAGCATTCACAGTACTGCTTTTAATTTCATATTGCTGAAAGAGGCATGGAAGAGGTAAAAAAACAGTCTTGAATTGCCAACACCACTCCTTCCCCATCCCCTGGCAGCAGTGGTGTGGTGTAGAGAGAACTCCTGTGCATCAGGCAGAGAGACAGACTACAGCAATTGTGAGGCATTGAACTCAGCTCAGTGGTGCCCTATTATAGCAGAAAACGAAACCAGACCAAACTCAGCTGACAGTTGCCCATGGAGAGAGCATTTAAGCCAGCTCTAGCCGAGGGAAGTTGAGGACCCCAGTAGTCTGAATTGGAGTTCCTGCACACCTCACCACCATAGGCTAAAGTGCTCTGGAGCCATAGATAAACTTGAAAGGCAGTCTTGACCACAAGGACTGCTACTCCTAGGCAAGTCATGGTGCTGAAGTAGGCCCACAGACTGTGGACTTGGGGGGCCGCATGACCTACTGAGACTTCAGCTAGAGTAGTTCAGGAAATGCTGGCATCTCCCCTCCCCCAACCCCAGATTGCACAACTTGTGGCTCCAGAAGAGATCTATTTCCTCTGCTTGAGGAGAGGAGAAGGAAGAATGTAGAGGACTTTCTCTTGCATCTTGGATACCAGCTCAGCCACAGCACGTTAGGGCACTTGTGAGAGTTGCAAGACCTCTTTTCCAGGCCCTCGCTTCCAGACATATCTAGACACACCCTGGCCCAGAAGGGAACCTGCTGCTATGAAAGGAAGAACCCAGTTCTGGCAGGATTCATCACTTGCTAACTGGAGAGCCCTTGGACCCTGAATAACCAGCAGTAATACCTAAGTACTACATTGAAGGCCTTGGGTGAGGCTCTAAGACTTGCTGGTTTCAAGTGAGACACAGCACATTCCCAGTTGTGATGGCTTGATGGCTGTGGAGTAAGACTCTTTCTGCTTGAGAAAAGAAGAGGGAAAAGTAAAGTGGACTCTGTCTGCACCTTTAGTACCAGCTCAGCCACAGTGGGATAGAGTACCAAGTGAGATACTGGGGTCCCTGATTCCAGGACTTGGCCCTTGGATGGCATTTCTGTGCCTTTCTTGGGCCAGAGTGGGAGCCATTGCTCTAAAGGGTGAGTCCCAGACCAGTCAGCATTCCCCATAAGCTGACAAAAGAGCCTTTGGACCTTAAGGGAACATTGACGGTAGTCTGGCAGTATTCCCTGTGAGTCTGTGGTGGTGGTAACCTTGGGGTGCGGCTTCTCTGCCTTTGGAACACCAGATAAACTGCTAAGGTTTTTTACTGTAGTCCCTGACTCCTGGACAGCACTACTGGACCTGCCTAGAGCCTTGGTAACTCACCACCTGAAAGGAAGGACACACACCGGGCTGGCTTTGCCAGCTGCTTCTTGTAGACCCCCCCAGAGCCTTGAGTGAACATAGGCAGTAGCCAGGGAGTGGTTAAAGCAGGCTTTGGGTTAGACACAGTGGTGTGTTGGCTTCAGTTCTGGCCCAGCACAGTCCTAGTAGTTGTAGTCACAGGCATGCTTGTGTCACTCTACTTTCAGCTCCAGGTGGCTCAGAACACAGAGAGAGAGACTTTGTTTCTTTGGGAGAAAGTAAAGAAACAGAACGAGAGTCTCTGCCTTGTAATCCAGAGAATTCTTCTGGATCTTGTCCAAGGCCATCAAGGCAGTACCTCTACAAATCTGCAAGAACCACAACATTACTGGGCTTGTGGTGCCCCCAAAGCAGATACAGCTTAGATCACAACATTCAAGTCCTTTTGAATATCTGGAAAGCCTTCTCAAGAATGATGAGCACAAACAAGCCCAGAGTGAAAAAGGCTACAATGAACACCTAACTTTTCAATGCCCAGACACAGAAGAACATCTACAAGCATCAAAAACATCCAGGAAAACATGACCTCACCAAGTGAACTAAATAAATCACCAGAAACCAATCCTGGAGATATGAAGATGTATGACCTTTCAGATGAAGAATTTAAAAGAGCTGCTTTGAGGAAACTCAAAGAAATTCAAGACAACACAGAAAAGCAATTCAGAATTCTGCCAGACAATTTTTAAAAACAGATTGAGATAACTACAAAAAATCAAGCAGAAATTCTAGAGCTGAAAAACGCAATTAGCAGACTGAAGAATGCATCAGAGTCTTTTGATATTAGAACTGATCAAGCAGAAGAAAGAATTAGTGAGCTTCAAGACAGGCTATTTGAAAATAACAGTCAGAGGAGACAAAAGAAAAAATAATAAAAAATAATGAAGCACTCCTAGAGATCTAGAAAATAGTTTCTAAAGGGAAAATCTAAGCATTATGGACCTTTAAAAACAATGTAGAAAAAGAGATTGAGTAGAAAGTTTATTCAAAGGGGTTACAACAAAGAACTTCCCAATCCCAGAGAAAAATATCAATATCCAAGTACAAGAAGGTTATAGAACACCAAGCAGAATTAGTCCCAAGAAAACCACCTCAAGGCATTCAATAATCAAACTCCCAAACAGCAAGCATAAAGAAAGGATCCTAAAAGCAGCAAGAGAAAAGAAACAAATAACATACATGGAGTTCCAACACATTAGGAAGCAGACTTTTCAGTGAAAACCTTAGAGACCAGGAGAGAGTGGCATGACATATTTAAAGTGCTGAAGGAAAAATACTTTTTACCCTAGAATAGTATATCTGATGAAAATATTCTTCAAACATCAAAAAGCAGACAAAAAAGGCTGAGGGATTTCATTAACACTAGACCTGTCCTACAAGAAATGCTAAAGGAAGTACATCAATCAGAAAAGAAAGGATGTTAACGAGCAATAAGAAATTACCTGAAGGCACAAAACTCACTGGTAACAGTAAGTACAAAAAACACAGAATATTGTAATGTCATAACTGTAGTGTATAAACTGCTTTTAAGAAGAAAGACTAAATGATTAACCAATCAAAAATAATAACTACAACAACTCTCCAAGACACAGACAGTATAATACGATATAAATAGGAACAACAAAAAGTTTAAAAGCAGGCAGATGAAGTTCAGGTGTAGAATATTAATTTTCTTTTTGTTTTTTGCTTGTTTCTTTCTTTGTTTATGCAAACATTGTTAAGTTTTTATCAGCTTAAAATAATGGGTTATAAGATTGTAAGCTTCATCATAACCTCAAACCAAAAACACAACAGATACACAAAAAATTAAAAAGCAAGAAACTACATCATATCACCAGAGAAAATTACCTACACTAAAAGGAAGACAGGAAGGAAAGAAAGAAGGAATAGCAGACCACAAAACAACCAGAAAACAAATAACAAAATGGTGGGAATAAGTTCTTGCTTATCAATAATAACATTGAATGTAAATGAACTAAACTCCAGTCAAAAGACAGAGAGCAGTGGAAGGATAGAAAAACAAGACCCAGTGATCTGTTGCCTACAAGAAACACACTTCACTTTTAAATACACACACAGACTGAAAATAAAAAGATAGAAAAATATATTCCATGCCAATGGAAACCAAAAAAGAACATGAGTAGCTATACTTACATCAGACAAAATATATTTCATTTTGTAAGAAGACATAAAGAGCATCATTATATAAAAATAAAGGGGCCAATTCAGCAGGGGATATAAAAATTTATATGTTTTATATATATATTCTATATATGACATATAATAAAATATATATTTTTATATTTATACAAATATAAAATTGTATATTTAACAATTTTACATATACATTCACCCAACACTGGGGCATCCAGATATATAAAGCAAATATTATTAGAGCTAAAGTGAGAGATAAACCCCAGTACAATAATAGCTGAACACTTTAACACCACACTTTCAGAATTGGATAGATCTTCCAACAGAAAACCAAATAATATTGGACTTAATCTGCACTATAGACCAAAGGGAACAAATAGATATTTACAGAACACTTCATCCAAAGGCTGTACAATACACATTCGTTTTCTTAGCACATGTATTATTCTCAAGGATAGACCATATGTTAGGTCACAAAACAAGTCTTAAAACATTAAAAAATAATTGAAATTAAATCAAGCATCTGCCCTGACGATAATGTAGTAAAACTAGAAATCAATAATAAGACCAATTTTGGAACTATACAAATATACGGAAATTAAACAATATGCTCCTGAATGACCAGTGAATTAACAAAGAAATTAAGAAAATTAAAATTTTTCTCAAAACAAATGATAATGATGACACGAAATATCAAAACATATGGGATACAGCAAAAGCAGTACTAGTAAGAAAATTTATAGCTATAAGCATCTACATCAGAAGAGAATAAAAATTTCAAATAAAAAACCAAACAATGCATCTTTAAGAACTAGAAAAGTAAAAGCAAACCAACCCCAAAATTAGTAGAATAAATGATATAGATCAGAGCAGAAATAAATGAAATTGAAAGAAGAAAGAAATATAAAACATCAATGAAACAAAAAGTTGGTTTTTTGAAAAGTTAAATAAAATTGAAAAACCTTTAGCCAGACTAAGAGAAAAAGAGAGAAATTCAAAGAAGAAAAAGAACACATTAAAACTGACACTGCAGGAATTCAGTAGATCATTAGTGGCTACTAGGAGCAACTATATGCAAATAAGTTGAAAGATTTAGAAGAAATGGACAAATTCCTGGACATATGCAACCTACCAAGATTGAACTACAAAAAATCCAAAACCTTTTTTTACAGAGGTGCCATGAACATACACTGGGGAAAATACTCTTCAATAAGTGATGTTGGGAAAACTGAACATCCATATGCAGAAAAACGAAACTAGACCCCTATATCTTGCCATATACAAAAATCAAATCAAAATGGATTAAAGACTTAAATCTGAGACCTCAAACAATTAAACTACGACAAGAAAACCTTGGGGAAGCTCTCCAGGATGTTGGTCTAGGCAAAAAGCAACCAAAGCAAAAATGGACAAGTGGGATTACATCAAGTTAAAAACCTTCAGCACAGCAAAAGATATAATTAACAAAGTGAAGAGACAACTCACAGAATGGGAGAAAATATTTGCAAACTACCCATATGACAATGGAATAATAACCAGAATATATAAGGAGCTCAAACAACTCTATAGGAAAAATTGAATAATCCAATCAAAAGATGAGCAAAAAATGTGAATAGACATTTCTCAAAAGAAGACAGACAAATGACAAACAGACATATGGAAAGGTGCTCATATCATTGACCATCAGGGAAATTCAAACCAAACTACAATGAGATATCATCTCACCTGAGTTAAAAGAGCTTATATCCAAAAGATAGGAAACAACAAATGCTGGTGAGGATGTGGAGAAAAGAGAACTCGTGTCCACTGGTGGGAATATAAATTAGTACAACCCTTGTGGAGCACGTTTTAGAGGTTCCTCAAAAAACTAAAATCTGAGCTACTGATCCAGGAATCCCACTGCTGGGTATATATCTAAAAGAAAGGAAATCAGTATATCAAAGAGATATCTGCACTTCTGTTTGTTGCAGCACTATTTACAATACCTAAGATTTGGAAACAATCTAAGTGTACACAGCACGCGAATGGTTAAAGAAAATGTGGTACTTATATGCAATGGAGTCCTAATCAGTCATAAAAAAGGATAAGATTCTGTCATTTGCAACAACATGGAAGGAATTGGAGGTCATTGTGTTAAGTGAAATAAGCCAGGCACAGAAAGACAAACATTGCACGTTTTCTCTTATTTGTGGGTCCTAAAAATCAAAACAATTGAACTCAGGAACATAGAGAGTAGAAGAATGGTTACCAGAAGGTGGAAAGGATAGTAGGAGAGTGGGGAGAAAGTGGGGATGGCTAATGGATACCAAAAAAAATAGAAAGAATGAATAAGACCTAGTATTTAACAGCACAACAGGGTGACTATAGTCTATAATAATTTAATCTTACGTTGTAAAATAACAAAGTATGAATGGAATTTTTGTAACAAAAAAAGGAAAAATGCTTGAGGAAATGGATACCTCATTTTACATGATGTGATTATTATGCATTGCTTGCCTGTACAAAACATCTCTTGTACCACAAAATTATAGACACCTACTATATACCCACAAAAATTAAAACAAAAATTTTTAAAGAGTCTTAAATTATCTAAACGTCAACCTTAGTAAGCTGTAAAAGACTACATCTAAAGTAAGTAGAAGAAGGAAACAATAAAGATAAGAAAGTAAATTAGGAGGTGGTGGCCAAGATGGCTGACTAGAAGCAGCTAGTGTGTGCCACTTTCACAGAGAGAAATAGAAGGGCCAAGTAAATACAGCACCTTTAAATTAAACACTCAGGTACATGCATTGCATTTGGGCTTCATCAAGAAAACAACATGACCCATGGAGAAAGGTGTAAAGCAAGGCAGAACAACTGCCCAACTGGGAGTGACACAGAGCCGGGGAGACTCCCCACCTCAGAGCAACAGTCCCAGTCCTCACTTCTCCAACCTGAGACTCCAGCACAACCACCCTGCCCCCTACTGACCACTTCAATCAGAGGCAGCCCAACAGTTAAAGGAACATCTACACACAGAGATGAGAATCAGCATAAGAACTCCAGCAACTCAAATGGCCACAGTGTCTTATGTTTCTAAACGAGTGCACTAGTTCTACAACAAGATTTCTTAACCAGGCTGAGTTGGCTGAAATGATAGAAATACAATTTAAAATATGGATAGGGACAAAGATTATCAAGATTTAGGAGAATGGGAAAACGCAATCTAAGGAAACTAAGAATCACAATAAATTTATATGGGAGCTAACAGACAAAATGGCCAGTATACGAAAGAACCTAATTGATTTAATAGAGATGAAAAACAAACTACGAGAATTTTACAATGCAACTGCAAGTATTCACAGGAGAGTAGACCAAACTTAGGAAAACTTCCCAGAACTTGAAGACTGGCTTTCTAAAATAAGACAGTCGGAAAAACAGAAAAGAAGACTTAAAAGGAATGAACAAAACTTCCAAGAAATATGAAATTATATGAAGAGGCCAAATCTATGAATCATTGCCATCCCTGAAAGGGACAGGAAGAAAGTAAACAACTTGGAAAACATATTTCAGGATATTATCCGTGAAAACTTCTCCAACATCACTAGAGAGACCAACAGTCAAATTCGGGAAACCCCTGCAAGACTCTACACAAGAAGGCCACCCTCAAGACACATCTTACTCAGATTTTTCCAAAGCTGAAATGAAATAAATAATTTTAAAGCCAGCTAGAGAGAAAGGTCAGGTTCACAACAAAGGAAGCCCCACCAGGCTAATGTGGGACCTCTCAGCAGAAACCCTACAAGCCAGAGGAAACTGGGGGCCTATATTCAACAATCTTTTTTTTTTTTTTGTAATTTTAGCTGTGGTTTTCTTTCTTTTTTTTTTTAATTTATTTATTATTATTATACTTTAAGTTGTAGGGTACATGTGCATAACGTGCAGGTTTGTTACATATGTATACTTGTGCCATGTTGGTGTGCTGCACCCATCAACTCATCATTTACATCAGGTATAACTCCCAATGCAATCCCTCCCCCCTCCCCCTCCCCATGATAGGCCCCAGTGTGTGATGTTCCCCTTCCTGAGTCCAAGTGATCTCATTGTTCAGTTCCCACCTATGAGTGAGAACATGCGCGTGTTTGGTTTTCTGTTCTTGTGATAGTTTGCTAAGAATGATGGTTTCCAGCTGCATCCATGTCCCTACAAAGGACACAAGCTCATCCTTTTTTATGGCTGCATAGTATTCCATGGTGTATATGTGCCACATTTTCTTAATCCAGTCTGTCACTGATGGACATTTGGGTTGATTCCAAGTCTTTGCTATTGTGGATAGTGCTGCAATAAACATACGTGTGCATGTGTCTTTATAGCAGCATAATTTATAATCCTTTGGGTATATACCCAGTAATGGGATGGCTGGGTCATATGGTACATCTAGTTCTAGATCCTTGAGGAATCGCCATACTGTTTTCCATAATGGTTGAACTAGTTTACAATCCCACCAACAGTGTAAAAGTGTTCCTATTTCTCCACATCCTCTCCAGCACCTGTTGTTTCCTGACTTTTTAATGATCGCCATTCTAACTGGTGTGAGATGGTATCTCATGGTGGTCCTAGAGGAAAACCTAGGTAGTACCATTCAGGACATAGGCATGGGCAAAGACTTCATGTCTAAAACACCAAAAGCAACAGCAGCAAAAGCCAAAATTGACAAATGGGATCTAATTAAACTAAAGAGCTTCTGCACAGCAAAAGAAACTACCATCAGAGTGAACAGGCAACCTACAGAATGGGAGAAAATTTTTGCAATCTACTCATCTGACAAAGGGCTAATATCCAGAACCTACAAAGAACTCAAACAAATTTACAAGAAAAAAACAGACAACCCCATCAAAAAGTGGGCAAAGGATATGAACAGACATTTCTCAAAAGAAGATATTCATACAGCCAACAGACACATGAAAAAATGCTCATCATCACTGGCCATCAGAGAAATGCAAATCAACAATCTTAAAGAAAAAATCTTCAACCAATAATTTCATCTCTAGCCAAACTAAACTTCTTCAGAGAAGTAGAAATGAGATCTTTTTCAGATAAGCAAATGCTGAGAGAGTTCATTACAACCACACCTGCCATACAAGAGATCTCAAAAGGGGCACTAAACGTAGAAAGACTTACAAGCCAATGCAAAAACACACTTAAGTACACAGATCAGTGTAAAGCAACCACACAAACAAGCCAGAATAATAACCAGCTAACAACAAAATGACAGGAACAAATCCACACATATCAATACTAACCTTGAATGTAAGTGGGCTAAATACTCCATTTAAAAGGCACAGAGTAGACCAGGCATGGTGGCTCACACCTGTAATCCCAGCACTTTGGGAGGCTGAGGTGGGTGGGTCACTAGGGTCAGGAGTTTGAGACCAGCCTGGCCAACACGATGAAACCCCATCTCTACTAAATATACAAAAATTAGCTAGATGTGGTGATATACGCCTGTAATCCTAGCTACTCGGGAGGCTGAGTCAGGAGAATCACTAAATCCTGGGAAGCGGAGGTTGCAGTGAGCTGAGATCGCACCACTGCACTCCAGCCTGGGTGACAGACCAAGACTTCATCTCAAAAAATAAATAAATAAAAGGCATAGAGTGGCAAGCTGAATAAATAAGCAAGACCCAATGGTATGTTGTCTTTAAGAGACAAATCTCACACACAATGACACCAATAGGTTCAAAATAAAGGAATGAAGGTACCAAGCAAATGGAAATCAGAAACAAAAGCAGGGGTTGACGTCTAATTTTGGACAAAACAAACTTTAAATCAGCAAAAATCAAAAAAGACAAAGAAGGGCATTACATAATGATAAAGGGTTCAATGCAACAAGAAGAGCTAACTATCCTAAATATATATGCACCCAACACAGAAGCATCCAGATTCATAAAACAAGTTCTTAGATCCTTACAAAAAGACTTAGACTCCCACACAGTAAGAGTGGGAGACTTCAACACTCCATTGACAGTATTAGACCATTGAGGTGGAAAATTAACAAAGATATTCAGCACCTGAACTCAACATTGAAACAAATGGATCTGATAGGCTTCCACAGAGCTCTCCACTCAAATACAAAAGAATATACACATTCCTCTCATTGCCACATAGCATGTACTCTAAAATCAACCACATAATCAGATATAAAACAATCCTTAGCAAATGCAAAATAACTGAAATCATATAAAACACATTCTCAGACCACAGCACAATAAAAATAGAAATTAAGACTAAAAATGTTGCTCAAAACCATGCAATTACGTGAAAATTAAAGAACCTCCTTCTGAATGACTTTTGGTTAAAGAATGAAATTAAGGCAGAAACCAAGAAGTTTTTTGCAACTAATAAGAACAAAGATACAGCATACCAGAATCTCTGGGATACAGCTAAGGCAGTGTTAAGGAGGGAAATTTATAGCACTAAATGCCCACATCAAAAAGTTAGAAAGATCTCAAATTAACAACCTTAACATCACAACTAGAAAAATTAAAGAAGCAAGAGCAATCCAACCCAAAGCATGCAGAAGACAAGAAATAATCAAAATCAGAGGTAAGGGAGATTGAGACATGAAAAAACCACTGAAAAGATCAACAAATTTAGAAGTTTGCTTTTGAAAACATTAATAAGATAGATAGGCCACTAGCTACATTAATAAAGAAGAAAAGAGAGAAGATCCAAATAACTGCATGCAGAAATGACTAAGGGTATAATCTCACTGCCCCCACAGAAATACAAATAACCATCAGAGACTTCTGTGAACAGCTCTATGCACACAAACTAGAAAACCTAGGAGAGATGGATAAATTCCTGGACACATACACCCTTCCAAGACTGAATCAGGCAGAAATTGATTCCCGAAAATACCAGTAATGAACCCTGAAATTGAATCCGTAATAAATAGCCTCCCAATCAAAAAAAAGAAAACAAAGTCCAGGACCAGATAGATTCACAGTTGAATTCTTCCAGACATACAAAGAAGAGTTGGTACCATTCCTGCTGAAACTATTCCCAAAAGTTGAAGTGGAAGGACTCCTCCCCAACTTATTCTATGAGGCCAGCATCATCCTGCTATCAAAACCTGGCAGAAACACAATAAAAAAAGAAAACTTTCATCCAATATCGCTGATGAACATTTATGCATAAATCTTCACCAAAATATTTGCAAACCAAATTCAGCAGCACCTCAACAAGCTAATCCACCACGATCAAGTAGGCTTTGTCCCTTAGATGCAAGGTTGGTTCAACATGAGCAAATCAATAAATATAATTCATCATATAAACAGAGCTAAAGACAAAAATCACATAATTAATAGATGCAGAAATGCTTTTGATAAAATTCAACATCCTTTCATGTTAAAAACTCTCAATAAACTAGATATTGAAGGAACATGCCTCAAAATAATGAGAGTCATCTATTACAGAGCCAACATTATACTAAATGGGCAAAAGCCAGAATAATTTCCATTGAAAACTGGCACAAGACAAGGATGCCCTCTCTCACCTCTCCTATTCAACGTAGTATTGGAAGTCCTGGCCAGAGCAATCAGGGAAGAGAAAGAAATAAAGGCACCCAAGTAGGAAGAGAGGATGTCAAACTATTTCTGTTTGTGGATGACATGATTTTATATCTAGAAAACCCATAGTCTCCGTTGAAAAGTTCCTTGAGCTAATGAACAACCTCAGCAAAGTTTCAGGATAGAAAATCAACGTACCCAAATCACTAGCATTTCTACACACCAAAAACAGGTAAGCCCAAGAGCCAAACCAAGAATGTAGTCCCATTCACAATTGCCATGAAAAGAATGAAGTACCTAGGAATACAGCTAATCACGGAGGTGAAAGAGTTCTACAATGAGAATTATAAAACTCTGCTCAAATAAATCAGAGATGATACAAACAAATGGAAAAGCATTCCATGCTCATGGACAAAAAGAATCAATATTGTTAAAATTTTTTAAATGGCCATACTTCCCAAAGCAATTTACAGATTCATTGCTATTCCTATCAAACTACTAATGACATCCTTTGTTTTTTGTTTTTTTGGGAGGTTTTTTTGGTTTTTTGTTTTTTTTGGTTTTTTTAGGTGGAGTCTCGTTCTGTCACCCAGGCTGGAGGGCAATGGCTCAATCTCAGTTCACGGCTACCTCTGCCTCCCCGATTCAAGCAATTCTCCTGTCTCAGCCTCCCGAGTAGCTGGGATTACAGGTACCTCCCATCATGCCTGGCTAATTTTTGTGTTTTTAGTAGAGATGGGGTTTCACCATGTTGGCCAGTTTGGTCCAAACTCCTGACCTTGGGTGATCTGCCCACTTGGCCTCCCAAAGTGCTGTGATTAGAAGCATGAGCCACTGCACCCGGCCCCAGTGACGTTCTTCACAGATCTAAGAAAAGCCATTTTCAAATTCATATGAAACCAAAAAGGATCTCTAATAACTAAGACAATCCTAAACAAAAGAAATAAACCTGGAGGCATCACATTACCTGACTTCAAACTATATTACAGGGTACAGTAACCAAATCAGTGTGGTACTGATACAAAAACAGACACATAGACCAATGGAACAGAATAGAGAGCCCAGAAATAAGGCTGCACTCCGATGACAATCTGGTCTTCCACAAAGCTGACAAAAACAAGCAATGGGTAAAGGACTTCCTATTTCATAAGTGGTGCTGGGAAAACTGGCTAGCCACATGCAGAAAATGGAAACTAGACCCCTTCCTCATACCATATCCAAACATCAACTAAAGATGGATTAAAGTCAATATTAAAAACTATGAAATCCCTGGAAGACTACCTAGGCAGAACCATTCTGGACACAGGAATAGGAAAGATTTCGTGATGAAAACACCAAAAGTAATCGCAACAAAAGCGAAAATTGATAAATGGGATCTAATACAAATTAAGAGCTTCTGCACAGCAAAAGAAACTATATACAGAGTAAACAGACAACCTACAGAATGGGAGAAAATATTTGCAGACTATGCATCTGACAAAAGTCTAATATCCGGCATCTATAAGGAACTTAAATGAATTTACAAGAAAAAAGCAGCCTCACTAAAAAGTGGGCAAAGGACATGAATGGGCACTTTTCAAAAGAAAACATATATATGGCCAACAAACATATGAAAAAAAAGCTCAATCACTGGTAATTAGAGAAATGTAAATCAAAACCACAATGAAATGTCATCTCACACCAGTCAGAATGACTGTTATTAAAAAATAAAAATAAATTTTAAAAAAGCAGGTAGTGGAAAGGCTGTGGGAAAAAAAGGAATGCTTATACACTGTTGGCAGGAGTGTAAATTAGTTCAACCATTGTGGAAAGCAGTGTGGCAATTCCTCAAAGAGCTAAAAACAGAACTACCATTCAACCCAGCAATCCTATAACTGGGTATGTACCCAAAGAAATATGAATCATTCTGCCATAAAGACGCATGCATATGTTCATTGCATCGCTATTCACAATAGCAAAGACATGGAATCAATCTAGATGCCAATCAATGGTAGACTAGATAAAGAAAATATGGTACATATAAACTGTGGAATACTACACAGCCATAAAAAAAGAATAAATTTATGTCCTTTGCAGGAGTGTGGATGGAGCTGGAGGCCATCATCCTTAGCAAACAAACGCATGAAAAAAAAAAAAAAAGAACCCGAATACCACATGTCCTCACTTTTAAGTGGGAGCTAAATGATGAGAACACATGAACACAAAGACAGGAGCAATAGTCACTGGGGCCTACTTGAGGGTGGAAGGTGAGAGGAGGGAGAAGAACAGAAAAAAACAACTATTGGGTACTAGACTTAGTACATGTGTGATGAAATAATCTGTACAACAAACCCCCATGACAAGAGTTTACTTGTGTAACAAACCTGCATGTCTTACCCTGAATCTAAAATAAAAGTTAAAGAAAAGAAAAAAGAATAATTAAATAGCAAATAGGCAACGTGTTAAAATCAATGTTATCATATGTATCCCTGAATCTAAAATAAAAGCTAAAGAAAAGAAAAAAGAATAATTAAAAAGCAAATAGACAATGTTTTAAAATCAATAATATCATATGATGGTTCTCAGAGAATACTAATAAAACTGATAAATCCTTACTAGATTGGTCAAAGAAAAGGGAGAGAAGTCACAAATTATTAATAACAGAAAAGAAAATGGAGACAGAACTATAATCTTATAGATACTGAAAGGAAAATAAAGAAGCAGGGAAAACAACTTTATGACAACAAAATTTAACAACTTATATGAAATGAACAAACACACTGAAAAACACAAATTACCAAACTGACTTGAGAAGAAACAAAATCTAAATAATCCTATGTTTTCTCAAAAAATTTAATTTGTAAGTAAGCCTTTTCAAACACACACAAATAAATCCAGACCATTGACTTTACCAATACATTTTATCAAACATTCACAAATTCTACACAAACGTTTTTAGAAAACATAGTAAAACAGAACACTTCTCAGCATGTTTTATGAGGCCAGCAATAGCCTGATATGAAAACCAGACAAGTTTTTAAAAATAAAATTGTAGACCAATATCCCTCATAAATAAAAACACAAAAATCCTTAACAAAATATTAGTAAATCAAATCCAGAAATATACAAAGAAGATAATATATCATAACCAAGTAGAGTTTTTTTAAGGAATGCAAATTTGCTTTAACATTTGGTAATCAATCAATGTGCAAATCTACACATTAACAGAATTAAGGAGGCAAAACATGATGGCCGGGCACAGTGGCTCAGGCCTGTAATCCCAGCACGTTGGGAGGCCGAAGTGAGCAGATCACCTGAGGTCGGGAGT
Source organism: Macaca thibetana thibetana (assembly GCF_024542745.1). Classification (NCBI taxonomy): domain Eukaryota; kingdom Metazoa; phylum Chordata; class Mammalia; order Primates; family Cercopithecidae; genus Macaca; species Macaca thibetana. The sequence goes on along the minus strand of NC_065581.1, from coordinate 6,019,362 downwards.
TTAAGACCAGCCTGACCAAAATGGAGATACGCTGTCTCTACTAAAAATACAAAATTAGCCGGGCATGATGGCGGGTGCCTGTAATCCCAGCTACTTGGGAGGCTGAGGCAGGAGAATCACTTGAACCCAGGAGGTGGAGATTGCAGTGCGCTGTGATCGTGCCATTGCACTCCAGCCTGGGCAATAAAAGCAAAACTATGTCTCAAAAAAAAAAAAAAGTATGATTATCTCACTAGAGACAGAAAAGGCACTTGACCAAACTAAACCCCCAGTAATATATAGATATATTTCAAATTGCAAAATAGGAATGGGACAAACTTCCTCAACCTTATAAAAGCTCACATGGGGCCAGGCGCGGTGGCTCACGCCTGTAATCCCAGCACTTTGGGAGGCCGAGGCAGGCGGATCACGAGGTCAGGAGATCAGGACCATCCTGGCTAACACGGTGAAACCCTGTCTCTACTAAAAATACAAAAAAATTAGCCGGGCGTGGCGGCAGGTGCCTGTAGTCCCAGCTACTCGTGAGGCTGAGGCAGGAGAATGGCGTGAACCCGGGAGGCGGAGCTTGCAGTGAGCGGAGATCGCGCCACTGCACTCCAGCCTGGGTGACAGAGCGAGACTCCGTCTCAAAAAAAAACACAAACAAACAAACAAACAAACAAAACAGAAAACAAAAAACAAACCTCACATGGAACTGAATAACTTACAGTGAAAGACTAAACTCTCCCCATTATAACTGGAAACAAAGCAAGTATATCCCTTCTTGCTGCATCTATTTAACATTGTAAATGGGGGTCCTAACTTGAGCAATAAAAAAAATAATAATAAAAGGTATATAAATTACAACGGAAAAAGTAAAAATGTTTATATTCATAGATGACATGACTTCTGCTTACAAAATCCCAAAGAATTTGCAAATAAAAAACCTATTAAATCTGATAAGTGAATTTAATAAAGTCATAAGATACAAGGTAATTATACAAAAATGAAATGTATTTCTATACACTAGCAAGAAAATTTCTAAAATGAAATGTTTCTAAAATCTATTTACAGTCACTTTTAGGCAGGCATAAGATAATTAAAGATAAATTTCACAAAATATAGAAAGATCTCTACACTAAAAACTATAAAACAAAATTGAGGAAAAATTAAAGAAGACCTAAATGATGAAAAGATATACAATGTTCATGGTTTGGAAGTCTTAATGTTATTAACTCAATTCTCCTCAAGTTGATCTATATATTGAATTCAATTTCAATAAAAATTCCTTATGGGATCACTGTAGAAACTCACAAGCTGATTCTAAAGTTTACATGGCAATGTAAAGGACCTAAAATCCACAAAACAATCTTGAAAGAAAGAACAAAGTTAGAATATATATTCATATAATCTGATTTTAAGGCTTACTATATAGCTGCAGTAATCAAGATGGTGTAAAAATAGGCCTATAAATCAATGGAATAAATTAAGAGAGTCCAGAAAGAGACCCACATGTATATGGTAAATTAAATTTTGACCAAGATACCAAAGCAATTCAATGGAGAAAGAAGCTCTTTTTAATAAATTATGCTGGAACCACTAGATATCCTTGCATGAAAAAAAATGAAACTTAACTCATAGCTCATAACATTTACAGAAATTAATTTGGGATGAATCATAGACCTAAATGTAAAACTTAAAACTATAAAGCTTTTAGGAAAAAAAATAGGAGAATATTTGGACATTTCTCTTAGCATTCAGCATACATATATCCTATGAACCAGTAATTCTACTTCTAGGTATTTATCCAAGAGAAATGAAAAATATATGTACATAAAAAGCGTTGTACATGAATGTCAATAGCAGCAATAAAACTGCCTCCTGTGGGTTGGGGGAAATGTTCTCAAGTTAAGAATAAATAAGAAAATTGTGGTTACATTCATACAAGGAATAACTCTCAGCAATAAAAAGGAACAAACTATTAATACGTGTGTATGCAACAACATGAATGAATCACAAAATCATTTTGCTGAGCAAAAAATAGTCAGACACATAATACAATTCCATTTAAATGAAATTCAAGAATAGACAAAACTAATCTACATTGGTAGAAATCAGAAAAATTGTTGCCTCCTGTGATTATGGGTAAAGGCAAGGATTGACTTTGAAGGGGAATAAGGATTTTCTTGGATAAATAAATATTCCATTTAAAAAAATTTATTTCAATAGTCCTTGGGGTAACATTCCATATATTCATGGATGTGTGAGTTACACAGAGAGAAGTTTTTCCAGTATGAGGTAGTTTACTCACAGGCAAGCATGAATCGATTCTCTGATGAATAATCAATAATAGGACAAGGTGGCGTGGCTGGTTTGACCATTTTGTGAACTAACATGCCAAAAACAAATAAGCCCCCAAATTTGTATTGCATATATTCTATACAAGGTAGAAGGTGAAAATGAAAATAATGAACAAGATGTTCCTGCCGGGCGCGGTGGCTCACGCCTGTAATCCCAGCACTTTGGGAGGCCGAGGCGGGTGGATCACAAGGTCAGGAGACCGAGACCACGGTGAAACACCGTCTCTACTAAAAATACAAAAAATTAACCGGGTGTGGTGGCAGGCGCCTGTAGTCCCAGCTACTCGGGAGGCTGAGGCAGGAGAATGGCGTGAACCCGGGAGGCAGAGCTTGCAGTGAGCCGAGATCGCACCACTGCACTCCAGCCTGGGCGACAGAGCAAGACTCCGTCTCAAAAAAAAAAAAAAAAAAAAAAAAAAGATGTTCCGTAAGGATAGACAAAGTCTGGTTCTAATCCAGTATTTCCCCTTTACCCAAATGTGATGGGCTGAAATAATCCAGGATCAAAATCAAGCTTCATCTCTTAACAGGCCCTGATCGTGCACCAGATGGGAATATTTAAAATATACCCAGAAAACCAACCTCTCAGTGACAGTGGATTTTAGCACAGGAAGGCTGATGCTGACATTCCTATACTTTCATTTTCTGTGATTCAATGAACTACTTTGACATTACTCCTGGTTAATGATAGTTACCAAGATGCTTTGATTCTCTTTCTCACTCTGGATCATTTTACTGCCCATCAGTGACTTGCAATATTTCTATTAGTGACAAATCAATTTTATTCACAAACTATCAAGGACAACTTTCACAAACACTGTAGTCACAGCCAAAAAACATCTGTTAAGACAGAGCACAGTTGAGGGAGCAATTAATTTATTCCCATCTCATGGCTTGACTGGCCCCCAGTGGGGTGATGTGATGCATCTGCTCATTCAACACATTGCATCATTACCTCCTCTGTGCCAGAGCACAAGCCACAGGGCAGTGATCAAAGTAGACAAAATATCTGCCCTCATGGTGCATAGATTCTGATTGAGGGAGACAGGTAATAAACAATTTAGTTAAATAACAGTGTGGTAGGTATTGTAATTTTAGATGAACTAGGCAAGAAAGGCCTCAGAAAAGAGGTGATGACTGAGAAAATACCTGAAGAAGAAGAGGATGTGAGCCATGTACATCTCCATTTTCCACACTGAGGAATAACAAGAGCAACGTTTGGAGGCAGAAGAGTATCTGTCACATTCAAAGAACAACAAGGAAACCAGGTGACTGGAGCAGAGGTGAATAAGTGGGAAATTCTGGAAGCTGAGGTCAAAAGGGTAAGTGCAGACTTTATCACATAGGGCTTTAGAGCCATTCCAGGTGCCTTGCTTTTACTCTGAAGTGGGAAACTACCAGAGGCTTTTGAGTATAGGAGTCATGTGACCTTACTTTGATTTTAACAGAATCATTCCAGCTGCTTTGTTGACAATGACCAAAAGAGGACAAGGGCAGACATAGGAAGGCCAGTGAAGTTCACATTAAATGCAATGAAGTTTGACTAGATATTTATTTGCCCCAGCCTCTGGTCCTTAAGTTTATACATCTAAGCTAAGATATTGTTAGCAGAAAAGAAAGAGCAAAGCAACTCACAACAAATCTATCTCGTCTTTTGGCAACAAGTCATAAAATTTTTGAGCAGTAAAGAGAGAAAATATTAAGAAGTGTTCTCCTTCACCTTTCTTTCTCGCTCTTTTTAGCCAAGCTCTGCACGCTCACCTAAACTGGTGGCATTTTTGTCTTTGACGTGACTGATGTTTGGGGTGAAGGAATGAATCTGTGACTTGGTGGTACTCCTGCTGGCCTTCTATCGATCTGTGAATTAAAAAGGAAAGAAAAATTTCCTAAGAAGGACCAAAGGGAGTTAGGAAAGGTGAGTTATAAAATGGGAGAGATAATCCTAGAGGAATGTACAAGGGTGAAAGAAAAATCCTATGACTTGATCTTGTTAGGAAGCTGACCTAGAAAGACTGAGCTTTGTAAGAAGCCTTGATCAAGAGTTACAAGGAAGGAAACATATAAAAATGCTGGAAAGATTTTCAACCTTAACATTATCCTGTGAGGGAACCCTCATAGCTGGATCTTGAATTTTGGGGAATTAAAGCACAGAGGGTACCATCACAGTTCCACCACTGTGAACTTACTGAACTGCATAAGCAGTTCATTTTTCACAGAGAGCTTTACTCACACAGGAGAATTTCCTGCAACTAGAAAATAGTTCCGATAACTGTATCTCTTTTATTAGCTATGGAGGACATGTCCATCACTGCTGGTGCATGAGGTAGGGCATGGGCACCGATAGCAGTTCAAAAATCTATCGTAAGTGGATTACAGGGGTTGGCCAGAAATATAAAGTAGCATTAAGTGTGTTAGATACTGGCATGAGGCTGAAAATAAGATGCAGAAAACACTCTCCTCTACATTCATTGTTTCACTCAGCATAATCAGGGTTGAGGGAGGAAACACTCAAACTGAAAGTAGTGAGGTTTCTCTTTTCCTGGATTCCATTCAACTACAGGGGGTAGTGGTCATTTTCAGTGGTTCCCAAGAGCTGAACTGGGCAAAGTTGATGTGCACCGTCTAAGCTCCTCACTCACACTGGGACAGTCATTTTGCACTGTGAACATTACACATTGTTGGTAATTGTTTGGGGGCATTTTTCAGGTGTAGAACAAAAGCCCTTTGGCTCACAAAGTGGCTCCAAATGTTGCTATCAGACTCTCCAGATATTTCAGCACTTCAAATCCAAAATCATTACTATTGATTTTGAAAGGCATTGATTACAATCTCTGCAGAACTCTAGGTTTATTTCTTTGGAAAAAAGTATTGTTTCGTGGCAAAAGAAGAAAAACTGATACATATTTTAGGTGCTTTCACTTGATGAGTCAACTTCTCCCCATTTTTCAAAGTATTCATTGGTCTGTTTGAGGGTAAGAAGTGACCTAAATACCCCAATGCAGCAAGGACTGGCAGTTTCTATCCAGCCATGGCCCATCAAAAAGTGACTATTCACCCCCCTTTAGTGGGGGTGAGTTCTTATAATTTTTTTCTTGCCTTGGTATCTATTTTGAATATAGGCTTAACTTTCTTGTACCAGAAGAACTTAGTTACTGTTAAAACAGTTTCCAGTTCTCCACCTCCTCCAGTTCCTCAGGGTGGTCAATCCAAATATCTGCCCTAAACAACCACCTCCTGGTGACCACCTGCCTATGGGCCAGCTCACTATACAGCTCACTTGACTCACCCCCCGTGACCCGTACACCGCATGTAGACTGTGCAGAAATGCTTTGGTGACCACTTCTCAGTCACAGTGTCACTCCACAGAACTCATGCCTGCTGGTTGTAAACCCACCAATTAGAACTCCCCATAGGGAATCTACCTGGGTAGCAACCTGGAGCCCATTAAAGACTTTAGCCCCACAAGCCCCTTACCATCTCTTGATCCCCACCTGAGTGTGTGTGTCCAGGAAGGCTTTGTTTCCCTTGGCCCTGTGAGGCATGCTGCCGTGTTCTCTCTGGGACCTGTGAGTAATACACTGCTCCTAGTATTTCGTGTGTTTTATTGAGCTGCCTCCTCTGTGTCTCACCTGACTAATACACCCAAACCTAACTTCTCTCCCAGTTAGGGCTCTCCTGGAGAGTGGCTATGTTGGTAGGAATAAACTGGACACAGTTTAGACAAGAGCACAAGGACATCTGCCAATCTAACCAAGCTTCCTGTGAGAGGGACACCTGATCACAGGTCAGACACTTGGACCAGGATAAAGAAGTACTCCATGAAAAGCACACTGTAAACACCCATGATCAAATCCCCTAGAGGCCCATCAGGATGGGGCTAGAGTTTATAATCACTCTACAGAGAGAGCTCAAGACCAAATTAGAGGAAAAACAACACCCCCTTACTTGTCTCTTGCTAAGAAAGGGTGCTAAGGAATTAGGTCCCAGTTTTACTCTGATTTCACTCCTATTCTCTTCCATCCAGACAGTCAACTCTAGGTTGATTTTTCCTCTTACAGATTTGCTAAAAGCAAAAGCAACTACCTTATCTATCCAAACATGAAATGTACTACTTGTAACCAAAAAGACACTAGTTAGAAAAAGGAAACTTATCACCAAAGGCACATGGTGGTCTTGGTCCACACTGCCTTACTGTTGTGGTTGCACTGTTGTTGAGAGAACTCCAAGACTTATGTTTCAATGTTGAATGGACACACTAATTCATGTCCACTTCTTTCAAAAACTCTAACAATTTATTTGGTTGGTCCAGTTTCATATTTTCTACAAATTTGTAAAGCTTTCATTCAAAAAAATCCCTGGCTATCTATTCACTTGACAATCAGGCATGAGACACAATTTCTGTCCTTATTACCAGCAAGCTAGCAGGAGATGAGAATGTAAACTATTTTCAGTTAGGCCAGACATTTCTATAGAGGTTGCTGTTCTTCCCACTTTGACTAGTTTGAGAAGCATGCACTGGAGGTCCCTAAAGTAATCATCCAGAGGATGGCAGGGTATGAAACAATCTTGTCTAATAGAAACATAATGCAAGCCACATGTGATTTGGAATATTCTAGTAGCTACATTAAAAATAAGTAAAAAGAAACTGATAAAAATCATGCTCTTAATATAACTTAAATGACCACACACTTAGTGAATTAAAACAAGACAAATGTATTATCTGGAATCCAAAATGGGTCTCACTGGGCTAAAATCAAGGCATTGACAGGGCCATGTTCTTTTCTGGAGACTCTAGAAGAGAACTTGTTTTCTTGCCTTGTCCAGCCTACAGAGGCTGCCCACATTCCTTTGCTTGTATTCAAAGCCAGCAATGGCTGGTGGAGTCTTTCTTAGATCAAATCACTTTGATGCTGACTCCTCTGCCTCCCTCTTCCACATTTAAGAAACTTTTGTTGACACTGGGCCCACCCAGATAATCCAAGATGATCTTACTTGAGGTCAACTGATTAGCAACCTTAATTCCATCTGCAACCTGCATTCTCTTTTGCCATGTAACAAAACATAGTCACAGGTTCGGGGATTAGGACATGCACATCACAGGGAGAGGGGTCTTATTCTGCCTATTACAGTCAATATAAAAATGATCAATAAAATATTATTTATTATTTTTGGTTCTTCACACTTCAAATTCTTCAAATTCTGTGTGTATTTTGCACTTACAGCACATCCCAATTTCAAGGACAGTCACATTTCAAGGACCCAATAGCTACATGTGGCTAGTAGCTACCAAAATGGATAGCAGAGGTTTAAAGCAAGGGTTCTCAACTTGGGCTGCACATTGGAATCCTCTCGGGAGGTGCTTTTTAAAATCCTGATTCTCAACCCATACACATTCCAAAGAAGTCAGAACTTAGGCGTCAGTAATTTTTTTAAAGCTCCTCAGACGATTCCAATGTGTAGCCAAGATTGAGAACCTTCAGTGTAGGGCAAGAATAAACCTCATTCTTTCTAAGCAGTTGAGACACTTCCCCAGTCTCTCTCTCTTTCGCTCTCTCTCTCTTTCTCTCTCTCTCGAATCAGAGCCATTTCCCTGGTGTCAAAGGCTTAGTGGTTGTGCCATGTTAGGCATTTAAAATGGTAGGTGCTGTGTGTGTGTGTGTGTGTGTGTGTGTGTGTACAAAGGTGTGTGCATTTAGCTTTCAGCATTCGAAAACATAATACTCAATGTAACTTCTGAGTCTTCTGACTCGCTCTGAGATCCATTCACTCACATCTTATTCACCAGATATTTAGTAAATACCTGTTTTGTACCAGGAAATACACCAGAACGTTCTGGCTCTTTCTGTCCATGGTTTTGTGAGAGAAGCTGCTATGGAAGAATTTTAGGGTCAAAATTTTTATCCCATGCTGCCTGATGACTCTTCTGGGGACACAGACACACACAGACACACACACACACACACACACACAAATGCATATTTTTGATAACACTGGATAGACATTGCTGCAGTTAGATCTGAGTAAATCCATTCTATTGCAGAAAAACAACCCAGGATGAACTCATTTTCCAAGAGAAACTGCAACATCTTAACAGTGACTTTGCTGACAAGTCCAAATGATGCAATGATCCCTGAACTCTGAAACACCGAACTCCCTTGCAACCTCTTACAAACCTTTCTTGTCACCTATTTGCCTCCCTTTCTGTCACGCTTTTCTCTCCACTTTGCATATTCCTGAGTCTCTCCGCTTTCTTATGAAGATGGTCCTCCATGACCTGGTCTGTCTACCTTCTACTCGCCTGCTTTCTTAGGTCACTAGATTATGTCTGTTACCCACAGTCTCAGTTCCACTTCAACTGTCCCCTTCTGAAATTTAGTACAAATCCCACCAAACACTCACTACCAGAGTACTTCTCATAAATAGAAAACCCTTCTCCCTCTCTTTCTTCTTTCCACACTTACTACACACAGAATAAAATCTAAGGTCTTTAACACCCTCCACAATGTTAAGTTTGTTTCTTTGGAAAAATGCATTGTTTCATGGCAAAAGAAGAAAATCTGATATATATTTTAAGTGCTTTCACTTGATGAGTCAACGTCTCTCCATTTTTCAAAGTATTCATTGGTCTATTTGCATATTGATGTGACCCAATTCCATTTGCACTTTCCTCTCCCACTTCCTACCCCCAACTAGACTCTGCTATTCCCTGAAGAGAAGAGATTCTGCACTTTGCCCAAGTTGAGTTCACTTCCTTCACATCATGAGTAGGCATTTTACCGACATTTCCTGGCTCTTCTTAACAAGTCTCATAGGACCTTCCTACACTAATCCATCTGAGGATGCAATCTGATTTGATTAGTGCATTTAAGTCTGTGTCTTGACCTCTGTGTTAGTCAGTATTCTCCAGAGAAACAGAACCAATAGGATGTGTATGTGTGCATATATAGAGAAAGAGATTTTTTTTAAGGAATTGATTCCCATGATTATGGAAGCTGGGAAGTTTAAAATCTGCAGAGTGGCCAGGTGGGCTGAAGACCCAGGGAAGAGTCAAGGTTGCCATTCAAGTTTGAAGGCTATCTACTGACAGAATCCCCTCTTCTTCCTAGGAGGGCAATCTTTTGTTCTATTCAAGACTTCAACTGATGGGATGAGGCCCACCCACAATATAGAAGGCAATGTGCTTTACTGAGTCTACTAATTTAAATGTTAGTCTCATCCAAAAACACATTTTCACAGAAACATTCATAATGTTTAAACAAATATCTGGGTACCATAGCCAGCCAAGCTGACACATAAATTAACCATCACAACCTCTGAGCACCAGAGGGCAAAGACTATTACTTTTTCCTCACTGTACCCCCAACTCATTGCCCCACTCACAGTGTGCCATGATAGCTTACTCATGGCAGGTCCTCAGTAAACATGGGCTGAATTGAGTCCAATCAAAACATATGCAGAGGCCCTGACTGTGAAGGAAAGCCAGCATTCTGTCACTCACACTAGATTTGCAAGGCGCTGTCCTTCTGCAGGACTTTTCTTGTCTTCGAGGCTTTCTCCGCTCTCGAGACTGCATTTGCCTATAAGTAGTACAAAATAAATATTTTAAAATCTCAAATCAAAGTAACTATTTGCATTCAAAATCTTCTTGATCATAATGAAAATCTCAAATCACAACTTGGGCGCCTCAGAATGTCCAAATATGCCCTTGGCTAAGCAAACTTAAGGATACAAAAGAGAAAGTCACTAAAACTAAGTCTACTTTGTTAACCTGGGAACTTCTGCAGGGTTAGGTATCTCCTCTTGACATTCCCATGGAGTAGGCCAAGGCCCAGGACAGTACACAAATATATATGCAAAGGCTCAAAAGACAGAGGTCTCAATGAAAAAATAGGAAAATAGGGAACCCCCAGCCTACCACATCCTGACACTTCTGATCTGCAGGGAAGAGCTGAATAAGCAGTTGGCCTACTGGCCAGAAAGCCCTGGGGGATTGCAGCTGAGGAGGGGAGGAAAGGCAGACACTGCCAGACTGCCCCAGCTGAGGAGTGTCTTACGGGAAGAGACGGAGCTCAGAAAGGCTCATTTCCTTTTTTCTCTTCCACTAAGACTCCTACAGTTTCATAATGGCATTTTAAGCTAGCTGTTAATGTTGGTAATGTAGTTTGGGAAAAAGCAAAAAGGCCTAATTATAAGAATCAATATATTATGTGAAGAGAGAACAAGCCTCTATTAAATATGAAGCAGAGCTTCAATTCCAACCAGGACAAGGCCAAACAAGGAAACTGAAACCACTGTGTGAGGTTGAAGAGTAGGAGAGAAAGAAGTTGGTTCGGAGTTTGTTCATTCCTCCTTCCTGTTGAAAATGCTGCAGCTTCACTGGGCAAATTAGATAAGCCCCACCCATCCAGGCCCACCCAGCACAGAACACATGATAAGTCCTTTGTAAATAATTGTCGAATTAGTTAATGAACAAATGAATGAATAGATTACTTGATGATAGCCCTGCCCTCCTTTATTTCTTTTAGGCCAGTACTATCAAAGTGTGGTCCCCAACCAGCAGCATCTGCATCACCAGCAAACTTTTTCACAGGGAAAAGGACCCCTCACCAAAACATTAGGGGCGAGGCTCAACAATCTGTATTTTACTAAGTGCTGCTGGTAACTCTGATGCAGGCTTAAAGTTCAAGAACCTCTGCTTTAGGCAAAGCCCAGGTTTCAACAGGAAATCTACCACTCAAGAACAACACATTTTTAGCACTACAGGGTGAATCTGACACATTTCCTGACCTCAAGGAGTCTTTTACTACCATTTCTATTTTTTAACATATTTTTTATTTCAATAGCTTTTGGTGTGTGTTTTTTTTTTTGGTTACATAAATGTATTGGTGAAGTCTGAGATTTTAATGCACCTGTCCCCCAAGTAGTGTATGTCATACCCAATATGCAATTTTTTATCCCTCATTCCCTCTCACTCTCTCCCTTCTGAGTCTTCAGTGTCCATTTTACCACTCTGTATGCCTTTGTGTACTCATAGCTTAGCTCCCATTTTTAAGCAAGAACATATGGTATTTGGTTTTCCATCCCTGAGTTACTTCACTTAGAATAATGGCCTCCAGCTCCATCCCAGTTGCTGTGAAATACTTTGTTTTGTTCTGTTTTATGGCTGAGTAGTATTTCAAGGTGTATATATGCCACATTTTCTTTATCCATTCATTAGTCAATGGGCACTTAGATTGGCTCCATATCTTTGCAATTGTGAATTAATTTGTAACCATTTCTTTGTACTAGTGGCACTTACAAGGTTCAGTCAGAAAACTCTATTCTTCCCTCCTACTGTCCCTTCAAAGACAGCTCAAACCCAACTGTGGACTAGAGTGTTCCTGTTCCCTGAATGAGAGCTTCTGCAGAACTGATTATTTCTCCAGACCCCACAAAGATAATAAGAAGGTTTGGGTCTATTTTAGTTTATCTAGTTGAGTGTCAAAATCACCCAAGACGATACTTGTTATCTCTCCTTCTCGCCAGCTCTGTCTTCCCTCAAAGAGGAAGTCAGAAAGGAAAGATGAAAATAGTCACTTTCTTTGCCAGTCAAGTTCTTCTGTCCCTCTTTCTCCAGTCACCAAGCTGTCTCTGGTTCCTCCAGGGTAGAGAAGTGGGTAGGGATGGGAAGGGAAAAGTAAGAAAGAGCTAATGAAGCAGGATAGATGTGATGGGTACCCCCACTGAATCCTCAGTCTTCAACCCCTTCATATGGACTATGCCTGGCAACTTGTGGTTTTTCACCCAGTCCCTAGTACCTGCTAGGATACTCCCCTGTTGAGGCTATCTCACTCCTGCAGGCCATTTTCTTGCATGGAATCACAGAACTATCCCCAAACTGGCACCATTTTGGGGCCCACCTTCTTTGGAATGATGTTCACATCCACACAAGTCACCTCTGTTCATCCCAAAGCCTGGCAAGTGGCATCCAGCACAGTCTTTAACCTTCCAGAGATAGAAAAAGACATCAACTTCTGGGTCCTATGTACCCCAGAAGACTAAAGCCAATTCCCCCTGATTCCTGCCACAACCCTCCAACATCTCTCTTTGAAGGAAACATTGTTGATTTTTAACCTCCTTCCCTCACTTCTTAGCTTTCAGTTATATGGCCCACAAAGTGGGTGATGGGTGAACACTGACAAAAAGTTGTTTTCAGAAATCACCTTGGCCAAACCCACATGAGTGTTACATTAGTTAGCTCAGGCTGCCATAACAAAATACCACAGACTGGGAGGCTTAAACAACAAATATTTATTGCTCACAGTTCTAGAGGCTGTAAAGTCCAAGATTGCGGCAGCAGCAGATTCAGTATCTGATAACAGCCCACTTTCTGGTTTATACACTGCTGTCTTCTTGCTGTGTCCTCAAACTGAGGAGAGAGGAAGCAAGCTCTCTTAGGACTCGTATAAAGACACTCATCCCATTCATGAAAAGTCTACCCTCAGGGCCTCATCTAATCTTAACCACCTCCCAAAGACCCCACCTCCTAATACCATCACATTAGGAGGTAGAGTTTCTACATGTGAATTTGGGGGACACAAGCATTCAGTCTATAACAGACGTTCTCATGCCTCACTTTTAAACATGTGGTTGGTTGACATCTAGGCCTGTGGGGTGTCAAAACTTGAGCCTGTTCGATTTTGACATCATTATATACTACACACATAAATAACTAATGCTTATATAGTGCTCCCCTGTTAATAAAGTGCTCCTTGATGTGATAAGATACATAATGGCTTTGATGGAAATGGATAAGATCCATATGAAACAAAGAGATGTTTAGAGTTTAGAATTTTTAAAAGAGAGAAAGATCACTTTCATCTGGGGCCATTGGGTCACCATTAATAGATATTCATAGCAATTCAGAATTTGTTCAAATTCGTCAGAAAAGACTCTCTTCATGAAACCTCAGTAACTAAGCCTTCAGGATGACAGCCACTCAAACAGGTCACTGGTCTTCCATGAACTCCCTGCTCACTCCCTGCCTCTCACAATCTCTCTGAGATTACTGATCCCACCACTTCACCTCTCCTGTAATGCTTCTCAAAATTTAGAATTTACCAAGATCCTGCTTGAGACCCTCTTAAAACAGTCACCAGCTGCCAAACCATCACTTCAGAGAATCTGTACTGAGAGGTGAGCCATAGCCTCTTTGAACTATGTCTTAATGCTGCTATGGGCTGACTTTTTAGTGCAAGGAGTGAAGGAATATGTAAGTAAGGAAACCACATCATGCTTCCCAGCTGGGAGCTGGCCACACAAGGCCCATGGGCACTCTATAACATTCAGACTTTCACATCCTGACCACACTTCAGACCCAGCCAGGCCTGAACTCCTGTGGAACAGAAAAACCATGATTCTAAGGTTTAAATGTTTCTTTTCCTTCCAAAATTTATGTTGAAACTTAGTGGCTAATCTAAAAGAATTAAGAGGTGGGGTCTTCAGGAGGTGATTAGGTCATGAGAGTAGAGACCTCATGAATGGGATTAGGTACCCTTATAAAAGGCCCTGACAGAGGAAGTTTGTCCCTTCTGCCTTTCCACTTTCTGCCATGTGAGGACACAGCGGTTCTCACCTCTGTAGTTGCAGGCTTCATGGCGCCATCTTGAAAGCAGAGACTGGACTCTCACCGGACAAGAAACCTGTTGGCTCCTCGATCTTGGATTTCCCAGCCTCCAAAACTATGAGCAAGAAATTTCTGTTCTTTGTAAATTATCCAGTCTGTTATTTGTTATAACAGTACAAGGAGACTAAGACACCTGGGGATTTCATCTGTTCCCAAGATCTCACCTCTTTCCTGTACCATCCCAGAGAGCACAGCTAATGGCCTCATATTGATTGACTTCAAATAACGTTTCTGACTTGACCAGAATTTAGAAAAACTTGGTTCTGTGGGCCCTAAGGAAATACATCTTCACTTCAGGTGTATTGCCTGTGAATTCATCTCTGATGTGCCATGATTCTATGATCTAGCAGACAGCCACAGAAACTAATGCAGCCCTTCTATACTTAACCAGAGATTTCAAATATTGATAAAGCTTGCCCCTCACTGCCCAAGCCCTGGCCAAAACAACATTAAGTATTCAGGAAAATGCATAAAGCTAATTGCTAAACAGCACTCTAGCGTTGAACTCTCCTTAAGGGGCCAGTAAATGGAACATGTGAATAATTTTACAGCACAAATAAAATTGCCTCCAATTGTATGGTATATATTCTCCATGATGCTCATAAATAGGTTGACTGTACCTCCTGCATCTTCTTCTTTGCCACTCACTCGCTACTTCCTTGGAACTGTTTTGAAAGCCTGGAATGGCCAATACTAACTTCTTAATTCCAAAAGTTGACATTTTCCCGGGGTTTATGGCCCTCTCTCTCATACTCATTCACCTTACTCTGCTCCATGGAAGTTCTCTTCTCTCTTGACTAACTTGTCTGATGCCTTTCTTTGCTCCCTCAGCCATCTAAGTACCATTTCCCATAAATTTTCATTCTCTGCTGTCTTCTCTCCCCATCATGCTGTAGACCCTCTACTTAGAGAACATCCTCTTCTAGAGGTGTATCACCAATGCCAGCCTCTCACCTGAGCTCCAGTCCAAATGTTCTAAGCCCCTGATAGGTACTTGTACTTGAATGATCTTTTGGCTACCTGGCATATGACCCCTTTACTATTTCGGGAGATCTAAAAGATTGAAGAAGTTTTGGTGGGATACAGAGGCTATGCCCTGCTATAAATAAGCTGGAAAAGCCAAATACTCACTTTCCCAGCCACCCCTGCAGCTAGGCATGCCCATGTGGTCTGTGCCCCTCTGGTGCACCTGTCTCTTGTACCAGGAGCTTGTAACCCAAGGAAGCAGGGACCCAGAAGCCTGGCAGTAAAGGTGACTGCAGCAGTGGCCATGGGTGTCACAGGCCACAGTGTCCAGGCCTCAGAGGCAGCTCCCAGGGGATAACTCCTAATTTGGAGCATTGTTTCAAGGTGGGAAGCTCTAAGCCTGGTTTGTACATTTCCTGAAAACTCTGAAAATGACTCAATCTTCTTTTAAAATGTTCCTTTGCCTCTTAAATCAGAGTTGGTGTTGGTTGCTTCCAACTAAGAATCCTAACTGATACCATTTCTTATCCATCATCTCAAATTCAACTTGCCTAAAATTGAATTCTGTTTTTCCCCTAAAACCTGTTATTTATTGTAACTTTCCTTTTCTTTCCAATGACATCATCTTCCCAGTCACCAAGACTGCAACTTCAGAGTTATCTTTAACTTTCCCCACTCTTTTTCCCCCAAACATCCGTTCAAGTAGCAGATGCTGCTGGCTTTGCCGTGATAATGCCTTCCTCATTCATGCCTCCTTTTTTTGTTTGCCTGGCCACAACCCTATTCTTCTAATTTAATCTAACTTTAACATTAGACTAATGTAGCAAGCATTCTAACTGGTCTCCCTCCCTTTTGAGTTATTCACCTTTCATTTTAAGTGCATGTCACTTGATATATTCATAACACTATTTTTCATTGTATTAGCTCCTGCTCAAAATCTTATGTAGGGCTCCCTAAACCCACAGAGTAAATTTCAGTTTGGCGTCACCCAGAGGCCAACCGGCCCTTTATCCTTGGGTTCTTCCTTCTATGCTCACTGTCTTTATTTTCATCCCACATCAAACTACATGAGCTTAGCTCCTTTTTGGGTTTCCCCAAAGAAACCAAACACTGCAAAGTGTTAGTGACCAACTCAGACCTTGAAGATTTCTCAGGAGATAGGGAATAGTGGTTCACACTGCACACCCCTATGCAAAGGGGAAATTTATACCCAGTGACTCTGCTTCCTAAGTCTTCTTGGCTATGGAGCCATCGGGGTGTGTGTGTGTGTGTGTGTGTGTGTGCGTGCGTGCGCGTGTGTGTCTGTCTGTGTGTGTGTCTGTCTGTGTGTATGTCTGTCTGTGTGTGTTTCCCTATCTGACCTTTTCTCCACCAACCCAATACCCAGTCTACCAGGCCTGTATCCCCTCAGTGATTCTCTGCCTCCTGCTCAGTGTGCAAAGCGAGATAGCTCCACTAAGGCCACAACGCATAGCTTCTACGAGCCTAGCTTCATGAGCCAGCTGGGAAGAGTTTAAACCTCACTTCAGCCACTTACTAACCAGGTGACCTCAGGTGCGTTGCTTACCTCCTGGCTCTCTGTTTGCCTTTCTGTGTCGGTTTGCTCATCAGCAAGATGAGAATAATAACAGAACCCACCTTGTTAGGGTCGTTGTGAGGATTAAATGGGTGGATGGATGTAAAGTGCTTAGACTACAGCCTGGCCCTATACACATGCTTATTGTCAATGTCCCTGAACTTCCCAGTTATGTGAGCCAAATGTCCTATCTTTGCTTAAGCAAATCTCAGTTGGGTTCCTTTCCCCTTGCCATAAAAGACCCTACCATAAAAAATAAATAAATAAAGATTATAAAAGACATAAAAGACACAACCATACAAAGTAGGTTTTATTTTCTTCATTTTTATAATGAGTTGGTGAAGTTCGGTAATACTCTTTAGAGTCTAGTATCTTTAGGTTTTGGCCTCCAGTGCCATTTTAACCACGGGAAATTGGAAAATACTTATTTTATGATCATCGTAAATATTTTGCCCCTTAGGTTTTCTGAACTGCCCTATAAATAGTATAGTTCCCTTAAATTTCTGGTTCCTTTACTTTTTTCTTAAGTAACAGTTTAACTATAAAATATTTTAAACATATAGAAAAGAACTAAAAATAACAGACCTCTTGGGTTTATTTCTAAAAGACTTACAGTTTCTTTTTCAGGATAAGTCTTTAACCCACCAAGATTTTGTTTTTGTGTGTAGGAAGAGGTAGAAATCTAATTGCATCTTTTTCCATATTAGTAAACAATTATGGCTGTATTAAATAATCTATCATTCCCCTAATGATTTGAAATACCATCTTTATCATTTACGAAGTTCCCAGATATTTGTGAGCCAGTTTCTAGATTTTTTATTCTGTCTCATTATTTGTCTATTCCTCTGCCATGCCCTCCCATAACTGTACATGTTAATTATTACAGCTGTATAATCTCTTATACCTCCCTTCTTCTTCAGTTGACACTATTTCTGCTTTTGCTTTGATCACTGCAGCTACTACTTTTCAAATGTATTTTCTACTGGTTTTGGCCCTTTATGTTTTATATTAATTTTATTTTTATTTTTAATTTTTTTTCATTTTTAATTTTTGTGAGTACATACTAGGTGTACATACTTATGGAGTACATGAGATGTTTTGATACAGGTATGCAATGCATAATAATCACATCATGGAAAATGGGATATTCATCCACTTAAGCGTTTATTCTTTCTGTTACAAACAATTGAATTACATTCTTTTAGGTTTTTTCTTATTATACTTTAAGTTCTAGGGTACATGTGCACAATGTGCAGGTTTGTTACATATGTATACATGTGCCATGTTGGTGTGCTGCACCCATTAACTCCTTGTTTACATTAGGTATATCTCCCAATGCTATCCCTCCCCTCTGCCCCCATTCCACGACAGGCCCTGGTGTGTGATGTTCCCCACTCTGTGTCCAAGTGTTCTCATTGTTCAATTTCCATCTATGAGTGAGAATATGCAGCATTTGGTTTTCCGTCCTTACGATAGTTTGCTCAGAATGATGGTTTCTAGCTTCATCCATGTCCCTACGAGGGACATGAACTCATCCATTTTTATGGCTGCATAATATTCCATGGTGTATATGTGCCACATTTTCTTAATCCAGGCTATCATTGATGGACATTTGGGTTGTTTCCCAACCAACCATGGATAGGAATTGTGAATTTACTATTGTGACTAGTGCCACAATAAACATATGTGTGCATGTCTTTATAGCAGCATAATTTATAATTCTTTGGGTATATACCCAGTAATGGGATGGCTGGGTCAAATGGTATTTCTAGTTCTAGATCCTTGAGGAAGCACCACACTCTTCCACAATGGTTGAACTAGTTTACAGTCCCACCAACAGTGTAAAAGTGTTCCTATTTCTCCACATCCTCTCCAGCACCTGTTGTTTCCTCACTTTTTAATGATCGCCATTCTAATTGGTGTGCGATGGTGTCTCATTGTGGTTTTGATTTGCATTTCTCTGATGGCCAGTGATGATGGGCATTTTTTCACGTGTCTGTTGGCTGCATAAATGTCTTCTTTTGAGAAGTGTCTGTTCATACCCTTTGCTCACTTTTTGATGGGGTTGTTTGATTTTTTCTTGTAAATTTGTTTAAGCTCTTTGTAGATTCTGGATATTAGCCCTTTGTCAGATGGGTACATTGCAAAAAATTTCTCCCATTCTGTAGGTTTCCTGTTCACTCTGATGGTAGTTTTCTTTGCTGTGCAGAAGCTCTTTGGTTTAATTAGATCCCATTTGTCTATTTTGGCTTTTGTTGCCTTTGCTTTTGGTGTTTTAGTAATGAAGTCCTTGCCCATGCCTATGTCCTGAATGGTATTGCCTAGGTTTTCTTCTAGGGTCTTTATGGTTTTAGGTCTTACATTTAAGTCTTTAATCCATCTTGAATTAATTTTTGTATAAGGTGTAAGAAAGGGATCCAGTTTTCAGCTTTCTACATATGGCTAGCCAGTTTTCCCAGCACCACTTATTAAATAGGGAATCCTTTCCTCATTTCTTTTTTTGTCAGGTTTGTCAAAGATCAGATGGTTGTAGATGTGTGGGGTTATTTCTGAGGCCTCTGTTCTGTTCCATTAGTCTATATCTCTGTTTAGGTACCAGTACCATGCTGTTTTGGTTACTGTAGCCTTGTAGTATAGTTTGAGGTCAGGTAGCATGATGCCTTCAGCTTTGTTCTTTTGGTTTAGGATTGTCTTGGCAACGCGGGCTCTTTTTTGGTTCCATATAAATTTCAAAGTAGTTTCTTCCAATTCTGCGAAGAAAGTCATTGGTATCTTGATGGGGACGGCACTGAACCTATAAATTACCTTGGGCAATATGGCCATTTTCATGATATTGATTCTTCCTATCCACAAGCATGGAATGTTCTTCCATTTGTTTGTGTCCTCTTTTATTGCATTGAGCAGTGGTTTGTAGTTCTCCCTGAAAAGGTCCTTCACATCCCTTGTAAGTTGGATTCCTAGATATTTTATTCTCTGTGAAGCAATTGTGAATGGGAGTTCACTCATGATTTGGCTGTCTGTTTGTCTGTTATTGGGTTATAAGAATGCTTGTGATTTTTGCACATTACTTTTTGTATCCTGAGACTTTGCTGAAGTTGCTTATCAGCTTAAGGAAGTTTGGGGCTGAGACCATGGGGTTTTCTAAATATACAATCATGTCATCTTCAAACAGGGACAATTTGACTTCCTCTTTTCCTAATTGAAAATCCTTTATTTCTTTCCCGCTTGATTGCCCTGGCCAGAATTTCCAACACTATGTTGAATACGAGTGGTGAGAGAGGGCATCCCTATCTTGTGCCAGTTTTCAAAGGGAATGCTTCTAATTTTTGGCCATTCAGTATGATATTGGCCATGAGTTTGTCATAAATAGCTCTTATTATTTTGAGATACATCCCATCAATACCTAGTGTATTGAGAGTTTTTAGCATGAAGGCCTGTTGAACTTTTTCGAAGGCCTTTTCTACATCTATTGAGATAATCATGTGGATTTTGTCTTTGGTTTTGTTTATATGATGGATTACATTTATTGATTTGCATATGTTGAACCAGCCTTGCATCCCAGGTATGAAGCCAATTTGATCATGGTGAATAAGCTTTTTGATGTGCTGCTGGATTTGGTTTGCCAGTATTTTATTGAGGATTTTTACATCGCTGTTCATCAGGGATATTGATCTAAAATTCTCTTTGTTTGCTGTGTCTCTCTCAGGCTTTGGTATCAGGATGATGCTGGCCTCATTAAAATGAGTTAGGGAGGACTCCCTCTTTTTCTGTTGATTGGAATAGTTACAGAAGGAATGATACCAGCTCCTCTTTGTACCTCTGGTAGGATTCGGCTGTGAATCCATCTGGCCCTGGACTATTTTTGGTTGGTAAGCTATTAATTATTGCCTCAATTTCAGAGCCTGTTATTGGTCTGTTAAGGGATTCAACTTCTTCCTGTTTTAGTCTTGGGAGGGTGTATGTGTCCAGGAATTTATCCATTTCTTCTAGATTTTCTAGTTTATATGCATAGAGGTGTTTATAGAATTCTCTGATGGTAGTTTGTATTTCTGTGGGGTTGGTGGTGATATCCCGTTTATCATTTTTTGTTGCATCTATTTGATTCTTCTCTCTTTTCTTCTTTATTAGTCTTGCTAGTGGTCTATCAACTTCGTTGATCTTTTAAAAAACCAGCTCCTAGATTCATTGATTTTTTGAAGAGTTTTTTTGTGTCTTTATCTCCTTCAGTTCTGCTCTGATCTTAGTTATTTCTTGCCTTCTGCAGGCTTTTGAATGTGTTTGTTCTTGCTTCTCTGGTTCTTTTAATTGTGATGTTAGGGTGTTGATTTTAGATCTTTCCTGCTTTCTCTTGTGGGCATTTAGTGCTATAAATTTCCCTTTACACACTGCTTTAAATTTTTCCCAGAGATTCTGGTATGTTGTGTCATTGTTCTCATTGGTTTCAAAGAACATCTTATTTCTGCCTCCATTTCGTTATGTACCCAGTAGTCATTCAGGAGCAGACTGTTCAGTTTCCATGTAGTTGAACGGTTTTGAGTGAGTTTCTTAATCCTGAGTTCCAGTTTGATTGCACTGTGGCCTGAGAGACAATTTGTTATAATTTCTGTTCTTTTACATTTGCTGAGGAGTGCTTTACTTTCAATATGTGGTCAATTTTGGAATAAGTGTGATGTGGTGCTGAGAAGAATGTATATTCTGTTGATTTCGGGAGGAGGGTTCTGTAGATGTCTATTAGGTCTGTTTGGTGCAGAGCTGAGTTCAATTCCAGGATATCCTTGTTAATTTTCTGTCTCATTGATCTGTTTAATATTGACAATGGGGTGTTAAAGTCTCCCATTATTATTGTGTGAGAGTCTAAGTCTCTTTGTAGGTCTCTAAGGGCTTGCTTTATGAATCTGGGTGCTCCTGTATTGGGCACATATATATTTAGGATAGTTAGCTCTTCTTGTTGAATTGATCCCTTTACCATTATGTAATGACCTTCTTTGTCTCTTTTGATCTTTGTTGGTTTAAAGTCTGTTTTATCAGAGACCAGGATTGCAACCTCTGCCTTTTTTTTGCTTTCCATTTGCTTGGTAGATCTTCCTCCATCCCTTTATCTTCCTCCATCCCTATGTGTGTCTCTGCATGTGAAATGGGTCTCCTGAATACAGCACACTGATGGGTCTTGACTCTTCATCCAATTTGCCAGTCTGTGTCTTTTAATTGGAGCATTCAGCCCATTTACATTTAAGGTTAATATTGTTATGTGTGAATTTGATCCTGTCATTTATGATGCTAGCTAGTTATTTTGCCCGTTAATTAATTTAGCTTCTTCCTAGCATCAATGGTCTTTACAACTTGTATGTTTTTGCAGTGGCTGGTACCGGTTGTTCCTTTCCATGTTTAGTGCTTCCTTCAGGAGCTCTAATAAGGCAGGCCTGGTGGTAACAAAATCTCTCAACATTTGCTTGCCTCTAAAGGAATTTATTTCTCCTTCACTTATGAAGCTTAGTTTGGCTGGATATGAAATTCTGGGTTGAATATTCTTTTCTTTAAGAATGTTGAATATTGGCCCCACTCTTTTCTGGATTCTAGAGTTTCTGCTGAGAGATCTGCTGTTAGTCTGATGGGCTTCCCTTTGTAGGTAACCTGACTTGTCTCTCTGTCTGCCCTTAACATTTTTTCCTTCATTTCAATCTTGGTGAATCTGACAATTATGTATCTTGGAGTTGCTCTTCTCGAGGATTATCTTTATGGCATTCTCTGTATTTCCTGAATTTGAATGTTGGCCTGCCTTGCCAGGTTGGGGAAGTTCTCCTGGATAATATCCTGCAGTGTTTTCCAACTTGGTTCCATTCTCCCCATCATTTTCAGGTACACCAATCAGATGTAGATTTGGTCTTTTCACATAGCCCCATATTTCTTGGAGGCTTTGATCATTTCTTTTTACTCTTTTTTCTCGAAACTTTTTTTGCTTCATTTCATTCATTTGATCTTCAATCACTGATACCCTTTCTTGCTCTTGATCAAATTGGCTACTGAAGCTTGTGCATGCATCACTTAGTTCTCGTGCCATGGTTTTCAGCTCCATCAGGTCATTTAAGGTCTTCTCTACACTATTTTCTAGTTAGCCATTCATCTAATCTTTTTTCAAGGTGTTTTGCTTCTTTACAATGGGTTTGAACATCCTCCTTTAGCTTGGAGAAGTTTGTTATTACCAATCCTCTGAAGCCTTCTTCTCTCAACTTATTGAAGTCATTCTCCATCCAGCTCTGTTCTGTTGATGGCAAAGAGCTGTGTTCCTTTGGAGGAGAAGAGGCGCTCTGATTTTTAGAATTTTCAGCTTTTCTGCTCAGGTTTCTCCTCATCTTTGTGGTTTTATCGACCTTTGTTCTTTGATGATGGTGACATACAGATGGGATTTTGGTGTGGGTGTCCTTTCTGCTTGTTAGTTTTTGTTCTAACAGTCAGGACCCTCAGCTTCAGGTCTGTTGGAGTTTGCTGGAGGTCCACTCCAGACCCTGTTTGCCTGGGCATCACCAGCGGAGGCTCCAGAACAGCAAATATTGCAGAATAGAAAATGTTGCTGCCTGATCCTTCTTCTGGAAGCTTTGTCTCAGAGGGGCACCTGGCTGTATGAGGTGTCAGTCAGCCCCTACTGGGAGATATCTCTAAGTTAGGCTACTCGGGGGTCAGGGACCCACTTGAGGAGGCAGTCTCTCCATTCTCAGATCTCAAACTCCATGCTGGGAGAACCACTACTCTTTTCAAACTGTAAATGTCATTTTTTTTACATTACATCATCAATAATTATGGTACTACTATTTAAGAATGCTAAATCTAACAACTGCTAAATGTTCTTTTATTCATCTCAACAGATTATCTCTTGTTTATTTCCCATATAGACATTTATGTCATCTGCAAACAAAAAAAAAAAAAGAAAAGAAAGAAAATAACAGTTTGTTACTTGCTTTGCAGCCCATATTTCTTGCATTCCAATGTCTGGTCCTATTGCTTTGACAAGGGCCCTAAGTACATATTCAGTAGAAGTAGTAATTGCAGACATCCCTATCTTGTCACCAGCTGACTCTAATGTATCATCCTAAGGAAATTCCTTTATTTTCTACTTTATTAAATGTTTTATCTTGCATGGCTGTTAAATTTTAATACGTGTTTTTTTCTAAACCTTTTGAGGTGATCATATAATTACTTATTTAATCTGCTTATCTGGTAAATTACATTAATAGATGTATTATTACAAAATGTATTACTATGATATATTATGTTAGATCTTTCATCCATTCCTTGATTTGGAGTGCCATTATTTTATTTAGGATTTTTCCTTCTATCTTGAGAAAGAAAGAGATAACTGTGTACAATTTTCCTTATTAGTAGTGCCCTTGACCCATTTTTGTAATAAGATAATACCGGGCTCATAAAAGGAATGAAGAGCTTACCTTCTATTTTATTCTGTAGAACACATTATATAAGAATTGTATTTCTTTATTATTGGATGGAAATAATTAATGAAATAGTTCAAACCGCTGTTTTGGGAGAAATTTTTTTTACTATCTATTCCATTTTTTTAAATAATCAAATTATTTAGATTTTCTATGTCTCCTTAAATCAGTTTTGAGGAGTTATATGTTTCCAGGAAATTGTTTGTTTCTACAAAGCTTTCAGATTTCTTGGCAAAAATTCGGTGTTTTTCTTTTTCTTTTTCTTTTTAATCAGTGTATATAGTTACTAAACAGTTAAAGCTCCTTTTTTATTTCTAATGTCATTTTTGGTGCCTTCACTAACTTGAAAGTTTTCTCTCTTTTATTAAGGGTTTTTTTTCTTTCACAGAAATAGTTTTCAGTAGAGTTTATCTTCTCTAGGGTCTATTTTCTATTTCTTTAATTTCTGTTCTTACCCTTATCATTTTATTCTTTAGATTAACTGTTCTCATTTCTCAATTTTTTGAGTGTATACTTGTACGTTTTCTTATCCTTACTCTTTTAAACTATGTGCATTTAAGGACATGATTTCTTTTCTAAATACTACTTTATCTATAATCTCAAAATTTTGATATGTAGAGATTATGTTGCCATTCATTTCTAAAGATTTTCTAGTTTTCATTGTGACTTATCTTGACTCAAATCTATTAGAAGAGTGGTTTTAATTGTCTAAATACAAAAGGTGGTATCTTTCTTTTACTGATTTCTAATTTTATTGCATTGATATGACAGATTGTTATCAACAGACATCTGTATGATATCAATTTCTTGGCATTTTTTCAAACTTGCTTTATGGCTTATTAAATACCCAATTTTATTGGAAATATTTCATGTGTGCCTAAAAATAATGTTAATTCCCTAAATGTTGGATACATTACTCTGTATATATAATTCAAATCTTTCATATGTTTTTCCATTATTTGTGAGTGAATTATTCCTTTTTTTTTTTTTTTGAGTAATGGCCATCTTTATCTCAAATAATTCTTTTTGCCCTAAAATCCATTTTGTCTGGTAATGTTTCTGAACCAGCTTTCTTTGATTAACATTTATGTGAAATAGTTTTTATCCTTTATTTATCAAAGTTTTTTTATTAAGTTTTATGTACATGTATCTTGTAAACAGCGTGTAGCTGGATTTGGTGGGCTTTTTTTTCTTAACCTAATCTAAGACTATCTAGCTTTAATAAATCTTTTATCTTTTAGTTCTATATTTTTGTAATTACTGCCCAGTTTTAACTTATTTCCTATTATTTTATTTTATGTTTTTTATTTAACTGTGGGTTTTTTTCTTTTTGCTTATTTTCTTAATGTAATTTATTGAATACTGTACTGAAAGTAAAAAACAGAATTGTTGTATGGGTATTCGAAGTAGTTTCTACTGAAGGTGCATCACTTTTACACCACCATAAAGTCAAAAATCCACTAAGTCAAACCATTGTAGTTGATGATTGACTGTACTCAACAGAGTTATATGACTAATGACTGCCAGATTAGATAGTGTAGAGATACTAATCATGTTTTCTTAGTTTCTGTATTCTTTTTCAATACATAACAATTGTACATATTTGGGGATAGAAGAATGATGGTTTCC
This sequence comes from Macaca thibetana thibetana, assembly GCF_024542745.1. Taxonomy (NCBI): domain Eukaryota; kingdom Metazoa; phylum Chordata; class Mammalia; order Primates; family Cercopithecidae; genus Macaca; species Macaca thibetana. The sequence goes on along the minus strand of NC_065581.1, from coordinate 5,993,745 downwards.
AGAGGCTGGAAAGGGTAGGGGGAAGAGGAGGATGAAGAGAGGATCACTCATGGGCAGAAAACTACAGTCAAATAGAACCAATAAGTCCTGGAGTTCGATAGCATGGTAGAGTGATTATATATACATCCCCCAGATCAACAGGGAAATATTATAGCTACATTTCAGCCTTTTCCTTTTAAATTACTCGATAATTTAAGCAAGCTATTAATCAATATGGACCAGATTCTCCTTTTTTAATGGGACTGTTAAAGAATGTTTCTGTCTCCATCAGATGTTGCCAGCGGGGATGATAGGATTACTTCTAGGTAGATCTAGTTTAAATTTAAAAGGAGTACAAGTACAAACAGGAGTCATTGATTCAGATTACAATGGGGACATTCAAATTGTTGTATCTACTTCTGTTCCCTGGAAAGCAGAGCCAGGAGAGTGTATAGCACAGCTCCTGATTGTGTCATACATGGAAATGGGGCAAAGTGAAATTAAACAAACAGGTGAATTTGGAAGCACAAATAAACAAGGCAAAGCAGCTTATTGGGTGAATCAAATTACTGATAAACATCCTACCTGTGAAATAACTATTCAGGGAAATAAATTTAAAGGTTTGGTAGATACAGGAGTGGACATTTCAGTCATTTCTCTACAGCACTGGCTGTCCATTTGGCCAATTCAGCCTGCTCAGTTTAACATAGTTGGAGTTGGTAAAGCCCTTGAAGTATATCAAAGTAGTTGTATTTTGCATTGCAACAACCTGGGACTATTCAACCAATTTTAACTTCTGTACCTATAAATTTATGGGGAAGAGATTTATTACAACAATGGGGAGCACAAGTTCTAATTCCAGAGCAATTATAGAGCCCTCAAAGTCAACATATGATACATGAAATGGGGTCTGTCCCTGGTATGGGACTAGGAAAATAATTGCAAGATTTGAAGGAACCACTTCAAGTCAAAAGACAAAGTTCCCAGCAAGGTTTAGGATATCATTTTTGATTGTGGCCATTGTTAAGCCTCCAGAACCTTTACAATGGTTAAAAGATAAGCCAATTTGGATAGAACAGTGGCCACTGAGTAAAGAGAAACTGGAGGCTTTAGAGCTCTTAGTTACTGAACAATTAGAAAAAGGACACATAACTCCAACATTTTCCCCCTGGAATTCTCCAGTCTTTGTTATCAAGAAAAGATCAGGTAAATGGAGAATGTTGACAGATCTTGGAGCCATTAATTCACTTATACAACCTACAGGGACATTGCAGCCAGGACTGCCTTCTCCTGTTATGATTCCAAAAAATTTTCCTTTAATAGTCATAGATTTAAAATAATGTTTCTTTACTCTCCCCTCAGCTGAGCAAGACTGTGAACATTTACAATTCCTGCAGCAAACAACCTGGAGCCTGCTAAGCATTTTCACTGGAAAGTGTTGCCATAAGGCATGTTAAACAGTCCAACAATATGCCAGATTTATGTAGAGCAAGAAATTGAACCTACTCATAAAAAATTTTCACAGTGTTACATTATTAATTATATGGATGATATACTTTGTGCTGCCCCCACTTAAGAAATATTACTCCAATGTAATGCTCACTTATAAAATTTGATTTCTCATACTGGTTTAATTATGGCTCCTGACAAAATTCAGACTACTCCTACTTGGGGACCTTAGTAAATGACACTACCATTGTGCCACAGAAAGTAGCCATATGTAGGGGTCAATTGAAAACATTAAATGACTTTCAAAAATTACTAGGGGACATTAATTGGATACGACCTGCTCAAGGAATTCCCACCTATGCCATGAGTAATCCATTTTCTATCCTTAGAGGAGATCCTAGTCTCCCTAGTCCTCAGCAATTAAAAAAGAAGCTGAGGCAGAGCTGCAGCTAATCAAAAAGCAAGCCCATAAAGCAAAATAAGTAGAATAGATCCAGAGAAGGCTCTAGATTTGCTAATTTTTTCAACTCAGCATTCACCTACTGGTGTTATTGTTCAAGAGGAAGATCTTGTAGAGTGGCTTTTTCTTCCACATACTAATCCAAAGACTCTAACTCCTTATTTGGATCAAATCACTACTATGATAGGAAATAAGAGAACTCAGATTGTTAAATTGCATGGATATGATCCTGGAAAAATTATTGTCCCTCTCATGAAGGCACAAATACAATGAGCTGTTATAAATAGTCTTACTTGGCAAATCCATTTAACTGACCTTGTGGGTGTTCTTGATAATCATTTTCCTAAAACAAAACTGTTTCAATTTTTGAAATTAACTGATTAGATTCTCCCTAAAATAACTAAATTTAAACCAATTGAAGGTGCTGAGAATGTTTTTACCAATGGGTCTAGTAATGGTAAAGCTTCTTATTCTGGCTCAATAGGTAAGGTTTTTCAGATCCCCTATACTTCAGCTCAAAAAGCAGAGCTTGTAGCTGTAATTGAGGTATTGACTGCTTTTAATATGCCTATTAATGTGATTTCTGATTCTTCATATGTGGTTCATTCTATACAGTTAGTTGAAAATGCTCAATTACAATTTCATACAGATGAATAACTGATGACTTTATTTACCCAATTGCAAGCAGCAATTAGGAGTAGAATGAACCCTTTTTACATTACTTGTATTAGGGCTCATACACCTCTTCCAGGACCTTGATTGCAGGGAATCAAATAGCTGATCACCTAGTTTCTACTGCAATATCTAATGCCAGACACTTCCACAATTTAACCCACATTAACGCCTCTGGTCTCAAATGCAGATACAGCATTACCTGGAAAGAAGCTAAAGCTATTAGCCAGCAATGCTCAACTTGCCAAATGGTGCATTTCTTATCTTTTACAGGAGGAGTTAATCCTCAAGGATTGGAACCTGATTCTCTTTGGCAAATGGACATCACACATATTCCCTTGTTTGGGAGACTAACTTATGTACATGCATGTGTGGACACCTTTTCTCACTTTGTCTGGGCTACATGCCAATCAGGAGGGTCTTCTGCCTTTGTTAAATATCACCTTTTGCAGTGTTTTGTGGTGATGGGCATTCCAGCTTCTATTGAAACAGATAATGCCCCAGGCTATGCTAGCCAAGCTCTGGCTACATTTTTCTCTATATGGAATATTAAACACATTACTAGTATCCCATATAACTCTCAAAGACAAGCCATAGTGGAAAGAATGAATCTCCCTGAAACAGCAGTTGCAAAAACAAAAAGGGGGAAACAGGGACTGTGGGACACCCTATATGCAACTGAATCTAGCATTATCGAACTTAAATTTTTTAAGCCTGCCTAAAGGCCAGATGTTATCAGCAGCTGAACATCATCTACAGAAACCAGCTGCAAAGACAGAAGCAGAACAACTGGTTTGGTGGAGAGATCTAATAACAAAAAAGTTGGGAAATAGGTAAAACAATAACTTGGGGTAGAGATTATGCTTGTGTTTCTCCAGGACCAAGTCAACAGCCAGTTTGGGTGCCATCGAGACATCTAAAGCCTTACTATGAGCTAGATATCCAGGAAGAGGTTTTTGGAGGATCCCAAAGACCCACCGGTGGCAGCCATGTCAAGACTGACACTGAGGAGGACCCCAACTGTCATGAGCAACATCCGCTGAATACAGCCACCTACCTGAGGACAGATCAAGAAGCTGTCACAGATGATGGAAGAAAACCTGAGGAAAGTGGGACAACCAGTCACAATGAGTAATTTAATGACAGCTATGATAGCGGTGATCACCATTACCATGAGTATTCCTTAAACAAGGGCTGACACAGAGAACAATTATACTTATTGGGCATATTTATCAATCTTGGCTGTCAATAATGCCTAGATGTAATCACTCTATGACAAGTTACACAGGCTTTCTGATCTCAGTATTTACCATAATAAATCTGCTCTTATAATTGAGGCATACCACCTTCAAAAACCTATTTGTAAATAGGAATGGACCTGGTCAGAAAAAAATGAATGTACTTGTTTGGGAAGATTGTATTGCAGAACAGGTATAGGTGCTGTGCAACAATTTCTATGGAATCATTATTGATTGGTCCTCTAAGGGGATGTTTAGTTTGAATTGCACCTCTCAGTCTGTGTGCCATGGCCACACTATGTTCAGCTGGTCTGAACGAAATGGTCAGATGGTAGAAACGGCAAGAAATACAGTAAGGGTTCCTATTATCTGGAAACATGGCAGTATAGTGGCACCTCAACCTCAAATGATATGACCCACTGTAGGAGCTAAACATAAGGATTTGTGGAAACTATTAATGGCTCTTAATAAGATCAAAATTTGGGAAAGAATGAAGAAACATCTAGGAGGACACTCTACAAACTTGTCTTTGGATGTTGCAAAATTAAAAGAACAAATATTTAAAGCATCCCAGGCACACCTGACCTTAATGCCAGGAGCTGGAGTGCTTGAAGGAGCTGCAGATGGATTAGCATCTAGTAATCCATTAAAATAAATAAAAACACTTGGAGGCTCTGTGATTTCAATGACGATTGTGTTATTAATCTGTGTTGTTTGTCTTTGTGTAGTCTGCAGATGTGGATCCTGACTCCTGTGAGAAGTAGCTCACCATGATAAAGCCACCTTTGCTTTTATCACATTGCAAAATGAAAAAGGGGGACACAATAGGAACAGACCCTCAAATCTAGCCATAAACTGGCCCCAAAACTGGCCATAAACAGAATCTCTGCAGCACTGTGACATGTTCGTGATGGCCATGATGCCCACACTGAAGGTTGTGGGTTTACCAGAATGAGGGCAAGGAACACCTGGCCCACCCCCAGCAGAAACCTGCTTAAGGTGTTCCTAAGCTACAAACAATAGCATGAGTGATTTGTGCCTTAAGAACATGTTCCTGCTGCAGATAACTAGCCAGAACACATCCCTTTTTTTCGGCTCATCTCTTCATTTTCTGTTTTACTTAATCTATAATCTATAAGAACAATACTTATCACTGGCTTGCTATCACTAAATATGTGGGTCAAACTCAGTTCGTGACTCCCAGCTCTGAGGCTGTGAGTCCCTAATTTCCCACTCCACATGCTATATTTCTGTGTGTGTCTTTAATTCCTCTAGTGCTGCTGGGTTAGGGTCTCCATGACCGAGATGGTCTCAGCATTTCCTAACTCATTTTATGAGGCCAGTATCATCCTGACACCAAAGCCTCACAGAGACACAACAACAAAAAAAAAGAATTTTAGGCCAACATCGATGTGAAAACCCTCAATAAAATATGGGCAAACCAAATCCAGCTGCACATCAAAAAGTTTATCCAACACAATGAAGTTGGCTTCATCTCTGAGATGCAAGACAGTTTCAACATTTGCAAATCAATAAACGTAATCCATCACATAAACAGAACCAACAACAAAAACCACATGATTACCTCAGTAGATGCAGAAAAGTCCTTCAACAAAATTCAACAGCCTTTCATGCTAAAAACTCTCAATAAACTAGGCATTGATGGAACATATCTCAAAATAATAAGAGCTATTCATGACAAACTCACAGCCAATATCCTACAGAATGTGTAAAAACTGGAAGCATTCCCTTTGGAAACTGGCACAAGACAAGGATGCCCTCTCTCACCGCTCATATTCAACATACTATAGGGCAATCAGGCAAGAGAAAGAAATAAAGGGTACTCAATTAGGAAAAGAGGAAGTCAAATTGTCTCTGTTTGCGGATGACATGATTGTATATTTAGAAAGCCCCATTGTCTCAGCCCAAAATCTCCTTAAGCTGATAAGCAACTTCAGCAAAGTCTCAGGATACAAAATCAATGTGTGAAAATCATAAGCATTCCTATACACCAAGAACAAACAAACAGAGAGCCAAATCATGAGTGAACTCTCATTCACAATTACTACAAAGGGAATAAAATAACTAGGAATCCAACTAACAAGGGATGTGAAGGACCTCTTGAAGGATAACCAGAAACCACTGATCAATGAAATGAAAGAGGACACAAACAAATGGAAGAATATTCCATGCTCATGGATAGGAAGAATCAATATTGTGAAAATGGCCATGCTGCTCAAGGTAATTTATAGATCCAACGCTACCCCCAACAAGCTACCACTGACTCTTCTCAGAATTGGAAAAAATGACTTTAAATTTCATATGAAACCAAAAAAGAGCCCTCATAGCCAAGACAATCCTAAGCCAAAAGAACAAAACTGGAGGCATTATGCTACCTGACTTCAAACTATACTACAAGGCTACAGTAACCAAAATAGCATGGTACTGGCACCAAAACAGAGATACAGACCAATGAAACAGAACAGAGGCCTCAGAAATAACACCACATATCTACAACCATCTGATCTTTGACAAACCTGACAAAAACAAGAAATGGGGAAAGGATTCCCTATTTAATCAATGGTGCTGGGAAAACTGGCTAGCCCTATGTAGAAAGTTGAAACTGGATCCCTTCCTTACACCTTATACAAAAATTAACTCAAGATGGATTAAAGACTTAAATGTAAAACCTAAAACCATAAAGACCCTAGAAGAAAACCCAGGTAATACCATTCAGGACATAGGCATGGGCAAAGACTTCCTGATTAAAACACCAAAAGCAATGGTAACAAAAGCCAAAATAGACAAATGGAATCTAATTAAACTAAAGAGCTTCTGCACAGCAAAAGAAACTACCATCAGAGTGAACAGGCAAACTACAGAATGGGAGAACATTTTTACAATCTACCCATCTGACAAAGGGCTAATATCCAGAATCCACAAAGAACTTAAACAAATTTACAAGAAAAAATCAAAAAACCCCATCAAAACATGGGCGAAGGAAATGAACAGAAACTTCTCAAAAGAAGACATTCATGCAGCCAACAGATACATGAAAAAATGCTCATCATCACTGGTCATCAGAGAAATGCAAATCAAAACCACAATGAGATAACATCTCATGCCAGTTAGAATGGTGATCATTAAAAAGTCAGGAAACAACAGATGCTGGAGAGGATGTGCAGAAATAGGAATACTTTTCCACTATAGATGGGAATGTAAATTGCTTCAACCATTGTGGAAGACAGTGTGGTGATTCCTCAGGATCTAGAACTAGAAATACCATTAGATCCAGTGATCCCATTACTGGGTATATACCCAAAGGATTATAAATCATGCTATTATAAAGACACATGCACATGTATGTTTATTGTGCCACTATTCACAATAGCAAAGACTCGGGACCAATCCAAATGTTCATCAATAATAGACTGGATTAAGAAAATGTGGCACATATACACCGTGGAATACTATGCAATCATAAAAAAGGATGAGCTCATGTCCTTTGCAGGGATGAATGAAGCTGGAAACCATCATTCTCAGCAAACTATCACAAGGACAGAAAACCGAACACTGCATGTTCTCACTCATATATGGGAGTTGAACAATGAACAAATGGACACAGGGAGGGAAACATCACACACTGGGGCCTGTTGAGGGTTGGAGAACTAGGGGAGGGATAGCATTAGGAGAAATACTTAATGTAAATGATGAGTTGCTGGGTGCAGCAAACCAACATGGCATATGTATAGCTATGTAACAAACCTGCACACTGTGCACATGTACCCTAGAACTTACAGTATAATAATATAAAAAAAAGAAAAAGAAGGAGGAGATAAGGCAAAGATTTCAAAAGCAAAAGACTCAAGAAGCTGTAAATACATAAATTCTGAATGTGGACTGTGTCATTATTATCCTCCTTACGTATGTGCTGTCACTGTTATTCTATACAATTTACTCATGAAGATGTCGTAGACTTTTGATCTTATTCTCTCAAAATCCCATTCTATCTATTAGGCTGAGAGTTTTTTTTTTTAACTCTTTCTAACAGCCTTCTCCTCACTCTTGAGGACTGAGTATTACTCACATATAAACTTGGCTTTCTAAGACAGTCTACGCTTTGCAGACTATAATAGGTGTGTCACACAGCATACTGAGGAAGATATTGAACATATGGCTTTTGTTGGAAATTTATATTCATTCCCAAATTTATATTCAAATTTATATTCATTCCCCAAACCTTCTATGCCTTCTCTCCCATCATAGTAGAAATTTAGTGACTATTTTTTCTTTCTTGTTTTCAAAAGCAGAGGGTATATCATTAAAATATTCAGTTTAATGTATTTAAGAATGATTAATCAAGATTATTTTTCTATTTCTTTCCTTTTTTAAAAAAAACCAAATTGTTTCATAAAATTTCCTATGCACTGTGTAATGATTTACTTTAGTTATATGACAATTGCCTGAAGAACAAGATTGCTTATCTCCTCTCACAGTGTCATTTGCCTAACTCAAATATCATTTGCACCTAGTAGGTAAAATGTGGCACCAGTGTTTCACAGCATCAACTATCTTAAAATGTCTATTATAAGAAATAATTACATTTTACTGACTTAAAATCATTCATAAATGCCCATAGATGATAGACTGGATAAAGAAAATGTGGTACATATACACCATGAAATATTGTGCAGCCATAAAAGGAACGAGATCATGTCCTTTGCAGGGACATGGATGGAGCTGGAAGCCGTCATCCTCAGCAAACTAACCCAGAAACAGAAAAGCAAACACCACATGTTCTCATTTATAAGTGGGAACTGATTGATGAGAACACATGGACACATGACAGGGAACAACACACACTGGGGCCTGTTGGTGGCTTGGGTCAGCGGAAGGAGAGGATCTGGAAAAGTTGCTAATGGATGCTGGGCTTAATACTCAAGAGATGGGTTGATCTGTGCAGCACACCACCATGGTACATGTTTACCTATGTAGCAGACCTGCACATATTACACATGTACCCCAGAACTTAAATTAAAAATTAAGGGAAAAAATCATTCATTATGCTAGATAGAATTATAGTCTTTTATAAAAGATACATTGTCTCTGGATATTAGAAGGGAAAATATAATAATGGATGAAATTATCTACCTCTCCAAAAAAATCCTTAAAAACTAGACTGCTTTTACTTCAAAAGGTTTTTTTATAAAGTTAATATCCTATCTTGAAATTTTTAAATAATCTTATCTTTTATGCATATAACAAATGCTTAGTCTATTAATGGTTTGATGTTATGATAACATATGCTCTTTGAAATCAAGAGATGAAAGACATTTAGCAGAGCACATTTTTATTATATTTCATTATTTTTGCATATAATGTTGTAATGACCACTTCTGCTAAGAATTTTTTGAGACACCAAAAAATAAAATATAAAAATAATAATAAGATGTGCTGAAGAGCTAAGCAGCATTCTTCTTTGTTTTTTTTCTACCTAACAATAAATTTGGAGATCATCCTATGCTGGTACATATGTCTACTCGTTCTTTTAAATAACTACTCACCATTACTTCATAGCATGGAGTGGTCATTAATGAACACTCATAGTTTTTCACTATTATAAATAATGTAGCAGTGAACAAAAAAAATGCATATATTTTTATACATGTGTATTTCTGCCAAAGAAATTTCTAGAAGTAGAATTGCTGATTCAAAGAACATATAGATTTTTGTTTTCATCGTTACTGCCAAATGTTTTATAATAAGGTCATATAAAGGTGAATAATATAAAAGTGCCGTAAAATATAACAAACATCATATTAAGTTCATTGCTAAGCTAGACAAAAAAGTAAGGAACTCCAAAGACAAAATGTGAAAGTGAGAGTCATAGATTAAAAGAGCACCCAAACTGAGTTTGCTGTGAAAAAACTGTAGTGACCTTCAAACTCTAGTGATCTTATAACTCTTTTTTTAGAGCTACATGGACCACAGGTAAAATCCAGGGCCCAGTCAAAGTAGGAATCAAATACAAAATCCCCCACATAAAGGTGGAACCCTCAAAGGCCTAGAGGTTCACAATAAGGGTGAACGAGAGATAAATCTTCAGCTGGAAACTTTCTTCTCTTGACTCTTATACTTGATAGAAGGCAAAACAAATTACCCAGATAATTTGTAAGAAGTTCTTCCTCATATAGATTTGGGTCCCAGGTTCACATTACCTGTACAATCCAAAAAACTGTCAAGTAGATTATTTAATTTATAGTCTAGGATAACGAGTGCCCCAGAGAACTAGCAGAAAGACATGAAAATCCTCTATGAAAGACTATAATTTCAAAGCAGCTCTCAAAGCATTTCCCAAAATAAAACTTCAAGGAAATTAATTTGTGTTCAACATCATCAGAAACATACATGGAGAATAAGCACCATGAGTGAGAGCCAGCAGAAAAAGACCAGACATCAAACTCAGATCGCAAATACTTCTGAGCATAAAATTTGTATGTTTAGTATGTAACAAGAAATAAATTGAGTCTTAAAACATAAGCAAGAAATATAAAATCTTAATAACAACCAAAGATTTGAAAAATAATGCAGTAGAACAACTAGAAACATAGAACTCAAGGATGACTGAAACAAAAGTATAGACACAGCTGAAAATAGAGCTATTGAACTGGAAGCAATCCAAGGAGCCACTTCCAGAATGCACTCCATGAAAACTAAGACATAAAAAAATATAGAAATTAAGACAGACAAATGATAAAATGATAAGATCTATCTTACAACCAACTTAAATTCCAGAGAGATAAAAGATTGATAATACTTAGACAAATATTCACAGAGATTATGATTGAGAATTTTCCAGAATTGTTGAAAGATGCTAAGTTTCATATTTAGAATGATTAAAGAATCTTAAGCTGGATAAATAAAAAGAAGTGAACATCTAGGCACACACATTGTTGTGAAACTACAGCACATCGGGCCGGGCACAGTGGCTCACGCCTATAATCTCAGCACTTTGGGAGGCCGAGGTGGGTGGATCATGAGGTCAGGAGATTGAGACCATCCTGGCTAACATGATGAAACACTGTCTCTACTAAAAATACAAAAAATTAGCTGGGTATTGTGGTGGGTGCCTGTAGTCCCAGCTACTTGGGAGGCTGAGGTAGGAGAATGGCGTGAACTTGGGAGGTGGAGCTTGTGGTGAGCAGAGATTGTGCCACTGCACTCCGGCATGAGTGACAGAGTGAGACTCCCCTCAAAAAAAAAGAAAAAAGAAAAAAGAAAAAAGAAACTACAGCACATCAAAGACAAAGAGAAGATCTTAGAAGCAGCTGGAGAAAAAAGGACAGTTTACTTATTAAAAAAAATAGTTGGACTAATGGATGATAGAACACAGTGGAATAACATTTTTGAGTCAACCTAAAATTCCATGTGCAAACTTAGAATTATATACCCACTGAAACCGACAAGAGTAAGAGTGATAGAACTCTTACTCTGGATATTAGTACATCCAGAATCTACAAAGAACTCAAACAAATCAGCAAGAAAAAACAATCCCATCAAAAAGTACACTAAGGACATCAGTAGACAATTCTCATAAGAAGATAAAATAATGTCCAACAAGCATATGGAAAAATGTTCAACATCACTAATTATCAGGGAAATGCAAATCAAAACCACAATACAATACCACCTCACTCCTGCAAGAATGGCCATAATCAAGAAATCAAAAAAGAATAGATGTTGGCATGGATGTAGTGAAAGGGGAACACTTTTACACTGTTGGTGGGAATGTAAACTAGTACAACCACTATGGAAACAGTGTAGAGATTCCTTAAAGAATTAATAGTAGGCCAGGTGCAGGGGTTCACACCTGTAATCCCAGCACTTTGGGAGTCTGAGGTGGGCAGATCACAAGCTCAAGAGATTGAGACCATCCTGGCCAGCATGGTGAACACTCCCAACCCTCGTCTCTACTAAAAATACAAAAATTAGCTGGGCGTGGTGGCACACGCCTGTAGTCCTAGCTACTCAGGAGGCTGAGGCAGGAAAATCACTTGAACCTGGGAGGCGGAGGTTGCAGTGAACTGAGATTGCGCCACTGCACTCCAGCCTGGGCAACAGAGTGAGATTCCATCTCAAAAAAAAAAAAAAAATGAATTAAAAGTAGATCTACCGTTTGATCCAGGCTTATTAGGTATTTAGCAAGAGGAAAAGAAGTCATTATATGAAAAAGATACTTGCACACACATGTTTATAGCAGCACAACTTGTAATTGCAAAAATATGGAAACAGCATAAAAATCTCATCAATCAACAAGTGGATAAAGAAAATGTGGTATATATGTACCATGGAATACTACCCAGTCATAAATATGAATGAAATTATGGCATTTGCAGCAACCTGGATGGAATTGGAGACTGTTATTCTAAGTCATGTAACTTAGGAAAGGAAAAGCATCATGTGTTCTCACTCACATGTGGTAGCTAAGCTATGAGGACGCAAAGGCATAAGAATGCTACGTTGGACTTCAGGGAATCGGGGAAAAGGTGGGGGGTGGTGAAGGATAAAAGACTACACATTGGGTACAGGGTACACTGCTTGGGTGATGGGTACACCAAAATCTCAGAAATCACCACTAAAGAGCTTATTCATGTAACCAAACAACACCTGCTTCCCAAAAACCTACGTAAATAAAAAAAATTTAAAACAAAACAAACAAACAAGCAAAAAACCTTTCATCCCCAACAGTCAAATGTAATGGACCTTGTTTGGATTCTGACTACTGCCCCCATAAAAATTAAACTTTTATTTAAAACCAAATCATAAATGATACTAAGAAAATATTAATTTTGTTAGGTGTAAATAATGGCATTGCAGACATAAGGAAGTTAATATTTTTAAAAGATGCATACTGAAGTATGTAAAGATGAAATGGCATGAGCAATGGGATGTGCTTTAAAATATTTCAGCAAAGAAAATGAAGGGATAGAAGCAAATGTTGCAAAATTATGATACTTGTTAAATCCGGGTGACCAGAATATGAAGGTTTATTCTATCACTCTATTTTGTGTGTTTGAAATTTTTATTAATAATTTTCTTTAATTCCAACCCCACTTCTCTTCCAAGAAGCATCTCAGTTGCCATTTAATCAGATGTAAACAGATGCCCGGACAAGGCTTTCTTACCTAGGTTAAGTTCCATTCATCTCCTTGTCTAGCCTAGCCAAGACCCCACACAAAAAATAACTTTCAACAAACACATTGGTCCCTAAATCTTTGCTCACCTTATTATGATAAGTTTACTGAGGATTAATTCATGAGGTACATTGATTGCTTTTCAGAAAGGTAAAACCAGGTGCATTGCATCCATTGATAGAGTTAAGTTCCATTCATCTCGTTGTGTAGCCTAGGCAAGACCCAATGCAAAAAAATAACATTTCAACAAACACACTGGTCTCTAAATCTTTGCTCACCTTATTATGATAAGTTTACTGAGGAGCAATTCATGAGGTACATTGATTGTTTTTCAGAAAGGTAAAACCAGGTACATTCCATCCGGTGACAGACAAGGTGCCCTTTTCACCACACCTCTGTCAACGTGGGGTTGGCATTTCTTTTTATAAAACCTCTTATAGGTGCAGTGCAGAAAGATAAACAGGATTCATCTTGTCCCAGCCAAGGGGAAAGGATGTCCAAGACAGTAGAACAGCCTCAGCAAGGCACAGAGGTGGGGAAATGTGTGATTTCTTTAGTTCTATGTGACCAATTCATTCATTTAATACATATTTGTTTGCCCAGAGCCTCTATAATTAAAAGAATTCAGCGAGATTAGCAGTTAAAGACTTATTAGTAGCTAATTGAGCCTTTCTTCCTGATAAAGTAAGAAGAAATGAAGGGGAATTGCTTTTTTTTTTTTTTAAGTTAACATGAAAGGAAGCATGAAAATGATTCTTCTGCAGACTTTCTGGACTATCTGCAATCTTGTGGAGGCCAGCCTGCATCTTCTCCCTTACTTCCAGGCCTTCACCACGGCAGTCTGATCACCAAAACTTTAGAAGTATATCGAGACCGATGACATCCAACACGTTCCTTTTATCCTGTTACCCTTTCAGAAAGTGTCATGGTTTAAAGTCCTTAGTGCAGCAGCAGATTCTCTAACAGGAATTAATAAACTCTTCCAGAAGAATTAAAAAAGCAGGCTCCCTTTTAATAGAGGCAGAGAAGGATGCATTCACTTTCCAATTGGGCTGAATTTCCAAAAACTTCAATAATTAGATCCCATTCTCCAGAAGTCATCATGCTTATCACGAGGAGAGTAATGCCTGTTCCAGGTTAATTGGACGGAAAGGATGTTTCCCTTCTGTAGTCACCGTAGTGAAATTATCCCTGCATTGCAAAGCCTCATTGCTCTGTGTTAGGTTTAAAGCCGGATTTCTCAACTAACAAACTGCTTTGCTGTGTTTAATACTCGAGTTGCTCTGACGTGCTCGTCTGCGGGTGTATTTGAACATGAAGGATTAGAAAGGACGAACAGCAAGTGATCACCGAGGCCAGGAGCCCGAGCCAGGGCAGGAAGGCGTCTTCCCACAGCAGCATTGCACTAGGAGGCTTTCTAGAGGGCGGTTTGAAATCGACGGACCTCGTGGGGAACTAAAGCAGGACCTCCGCGCACAGGAGCAGGTTTCCTGGCACTGCGCGCTCATGGGCCTGGTAGGCGCCCGCAGCCCAGGACGCTGAAACTCCCGCCCCACGCGGCGAGCTGACCTTCCCGGGCGACGCCAGCTGGGCGCCTGGGGCAGGCACCACGGAAAACAACTTAAAATCGGAATTCTGGATTCTGGGATTTGAGTTTTCAAAGTCGTTTTCAAGAAATTCATATTCTTCCTAGAAAGGGAAAAATGCAGTAATACCCCCCTTAAAAGCCAGAGTCTTCAAAAGCAATGTTGTTTTTCAAAAAAATAACCCCTGCTTTGCTTACTCCACACGTGTGTTGATACAGACGGATAAATATATAATAATGGGTACTTGCTTCACGTTTAAATGCGCTATCACACATAATCTCTCATCCTTTGGGATTATTACAATCTCTCATCCTTTGGGGAAGATAAAAGGCAAATTTCCAAAGGAGCTTTAAATAGCAAATGGGCTATATTGCATTATAGTAATATATTGTAATATACGGCACATATAATACTATGTAATATACAGATAAATGTATGCATAAGGACAGAGATACAGTGCCCTCTACTGGATCAAAGTGAACTTGATGAACCTTGCCTTTGGAATAGTTAATTTAACAGCCCTTCAAAGTGGCTATCAACACCAGAATACAAGCCTTAACGCTAGATGATTCTTCACATCAGGTAATTCTCCTCTGGTTTGCACTAGTAGCAAGCAAAACGCTCTTACATTGTTTTCCAGTCATCCATGTTTAACAGGATTATTCAAATTGACTCCACAAATATCCTATCAGTAAAGGGACATTTGACTGATTAATTTGTTGGAGCCATCTAAGCAATCCAGACTCTGCAGTTCCCAAACTGAAAACAAACTTTCTGTATTGTGTCCTATCTGGGCAAATCCAACGTAATTAAAAAAAACAGACAGACAGGAGTTCAAGCACAGTACCCATGCTCAAACGGTTGAGCAATTCAAGACATCAGGCAAATTAAGAAGTATTATTTTAAAAGCAGCATTATAGCAATGACTTAAATAATACAGAAATTATCATCCTGAATAATTTGTTCTTAAGTAATACAAAAACTCCATAGGACATACACATATGCTCCCAAATAAGCTGGTAATCGAAGGTCTTATGTGGATTCCCAAAATTTTGGAATAGGGATTCTGTGGTATAGAAAATGATTTTAAATAATAATAGGAAATTTAAATAACAGGTAATTTTAAAATATTAATAGTTTCCAAAATTCCACACACTTCAATGTAATGTGTGTGTGGCACTGAGGGACAGTTGGACACCTGGAAAATGGCTACCATTGCACTGTAAGGGTCCTCTCTGCATAGCACTAAAAATGTCAGTGTTTCATTTTACTAAGGAGACTTTGCCTTTCCTTTGTGTTGATCTGTATCTCATCTCCTGGCCACCAAATACAAAGACCCACTATGTTAACCTTCCACAGATTTTCAGAAACTGGACAGAGCCTATTATAGAAGTTTTGACACAGCCAAAGTAAGCCAGCTGGGAAATCAGATGCCTGTCTCCTTGATGCAGGAAATTCAAAGAGAAGATGTCAGGTTGATCACAATCTCATCCCAACCTCTGCTGCAAAGAAGCACAGAAAAGGAATTTTCTAGAGCCTCTCAGCCATCCCGATAATTAACATGGAAATTTGTGAATCATTCCTGGCAGAAGAAACATGGCTGGCGGTGAGGCCCACCTGCTCTGCCCGGGTTTCCCAGGGGAGGCTCAGGTAGTAGTATGGGGCATTTTAGCTCTACAACTCAACCATTGTGTGAAAATGTTGACTCTCCCATGGAGCTCACTCCTGTCCAAGGTAGAATATCGTGAGGAAAGGCCACCAACCCCTCCCTGGGCAGTGGTTCTCATAGTGTAGTAAATATGGGGGCCCCCTAGGAGCTGTGGAAAATCTGGAGTCCACACCTGCTCCTGAGATTCTGGTTCAGTGGGTCTTGGAAAGAGCCCAAGAATCTGCATTTTAACAAGCCACTAGCATCATCTGGTGCAGGTAATCCATGGACCACACTTTAGAAACTGCCTGAAGAAGTGAAGAAGCATATTTGGCCAAATACACTGACATCTTAAGACCTTCTCTTTATGAGCATCCATTTTCTACTGAGATCCTCATGGAATAAAAACTCCTTTGTCCTGATTTCTGTCCGTGCCTAAATAGTATTATAATAAATGTAGCTATTACTTTGAAATTCAACCAGATGACAGTATACAGGACCTTCTGCCAGTGTAGACACCCCCGGGACACTTTGTGATCCCAGACTAGCCCCTGCCATGCTTTTTATTTTCTCCATTGCTCTAGGCCTGGATTTTCTGCTCGTGTCTTCAAAGGACCTTCACTGATTCTTTCCGACCAGACTCTTCTCTCTGCAGCACTGCAGAATATGCAGTCTCATTGCTTTCTCCCACCTACCCTGTCTCAAGAAGTGCACAAGACATTTGAGGGTTTCCTTGAAGCTTTACTATAAACAATGAGGAAAGGGACAAGAGGAAAATAAACATGAACAGAGAATTAAAGAGAAGTCTCACAGTCTTATGCAAAAGTTATTCCCAAATTCCAGTTTCCCTTTTAGCAGCTATTGACTCTACAGTAATAATGCCTGTTTTATTCCTTCTCTCCATGTTTCTTTTCTTTCTTCTTCCTTCCTTCCTTTCTTTCTCTTCCCTCTCTCTCTTTCTCCCTTGCACAAACTTGCACTGGGCATAACACATAGTGGTCCTGATGGTAGAATCCACAGTCAACAGTGAGTCAAAGTTCTATAAAACACCAAAGAATGGAGGCTTCCAGGTGAGATTTCACTAAGAGCTAGTATTAGAAGAGTCTGGGAGAAGAGTTGATTGAGCAAATTGTGGGGAAAATGAATTTCCAACAGCAGAGAGAACCGCCACATACAAACCACAGACAAATCAAACATATCACATTCTGGGAACCCAGTAGTTCAGCAGAGTTGGAACATAGAGTACATTGGAAAATCCTGGAAATTACACTGGAATGGTAGGCGCGGTCAGCTCCCGAAGGGCCACCTGGACTCCAGTAATGAGTGGGGATTTAGATGATAAACCATATGGCTTTTCATAGCCTATGCAGTTGGCACTTTTATAAATCTAATAATTTAAGGTCCATGCAAATGATGGAGGAGGCAGGGTTAGTAATAACCATACCAGCATAGGAGGCATAAACCTTGGCTGTCTTGGGGCAAACCAGATGACCACTCTATCCATAGGGTGTTAAGCCTTGGGTAATCAGGTTCCTTGATTCATATCTTCCTCCTCTTGGTGAGAAAGCCTTCATGTTAAGGATTTCATCCACTTTAGCAGCTAAATACCATCAGGAAAAATACTTCAGGGAAAATCCCTGAAGCGCTGTCTTCGAGTTCTTTTTTCTTCACAAGGAAAGGCTCTCCTAGGCATTTTCTTGATTTAAAAGATAATAGCTTCTTGAATAGACGGTTGGAATGTTTCAATATATGATTGATGATACTGACCGCTATGTGACTTCCTTAATCCTTATTTTTAAAATTCTTCAATAGTGAACAAGAGAGCTTGAGTCCCTACGTGATTTTAAAGATGCAAGGTATGTGACTTCTTAAATATGAAGAATGCCTTATATGTTTTTGAAAATTGGCTGCATTTTATATTAAAACAGCATTCTTCAATAGACTGCATTATCTTGGGAATCTAATAGTATTCACCCAATGCTATCAATATCATCATGACAGTCTGACTCCTAAATTAATTTAAGGAGCCAGTAAGAGGGATGGGTTAGTTCTCGGATCTGCTTCCCTTGGCTGGTGGGGCTGCAGAAGCTGCCTGCATCCTTCTTGGACTGGAAGGGTGCATATGACCTTCCAGCTGTCACATGGGCTCAGTCATTTTTCTGCTCATGAACAACAAGAAAAAAAAATCACAAATTAAACAAGCGTTTGGTATCGCTCCAGGGTTTAGAATGAAATATCTTTATCCAAGGACTAACAAGTCTCAGTGGCAGACATATTGTGATGTTATTTCCCTTTCAAAGCTCTTAATCCTTTTTTCCCAGTGAGGCAGATGTGTACTAAATGAACATTAGCCGGGTCCCACTCAGGGCCACATCAACGAGGAGTTCAGCTCTGGTAATGAGAAAATACAACCTCCTCTGGATTTCTCTACAAAGGTCACTTTGTCCTGCTCTGACAAATCATTTTCATGCGGCTAATAATAAGAAGTGCTCTAGAACCATGATTCACAAACTGGAGATTGTATTAGCCTGTGTTCACTAGTCCTGTGGGGGGACCTGAGATTCAATATTTCTTGAACTCCCGACCTTAGGCAATCCACCAGCCTCAGCGTCTCAAAATGCTGGGATTACAGGCATGAGCCACCACACCCGGCCGTGAGATTCGATATTTCTAAGAAGCTTCTGGATTATGCCAATGCTGCAGATCCACAGACCACATTTTGAGTCCCAAGGGTCTCGAATATATTCAGAAACAAACTCATCAGTGTTTCTGAGATTTTTCAGTGGTAACAGAGACATCAATCCAGAAAGATGAAGATGTTGAATCAGTCCAGAATATCTGAGATGAGTGGTTCTTTCCCTGCATGCAGTGTCTCTTAGAACCAGATGCGGTTTACGAATCATCACAATTTCTTACACAATTGTTTGGGCAAACCTTACTTTGGATCCTCAGGTAACACAGGGCTTGATCTCTGGTGTTACTGTTGCTCATATTCTGTATGCCTTTCCCCTTCCATGGTGCCCATTCTCCTTTCCCTTTCCCATCCCTCCCCTCAAGCTGACTTTCCACCTTCATCCACATCAAGTACTTCTCAATCCTGTTCCTCAATTCCCTTGCCCCTAAAAAAATTCTTTCAGGAGAAAACTCTGACCAATTCATCTTCATATGCACAATCACAGCTTAATGAGGTGTCAGCCGAAGCTAAAAGGATGGCTGTCTAGAGGCAGAATTCCAAATACCAGCCAGGGGCAGGAAAATAACACAGAAGCATTAAGGTCTTTCCAGCAGTGGTCTGGATCCACCCCAGTGTACTTGAGTCTACACGCAGACCCCACTATGGCCTTGGTTTTCTCAGCCCCACCCCAGACAGAGCCTCTGTCTCCAGAGTGGTCCTAGACCCTGACTTAGGGCGACCACAGTCTACACAGGCCCCTGACCAACACCTCAGAATTGGTTTTATGCAGGCATCTGATACCCTGTTGGGTATTGCATTCCTGTTATTTAATTCAAATTATCTAAATGGGAAGTTCTAATCTCAAATTTATTCATTCATATTTACAGAGGCAATGGAGCTGGAAAACCCCCTAAGCGAAATCTTCTAACCGCTTTAGAACATCAGATTCTGCTACAGCAGAAGGCAGGAGAGCCCTCTATGTATTCCTCATTGTCAGGTGCAGTACTTGTGTCAAATGTCGGCAAGTGAGGAGAGACAGGAATAGATGGCAGACCTTGGTTTCCTCACCTCCCTCCTCTCTCTGTGTCCTCAAGAGCACCGCTACCTACTAGCTCAACAGAAAAATACAATGGTTCTTGCATCACCTGGGATTAATTTCTGAGGTTCAACCTCTGGGCCTGGGTCACTGGGACCATGCTAGGAAAAGTCATTGCTATAGGTTGCTCAATCTGTCCACCATGTCATTTATGAGGTAAAGAAAATATTGAATTAAGATACCAGGACTATGAATCCAGATGCCCAGCCGGTGAAAAGACCAGTAATGAGAAAACAGAGCTGACCTCTTCCAGCAAAGCTAGAAAGTGGCAGGGGAATGTAAGAAGCAGCTGCTCAATTTTGGCAGCTGCAGTGAAGGACAATGTTATGGAATGTCAAAAAGTGGTATATTTCATTGCAGCTCCTCCACTGGCCTTTAATGATTCAGGAGCAGAGCCATCTTTAACGACACTTGGCTTGCTATCTGGTTTAAAGACAAATAAAATGTCCTCATTCCATCAGTCCTTCCAGAGAAGGAAAATTCAAAAAACTGGAGAGAAAAGGATCATGGTCAAAATCTGTGCTTCTCATGTACCACTTGTATACTGGTTTGTTACCTGGGAGGACCTGGGACACACTCCTCTCCTCCACCTTTACCTGTGAAATGATTTTCTACTTTGCTTTGAGAACCTCCACTGAGATATTTTCAGATCCCATTTCTCCCTTGGTATCTAAATACTCCAAATAATATGGATCATAATTTGAGGATATTTTAGTAAGTCAAAACTGAGAGAATTTTTACAACCACTAGCCCCATCTAGGAACTTGTTAATTCAACCATGAACAAACTTCATCATCAATTGTGGCATATTCACTTAAATGAGCTCTGTCCTTAAAAGTGTCCTCATCACAAAAGTCATTAAATGCAGTGTATGAAAATGTTTTCTCCTAGTACAGCTCTGTGTACATAGCACGACTAAAGAGGAGGATGTGATGATTATTGTATTTGATCAAAGTGAATCAACTAATATTGTTAAATAAGTCAACACAAACTTTGCAACTTATAACTTTTCCTGAAGGTTTGCCGGACCTAGGTTCAACAGAAAAATCTCAAAGTTTCTTTAATTGACAGCATTTCTGTTATTACAACACTGTATATCATGTGTCATGAACAAAGGATTATATTATACAAAATCCATAATTTTCCCTCAAGATGCTGAGATTTTGAGGCACTTGGCTTGTCAACATCAATTCTGAGGTGCATCACATATACTTTATCACATTTGACTAATAAAGTACTTGAGTTTTTAAACAATTTGCCTTTTATTTTTGCCACTTGAGGCTAAAGCAAATTCAAGATTACTCCTAATATGCCATCACTGTCTTTCACATTCCTTCTGAATTGTCTTGAGAGAGAGAGAAGGAGAGGAAGGTGATCATGGAGAAATGACAACTGAGTCAATACCGTGCATAATCAATGAGAAACAACCATTGTAAATGCCATCAATTGCGTTTAAATGGGCTCCTGTAACCACCCGTTTCATTCATGAGGGGATCTCCCACAGTGTTCCCAGCTGGTATACCCCAAAGGCAAGCCAGCTGTGGAGCTGTTCTTATAGCCCACCCACTCTGAGGAAAAGTTAGACCACGCGCCATGAAAGCCACTTACCCCAGCTGAGCAGATGAAGGGTGAGACATCCACCAGGAAGTCGGACAGTGATCCACATAATTGCTGGCCGAAACTACACAATCTTCCCAAACTAACCAGTGTGGATTTTAACTGTAAGAATGCAAACACAAAATAAAATATTTGAGTAAGCTAAACAATTGGTTCTCACCAAAATGAAATTAAAGCCAAAAAGGACAGAACTTCTGACGTATTCCATTTTGAATCCTCAGTGAGATTTGACAAGTTTGGGAAGACAAAATCGGATCAGCAAAGGAACAATATGAGAACAAGAAAGAACTCTCAGGAATAAAAAATAAAATAAAAAACAGATGGTAGGATTTTTCCAGCTAGAAAAATTCATAAGAATTAGCTGGAAAACTTCTAAAAACCGTACATTTTGGTAAGTTGTTGAGTTAAGAGATAATTTTAGAGTTCTTTAATCTTCCTGAATCCTCCATAAAAACAAAAAATAGGATCACAAAACCAAAAATCCACAGATAACATCTACAACAAAATGCGAGGAGATGTCATTCCCAAGAACCTCAAACAGGAACAGGTGGGGACAAATACAGACAGCCACAAGATCCATGTGGTATTAGCAACCCTGCAGAAGTGAGCAGAGGGAGACAATATAGTGTCTGTCAGCCTTGAGAACAGAAGAACCTCACAATCACCAAGAACTTTACGTTAAGGCAAACTGACCTTCAAACAGGAAGTCTGCAGAGAAGTAGCATGGACATGCAAGAACTCAGAGAATATGTTTCCATGAGCCCTTCTTGGAAATCCACAGAAGAACAAGCTACAACCAACCAAAATGACTAGAGAGACCTTGATAATAAATTGGAAGGAATACAGGTAACAGAAGAACATGTTAAATGACACCACAGGATTCAAAGAGAAAAAACAGAATATGGGGAACTCCAGAGAAAAAAAGACCTGAATTCTTCAACAATAACAACAAGCAGAAAAAGGGAGGACAAGGTTAAAAAACATGTATGAGACATCAAACAGTTACAATGCATGGAATTTATTTATATTCTTATTCAAAGGAACTGCTAAAAAGTAATGTAAAGATATTTGGGAAATATGAACCCTAGATATTTAATGAAATGAAGGGATTGTTGTTAGTATTACTTAAGTGTTAGAATGGTATTGTAGTTATGCTTTTTAAGAAAGAATCTACATCTTTTAGAAATTTATACTGAAATATGATATCTAGTCATTGCTTCAAAATAACCTGGAGTTGGTGGGAGACATGCACAGGGTAGAGATGGTGTGGGATTGGCTTCAGGGTGATGGGTGCTGGGCTGGGTGTTTGGAGCATGGAGATTTGTCATATCTTCCCTTAGTTCCGTGTATGTTTGGAATTTTCTATAATGAGAGCTAAAACAAAACAAAAATAGACAAATTTATAAAAATCAGTAGCAAACTTTATTCCAGAAAGAATCAATTAGGTATACTGAGGAGAAAAAGCGGCAACAAAAAATACATAAAATACCTAGAAATTAACTTTAAAGATGTAAAAAAAAAAAAGGAAATCACAAAACTTGACAGAAAAACATAGAAGAGCTTAATCAATAAAGAGACAGCATTTGATGCTCCAAATGGAAAGTCAATATTTGAAGATATTGATCCACAAGTTTATATATATATTTAGTGCAATGTTAATCAACATTTTAACTTTTTTTGAACTTGATTAATTAGTTATAAAGTTCACCCATAAAGTAAAAGATAAGAAAATAATGAAGAAATGTTTGAAAATAATTAAGAAGAAAGGGTATTTGCCTTACCAGTTAACAAAATACACTAAAATACTGGCGAGATTAAAACAGTACAATACTATTCTGGCCCAGACAAATCAATCAATATAACATAATAGAGATTTTGGAAACAGCCATGGGTGTTTATAAGAAGTTATTATAGGGTAAAATGGCATTTCAAATCAATGGGGAAAACATGGATTATCCAAGAAGCACTGCTGGGACAACTGGATCTCTATTTTAAAAAGAATGAATGTTTGATTCAAACTTTGTGAAAACAGTTGCCAGACTGATCAAAAACGTAAAAATTGAAACCATCACTATATAAGAAATATGAGGAATTATTTTTTATCATTTAAAAAGAAAGCATTCTTATCAAGATGTTCTACAGCTGTAGAGAGGGATAAAGATCACAGTGTTCTGAAATGGAAAGAACTCCAAAATATACTATTAAATGAAAAACACCAAGGTACAGAATGTGTGTATAGTCTTCTACCTTTTGTGTATATAAAAGGAGAAAAAATAGACACCTATTTTTATGTTTGTGTCTGTACACAAAAGTAAACTCTGGAAAGTACATAAGCCACTAACAATAGTGGTACCTGTCACCATTGATTGAGGGGGCACTGGATGGATGGGCACAGAGGTAGGAATGAGATTTTCCATTCCAAAACTCTTGTGTTCTTTTTTCAATTTTTTAATTAAGTGAATGTACTGCTCATTTTAAAAGTTAGAAAAGTAAATTTGAGTTTAAAAATTAAAACATTTGGCCAGGCATGGTGGCTCATGCCTGTAATCTCAGTACTTTGGGAAGCCAAGGTGGGCGGATCGCGAGGTCAGGAGATCGAGACCATCCTGGGTAACACGGTGAAACCCCATCTCTACTAAAAATACAGAAAATTAGCCGGGCATGGTGGCGGGCGCCTGTAGTCCCAGCTACTCGGGAAGCTGAGGCAGGAGAATGGGGTGAGCCCAGGAGGCAGAGCTTGCAGTGAGCCAAGATAGTGCCACTGCACCCTAGCCTTGGTGACAGAGTGAGACTCTGTCTCAAAATAAATAAATTAATTAATTAATTAAAGCATTTTCCCTATAACAGATATTATAAGCAAATTAAATTGAATAGACAAATGAGAGAACAGGGAAATGTTTATCACCTGGATGACAGAGTTAAACTCCTTACTATACATAAAGCTGTTTAAACTAAAGAGAGGAAAAAAAAAAACACCAGAATAGAAAAGCAAGAAATACATGTAAATGAATAATTTACTCCCCATCCCATAAAAAGCAACCTCCAATATGCTTAAAGCCTTAGAGAAATTCAAAGTCAAATAGTACATATGTTTGCCTTTCAAATCAGCAATATCAGTAATACCTAACATTGGTGAGAATGCAAGCAAAATGGTACTTCACATAGGTGGTGGTGGTGATATAAATTGGTATTATCTGCTCTGACAACCTATGACCCCACCATCTCTGCTAAGCTGCTTCTGCTAAGTTAGTAATGACTCCCACATCACTAATTCGGGACCACTTTTCAGCATGTGTCCTTCTTGCCACACCTTCCTTGCTTTGGCTTATATGACCCCATAGTTCCATTCATTTGTGTGTTAAAAATGTATGTTACTGAAATTGTGCTAAGCCTTAGAGGTAAAATAGTGAGTAAAAACAAACCTGGTCCGTAACCACAGGGAGCTTGCAAATCTACAGGTTTTCCCTCTCTCTGGCTTCTCTTTCCCAGCCTCCCTCATTTGTCTCCACCCAGCCTTTAAGTCCTGGAGCTCCCCCAGGCCCAGCCCCCTTCTCATTTAGTCTCTCCATGAGAGGGGATCACTACCTTAGCCTGCCCCACCAATTTGCATCTAATACACCACTGAGCTGTACTCCAGAGTGGGATGTATTCACTCGGCTATTCCACAGGTGCTGCCAATTCAAGAGTCAAAGTGAATTCGTGGTGTCACTGCCTCCCCCAACAAGATTCCCCATCATTCCCTCGCTCAGCAAACAAATCCCTCTTTAGTCCACCATGCCTGCCAGAACCCTCCAAGTCATTCTCCACACCTTTCTCTTCCCTACACTCATGACCAGCCAACAGCCAGGTGGTTTCTGTTCCATCTTTTAAATATATCTTGAATCCACCCACTTCTCTCCACCTCCACCACCACCTCCCTGGTCTAAGCTACCATCATTCTCTACAATGGAAATGGCGATGGCTCTGTGTTGTGCTTCAAACTTGTTCTTGGCCCCTTTCCATCCATTCGTCACACTGCAGCCACCATGGTCTTTCTGAATGCAAATGTGGTCATATCACTTCTCTGATTAAAGTCTTCCCAGTGCTTCCTATTGCCCTTAGGATCAAGTCCACAGTAACCAGGACCTGCACTAGTTGGCCCCTCTCTGCCTTAGTGGTTTCCTGTGAAAGTCCTCTGCTTGGCAGTGATTAGAGGGATGTGGTAGATCTGTGTGCACGGACATGGAACGATATCCATGCTGTATTATTATGTTGTAAAAGCGGGTTACAGGGTGATCTCATTTTAAGTATACAGATATCTTTTAAAATTTATATATATATAAATATATATATGGAATGAGGGCTATATATACACACATATATATAATGGAATACTGGAGGCTCTCATTCAATATATGTATTATATATGGAATATATTATATATATATGGAATAGTGTTTTATTTGTAGACTGTGATCATGTAGGGGAGAAGTCAACTTTCTCTATTTTATACTTTGCCTTTAGATTATACAATACACATGTATGAGTTTATAATAAAAACACAAAAACATTTGATTCCATTTAAAAATTTCTTTGGGAATGATGCATTTTTATAGTACTAGTGCTTCTAAGTTGTGATTTTATAGTTAATTTTGCTTTATTTCTTAGTTGACCTAAGTAAGGATGCACCAGTAGGTAAAGAAGCATGATTGATAGGCACATCCAGGGCTTCAGTGCACGTAAGTAAGAAGGATGCTACCAGCATGCTGCTTAGCACATCCCAACTCTCATTTCAAAATCAAAGGTAGACAGAATGATTATCAAATGAAATCAGCAATAATATTATTCATAGTAATAAGTGTATGTTGAAAATCAATAAATCTGCATGTTGTAATTTTTGTATGAAATAAATTTCGTTTGTGTTCATTATTTAACAGCATATACTTTCTAGCTGGTTAACATTACTTTTGGAGTGACAGTCTGGAAGCATCAAGTCCCTTTCTATAAGTTCAATCATTTTTTTGAAATTGGATAAGCCATATTTTCTTTGTAGAAGGACAAGTTTTGAGACTTCCAAAAGGGCTGATTCATTACTCACACGCTTATAAAATATATTTTATGAATACCATAAAAATTGTAATGTTATTTGCTCTACTTCTCTACAACATTTTGTGGGGATTCATAAAGATTCAGAAATAGGCATGGCAAGGTGTGGTGCCTGAGAACACCAGCCCTCATGTGTACGGAAGCAGGAGAGGGGAAAAGGCTCAGAACTGCTGCTGGTCCCACAAACGGAGGTCAGAGCCATACATTTGGCATCGCACACAGCCTTATTCCCAGCTCCACTGTTGGGTTCTCCAGCTCCCTGTCCTCCATCAGAATGTAGTTGTAATGCCAACATTGCTAGACCAAAGCTCTTACTTCAAAGCTCCTCAAATCAAAGACATATGAGATGACTACGGACATAGGGGAGTTGTGCCCTCGACCCAACCTTTATCAGGAATCTGCTGATAGAGCAGCTCCCTATAGATACACTGGAAAATGCTCCATGGCTGTTTCCTGTTCCAATCTGCTATCACTATCACTTGTCACCTGTCTGAATATCTGCAGTGATGACAATGAGTTTCTTGATTGGAAATTACCACAAATACTAAGTAATGCGACTCCAGAGTTTAGGAAGGGCACAGTGTCATTTTTAAAAGTCTCTGCCTGCTAGTATTAAAAAGAAGTTCATGAAATAAACTTAACACATTAAGCACTGTGTTTTCTCACAGCTGTATCACTTCTCAGCTAGAATTCCATTCCATCTGAAAATGTCACGGGCAATTGCTTTGCTACCAACACAATCTATTTTCCATCTCCTCCAGCTGCTTATGGCTCCTGAGAGAGAATGGCATGGGAGAAGATATGTTGTTTTTATTTCCATGTTTGTTGTTTAAAAAAAAAAAAAATGAGGCCATTTCAAATGGTAATGGTCGGCCGGTGGGGGGGATCTGTTCGTTTGTTGGGGATTTATTTATTTATTGGTTGCTATTTTATTCTTTCTCTTAGCTCCTCTTTGACACACAAGGTTTGCGTGTACTGGAGTCAGCACTCTGAGGTTGTGCCCGCTCTGTGGGGTGCGTGGACCCCAATCAGCAGTACTCTGAACACAAATGCAAATGAGTGTCCTCCAGATTTAGGATTTGATCTGCACCAGAACCATTCTAGATTCCGTTTTTCTCTTCCTTGTTCTTCATTCCCTTGCCTGGCTCCACTCTTTGATGATAATCTCTGAATGTTCTCAAGTATTTTGGTCATTGACATGGGCTGGGAGTTAGCAGGTGGCTCCTGGGTGTCATGGTAGCATAGACGTAGTTGAGGGGACACCATGCCATGTGTCTCAGCCCCCCACTCTGCAATGGATCTACCCCTAGGGTTTTATGCACCCCAACCAGCTTGACCCCACGCATCCCCCAAGTGGTCTTTGTTGGCAAGATATCCAGTCTCCTCATGGGTGGATGGATAAAAATCCCAATTCTGAACCTCTTCCACATTTCCTTACCTCTAAAATACATTAGGCTCACCCAGGACTGAAATGTAAAACCTACACCCTCAGCCCCCAGAGGTGTTCATTACAGGGCCCAAAACACACACCGTTCCCTCTACCCCAGGCTACTTCCAGTTTGTGTTGGCTGTATGGACTCGTATAAGCCCAGGGTTGCCATAAGTGAGCCTAGAATACCTAGAACCAGCCCAGAGTATGGGGGTGTGGTTAAGGATATTGGTCATCACTGTGTACTTCCCCTCTCGTCTCTGGGGCCGTGGCAATACAGAACGGCTTGTCTCCTTACACTTCGGAGGATAAGATAAAACACAACCTTCACATACCTCCCACCTGTGCTGCCCACCTGGCTCATTCAGATCCTGATCAGTGTAGATGGCTCAGCAACAGCCCCTTGGCCTTTCTATCTCAAGGGCACAGGGAAGGAGCTGTTACATGGTTTTAAAAATGTGTGGCCACTGCATTTCCCAGTCCTCAGTTTCTCCATCTGAGAAATAAAACAAGGAAATTAGAATAAATGGTCTTTTACGTCATTCCAGCACCAACGTTATAGACCAGATCTGGGTGGTGACGATGTATGTGATGCGGTTCCATTTCTGGAAACCTCCTGGGTATTGTGCAAACTGATCAAACCAGCTCTTTGCATCTTGAATCCCAGCTCTATTACAACACCGTAACAAGTGAACAATCTCTATTATTAGAATTTTCTGCTACATATCTCTAATGCTAAGTTAACAGATGTTCATACTTTCCAACTTGAAGCATTGCAAAATCTTGATATTGATACTGTCAGAGGGAAAAATAAATTTGGTTTCATTTTTGACAGACCTGAATATAGTCTTTGGAAAATCACTTCCGTCCTCTCTCTCTCTGTCTTATCAGAACATTATATTCTACCATTCCGGAAAACAGTTTACCACAAATAAGTTAACCTGTACTTCTGTCGGTGATACAAAGAGAACATTCTGGCACTCTGGACTTACATTTTTAAGACGACATTTTGTTAATATTAATTTCCTTAGCAAATGTCAAAAATTATTAAACATTCATTAGAAACTTATGTCGATCCTTTGCTAGAAACTGATCTTAGTA
The DNA here is from genome assembly GCF_024542745.1 of Macaca thibetana thibetana. NCBI lineage: Eukaryota > Metazoa > Chordata > Mammalia > Primates > Cercopithecidae > Macaca > Macaca thibetana. The sequence goes on along the minus strand of NC_065581.1, from coordinate 5,964,517 downwards.
AGTTTATAATCTTCACATTGGAAATACTAAAATATGACCTATCTTTTCCAAATGTGAACAAAGTACAAAAAAAGGAGGAAAACTGCCAGAGGTTACAATGGCCCTGAAGACTCAAGTCAGAGGGGGCACTAGTAAGAAAACTGTAGAAAGGCCTTCATGTTGCCCCATATGTGTGCATTGATCAGAGGCTGAGACGTGCAGCCCCGACGTTGACAGCCTCATGACTGCCCAGCTTCACAATCCTATCAAGCCGAGCTGGCTTTAGTTTAAGTATGGTCCCAAATGAGTCAGGCTTTTGTATGCCTGTATCAGTCAGTCATTGGCTACAGCAGACTACCTGACTGGGAGAGTGGGTCTAACCTCCCAATGCCTGTGAGCAAGAGGCTCCTGTTAATAGAGGGGGACTCGCCAAAAAGCTACAGCTGTGTGCTTCCAGTAGACAACATTCACAGCAGCTGTGGATTGCTGCCCAGCGAAGGTGATGTGGCACCTGCCTGGCGAAGGTGATGTGGGCAGGGTGCCAACAGCATCTACTCCAGAGCTGTAGCCTAAAACAGTCTCTGGTGCTAGGGGAAGAGAGAGATAGTTATCCCCAAAGCCAAATCAAACATTTTGCTCAGGAAAATGGGAGACCCTGAACACTTCCCAATTCGGAATTTTCAGAGGGCATTTTTTTATGTGTATACAAGGAAAGTAACAAGAAATTGCCATGCTCCAAAGCTACCAAATTTACCCATTGGTTTATTGATTCAGGAAAAATGTATTGAATGCCTAGTATTTGCTAGGCTAGACTCTGGAGCTACATGCATAAAGAAGTGTTGTGCCTGGCCTTAAGTTGCTCACTATGTAGTGATGAGGACAGGCATTTGGACAGATGATAATAGCTGAGTTAGGAGCTGTATAATTAAGGTAGAGACATGGGAACACCTACAAAGAATTGTTGCCTTATTTGGGGTTACTCTGTTTCAGGTGCTAGAGATGTATACATACAGGCTATCTCATTTAATTGCCACAGTGCCCCTTTTGGATGAGCGCTGTTATCCTCTAGAGCATATGAGACAACTGAGGTAGCAAGTCCAAGGTCACACAGCTGGTAAGTGATAGGTTCAATTTTCCAACTCATGACAGACTCCCACGTCCACGCTTCTGACTACACATCTGCTCTGACGTATTATACTGGGAGGGCAGAGAGAAGAAATAGGAAAAGAACCTCCTAATTATTTAACCTATAAACCCCAAATTTGGGGATTTAATTGGGAAGAGAAAATGGGATGATTTATGGGATTGATTACCAAAAACATCATGTTTTTCTGCATTCTATGCAATTGGCTTATTTTATGAGCAATCTCATGAACTGTTACACTATGATCTTAAAAAAGAAGAAAAATAAGGTCATGTGCCAATCTGATACATCTTATCTGCTGAAGCAAGGTAAAACTCTTATGTACATTTTTTTCTAAAATAAGGGATATATATTATCACTGTGACTATCAAAGTGTCTGTAAGTGCAGAATTGTTCATTATTTATATAGCAACATAAATGCATGCAGCAATTTACTATACATAGCACCTGCTGAACAAACAACTCCCTGACTCCCTGCCCCAAAGAGCTGAGAAGAGTTTAACATAGAACAGTACAATGAAGGAAAAACATAATCGAGACAAAGGAAAGGCAGTCTGTGGTCTTTATGGCCAGAAACTTTCCTAGAACAGATATCATTTTGTGTTTAATGTATTCAATCATGAGACTCTATACATTGTATTTGTGAAATATGGATTCACCTAATCAGATCTATTATTTATATGCGCTTGGGGAAACCAATGAAACTATGTTTCGAGATCGTCTCTTTGGGAATCAAAGTTGAAAAAAAGTCAGTGGTTCAGGAGAGAGTTGAAGAGTGGATAGCAAAGACAAAATAGGATGTACATATTAATATAGAAGTGGTCATGGTTTAGAAAGAATTTGCCTGAAAGGTTATTGGAGTGCTGTTTGTCTTATAGAAGTATATCTCTGAGTTGGGCAATGGGTCAAAGTAAGATTGACATGCAAAGTCGATAAAGATATACAGATTAAGGACCCTATGCAAATAACTCACTTCTATCTCTGACCGCAGATTTAATCCCCCTGGTATATACAAGTCACAAGTGTGGCTTGTGGCTTATGAGGGGAAATGGGTAAAAGTGTGGCTTGAAGGACAGAAGCCATCACTATTTTGGAAAAGTAATTCAGATTAGCTTTTATGATGATGGTGATGATGAATCAGATTAGCTAGTGTTGGTAAGTTGTTTTAAACTAACACCTCCTATGTTATAGATATTCTTTAAAATGGTATGAATGTATTATAAAAATATTCATTGACCAAGTAATAGAGTAGGTGATCGTATAACTTATTTTCTAGGCCAGGACACTTTTGATGGTAAAAGAAGGCACTATTAATAATCACCCTAACACAATATGAGTAAACCATGACTGTTTTAGGTAAACCTGGACATGTGGTTACCCTAAATATTTGTAAGCTGTGTACCAAATGAGGAAATTGGCCAGACTACCAAGAAAAATCTATGAAACCTGAATCCTCTTTATCCATCTCCAGCCTTCAGAAAAGTCAGTTACCCTCCAGGAAGGAGGATAAATACAAAACTGCACTCCACAGAGCCTATTGGATAGCAGCCAGAATTAGGTTGCAGACAAAACTGAAGAATGAGTTTGTCTTTATCACCTACTGCATTTCTTAACCAGTTGAACTGACTTCAAAGAAGCTTTGAAGAAAAAAGAGGAAACTTTAAGATGTGTGTGAAAACTATAATGTAAAGGGCATATATGGCAATATTTCTGGCTTATTGCTTAGGAAAATATGACCAGGTGAATGTGAGTCAGCATTTATCCACCCAGCAACCCTCTTCACTCTGCAGAAGAAGACAATGGACTTATTAAAATGTAGACCAAGGTTTCTCAGCCTTGCTGCTATCCACATTTTGGCCCGGATCGTTCTTTATTGTTGGGGAGCTGTCCTGTGCATTGTAGGAGGCTTAGCAGGTCATTGGCTTCTACCCATTCGATGCCAGTAGCACCCTCCCCCCAGTTTTGACAACCAAAAGTGTTTCCAGACATTTCCAAGTATTCGCTGAAGGGCAAAATTGTCCTTAGCTGAGAACCACTGGTAGAGACCATGATCCTTTTTGCCATTCCAACCACTACCAACTTAGTCCAGGCCCTGAAGGTCTACAAGTCCCTTGCATCTTTCAGTTAGAAGGGATCTCAGAGGAAATAAATCTTCTCTTCCACATGTTTATTAAAGCGTCTGTAACATCCCTGGCAGGCAATCACCTCGATTCTGCTTGACTCTCCAGCATCAGGGATTTCATTTCCTCAGGAGATAAGCTATCCCGTAGTCAGACATTTTGAATATGAGACAGCTCATGAATATCGAACTGAAATCAGCTTCTCTGATTCCCCCTCTCATCCTCACTTTCCAAAGGTGGAAATAGAAGGTCTCACCTCCCTATTCTACCACACAGCCCTTCTAATATTTGGAATCTCCTTTCTTCCCAGAGAAGCTTCTCTATTGCCTTCCACAATATCTCCCTTAAACAATCCTCCACCTTTTCTCACTGTCTCAGAATCTTCTCAATAATGAAAACAATGATAGCAGTGAAGAATATGATGATGGAGGTGATGATGATGGTGATGGTGATGATAATGATGATGATGGTGATGTTGAAGATGATGATGATGATGGTGATGAAGATGATGATGGTGGTGATGTTGGTGATGATGATGGTGGTGATGTTGGTGATGATGATGGTGGTGATGATGATGGTGATAATGGTGATGGTGGTAGCGATGATCAGGATGGTAGTGATGGTGGTGATGGTGGTGATGATGGTGGTGGTGGTGGTGGTGGTGGTGGTAGTGGTGGTGGTGATGTTAGTCACCATCTATTGAGTTTCTTCTATGTGCTATATGCTCTTTATCCATCACAATGCAATCCAATGTACCAAGCATACAAACTACACCAAACAAAACTGGTGAATTAATCTATCTAATAAAGAACTGCCATCAAGTCACCACCTGCTTCATGAATCTACCCTAGCTCTTGGCCATACAGTCTTTTTTCAAGTTTTTCAAGTCCTTCTTGAGTGTCTCCATTTTTGGAAACCAATAGATGGCTTCCACTATTAAACCACTATTCAATGAAAAATAGATTCTTCATTTTTCCCCATTGAGGGGTTCCAATGCTCTATGCCAAGTCTCTTCACTGTCCCCCACCCTCATGTACATCCCACCACAGAAAAATAAACCCAGATACCCTGATCCTTCTGTCCCTGGAATGCCCTCCAACTGCCTCTACACCTACTCAAATCTTCCTCTTCTAAGCCAGGTCGAGGGCCTCCCTAATTTGCCTCCATTTACTCACATTTTCAAGTTTCTCTTTGTGCCAAGCACTGTGCTGTACACTGAGATGTAGGACTTGTAGCTCCCTTCTCAGATAACTTGTGGCAAAGATTTACTCATTGATGAGAGTACCCAGCCTCCCTCCTCCCACTTCCAGTCCACTCAGAACAACTTTGTCTGCCAGTTTGGATACTTCTCCTTCCCCACCTTCCAAAGAGAGTCTTTGCCAGGCTGTCTTCAGGGACTTCGTAATGCAGAATTAAGAGAATGTATAGAGGAAAGGTAAGAGACAACAGAAGACACAAGATTAAAAAAAAAAAAAGAGTTAAGAGATGCAAAAGGGACAAAATAAAAGATGTGGGTTGGGTATCAGTAAAGTTAGGGGTGTTATGTTTGAAAAGCTTTAGAGCAGCCACAGCTATCAGGGGTACTTGGGGAAGATAGAAATAAACTTCTGAAGAGTATTGTTGTAGGTTAGACATTAGATCCCTTTTCATGTTCTTGAGCCTCAAGAAACATTTCTAATTACTTATGGTTACTAGACTGTGCTCTTTTGAATGCAACTACATAAGAAGCCTGGGCTATATGATCTTCAGTTTATGTTTATGTTATAATTATATTTAACATCTAAACTGAGTTACTGTTGAGAGTAAAAGGGAGAACTATTAATGATTATTCTGGGATAACAGGCATAAACTGGGACTGTGCTGGGCAAACCAGGATGTCCAGTCACCCGACTTGTAATTATAATAAAATGTGGCAAGTAAAGGAATGGATGTGCCCAGGATATCTCTGAGGCTCAGAGAATGAGCGTGTCACTCAGCAGGTGGCAAGAGAGAGGAGAAAAATTCTGGAGAAGAAAAATCTTTCCACTTCTATGGGCCTACAGTATGCTTTCTCTTTTCTAAATTAAACAACCTATGTCACCTGTTAAAAACTACACTATAACCTATCTCATGTTACCTGTTATTTTTTTCTGGAGTGTCGACAAAAAGTAAAAGAAAGGAAAACATCAATCTTTTATAGCATCGAAAGGAAAGAATATCATTGTTTTATATCTCTCACAATGTTGGGTAGTGTGGGAGATTTTCAAAAAAAGCACAATAAATACATGTTGCTTGAGCAATTTTGTTCCCCTAAACCAACCAAAATACGCATCCATTTTCCAATTATTTTGTAATGGCCTTTGAGCAAATGCTCAGTAGTGGGGCAATAGTATAATGTCAATACTTTCAGGCAAGCAGGAAAGCATTTCTATTTTTGATTAATGGAGGGGAGAGTGAACTAGAGTCTCATTTACCAGGCTTTGCCAACATCCCAAATCGTCACTTAACCGTCCAACACATTTATACACCTACGCTGCCAAGCGGAGGTAAACACTATTTATCTTCAGCTGTGAAAAAGAAAAATGCTCATTAGGCTCACCATCACTTTCCTCCCTCCACCCGCAATGTGCTGCTCCAAACTTAGCTGGCTCGAGTAAAGAATTTCCAACACAGTTCTGTAATCAGTGGGGAGGGCCCAAGAGAAAATCCACAATACCCCTTGTTCAGTTACATTCACTGTGATGTGGAAGTGTAGAAAACAGGAAATCCACCCTTAGCAGCTCATCTGAGGCACCAAATTTCTGGCTGGGGTGGGGAGAACTTTGCTGCAAAATCACATCTTTGGACCCTCCGGAGTACAGATGGAGTGCTGAAAGTTGGGAAAGACCAGTGAAGTGTGCTATAGTAAATGCCTAGACTTCAGACAGGAATGCTGCAGGCAGGGAAGGGAACTAACTTATGGTGACCCAAAATGAGTCTTTCGATTTAGATATCATGTCAATCCTGGCTTCTTCCCAATGAGGACAAGAATGTTCTCTGGTTCTGCCGAATCTGAGATAGAACCTCTGCTGATTGATCGGCTTTGTTATAACATTATTTATGACCTATTGCTTAAGACGTATTTCTGGGATGCAACCAGTTTTCCTGATAGCTGATATTTGTTTATTTACCTCTGCATATATTTATTTAATATGATACAACTTTGGCATTATATTAAAGGAAGAAGGGAAGAAAGGAATGATGTTTGCGTGTGGTCAGGCTGAAAGGGCATTGGCAAAAATTCATTGTATTTCATAGAATGGCAGAAACTTGAGTAAACTACTGGTCAAATCATATCACCCTCACCGTCTCTCCATTTTATTCCTTGAGTTTCCTAAGGTACTCAATAAGACAGATCCTACTTCCCAACACCAATATTATTGAGGAGTTCCACTTTAAAGGAAAATGAAATATAGACATTAATAAAACTACTACTTTTCCATCAAAACCCCACTGTTACCACCACTGAAGATGATTACAAATGGCACCTCAAGGTTAGGCTCAGTTCAGGGTAGATTATAACTAGTAACTATCGGTCACAGGCTTTTGGTACATTTTATCCTGTTTTGTGGTTTAACGTCAAACAATTAGGACAAATGGGGTGCAGGGAGTTAAAGCTCAATAAAGATCCGGGAGTCCAAACAGTGATCTGTCCTTTTACTTTGCTGCTAATTAATATTTAATTGTTGTTTAGAGAGCATGTAAGTGGAAATAGCCGTTTCCTTCCTGTGATCATCCTAGTAATGGTAGTTACTTCTCCACGAGCAGAAACAAGAATTTCCCTTTAGCTGCTTGCCTATGAATAAAGCCTCACTTACACACGCCAGCTAGCATGCTTCTAAAAGACTATGTTAGACTTTCACTTTAGCTAAGTTACATATCTAAAGAAATAAACATTAGACTCTGAGTAGCTTTTGCTAAGACATTTGTTCCCATAGCTAAAGTTTTCTGCAATTTATAGTTCCTCGTGGTTTCATAATTTAGAGATCAGTTTATGGGGAATATATCCAAATCAATTTATTTATGCACTTATAATTACTGAAATGCCTCATCTTTCCAACAATACAGGGAAATACCTGCTTTCCTAGTATTTCCCATTTTTTCCAATAATACTAGGAAATGCCTAGTTTCCTACAAAGATTAAAATTCCCTAAACACTAGAGTTGAATACAAGCTTTATTTTTTAGAATTGCATCATGTTTGTGAGGATCCCCGAAAAATGTATTATACATTTTTCTCCTTTCTTAAACAGAATATAATGTGTATATACTACTCTCCTCGGTTATCGGAGAGGCTGCCAACACTTACTACAGGTAGTTCCGGGGAGGACTAAAAGGAAGTAAGAGACCCGCTGCATTCAAAACTTGAACCCTTTCATGGAAATCACACAGTCCACCTTTGGGATTTATCATACCCCTTCTCATTCGAGTTTATAAAGTCTCTGGAGAGAAAGACATTTACTTCAAATCTCAAATACTGAAACATCCATCCTCTGCCACACAAGCTCACAAAAAGAATATGCAGAGGAGTCACCAAGGAAAACCACTCTGCTTATTATAATTAAGCAGAAAAGCAAACCCAACCCCCCAGAGGAATCAGGTAGATACAATAAGGTAAATAGGCCGGGCGCGGTGGCTCAAGCCTGTAATCCCAGCACTTTGGGAGGCCGAGACGGGCGGATCACGAGGTCAGGAGATCGAGACCATCCTGGCTAATATGGTGAAACCCCGTCTCTACTAAAAATACAAAAAACTAGCCGGGCGAGGTGGTGGGCGCCTGTAGTCCCAGCTACTCGGGAGGCTGAGGCAGGAGAATGGCGTAAACCCAGGAGGCGGAGCTTGCAGTGAGCTGAGATCCGGCCACTGCACTCCAGCCTGGGCGACAAAGCGAGACTCCGTCTCAAAAAAAAAAAAAAAAAAAAAAAAAAAAAAAAAAAAATAAGGTAAATAAGGAAAATGCATGTGTGTAGAGAAAGAGGGAGAGTTGAACCTGTGAGGTACTGGAGAGCACGTTGTCTGTCTAAAGGGGGAAGCTGCTGCTCACCTCCAGCTCACTGGGGCCAAACAAGGTTGCGGGTCCCCTTGCTGCCAGTTTCTCTGACTTTACGAGAGCAGCTAGGAGTATAGATCTTTATGTGACAAGTCCTTGCTATTTAAATACTATGCGGAATAAACAAAAGCTGTCTCAGCTCAAAGGTGAACTGGGGGCCGTCTTTTGTCAACATCTAGTGAAAGGCATTGGACTCAGGCTCTTATGTAAACATCACTGAATTCTTGTGAGTGAAACTGATCAATTGAGTGACACCACGTGCAAGTCCCAAAACTTCCATTTGGTGCACCTGGACCAAAATTTATATTAGAAATATCTATATCAATCCCAATCAGTCCTGTGGGTCCAACCTCCTAATATCTCAGGAATCCATCTACTTCTTTCCATTTCCACAGCTACCACCATCCTTAGATGACAGAAAGACATTTATTCCAAATCTCAAATGCTCAAAGACCCATCCACTACCCCACAAGTTCACAAAAGGAATATGCACCTACCACCTCTATAGCTTCCGGCATGGACGCCCTGTGACCCACTCAGTCCATGGTCCCCAGAGCTATTCATTGCTGCAGACCTGTCTCTACCCTCACGTGACACTGGCCTCCTTTGAAACCCTTCCATGGCTTCCCATCACTCCTAGAATAAATTTGAAACCCCTAAGGTGAGGTGCAAGGTCCTGCTTCTGTGCCACCTGGTCTTGTCCCTGTCTCCCCTTTGCTATCCTTTTCACTGGCTGGGCTCTTTCAGACTCTCACATGTGCAAGCTCCCTCCCACCACAATGCCCTGCTACAGGTTTTATCTTTTCCTGGAATGTCCTCCTCTTGGCTCTTTGCCCATTTGTTCCTTTTTTCCTTCAGGTTTCAATGTAAATACTGTCTCTCCTTGGAGAAAACATCTATGATCCCCATAGTTCACCTCTGTATCTACCTGGTTCCTCTGGGGGGATTGGGTTTGCTCATCTGCCTAATTATGATAAACAGAATGGTTTTCCTTGGTGACGCCTCTGCATATTCCTTTTGTGAGCTTGTGTGGCAGTGGATGGGTGTTTGAGTACTTGAGATTTGGAGTAAATTGTGTCCCTCAAACGGATATGTCGAAGTCCTAATCCCGGGACCTGTGAATGTGATTTTATTTGGAAATAGGGTCTTTGCAGATGATTAAGTTAAAATGAGGTAATTAAGGTGGGACCTATTCCAACGTGACATAAAAAATGGAAATTTGGACACACAGGCACACACACAGGAGGAACGCCATGTGAACATGAAGGCAAAGGTGAGGGTGATGCCGCTGCAGGCCAAGGAACATCAAAGACTGCCAAGAGTCACCAGAAGCCAGAAAGAGATCTGGGACAGATTGCTCCTCACAATCCTCAGAAGGAAAGGACCCTGCTGACACCCTGATTTTAGACTTCCAGCCTCCAGAACAGTGAGAGAATAAATCTCTGTTGTTTACACCATTCAGTTAGTGGTACTTTGTCATGGCAAGTCTTATGAAACTGATACAACCACCCAATCTAAAGTAGGTTCCTCCTGTTAGTACTTCTTTCCCATACTTTGAGAAGGCATGAGCACCTGTCACAGTTTGTATTACTCATTTGGTTTGTTTATCTGTGTCAAATACTTCTCTCCTACCAGACCATAAGAGGCACAAGGTCAAAAACCATGCTCATTTTGTTCACCTCTGTATGCCTGGACAGTGCCAGTCCTGCAGGGCTTCAGTAATAGCTGTTTTCATTCCATGAATTGTGCTTTAATACTTCACACACCTTTTGGTTTTTGAGATGTGTGGGCAAAACTAAATAGTCCCAGATTGCTGGCCTGATACTTGCTAGTCCTTCTGCACTCCCAGAATCATGGAACTGTAGCACTAGAGGGACCCCAGAAATCAGTTAGCTACCCACCACCACCAGCCCCCGCTGGTTTTTCAGATGAGAAAATTGTGCCTTCTCCATATGCCACCAGCTGTCACTTCTTACAGCTGTCAGTCACCCCTGCTGCTGAACAGCAGCCCTGTGTTGGCTCCAGCTGCTCAGTCTGAGGGTCCGGAGATGGCTTCCCCTCACCTGCAGAAGAAAGCACATGACTCTGTGACAACTATTCGCTGCTCAATGGCATTTCTGTTTTATTAGAATAATAGAATTTTATGCCTTGAAGAGGCCTGTGACATCATCTGAGAAATCTTATCCCCTCGTTTCATGGAGTAGGAAAACTCTCAAGTCATATACACTTTAAAAGTAGTAAGACTGTGGCCGGGCACAGTTGCTCATGTCTGTAACCCCAGCACTTTGGGAAGATGAGGCAGGAGGATCGCTTGAGGCCAGTAGTTCAAGACCAGTCTGGACAACATGGCGAAACCCCATCTCTACAAAAAATACAAAAATTAGCAGGGTATGGTGGTGCATGCCCGTGGTCCCAGCTACTCAGGAAGCTGAGGCAGGAGGATCACTTGAGCCCCAGAGGCAGAGGTTGCAATGAGTCAAGATCATACCACTATACTCAATCCTGGGTGACAGAGTAAGACCCTGTCTCAAAAAAATAAAATTTTTTTAAAAAGTAACAAGATTGGGCTGGGCTTGGTGGCTCATGCTTGTAATCCCAGAACTTTGAGAAACCACAATGAGAGAATCACTTGAGCCCAGAAATTCAAGACCAGCCTGGGCAACATAACAAGACACCATCTCAAATAAAATAAAATTAAATTAAAATTAAAAAAAATTAAGTAGCCAAGCATGCTGGCACCCACCCATAATCCCAGCTACTCAGGAGGCTGAGGCAGGAGAGTCACTTGTGAGCTGTGATTGCGCTACTGCACTCCAGCCTGAGTGACACAGTGAGACCCTGTCAAGAAGGGAGGGAGAGAGGGAGGGAGGGAGGGAGAGAAGGAGGGAAAGAAAGAAAGAAAGAAAGAAAGAAAGAAAGAAAGAAAGAAAGAAAGAAAGAAAGAAAGAAAGAAAGAAAGAAAGAAAAAAGAAAGAAAGAAAGAAAGGAAGGGAAGGAAGGAAGGAAGGAAGGAAGGAAGGAAGGAAGGAAGGAAGGAAGGAAAGAAAGAAAGAGGAAGAAGGAAGGAAGGAAGGAAGGAGAGAGAGAAAGAAAGAAAGAAAGAAAGAAAGAAAGAAAGAAAGAAAGAAAGAAAGAAAGAAAAAGAAAGAAAGAAAGAAAGAAAGAAAGATGAAAAAGAAAGAAAGATGAAAGAAAGAAAGAAAGAAAGAAAAAGAAAGGAAGAAAGGAAGAAAGGAAGAAAGGAAGAAAGGAAGAAAGAAAGAAAGAAAGAAAGAAAGAAAGAAAGAAAGAAAGAAAGAAAGAAAGAAAGAAAGAAAGAAGGGAGGGAGGGAGGGAGGGAGGGAGGGAGGAAGGAAGGAAGGAAGGAAGGAAGGAAGGAGAAAAGAAAGGAAAAAAGAGAGAAAGAAAGAAAGAAGAAAAGAAAAGAGAAGAAGGAAATTGCTGTAAATTACCCACTTCACTACTCTCAAGTTCCCCAGATATTCCTTAGCATTTTCCAAAGGTCCACCTCCAATGGGCCAGGAATATGCCCCTCGAAGTCACCTGGGGTTGGCTATGCCTGGGGTGGCCCCAGCACAGCCCTGTCCTTATGCCTCTTCTGTTTCCTTCTGTTGACCTCTCATCTACTTACCCCAAATGTGGAACCTCATTCTTCTCAATACAGCTGATGCTGGGCTATAAACTGGTAGTGAGACTTTCCCGAAGGTTCATGAAGAATAGAAAGGAAACACAACACAGCAAACAACATACAACTGCTGGCCCCATCCACAGCTGTTGAAAGTCCTACCTGGCTACAGCCTACCTTCCCATGGTCAGAGAAGCTTACTGGGCTCTATCAGCAGTGGGGGTACTTCAGGCTTCCCCCGGCTTCAAAGTCTCAGCCCAGTGGACCTCTGGCCATAGAGAAGGCAGAAAGCCCTTCCTTTAGCTCAGCCTAAGGCCCACCTCACTTTCTGCTCCAAGACAAATGCCTCCTAAAAATTTCACTCCTTTTAAGGAAGCCCCACCCCGGCCCTCCGTGGTGTCATCTCTGCGTGTGTGCTCCAGCTGCTATAATAAAGTGCCACAAACTGGGTGACTTTAAAAACAGAAATGTATTATCTCACAATGCTGGAGGCTAGAAGTTCAAGGTCAAGGTGTTGGCAGGGTTGGTTCCTTCTGCGAGTTGGGAGGAACAATCTATTCCCGGCCCCTGTGCTAGATTCTGGAGGCTCATCAGAAGTCTTTGGCATTTCTTGGTGTAAAATACATCACTCCAATCCAAACTCCATTGTTCACATGGTTGTCTTCAATCCATCTTCCCGTTGTGCATGTCTGTCTCTGTGTCCAAACTTCCCCTTCTTAGAAGCACCAGTCATATTGGATCAGGACCCATCTAATAACCTCATTTTAACTTGAGGTCGTCTGTAAAGACTCAATTTCCTAATAAGGTCACATTCTGAGGTACTGGGGGTTAGGACTTCAGCATATCTTTTTGAGGACACAATTAATCCATAATACCCTCTAACGCCAGCAAGATAATCACACTGTAGTCTCATAGCAACCTAGTTCTCAAAGCCTGAGTTACTCATTTTGAAATAGTGCCTTATCAACCTCCCAGTCCTGATTTGACTGCTTCAATCTCATTCAAGTTTCTTATTCAGCACTCCCTCAAAAAACTTTGAAGTCCGGGTTCACCCAGGATTACATGTTTCACACACACACATACACATGAAATGCTTTGAACAGTGTGTGACGATGTGACATTGAATAGTGACTGTGTATCAGGGGTGTGGGGTACTGGTCACCTCTCCCTTTGTTCAAGGTTTTGAACAGCAGAGGACACACATGCACAATACACTGAATAGGAGACAAAGAAGAGCTTCATCAATCCAGACAAATACTCAGCACGTAGTAGTAAACCACTAATAAAACCTGGATTAGGGAGGGGGTGGCTTAAGCCTGAGGTCTAAGTGGGTCTCCCTCTTCCCACTCCAAATACATCTTGGGATTGGCATGCCATAACCACCTGTCTCTAATGTAAGACAGAGAGAGATGCCTAAGGATACAGACAAGGTTTACTGTCTTCTCAGTTCCACGTACAATGCATGCCATCTACCATGGGCTCTTTCAATACAACATCACACTTTCTCGACAACCCCCATTCGGTAATATCTTTATGCCCTCTTTAGAGGTAAGGAACCTAATGCCTAGAGATGGTATATAATTGGCCCATGTTTCAGAGCCAATACATTTAGGGAGGAAGCCAAAACTCAATCCCACACTGGGCTGTCTGACTCCAAGCTGTGACCCACAGTGTGACCATTTCCATTTTGTGTTAATGAATGATTCATAATGATCAGGAATTCATTGATTGTGATCAGTGTGGTTGAATTTCCTGTTATTTTAAGGGCTAGACAGAGTAACTTCCAAAAGTTTATTACCAGGAGCCTCTGGAAAGAAAGGAAATTTGTCCAAAAAGTTTGTGTAAAGATTGTACTCAAGCCCAGCCTCACACCAGGGACAGGGCTGGAGCCAGAATGCCCTTGTGGTGGCTGCCTCAATGCAAGCCAAGCTTTCTTTCCAGCTTCACAAAATAATTGTTGGCGTTTGTAGCCAGGCTAACCTCAGAATAAGGGTTATCTCAGTGTCTTGGCAACATAGGGTCTAAAAGATATAATGACATTTTTCAGAATTATAGTTGGGAAATAAATAAATATATATATATATATATACACACACACACACATATATATATACACGCACACATATAAAAGGATATAATTCAAAAGGATGGATCAGTTGAACCTATTTTTTAAAACTTCACAGAAAACCTTAAGAGCAGGAAAGATGACATCAAACATGCTCTGTCAGGAGAAGTGGTTGCTCTTTCCTTTTTGTAGCCACAGGGTCTTGATGGGCAGGTGAAGCTTTCAGTCCCTAATGACAAATAGCCACTTTGTAAATGCCACTTTTAAATCTTCTAGGTGTAAAATAAAATGATAAAGTCAAACCATCTTCCATTGAAGCAAAGAAAGAAGACTTTCCAAATTTAATAAATTTCCTGAAAACTGATAATTAGGTCATTCAGCAGGTGAAATAACTAGGAAAGGCTCTCATCTCCACAAATGAGAGGGCTGCCTGCAAGGTAGGGGCTCAGCGACCTGCAGTGAGATGATGGGAATTGCTGAGCTGAGGGAGCCACAATCATCTAAAGATTGAGAATAAGCATCATCGTGTAGTACTCTTGCATTGGGTGAGAGTTTTGCAGGGTTTCAGGGTTTCTTAAGGAACACAGTTTTCATTTGGCATGGGCATCCTTCTGCTGGCCTGGGGAGTTGAGGGTAATCTCATGGTAAATATTATTGGGTTTATCCACCCAGATGTCTTTATCTCAGATGTTAGGGTACTACTCTTTCCCTAACAAAGTCTTAACTTGGACATAAGAGATTGATCAAGTCTATACATTCATTCTGCTAGCTGTGGTTCCTTAAAATTAAATCCTGGGCCTCATTTTTAGCACAATCTGAAAGAAAACTGCTGAATATAAGGGTCTCTTTAATTCTTAAACTATCCAGTATGGTAGCCACTAGCCACCATGTGTCTAATGAAGTCTTGAAATGTGGCTCTTCCAGACTGCCATATGCCAGAATTGTAAAATACATATTGGTCTTGAAAACTTGTACCAAAAATATAATAGCACTTACTAATAAGTCTTTATATGTGTTACATATTGAAATAATAGTTTTGATATATTGGGTTAAATCAAACACATTATTGGAATTAATCTCACCTGTATCTTTTTTACTTTTCACTTTATGCCTACTAGAAAATGTAAAATTACATATGTGGTTCTCATTCTATTTCCATGGGGGCAGAACTGCTTTAAATGCTTCATGGGGGCTTCCAGGCTTTCCAAGTGTGCCTAGAGAGCAGAGTCGGCTAGGCTGAGGTTGTTTTCCTTTCTCAAGGATTCTGAAGCTGTGCAAAGTGAGTCAATTCCAATTTGCATCTGTCAAAACACATAGAACTTTATAGCACCAAGAATGAACCTTAATGTATGCAAATTTTTAAAAATCATTTAGGAGGTCAAAGAATCCCAAGACAGAATGCAGAATATGACAAAAGAGTCTAATTACCTTACAAGTGTATGAAACAACCTCACTGAAGGGGGTGAGGGGAAAAGGTGCTGACCAAAGTGACTTTGAACTGAGTAGAGTCTGTAAGACTAAAGGTAAGAGGAACTGCACGGAAGCACTTTACTCAGCCAAAAAGTTGTTTCCAATAGTGGAACAGGTTAATGATTCTGAAATCACTATACATGTGCACTGGAACTGAACAATTAAGTAAATGGCTGGCAGATAGAGGAAGCCAGGTTTCCCACTATTGGAGTGGGAGGTTACATAGCAATGAGGCAAAGGGAGGGGACTAGAATGATCCGTGTGTGATGGGTTAGAGTTGGAGACATCAATATGAACTCTTGTTTAATCTAATACAGATGTAGATGGTTATATAACAAGATACTGATGGAAATGTGCATATACCCATATATATTTAACATATTTCCTTGTTTAGTCAGCTGAGAGTGCCTAGAAGCAACAATACCTCAGCAGCAACAAGCACATTTACTGCCCAGATTCTGGTTTCTAATACCATTTTCCAATAAAATGAAAGAGAGCTCCTTAGAGAAATAGCCTATTTTAGGCCAGGGTAGAAAATATATATGATGAATATAGAGAATTCTGTCATGCCAGAAGGCAAAGAAGTGCTACAATAAAAGAAAAAGGTTTATAATTATGGGGTATGTCAAAGGGATATGAGAGTCAACTGAAAGAGCTCCCAATGGTCAAAGCTGGAACAATTTGAGCAATAAAATGAATAAAGTAGTATTGGATTATAACTCAAATCATAAAGTAAATATCAGTGAGTCCATACTGATATAAATAAATGATTGAATGCATAAATAAATGAAGGATAAGAGACAAATATCCTATGCAGAAGAATTTCCCCAAAAAATTACGTAGTTATTCTCAAGAATATGGAGCTTAACTCCCCTACTCCATAAGTGAGGGCTGTGCACAGTGACTTCCTTCCAAAGAATACAAGATGGAAAGGGGCCATAAAGAGTAACTTTACAGTGGAAAAACCTAGCAAACGCTACCTGGGGCAGGTGATCAAGTTTAACATGAACAGTGATAAGCCATTTCTTAGTCAACTCAGGCTGCAATAACAAAATACCAAAGAATGGGTAGCTTAAAAAACAGAAATTTATTTCTCACAATCCTCCAGATGCAAAGTCCAATGTTAAGGTAGCAGCAAGATAGGTTTGGTTTTGAGGTGCAGCTGCTGTCTTGTAGTAGGCCCACATGACCTCTTCTTTCTGTGTGCACAGGGAGAGACAGCAAGCTGTCTGGTGTCTCTTATCTGGGACCTTATAAGGGTACTAATACAATCACAAAGGCTTCACCTTCTAGTTATCTTCCAAAGGAATTATCTCCAAATACCATCACAGTAGGGGTTGGGCTTCAATACATGAATTTTGGAAGGGATATAAACATTCAGTTCATAACAGTCATAATGATAGCATTCCCTTGATATGTGATGAGAATGGCACTTAACCTCCATAATCTTCTTTCCAAAAATGCATAATCACCATCTAGTTATGATAAAAATGTAAGACAAATGTCCATTGAAGGACTTAGTATAAAATACCTGACTAGTACTCCTCAGAACTCCAAGGTCATCAAACACAAAGTCTGAGAAACAGCCATGGCCAAAAGGATCCTCAAGAAACAAGTAAATATAATGTGGTATTTTGGATAGGATTCTGGAACAGGAAAATAACACAAGGGATTTACTAATGGTAAGAATATACCATATTAATACAATATGTTAACAATAGGGGAAACTAAGTGTGGGATGCATGGGAATTCTGTATCTTACTTTCATGATTTTTCTGTAAATCTAAAAATAAAACTGTTCAAAAATAAACAGTTTATTTTTTTAAAAAAATACACAGAGACAGTTAGAAATTCTTCTACAATTGTCTTCCAGAACATAAATGAAATGGTTTCACAATAGTATAGACATAAATAAAGACAGAATTTATGAAAGTTAGAAAAATGACAAAAGAAGATATCCAGAAGGAGACATGGTAAAACAAAAGGATGGGAAATATGAAACAGAGGGTAAGACATATAGAAGACACAAGACACATTGAAAAGGAACCACAAAAGACCCAGAATAGACAAAGCAATCTTGGGCAAGAAAAACAAAGCTGGAGGCACCACACTACCTGATTTCAAAATATACTACAAAACCATAGTAATCAAAACAGTATTGAACTGGCATAAAAATATAAATATAAATCAGTGGAACAGAGTAGACAGTCCAGAAATAAATCCACTCATTTACTGTCAGTTGATCTTCAACAAAGGTGCCAAGAACTCACAATGGGATAAGGATAATCACTTAAATAAATCGTAGTAAGGAAATTGTATATCCACATTCAGAAGAATGAAACTGGACCCCTATCTCACACTATCTACAAGAATCAACTCAAAATGGATTAAAGACTTAAACATAAGACCTGAAACAGTAAATCTACTAGAATAAAACATAAGAAAAATTCTCCTTGACAGTGTTCTGGGCAATGATATATTTTTTTGATATGACTCCGAAAGCCCAGGCAACAAAAGCAGAAATAGACAAGTAGGATTGCATCAAACTAAAAAGCTTCTGCACAGCAATGGAAACATGAAGTGTATGAACAACCTACAGAATGGGAGACAATATTTGCAAACCATACATCTGATAAGGGGTTAATATCCAAAATATGTAACAAACTCAAACAACTCAAGATCAAGAAAACAAACAACTCAATTTAAACAGAGACAAAGGACCTGAATAGACATTTCTCAAAAGATGACATACAAAATGGCCAACAGGTATATGAAAAAATGCTTAACATCACTAATCATTAGAGAAATGCAAATCGAAACCACAATGAGATATTGCCTTACACCTTATCTGTTAGAATGGCTACTATTGAAAAGACAAAATGTAACAAGTGTTGGCAAATATGTGAAGAAAAGGGAACCCTTGTACACTGCTAGTGGACACGTAAATTTGTACAGTCATTATGGAAAGCAGTATGGAGGTTGCTCAAAAAATAAAAATAGAAGTATCATATGATCCAACAATTTCACTTCTGGGTATATATCCCAAGGAAATAAAATAAGCCTCTCAAAATACTCCCAAGTTCATTGCAGCATCAATCATAAGAGCCAAGATATGGAACCTATCTAAGTGTCTACCAAGAGATGAATTGATAAAGAAACTGTGGTGTGCCTGTATGTGTTTGTGTGTGTATGTGTATATATAATGGAATATTATACCGCACTAAAAAGGAAGAAAATCCTGCCACCTGTGACAACATGGTTGAACTTGCAGGACATTGCACTAAGTGAAATGAGTCAAATACTTCATGTTCTCCTTTACATGTGACCTCTATGAGGTCAAACTCATAGAAGCAGACAGGAGAATGGTGTTTGGCAGGGGCTTCTGTGGAAGGGAATGGGGTGACCATGTTGGTCAAAATGTACAAAATTTCAGTTATGCAAGATGAATAAGTTCTGGAGGCCTATTGTGACAGCATGGTGACTATAGTTAATAATATTATACTGTCTTCTTGACATTTGCTAAGACAGTAGATCTTAAATGTTCTCACCACAAAAAAGGTAACCCTGTGAAGTGATTAATATGTTAATTAGCTTGATTGGGATAAATAATTTTATAATGTGTACCTATATCAAAACACTGCATCATACACAATAAAGATATACAGTTTTCATCAATCATTCCTCAATAAAGCTGGGGAAAATAAAATAAAATTAGAACTGAAAAAATACAATGAGAATGTCTAGTAGCGTGTAATTGGAAAAGAAGAAATAATTGAAGAGATAATAGTATTAAACCAGTGATTCAAAATGTCTTAAGACCCGAAACAGACAAATTATTTTTAAAAATTCACTCCAGCCAGATGCAACGGCTCCACCCGTAATCCCAGCTACTTGGTAAACTGAGGTAGGAGGATTGCTTGAGCTGAAGAGTTCAAGGATGCAGTGAGCTATGATCCACTGTGCTACAGCCTGGGTGACAGAGTAAGACCTCATTTCTAAAAAAAAGAAAAGAAAAGAAAAAAACTTATTAAAAAATGTTCCACATCAAGTACATAATGATAAAATAGCTGAAAACCAAAAATGAAAAAATGTAACTGTAGCAAAAGAATGAAGATTAATTGTCTTCAAAAGAATAACAATTAGAAATGATAACTGACTTCTCGACAGAAAAAAAAAAAAACAGAAACCAACAGATAATGAGATATTTTTTAAGTGCTGAAAGAAACTGACAACCTAGAATCAAGTACCATGAAGGATATTTGAGGAAAATATAATTCAAGGATAATAGTAAAAGCCACGTTTATACAAACAACTGTTACTTGAAAGCCTTCACCAGATAAAAAGGGACCCACATGGAAGCTGTGAGATGCAAGAAGGAATGAACAAAAAAATAATGGTAAATATGTCAATAAATATGTAGATAAATATGAATAAATACTAAATGTATAAAACAATAATAACAATGCCCCATTAGGTCTTAAATGTACAAAGAAGTAAAACGCACAAAAATGATAGTATATAAACCTGAATAGACAGCAAATGAAGTTATAGTTTAAAAAATTATTGCATTTTCCAACAACAGGATAATACATACTAGACTCTGATAAATTTAAAACATATGCTGTAATTTATAGGGTTCCTCAAACCTAGTAAAAGGGTACGTGACTGCCAGGATTATAGAGGGAGGAGATGGAGTTATAAAAGATAATCAGTCCAAAAACAAGCAATGGAAAAGATAAAAAGAAACAGAACAGATGAGACAAACAGAAAGTACATGACGAGGTGGTAGATTTAAACCCAAATATATTGGTAGTTAGATATAAACGCACTAAGTGCTACAATTCAAAGGCAAAGATTGTCTGACTGTTTTGGTTTGTTTGTTTGTTTTTAAGACAGAGTCTCACTTTGTCACCTAGGCTGGAGTGCAGTAGTGTAATCTTGGCTCACTGTAACCTCCACCTCCCAGCTTCAAGAGATTCTCATGTCTCAGCCTCTTGAGTAGCTGAGATTACAGGCATGTGCCACCACATCCAGTTAATTTTTGTATTTTTAATAGAGATGGGGTTTTGCTATGTTGACCAGGCTGGTCTCGAACTCTTGATCTCAAGTGATCCACCTGCCCGACCTCCTAAAATACTGGGATTACAGGCATGGGCCACTGCGTCTGACCCTGATTGAGTTTTTTTGAAGGATGTGCTGTTTGCAAGAATTATCTAAAATAAAAGAATACAGATGGTTTGTAAGTAAAACGATGGAGAAAGATATATCACACAAACACTCTGCCCCCCAAAAACTTGGATAGTTATATTGATATTAGAAACAAAAGTAGACTTTAGGGTAAAAAGTATTCATAAAGATAGAAACTTAATGATAATAGAAGGTTAGATTCAAGAGGAAGTTATAAAATTCTAAATTTGTAGGCATCTAATATAAAACAAAAGTTAACCAAACTGAAAGAAAAAATAGACAAATCCAAAATCATTATATTTTCAACAAAGCTCTCAGTAACTGAAAAAGTGAATACATAGAAAGTCAGTACACATATGGAATATTTGAAAACATAATCAGTAAACTTGACCTAACAATATTCAAAAAATGCTAAAACCAAAAATTATAGAAAACATATTCTTTTAAAATACACCAAAAATTGTTCCCAAAAAATAGTTGAAATCATGCAACATATAGTTTCTAACTACACTTCAATTTAGCTGTAAATTAATATCAAAATGATAACCAGAATATTACAGTCCTGGACAGGTGAGCTGCTGGTCCCAACCCCAAGGTCAACCCTGAAGAAACTGATAAGAAAACTTTGAGAATCCTTGAGGTGACAGGGGGTGTCATAACGTGTGGTCATTGGGTAGTGGCTTTGACCAATAGACAAAGTACCCACATAAACTCAGTTTTATAATATCTTTTCCAGGTATTGAAATAAAGAAGTGTGTGGAGTGGGTTGGAACATGTGCATCTCTATCTTCTGAGAGGGGGTGAGGGGGTAGGAACATATACATGTTTGTATTCCTACTTCTATCTTCTGAGAGGGCCCAGAACCATGACACACTGGTAGCGATGAGCACTACCAGGGTCTAAACTTTGTTTTTGAAACTTTTGGAGAAATGACCCAGGGCTAGGTCAGGATAAAATGAACCTAGAATATTTTTTTGCATCAAAAAGTAAGAATTCTCAATGAACAATCAAGATACACCAAAAGAACACAGAAATCAGCTGGCAGGGCTCCTACTGGCTAAATAGGGAAAAATATAAGCATCAAAATAATAAGAATGGACCACAGCACATTAAATAAAACAGAAATCTATGAGTTTCTACTGATACAAACAAAGAAATAAATAAATGAACAAAGAAAGCTCGTCCTTACAGTCAAATGCCAAATAATACATTTAAAAGCAGTGAGGAACCACCATTTGGAAACCACTATAGATGTGGTTGATTCACACTGGAGTGATGACTAGATGCCAAGGCTGTAGGGTGGGGGAGTTGATGAGGGCTAGGATATCTGCATAATCCCAGAACACTTCCAAATACAAATTATTTCCACATACGGTTACAAAAGGGGGAGACTGTGAATTTAAGGAAGAGAAACCTGGCAGACACCAAACCAAGTTAACATCACCTGTGGCGAAACGGGTCAACGTGACATAATTCATCCCAATGAGATGTGTTGAAAAGAACACAGCTTTGTCTCTGAGGTAATCCCATCCTGATTTTCAGGGTCTGAGGATGGTCATGAGGAAAAATCAGATGAACCACAGTAAGGTTATCATAGAATGTAAGCCCTGCAATCCCTGAAAGCATCCAGGACATGAAAGACTGGGACACACTGTAATTTTGGAATATTAAACCAGTTTGGACCATATTTCTGGAATAAATCATATATGATTTTTCTTCTGTGAAACTTATTTTGGGTGTGTGTGTGTGTGTGTGTGCATGTGTGTGTGTGTTCTTTAAAACAAAATAGGTTTGGTAAGTTCTTCAGCTCTTGAGACCAATTTTTATGAGTTTGTCATTTGCTCTTTCATTTACTTTAACATATTACTTTACAGACAAAAGTTTTTCAATAATTCTGATCAAATTTATCAATCTTTTTCAATTCATGCTTTTTAAAAGATTTAAAACTATTCACCTGAGTGCTTCACTTTGTATTTCAAAGCTTTTGACTATTTAGGTCCTTAACCCACCTGGAGTTGATGTTTTTTTCAAATGATTTATTTCGAAATGACTTTCAACCTAAAGAAAAAATGCTGGAACAATGCAAAGAACTTGCATACCCTTTTACCTAGATAGTCACCAGTTAGTAGCATTTTGCTACGTGTATTCCATTGCTTTGTATTTATCCCCATTAGCAGTATTCCTTTTTCTGAACCTTTTAAGAGCAAGCTACAGGTATGATGTCTTGTCACTCTAAAAACTTTAGTATACGTTGCCCCAAACAAGGACACTTTCTTCTATAATCAGCATACAATTCTCTAATCAGGAAATCGACATTGGTGCAAAACTAATGCCTACTTCACAGACTTCATTTAAATTTTGCTGGCTGTTCCAACAATATCTCTATCTTTTGTTGTCTAGAATCGTATCCAGGAATATAGGTTGCATGTAGTTGTCATGCCTCTTCCAGTTGTTTCAGTGTGAGTGGGGACCACATAGGCATTCCCTTTGTCATAAATCAATGAATTGTGCATGCTTGTTTTGTGCATTGTTCTGTGTGTATATTTCATAATAAAAACGTCGATTTGTTTTAAATAAAGTGTTTATTTTTAAGATGAAAGTTAATCACACTTGTACATTTCAAATATAGCATTTGCTTCTGGAATTCAAATTTCTGCATTAAAATCAAGTTCCATTTTTTAATTTTTTTTTTTTTTTTTGAAACAAAGTCTTGCTCTGTCACTCAGGCTGGAGTGCAATGGCGTGACCTCAGCTCACTGCAACCTCTGCCTCCAGGGTTCAAGTGATTCTCCTCTGTCAGCCTCCTAAGTAGCTGGGATTATAGGCGCCCACAACCACGCCTAGCTAATTTTTGTATTTTTTGTAGAAATGGGTTTTCGCCATGTTGGCCAGGCTGCTCTTGAACTCCTGACCTCAGGTCATCCACCTGCCTCGGCCTCCCAAAGTGCTGGGATTATAGGCATGAGCCACCACGCCCGGCCCGCAAAGCCTTCAAGTTTCAACTAACTGAACCCAGGAGGCAGAGGTTGCAGTGAGCTGAGGTCATGCCATTGCACTCCAGCCTGAGTGACAGAGCAAGACTTTGTTTCAAAAAAAAAAAAAAAAAATTAAAAAATGGAACTTGATTTTAATGCAGAAATTTGAATTCCAGGAGCAAATGCTATATTTGAAATGTAGACGTGTGATTAACTTTCATCTTAATTTTGTAAAGAGTCTCAAGACCAGAGAGTGAAAAAAAACCCCTTACCAAGTCACAGATGCAAGGGTAGACCCAGGCCTCCCGAAGTAGATTTTATTGGGACCTCTACCAATGTACATACCTCCACAAAAATCTCCTTCCTCTCGTAATCTATATGATTGTTTAAATACGGTATAGTTTTTATCATTTTAATGAAAAGAGTTATGTACATATAAATTCACATTTTGATTAAAGTTTTAGCTGAAGATATTTAAATGGCTGACTAAATTTATGAGAGAGATGTATTGCTAGACCAATCTGTTCTAATAGAGCAGCAGATTTTTTTCTGACCTAGAATACAAAGATGGAATTTCCCAGTGGCCTCGACAACTGCTTTTGCAAAAAATTTCAAAGGGCTGTTTGTCGAGATGGCAGTTTCTGGAAAGCCGACCTATGATGGATTCATAGCAGGAGTTGGGGAATCAACTGGCATACTGCTCATCCAGACTGGGGCTGTAGTGGCATGAACTGAGAAAGGAAGTTGGTCCCCACCAGGCTTAAAATTAGACAGAGTCTCTTTCTGGCTGTTCTAGGGATAAGGAGTTTTGCAGATTTATTGCCTTAATTATGCAGACTTACTTTTGGGGGTTACTTTGGCTCAATTCAACATGCAGACCCAAACAGCACCTATGACTTTTTCCCTCTCCTGAACTGTATTTGTTTCTTTAAACAAAATTGCTTATCAAAAGGAAATACGTTCTTTGCAAGAAGGTGGCTTATAACAAGCACTCTAGCACGGATTTTATTCTTTGGATTGTGAATTTCCACTCCTAATCCCATTCACAGAATTCTAGAAAATCCTTAGTTCACAAAATTTCAAAGGTGAAAACAGCCTTGGAAAATACTTCATAGTCCACTCTTCTTCATTTTCCAAAGTGTGGGGGGTCAGCCTGTGAGCTGGGTTTCCCTGCCCCCGTTCACTGCTCTTTCCACTGCACCTTCAACCTCAAATATGATGTGAGATGAGCTTTTCACATTGATAAAGGAGGGAACGTTCTCCAAAGCCACCTCCAACCATGGATGCTACCGTTCCCAGACAGCATGCGTTGACAACCATGAACTGCAATATCCTTTAATTAAAGAACTACGAAGAATCAACCCTGCATGGAATCTTAACTGCAGAACGACCTGTAATTTAAAAGATAAGAAATTTTTTAAAAAGAAAATATCATGTGCATCTATCTACCCGGAAAATCATTTGTGTAGAGTACTAACTCTGTTCGCTTCTCTCTTCTTCACTTTAAAAAAGACTCACGCCCATGAGGGGAGGTTGGGACGCCTGGGGAAGAAAGCGAAGAGAGGAAAAAGTCAGCGGGGGTTCCCTCCCGGGGTAGGGCGGTGCGGCGCAGCCACGTCCCAAGGGCAAGACCTGGACCGGCCCGGGGCGCGGCGCCGGCGGCAGTGCGCACGCGCGAGGGTTGACCCGCTTCTTTGAGGCCCTCAGCCCTGCCTACTCCACATCCCCAGCGCCCCACACTCAGAGTTATAGGGGAGGGGTTGGAGAGGATCCCAGAAAATGATGTTGAAAAGATCCCAGGTGGATAAGCAGGAGGAAGGCAAGGACATTGAGGGCAAAAAACCTTAAGCCACCCCCAAGCCTGGGCTCTGCACGAGTCTGAGCAAGGTGGAGGACCCTCAGCTGGTGCCCAGGTCCCCGAAAGCTGGGCCGGCCCCACGCGGAACCCCGAGGGGGCGGAGCGGAGCCGTGGGCAGGGCCGCGTGGCAACCCCCCTGAGGCTCCGCCCCTCGGAAAGCCTCCTGCCCTGCCATTGGAAGACGTCGGGGGCGGGTCCGAGAAACGCCCCCCTCTCGCCACCAGCCCCCGCCCCGCCCCCTGTCCGCCCACGTTTTCGGTTCTTCCCGGAGCCTCCGAGCTCGGGGAAAGGAAACACCCGGGGCCACCACTGTGCCCCTGAACGCCGGAAGGCGAGCCCCCAACCGCCCCGCCCGCAGGCGGGTGACATAACCAGGGCGGGGCGACGTGGCTCCGCCTCCAGGGCCAGGGCGGCTGCCTGGGAGTCTGCGGCTCCCGCGGGACGTGGGTAAGAAGCCGCACATTGCAGACACCTCACGTCGCCAAGTGCTGCAATAGGACCCCCGCGGCTCCCCCTCAGCTCCTTACCCTCCATAGCCTGTCCTACCCCCGTTATTTTGCACCTTTCTCCCCCTTTCTCTGTCTATGCATCTCCAAACGTCTGAGTATGGGGACGAAAAATTTGGCCCTGGAGGGCACGCTGCCTGGAGAAGCAAATTCAATGCTTCTCCTTAATACGTTTGCGTTTCTACAGTTTGACAGCTTGACGTCCTCTAGTGTAGTTTGGCAAAATTTTGGGGGTCGTTTTCATTTTTCTCTCTCCACAGGCTTAAGGATTAAAGTTGGCCAATGCCTTCTTTAGCATTTTATTAAAGACGCTACAATTTAGACTTCTGTTTTTCTGTTTGGTGCAGAAGAAGGGAAGAAAACCAGAGCTTAAAGTCGTTTAGAAAGGAAAGAGCCCTGTTAATTTTTCGATTTTGACTCAAGCTGTGGTCGATAGCACCTTGCACCGAGCGCAAACCCAGCTGCAGAAGTATTCTGTTGCAGGGTAGGCAACACCCACGCAGGGTCTGTGCCGAGCATCAAAAGACAGTGCAGGTGTGTGTGGGTCCGGGTGTGCGTGTGCGTACGTGATATACGTGTGTGCGTGTGGGTACGTGTGTGTGTAGCCCAACAAATAACCCCAAGAGGCGCATCAAGATTAGAAAGAAGTCCGCACACTAGTGCTTGCCTTGGAAATTTCCTAAAGCGCTGAGAGTTGATTGGTAAATCACTAGTATCCGAAAATTGTCGTATCAGAGACTCCTTCCCCGGTGCCCTACTCGCCCCCTAAAACAGGTGTCGCTGTGTCCCTTGAAAAGGCCTGTGGCCCGCTGGGGCGTCAGAGGTGGTAAAATTCACAGAGGACATTCGGTGTATATTTCTGGGGCCCCACGTGTGCAAACCAAACCCCCGGGGCCTGGGCGTGTGCGCGCGCTCGCATGCCTTGTGTGCGGGCGGGCATGGGGGCGCTCGGCGCGGCTGGCGGGTGTGCGCGCGCGCGTGTGTGAGTGTGTGTGTGTGTGCTCGTGCGGGGGGCCGGGCTGCGTGCTCACGCGCTGCAGGCTGCGCCCAGAGCTCAGCTGCTGGGTTGGAGAAAAAGAGGGTAGGCAAGCGCAGGGGGCGGGCGGCCGAGGAGGGCTTTCGAATTAATCGAGCCAGCTTAGCTGTTTTTCCCTCTCCCGCTCCTTTAAACCCCCCTGCTTCGTAGAGAGAGGGCTGAATTCTCTGTGGTGCTGATGGAGGAGGGGGAGCAGGTTGAAACAATCGAGTGGGCGCGCCAGGACTCCCCAGCTCCTGGCGGGGAAGGGAGGGGGAGCCCCTGTTCTGCGCAGGGAGGGGGCGGGGTTGGGGGGGCCCCCGGAACGAGGAAGAGGCAGGGGTGACCGCTAGAACAGGGAAGTGGTCACCCCCGGGAGGCAAAATTTCATTCAGATCGCACATTAATTGGAGATATCTGATTAATTCCAGTTTCTGATGACTATAAATGGCGATTCTCTACCAAGGTGTCTATATTAAAAAAAAAAAAAAATCATTCCGTGTCATCCCCCACGTCAGGCCTGCTCGTGGGCGTGAGGCTGTACTTCCTCCGCCCCCTCCTAATGGAGTGAACCATTCCCAGCTCTCCCCCCCCCAGCCTCTCTCTCTCTCTCTCTCTCTTTCTGTCTCTTCCTCGCTCCCTCTCTTTCTCTCCTCCCTCTGCCTTCCCCGTGCATAAAGTCTCTGTCGCTCCCGGAACTTGTTGGCAATGCCTATTTTTCGGCTTTCCCCCGCGTTCTCTAAACTAACTATTTAAAGGTCTGCGGTCGCAAATGGTTTGACTAAACGTAGGATGGGACTTAAGTTGAACGGCAGATATATTTCACTGATCCTCGCGGTGCAAATAGGTAAGTGGCCGCTCAGCCCGGCTGGAGGTTGGAGGCGGGAGGCAGCCTGCCCCGGCCCGAAGCGCCGAAGGGGACTGGCGGGCCCGCGGCTGCCCCAGGGTGCGGAGAAGCCGGCAAACCCCCGAGGGTGGGGGCATCAGTTCCTGGGGACTAGCGCGTCCCAGATCGGTTTTTCCTAAAGCTATAGATTCCAAATGTTCGCCAGGAAATGTGTACGACCGGACGTTTTCTGGACAGGGTCTTTTTCCACCTTTTCCCAAAGCACACATCCATTTTTGTTTCCCTTTCTGGGTTTAGACCAGGTTTGGTGCGCTCTGGGGCAATGTACTGGCTCCTGCGATACTGCAAGATATTATTTTGAAGAGTCTAAAGGTGAATGCAGGAACAAAATGGCTAGGCAGCCAGGACTGGAAAGTTTATGTGCAGAAAGCAAAGATATTCCAGGGCTCAGACTGCTGCATTTAGAACTTTGTCATTCTCCCGCCCCTCCTCCCCCCTATATCCTAGCTGCAGCGTTTGCACCGCTACCGCAGACCCTGCTGGTGGGCAAACCGAGAGTGATAGGGAACTCCAGACCATATATTTTAATATGCTTACCATTGAAGAGGATGAATTCAGCCAAATTTACGTAGATGTACTTTTCTAGGCGCATTTGTCTGCTACTTTACACATTGGTGTCTGTATTATATATATAGGAAAGGGTTAAGAAGTATTTGGAATATGTCATGTCGGGTGTTTGTTATTTTTGTTTGTTTGAGGTTGGTTGTGGAAGGATTTATTTACTCCCCATTTTATGTTAAGGAATGTTGAGTCGTAGTTACGCTGTCAAGGGTCTCTTAAAGTTCACATTTTTACCATCCAGAATGAAGAAAAGATATACAAGAGGGCACTAGAAAACCCTCTTCTCTGATGCGGGGTCAGAACATTAATTAACGTGGCCTAAAAGTGAAAGTGAAGCAGGTTATTAATAGAATGGACAACAGGGGGGAAAAAAAGAAACTCCTGAAACGGAATTGTTGCCTCCTATCAGTTCAGGCTGTGGCATTCTTTGCAGACAAATCCTTGCAGTATTGGGGGGAGGGGTGCTTTAGGTAATTGGTTTGGGACAAGAAAGGAGAATGCATAACATGTTTTTTCCATAAGAAATGTGAAGGAAAACAAGGTTTGGAGTTCTCTAGACATTAAAATGGATTCTTTACAGTGGGGTTTTATGCAACTGACATGATTTCGAGTATCTGATCTTCTTTTGCAGAAACATTATAAGGATTTTAGAGTGTGTGGATGCAGGATATTGGTGTTTTCCTTTAGTTCTAAAAAACGACAATGCTTTAAATCTGGTTGTTTTGAATCTTTGACATTAGTGAAAAGTGCTGCTATAAATAATATTTCTAATGGCAGCAAATGTCTTAAATGTTGGAAATAAGTGAATGTGGCATTTTGCAATAAACCTTTGAATCTTTAGAGAGCAGGAGACAGGGTTGTTTTTGAGATAGAAATTTTAATCGGACAAGGTTTGGGACTCTGTTTTCCCGGTAGGAAATAACCTTACTTTGAGAGGTTTGGAGGAGGAAAAAAAAAAAAAAAAAAAAAAAAGACGGTGGTCGTGCCTGAGGGACGCGTTTTGAACACGTTAACCTCGGTCCAAAAATGACTATTTGTTGGCTGTGGAATTGAAATTGAGCGTATTTGTTCCCGAATGTCTGCCCTTACCTGCACCAGAACCTCGGTCTTTATTAATTCATGGCTGAGAGCTGTCCCAAATCATTGACATTTGGCAAGAAAAGTGGGGGTTGGGGGGGGCGGGGAGGTAGAAGAGTGTGGTGGACACGAAAGAAGACTCAGCAGGAGGAAATTCGGAATGAATGAGATGTCGAACGAATGAATGAACGGATGAAAACCGCGCAAGAAAGGGACGGCAGAGAGGACAGGGAAGGAGCCCGGGTCACCCGCCAGAGCCTCGCCTAAGCGGAGTTCAGGAAGGACAGCGAGGGACACACGGGCTACGACCTGCTGGGACGCGTGCGCCTGCAAAACCCGTCCCGCGCGCAGCCTCCCGGCCTCCCAGAGAAGGCTAGAGTCTAAGGAGTCACAGTTTTAAAAGACAGAAATGTTCACGACTTCTTATTTTACACACGCACACACTCACACATGCGCGGTGTGCAGGGTCTTCTCCAGCAGCTCCTGGGAAGATAACGTGACAAGACAGCTCCCGCCCCCGGCGAGCCCCAATTCCCCTTAAAAAATGTCAGTGCATTTTAGGGGTTTCTTTCGCCGCCGAGTTTTGGGGGTGTAGGCAAGGGGTGAGGAGAGACGTGGACGGGGAGATTGGACTTTATTTTATTTCGTTTCTTCGCT
Organism: Macaca thibetana thibetana; assembly: GCF_024542745.1. Lineage (NCBI taxonomy): Eukaryota > Metazoa > Chordata > Mammalia > Primates > Cercopithecidae > Macaca > Macaca thibetana. Next base: position 5,934,304 of record NC_065581.1, on the reverse strand, counting down.
TCAAAGCTGTATTTCTGACATGCGTTATAGAGGAAGACGTGTGGAGTGTATTCCCACTTTGAACGAGTTCTATCAGAACAAAGATTCGCTTATTCTTAAGATTTTACGTGAGTGTTCGATTTGTTAGTATTATAGTCGCCAGGGTACTTAATTTTCGCTGTAAGGTGAACCCGGAGGTTTAAGAAGGTTTACGTATCTGCCCCATGGGAGGTCGAAGTTAACCTTGGTCCCTTCCCGGGCGCTTCCCGTTCCGGATTAAAAAGCGCAAGGCCCGCCTCGCTCTTCCTGCAGCTCTTTGCAAATGGTACGTTCTCGGAAGCTGCTGCGGGTTCGGTCACCTTCCTTTTCGGCGTTTGGCCCGGCGCTCGGGGACAGGGACCCGCGTGGGGGAACGGGGGAGTGAGGTATCTGGTCCTCCCGGGACACATTGACACACAAACGCAGCCGCCAGAACGCGGCTGAGGACCAGGCCGGAGCCCAGGGTCGTGGGTGCCAGTGCGAATTTCGATTCTGAGATTCACCCTTTCTTCCCCGCCCTAAAGCTGTGTTTCCCTGGCGCCCTCCCCGCGCCCGGGCTGCTTTGGGCCGCTGGGCACTCAGCTTCCAGCCGGGTTCGTCGGCCTCAGGGTGGAAAGAGATGGCCACAGCCGCGCGACCGCAGCCTGGTGCCAGTCTCTCCGTCCCGCGCCTCGGGGCTTGGCCGCCCAGAGGTCAGGGGCTTGGGGCTTGGACCTTCGTGCGGCCTGTGTTTCCTCCTCCTCCCGCCGCTCAGCTTTTATCCCTGCCCGCTCTCTGCAGGGAGTCCTGAGCTGGGGCCAGGAGCCCCGGGCCGCGGCGAGCTCACTTTCAGCAGCCAGGCTGGGACCAGGAGAAGAACAGCCTCTCCCCGCTGCTGTCCGGAGTGGAGGCTGGGTTTTTGGCGGGCGGGTGGGTTGTTAAGGGTGTCTGGGGAGCCGAGTGACTGACAGAGGAGGAGGAGAGAAGGAGGCCCGAGGTTCGTGGATCTGGCCTTTGCGGAGACGACCAGGGCAGACTCATCCGTGACCCCGCCCGGCCTCTGGCCTTCTCCGCTCCAGACCACTCATCACCCGCGCCAGGTCTCAGGACGCCTAGGTTGCCCTCTTTCCAGTGGGGCGGGAAAGGGTGCATCCGAGGGTCTTACTCGGAATAGAGTCCACGGTAGGCAATCGGTTTTATAATGAAACAATCCATTTCGGTGACTGCTGGTGGCTTCCGGGGACTATATTCGTTCATTCATTCAGCAGCGTTTGCTGAGCGCCCACCAAGGACAGAGCGCCAAGCCTGAGGCTTATTCGCGTGATGTGGCGTTGGGTTCAGCTGCGTGACCCCACGCCCTGCCGTCTCCCCACCCCGTTCTCGCCCCCGCACGCTGCAGCCGAGACCCCTTCTGTCACCTCAAAATGGAAGATCGCATTGTGAGAGCTGTGACAGGGCTTGCTGGGGAAGTGTTGGGAGACGAAGGAGGCAGTGAGGAGAAAGAGAAATAAAAGAGATGAGGGAGGTGAGAAGAGGGGGCGATGGAAACAGAAAAAGATATGGAGCGAGATGCGGGAGGGAGCTGGAGGAAAGGAATCGACTCACCTACCTCCCACCCACCCACACCTGCTCACGCACCGACAATCTGCACTAGTCACAGCGTTAGCCGCAGGTCGGGCATTCCTGGGTCAAGTATTTCATTCACCTCTAACACCGGCGCGCCCCAAGGCTGGGTACTGGGAGAGGCCGCCCGATGCAACGAGGCCGCGCGGAGCCTGGGTCGCACAGGGAAGGGCAGTGGGGCGGCAGGGCGGGGTCGTGGCGCTGCTGACCGGTGTTCCCTCCTCCCCGCAGCGTATCTGGTGCAGGCCGTGAGAGCAGCGGGCAAGTGCGATGCGGTCTTCAAGGGCTTTTCGGACTGTTTGCTCAAGCTGGGCGACAGCATGGCCAACTACCCGCAGGGCCTGGACGACAAGACGAACATCAAGACCGTGTGCACGTAAGTGTCCTTTCTGGCCGGTTGGACTTCGGTTTTGAGGGAGCTACTGAGGTCGGAGAGTGCCGAGCCTCCCCGCCTGCGCTCAGCGTTCAGCGCCAGCGCGAATCCGAATCTGCTCACTCTTGCCTTCTGGCTCCAACCCCCAGGCCTAGGACCAGGCCCCCGGGTTAGAACCTGCACTTCCCAAGGGGATCCCACAACCCGGGGTGGGATATAGGGGAGGATCCTTCAACATAGACCCAGTCCCAGCTCTACGCGGCCTCACAGGCTTGCACAGAGGTGCGCATGCTCAACGTGCTGGGACCCAGGGCAAGGGCCATGAAGAGTTGCTACCGGTTCTTGATGCTGCAAAATCTCTCTGCCTCGTAGCAATCTTTATCATTCTTTTCTCTTGCGTGAACGAGCGAGCCAGGTATTCTCTGAAGAACAGTTAGTTTGGATTTGAGGATTGTTTGGGGGTAATACTACATTTGCCTGAAGGGAAAGTCACTCGTCTCATCTGTCCATTTCTCCCGACATAACGCCCCTGTAATACACATCAAGGAAATGCCGGCACAGGCAAGGAGACACGGGTCCCCCTTCCTGTTTCTAGCAGACAGGCTGAAACACTGTCTTATTGTGTGCCAGTGACTTTACCCAAAAAGAGTAAGTCCAGGTGGTAGTCCAGTGATAGTCGCTGTTGAGTTTACAGCAGATTCCGAGGTTTGGAATAGCCACTCTCCTTGTTTCCCTCGCCCCCTTGCACATTGGCACAGTGTCCCCAGACCTGGACAGCTTCAAAGGTAAAGAGAGATGGGTAGGAGTCCATAGCCAGGCCCAGTGGTGTTTTCTCAGAGCTTGGCTGGAAAGCACTGCTCCCACTAGCAATAAGGGAACCAGCAGAGCACTACTGCAGTGGACCTGCAGCAATTTAGCTGCTGCAGACCTTAGAAATCACCCCCATCCTCTGCAACACACACTGTTTTATTTTGCAAAAAACAGCTGTGTTCCCCCACCCCCACAATAACGCTTCCAGTAAAGCCAAGGCAGGTTATGCCCCTTATTCCCTGAGGTTAGAGTGACCATTTTCTATGGCATCATTTGTAATACTGTGAAGGCTCTCCTGTCTCCCCACCTGGGGCAAAAGGGAATGGTGGAAGGAGGGATGTTTGTTTAGGTTTTGATAACTTAAATGGGTGTCAATTTTGCTACTCTGTTTCCTAAATGCCCCAGTGCCTACTAGGAGCCACAGCGGCTAAGTGGCTAGTGCTTTCCTATCATGAAAGGAACAAAGGCATTTAATTCTAAAAGCCTCGTGATGGATAAGAATGTATCTATAAGGATAAGAAAAGGTTGCATATAGAACAGCTCCCGAATCCTCTGTCATTTGTTGGAACTTATTTATTCCAAGCTATTTTAATTTTAAGCAGAACTTTTGTCTTGGAAAACAGGAAAGTGAGAACTCCTCCCTGAGGTCACAGGCCATGGCTAGGTCCCGGCCCTACTCAGTTGGGGGAGCTGGTTGCTCAACACGGAGCTGAAGCCCATCTCTGCCCAGCCCCAGGTAGAGTCTATCCTTCTCTACCAGGTCCCTCAGGACTCTGCCCCCATCTGGGCATGCATAAAGAAAAGAGCAATTTAGGCATCCTTTAGCAGGGGTGATTCCACAGGCTCTCTGCAGGAAAGCTGTCCTCCCTGGGCCTCCTAATGTCCAAATATTGCTGTTTATTACAAGTTGAGGAACCTGGAAGCCCCGTGTCCCTCCAGTACTCATAAATTAACACAGTGCCTGCCTTCAATGTGCTTACAGTCCAGGCCAGCGAGCAGAAGGGAAAGAGAGGAGAAAATACAACCAAACTGTGTGGAGGGCAGGCACCGGTAACCTGGTGCTCAAGGCTCAGGGGAGGTGGGGACCAGCCCGGAGTTACAGAGAGGCACAGATCGACCCAGCTCTGAAAGGAGACAGTGCCCCAGGAATCGATCACGGGTTGGGATTATATTTAGTCTCAGGATCTATTTTGGGTTTTCAGAAGAAAGGGGGACAATCAAAAGGGACAGGTTGGATGAAGGTTGTGGGGGCGGGTCTAGGAGCTGAGCCTGGGAGGAGGAAGTGGTTGAGTTAGGCGCCAGTCTCCGGGAACTGACCGCCAGAGGAGGACAGAATGTGGGGGGGTCCTCGAGGGTTGGCAGCGGTGGGCACCACGCCCTCCCCGCAGTTCCGGCCTTGGGGGCTGGCGCTACACCCTGAAAACTGTGGTGAGGAAGCCCCATGAGGCCCAAGCCCACGGAAAAGACTGGGGAGGGAGAAAGAGGAGGGACCCAACGCGCAGGCCTGTGGCACTGGGATTTGCAAGAGCAGATGAAGCCTACGAAGCCGGCCCCAGGTGCTTGGCCACTAACACTCACCGAGCCGGGGGAGAAGAGAGGCAGGCAGGAGTCTCCAGGCCGAATCTGAGCCGGGGACTGTGGAGAGCAAGGAGGATCGAGGCAGGCCGGGGGGAGGAGGAAGAGGAAGTGGGGAACAGAAGAGAGGAAAGCAGACGGAATGGAAAAAGAAAGAAACGGAAAATAAGGAGAATGGAAAACAAAAGGAAGAGGTAGTGGGTGGAGGGAAAGAATGAGGGCGAAGGCGAGAGTACCGCGGCGTGGAGAAGGAGGGAGACAGAAGGGGCTTGGGGGAGGAGAATGTAAGAAGCCCCGAGGGGAGGGCAGTGCTCAGAGCTAGTAACCCGTCTTGCCAGCTAAGAGGCATTAATGGGCGGCAGCTTGCGAGGCTTAGCACTGTTTTCCTAGCTTTCCCCGAGGAGGGCGAGCAATCTGTTTGCGGAGGCCGAGGTGCCAGCGCGCCGCAGCGGGTGCACGACCCGGCTCCAGGCTGCCGAGTCCTCTCCCCGCATCTGGAAGGGAAAACCAGGCAGGAGGGGGCGTCCCCCCACCCCCGCTTTAGACAGCCGCTTCTGGCGTAGGCGGAGGTCCCACGAGTCCCGACCTTGCGCAGCCCAGACGCCCGGGCGGTGAAGAGAAGGTAGGGAGGGGACACCCTGGGAAGTTTGCGGGGCCGCGAGCGGGGAGGCGCAGGGGTGCAGGCCCGGGGTCCTCCCGGGGTCCTCCCGGCGCCCCAAGTGAACCTGCTTCTTCTGTTTTGTTCTGTTCCTCACCAGATACTGGGAGGATTTCCACAGCTGCACGGTCACAGCCCTTACGGATTGCCAGGAAGGGGCGAAAGATATGTGGGATAAACTGAGAAAAGAATCCAAAAACCTCAACATCCAAGGCAGCTTATTCGAACTCTGCGGCAGCGGCAACGGGGCGGCGGGGTCTCTGCTCCCGGCGCTCCCCGTGCTCCTGGTCTCTCTCTCGGCAGCTTTAGCGACCTGGCTTTCCTTCTGAGCGTGGGGCCAGCTCCCCCCACGCGCCCACTCACACTCACTCCATGCTCCCGGAAATCGAGAGGAAGATCCATTCGTTCTTTGGGGACGTTGTGATTCTCTGTGATGCTGAAAACACTCATATAGGATTGTGGGAAATCCTGGTTCTCCTTTTTATTTCGTTTGATTTCTTGTGTTTTATTTGCCAAATGTTACCAATCAGTGAGCAAGCAAGCACAGCCAAAATCGGACCTCAGCTTTAGTCCGTCTTCACACACAAATAAGAAAACGGCAAACCCACCCCATTTTTAAATTTTATTATTATTAAAAATTTTTTTTTTTGTTTGGCAAAAGAATCTCAGGAACGGCCCTGGGCCACCTACTATATTAATCATGCTAGTAACATGAAAAATGATGGGCTCCTCCTAATAGGAAGGCGAGGAGAGGAGAAGGCCAGGGGAATGAATTCAAGAGAGATGTCCACGGACGAAACATACGGTGAATAATTCACGCTCACGTCGTTCTTCCACAGTATCTTGTTTTGATCATTTCCACTGCACATTTCTCCTCAAGAAAAGCGAAAGGACGGACTGTTGGCTTTGTGTTTGGAGGATAGGAGGGAGAGAGGGAAGGGGCTGAGGAAATCTCTGGGGTAAGAGTCAAGGCTTCCAGAAGACAGGCTGCTATGGTCACTGAGGGGTTAGCTTTATCTGCTGTTGTTGATGCATCCGTCCAAGTTCACTGCCTTTAATTTTCCCTCCTCCCTCTTGTTTTAGCTGTTACACACACAGTAATACCTGAATATCCAACGGTATAGATCACAAGGGGGGGACGTTAAATGTTAATCTAAAATATAGCTAAAAAAAGATTTTGACATAAAAGAGCCTTGATTTTAAAAAAAAAAAAAGAGAGAGATGTAATTTAAAAAGTTTATTATAAATTAAATTCAGCAAAAAAAGATTTGCTACAAAGTATAGAGAAGTATAAAATAAAAGTTATTGTTTGAAATGGGGGTGTCGTTTGTTTCCTACCCCAACCTGCTTCCTTGGCCCAGTTCTCAGGGTACCTGGAGGGACACAGGATGCCAGTGACAAGCTCACCTCTTCAGGAAGCCGCTGGAAACCTGCCACCTTCAAGCAGACCCTCCTCACTTAAGCCACTTGGCCACTTCCCCAAAACCCTGCTCCCTTAAAAAAGAGAAAATGAAAGTTGTTTTTAAATTAATTAATTACAAAGCAGAGATTCGTTCTATTTGAGGTTTACAGAAACTGAGCTTGCTCGCACAGGCAGACAATGCCAGTGGCCGGCCGGCTGCCCCCGCCTCAGGCGGGTCGGAGCCCTAACCACCATCCTTGCAGGCCTGGCCCTAACCACGATTCGCCTCTTCCTCTGCGGTGGCCAGAGGCAGCTTGCGAAGGAACCGCCATTAAGGGCTCCAGCAGAGGGGCCGAGAGGCTGTGTTCCCCGGCAGGGATCAGGTGAATCCTTTCATAATTAATAAGATAGCTCAGCTGAAATGGCGAGGAGACGGGCCCTATTGATCTGGCAGTGGGGCTGCTTCCACCTCTCCTATTTATAGGCCCCGCATGGCCTTACGGAGAAGTAAACATTCCGGAGTAAACAGGGGCAGAGGCGACCCGGGTCCGGGGGCTGTAGGCCTGGAGTAGGCGGGTGGGGGCGGGGGGAAAGAACTGCATGTAGGTCTATGGGTTCAGAGAAATCGAAATCGAAATCTGAGCTCTTGGAGAAGGTGGCTGTGGGAGGAAGCTGCGGGGGCCCTGGGGGTGGGAGGAAGGGAGGAGAATAGAGGGAGACCGAGGGGGCTGCAGCAGGTTCCTACACGGAGAAGCCCGCCGTCCGCTGCGGGGAGGGTGCGCCCGGGCTCTGAAATGCAATGTGTAAACAATCGCTAGTGTAACCTTTCATAAATCAAACCCAGTGGGTCGCAGCCCAATCTGCATTCCCCCCACGGATTGAATTCCAGCAACACATGCGTCCCTGCGCCCGGAGCGCTGGAAGCTGCAACGATTCTTAATGGCAGCATATATTACGGCCGCGCGCTCACGCACGCGCCGCTCGGGGCCTCTCTGGGGAATCGTTTCGCCCGCTAACTCCCACCCAGTCCCCTCCTCGGTCGATCCCGGGTTCTCCGTCAAAACTAAAGCAGAACCTCGCTACCTGCGCGGGGTGGTCACCCACCAGCAAACGCTCGGGGTTTTGGAAAATAGTTGCATTTTGTTGGTTTCCTTTCAATGGTTATTTTCGGTCTGCGTATAAATAGGATGATTCTAACTTGAGTTCAACCCCTGGAATTCAAATTAGAATGTCTGTGCTTATCTTAAATACGAATCTGTGTAATGAGGAGGAGGAGAACCAGGATAAAGAGGGAGGGTCTTCTCCATTTTTGCCATCATAGCACGCCGCCTCCTATCACTATCTTTTTCTCTGCACATTGGGGGCAAACAAGTGCTCACAACCAAGCCCACTGCTTGTCAAAATAAAAGGCAGGCGCCCTTCTGCTCCGACTGTGGGGAGAAGGGAGACCCCCACGACCCGCAGAGGACGCCCCTCCCCTAGCAGCGCGGGCTTCCCACTCAGAAAGCAATCTCCTGGAAGATCTAGGAAGAGGCAGGCTGAGGGCGGGGCAGAAGGGTCGAGGGGGCGGGGACTGGGAGCGCGGGCTCTTTGGCTCTCCCAACAGGGTTCTTCTCTAGGAACCCCCGGCTCCTACTGCGGTTCCGACTGCTTCCCAGGCGGGGCCGCCCTAGAGGAAGGGCGCCCTCTCCCCTCTCTCAGCCCCTCCACGCGCTTCCAAGCCCCCACGCCACGGAGTCCCAGGTCGCCCCGGGAATCTCCAAACCTTATTGTCCTGTCTGGGGCTCCCTTGCCTGTCCCAAACCGAGGGCCACGCTCACGTGAGCACGGAGACATCCCTGGGAATGCAGGGCCGCTAGTCTTGGAAAAGCAGGCTTCTGCAACTGGAGCGTTAGAGAACGTTTCTTCTTCTTGTGGTGATTGTTTAGATTATTATCGCACCGTCTTCGACTATAATTTGCTGTTTAATCATGATGACATCTCCATATGTTCGTTGATGTCATCTGTTTTAAGCAGCAAAGCGGCTAGCCTTGTTGGCAGTGCAGGGAGATGACATTAACTAGGGCAAGCATGCCCCATTGATGAGGTGGTGGGAGTATTGGGAGTGGGACGGAGTGGGCTTGACGCACAGGGGACATCGTCATATCTATCTCCTCCCCACGTCGGAGCAGCCTCTCCGTATCTTCCCACCGCCCGTGGCTCTTCAAGTGGCCCACTCAGGCTGGCTTCGAGCCTTTGAGGAGCTGTTGGGATTAGAGAAGGACCTCCTTCATCACATCCCCTGTCCGAGTAGGTTCAAGACAACGCAGTTCACTTGAGTGCAGTGTCTTACAATCCTTATTGTGAACATGTCAGGCCAGCTCCAGAGCCTGGCCTGGGCCCAGGGAACTCCAGGGTCCGTGGGAAAGGAAATCGGAGGGAGGGAGGAAACTGGCAAGAGAAAAGGACTCGCGCCTGGAAAATGGGGGACACAGGGAGAAAGGAGGGGGGAAAAGATCCGGAAGTAGAGTTAGAAGGGAAGAGAGGTGGGCGATCACCTGAAACACAGAAGGAGATGATGGAGAAACTTGGAGACCGAGATAGAGCTCTGGGCCAGAGCTAAGGAACAAAGATGACCTCGGTACTTATTTTCATTCAGGACCCCCAGAGAAGCAAATGAGCACAAGAATCTCCACACAGGTTCTCCTTCAGCGGATCCCGAGATCTTTCCACTGTAATCAGAACCCCAGAGGGCCAGGGCCGCAGGGGCCTGGAGTGTTGGTGCTGGACGGACCGAGGCAGGAGCGCCAGCCCCCAGGCCTTTCCCGAACCCCACCCCAGGAAATCCGATGAATCAGGCAAAGATGGAACCAGAGATTTCCCCCTTGCCGAATTCTCCCTCAAATATCAGGAAGGTATTCAACCATTCTCTCCGCGCCACCCCCACTTTTCCCTACAATACACGAACTCTAGCTTTGCTCGCCGGCTGTCCATCCTCTGGAGCGGTCTATCGCCCGACCCAGGGGCACTCCAGGGAAGGATCCCTGGATCCCTGACCACTCAGAACACCTACCAAGGGAAATGAAAGCGTTGGTCTCCTCCCCATCACCGCCCCCCGCCCCCCCCCTCCCAGATGTGAAAACGAAGTGGTGAGTGTGGGGTTGGTGGGGGACGGGAACGGGAAGGAGCGGCTGAGGATGCCTGCTTCGGGCTCCGGAAGACACCCCACCCCCATCTCCACACCGGGTCCCAAGTCATTGTACCTCCCTAGGCTGGGGAGTCTAGGAACTTTGTAATCCTGTAGCTTGTGGTTCCCCCACCAACCCCTCCACTACCCAAGAGAAGAACAGTGTAGAGAAAGCACCCCCTGCAGAGGCCCTTTTGGAGGGTAACGCCTGGGCAGCCTCCGCCCCCAAACCCGAATGCCGGCGTGAGAAAAGCGAACCCAAACCCTGCCCAGCCCCAGGAGACGAACCTCAGCTTGGCCCCACCGAACTCCGGCGATCCTGGCACGCGCATGGAGAAGGCGCTTTCTCCCCACTCCATCCCCACCGGGTGAGGGGAGGACAGTGTAATCTTTCTGTCCAGATTTGAGCCTTGGAAGGACGCAGCCTTCAGTGTGGCTTCCAAGAGCCAGGACTTCGGAGCCGGAAGACTTCTGTGCCCACCTGCATGACCATGGGCGGGTTACTGAACCCCGCTATACCTCAGTTTCCTCCTCTGTAAAATAAGGATAATCACACTTACCTCATAGGATTGTACCTTGTATCAAATGAGATAGTATAGGTAAAGTTCCTTCAGACAACATGCCAGTTACCTCCTGCTAGGTGTTACTAATTTAATTTCCTCAGGTGGATCTCACCAAATTCTTCAAAATAACCTTGAGAACCTCATTCTTTTACTATTTTGGGAGCAGTTATTCTTTATGGTAAAGCGTTTTAAATTCCTCTTACTACAGGCTACTACTCAGTGCTCCATGGTCCTCTCTGGCCTTCTCAAAGGATGCTCTAGATAAGCTCCTTGAGTTCAAATAGCTAGGTCACTCAACACTGACTGCCTCCCGACTCTACTCCACCCCACCCTGCTCAGTGTCCAGGCCAGACTCCTGGCTTTTCTTTCTGCAAACCCCCAACTGGAGTGGCCAGGTTCTTCCAGCACAGGATTTCTTCTCTATCTTCCTTCACAACTTCTCTTCCCCACCCCTGCCCTCACTCCCGCCATTTATCTTAAATTCCTCTCCCATCATTGAAAAATGTAATGAAGTTATTGTAATAATGAAGCAATTCCAGAGTATAGAGAGGGAAGAAAACATCTTCCCTCCACTAATAAATGGTAGCAGGCTGATAAGTGTTCTTCCACGCCTTTCCCCATGCTGCTATACACATATACACACATGCATATATGGAGGTTGGCTTTGGGTTTTGCTTTATTTCATTTTTGCAAAATTGTAATATGTATTTCTCTGCAACCAAATTTCTCAAGAGCAATAGTTAAATATCTCCTTTTAAATGGTTACATAATTCCTTCTATTGATGGATATTAAAGTTTTTCAAGGTTTTTTATTTTTTTGTACTGTGTAAGTATTGTGTTCATAAATATTCCTGTTCAAACAACATTATGTACCAGCATTTTTATTTATTCAATACAATAGGTTTGGTCAAAGTTGAATTGCTGGGCAGAAAGTTATGTATGTGTGCTTTTAATTTGAAAAGATGTTTGTTTACTTTCCCAAAGGATGTGGAGTTTCCCTGCATCCTTATCAACACTGTATGCTGACACTTTTTTGCCTTTTTTGTCAACCCAGTAAGTAACCTTCCTGCTCTGGAAGGTCAGGCTGTCCTGCCATCTGCATTAGGTTCCTTGGGTCCCTCTCAGGCCCTGATCACCACCAGAGTATCCTGCACTAGTGGGGAAGGGCCAGCTGGACTTTGGGTCCCCCTCCCCAGGAGCAGTGGCAAGGGCTGCACAGGGAGTGACTTTTGTGGTCAGGCATAATTAGTACTGGAAGACCCTGGCTCTCATCGGCTAATCTAATCAAAATGCCTTGGGGAGTTTAGGGCTTGGACCAGGCAGGGCTGGCTCAGCGAGTGATTGTGAACTGGCAGAGGTGGGGCTCAGCTGCGTGTCTCCCCACTGCTCCTGCAGCCTCCATTCAGGACACTCAGCCTGAGCCAGCTCTGCACTGAGGCTGCGATCCCCTGGCCTGACTGCAGTGGAGGGCCAGCAATGGAAGGAGGCAGCAAAGGAAAAGAAAACAGCAACCACAGAACAAGGGCGGCAAAGATGACAGCTGAACTTTTCTTTTCCTCTCCCACCCAGAGAGCCTGAGAGGCTTCTATGAGTAGGATCCAACCCAAGGAGAGCAATAAGGAAGGCTGAACCATCTGGGGGGGTTCAGGGTACAGAGATCCAGATCATACTGTCTCTTCTCTCTCATCATTCCCACCCCACCACATTTACTCTTTTTAAAAACTTTAACTTTCATTGAGCACTTACTACCTGTGAGGTGTTACGGAAAGCTTTGCAAACATCATCCCATCTCCTTTGCAATTTCTGTAAGAGGATTGTATTAACCCCATTTTACAGATGATGAGCTGAGGTTTGGAGAGAGGTTAGTAACTTGCCCAAGACCAGCAAGTAGCAAGAGCGAGAGCTGATCTTTGAACGCTAATCTGTTTTGGGAACCTGCTTTAAGAGATCCCTTCTCTTTGCTTGTTCTATTAGTATTTTGAGGCAAAGAAGCACAAAGAAAAAACACAACAACAAAGAATTGTAAGTCCTGTGGTAAGCAGAAAAATGTCCCTGCAAAAATGTCCATGGCTCAATCCCTGGAACCTGTAAATGTGTTAGTTAATGTGGTAAAAGAGAATTAAGGTTGCAGGTGGAATTAGACTGCTAAATCGGCTGCCTTTAAAATAGGGAGTTTATCCTGGATTGTCCCTAGTGGCCAATGCAATAACAAAAGTCTTTAAAAGTGGAAGAGGAAAAAAGAAGAGGTCAGAGTCATATGATGGGAAGATTCATCCCACCCTTGCTGGCTTTGAAGATAGAGGAAGAGGCCAGAAACCAAGGAATTTGGGCAGCCTCTAGAAACTGGAAAAAGCGAGAAAACTGATTTTTCCCTAGTATCTTCAGAAAGAAATGCACCCCAGCGATTTCAGCCCAGTGAAACCCATGTCAGACTTCTGACCTTCAAAACTAATGGCAAGATAATAAAATCATATTATTTAGGCCACCAAATTCATAGTAATTTGTTAAAACTGCAAATAGAAAACTAGTACAAGTCATTATTCGCACTGTACCAATTTAGTTAAGGGAATACATCACACCAGAGAGGCCTGGGCGTTCAGGATGTACGTGTACTAGGGATTTCTCAGGGCCCTTCTTTGTCCATGTGTGTATTCAGAGGAGGCAGCAGCTTCGTTTCAATCTGGGGTGATGGTGTTTGTGAGAAAAAGAAGACATGGAGAATGAATTTCTAACAACAAACAAACAAAAAAACTGTGTTGATTTTTCACAATGTCTCGTCATAGAATCTTGTTTATTTTTCCCCCTTGTTGTGCTCTTTTTAGCTGCAAGAGCTTCCTATTTGCTTTCTTTCCCTCCAGTAATTTAATGGACATGCAGTTCTATTAAAGGAGTTCTTAGTTTCTGTAACCATCACAGGCCTGCCCAGATGTGAAAAGTCCATCGTCACGGTGATGGATGACTTGAGATACATTCATGAAAAATCTATCACCAGGTAGTTATTCTCTTGATGAATCGCAGGGACTAATATTAGCTACATACCTCATCACCTGGACAAATCACATGTTGAAGTGCTTTTAATGGGAATGGCATTTCCACCCTTTACATTTCCCAGGATACGGAAGGAATGGGTTCAGTCTCTATGGAATGCCTGGAATGAATCCCTTGCTGTGGATATGGTAAGAAGGGAGAAACAAAGGAAGACACCAAACCAGAAAAGCCTCAGGCAGCCACTACCTTTCACATCGAGAGACACTCCTTAGAATAGTCCAAGTCCCTAGTAAAGAGGAGAAGGGAGAAAAGCACATGTTTGTCCATCCTTGATTTGTTAATCAAGTCACAAATTGCTTTGTTTACATTAAGACACCAGCATGGGAGTCTCTTCTTGATTAAGAAAGAAGCAACACCAAACAAGCAAGCCTGTGGGGATGCCAGGCTGGATAATTAACTTCAAAGCACCTTCCTGACCTGGTTGCCACAGACTGCAGTGCCTGGGCCTGCTTCAATCTTTCCATTTCCTGGGAGGGTCAGCTGAGATTCAGCAAGTGACTATAAAAAATGGCTCTCATAGTCCTCAAAGTCCTCTGCCTGCCTCCTCAGGTTGTCGCTTGAAAGAAGTTGGATTGTGTTCTCCCTGAGGCAGGGAGAGAGATCCCAAGCAAAGTGGGTCATTTAACTCTGGCCAAACACAAATTCTTCAAAACAGGCAACTTTGAAGGGGATAAGGAGCATCAAAGCGCACGGGAGGCACATCCATCAATCCCTGTCCAGAGACTGGACAGTCCAGTCATGCGGCGGCCAGGCCTCCTGGAGGCTTCTGTACTCTCAGCCGGCCTGGCAGTCATGTTGGTATCATGTACACCTTCTACCTTTCACACCACACCGTTTGTGCAGCATGTTTTCCTGTGTAACCATTCTTCTCCCATCCTCTTGTAATATTTTCTGCTCTTTGGAACATAACATAGGGAAAACCGCATTTCCTCACTGCTTTGTTTATTGGGGTTGTTGTATATTGTTTCCTATTTCTGAAGAGCCCTTGGAGACTTTTACAGATAGCAGGGAAAAATGCCTCCAACTCTGCCCAAATCTTTATCTTCAGGAGTCACTATAAATTCAGATCCAAAATGTGCTCGTGTGTACCCATTTATACAGATATTAATATATTCTCTAAATTACATATTTTCTAAGACACAGGTACACACACACACACACACACACACACACACACACACACTGCATTTGCAACCCTGACGTTGTTCCTTCTGATTGGCTCTTAGACCTCATCTTTTATCTTTTCCATTGTTTTTGCCATTTTGTGTTTCATTCCCCACATGCTCCTTCCCCTGAGCTCACCAACACCACACTCAAATCTCTTATAGCCTAAAAAAAAAAAAAAAAAAAAAAAAAAAAAAACCCAAAAAAAACCCTTCCCTGTCCATCCTTTTACTCCACTCAGCCATGTCTCCATTTCTCAGCCATTTCACAATTAGATGACTGCAACTACAAGTTCCTAGAATAGTGCCCAGCCCAAGGCAAACACTCAGCAGATATTGGGAGATTACATGAATGAGATCCTCTCCTTCTCCTCTTTGCCAGCTTCCTCCTGGCTGGTCTCCAGCCTGTGGCCTCCAGAGCCAGGTTCTTCCTTACCAATGACAGACACTCCACTCTCATTGGCCTTCTCCTTTTCCCCCATGTGTATCTTACCCTTTAAAAACTATTTTATGTATTCTATTTTAAAATTTTCACCACATGTCCACATTCACTGGGAAAATTAGAAACTGCAGGTGACTCAAAGGGGAAAAAATTAAAATAGTCATAATTTCTTCAACCAGAGACACACATTTTGGTCTCAGCGTCTCTGGTATTAATCCTCCCATTCCCACATGGGTGTGAAAATGTCATTTCCCTTCTTTAAGAACCTTCATTTCCTTCCCATTGCTGAATCATTGCTGAGTGACTCTGACTCCCTGTGTGGCACCGAAGACTCACCAGGATCTGGTCCCATCTCATCTTGCCAGCCTCCTCCCCATCCACTGCCCTCTGTGTTTCCCACTCATGCACTGCAGTCATACTGACTTCCTTCTTGCTCCTTCAACTGACGTATCCCCTCCTCTATTCCATGCCTTTGCTCATTTAGTTCTTCCAGGCTAAAATATATTGCACTTCCACCTCAATGCCTCCCATCCACCCTTGCATGTTGTATTCCTTCAAGACCCTTCTCAGGCTCAACCTTGCATGAGCCCTTCTCTGATTCCCTGGTCAGAATTATTGGGATGCCCCTCAATAACCTCTTGTTGTTCTTAATTTTGTATCACAATTAGATGACTGCTGATCAATTTTGTCTTTAAACCATATGTTCCTTGAGGTCAGGGACTATGTCTCACCCATCTTTGAACCTCCCACAGTATCTGGCACTGTGCCTGGCACAGATGATTACTGAGTAAAGAACATTTCCAGTCCTTACCGCCTCACACATATGTAGTTGCATGTTCTAATTTTAAATAAATAAAGGTGTTGCTAATGCCAACACTTCTCTGGGCCACTTCTTGCTAATGCCTTTTCTCCCTCAGAAACTCCCCCTCGGCAGCATGGGTGTGTATTACTGGTGAATAGAGGCATAAAATTGTTGGCTGCATGTCATGGAGTACCTACCAATGGTTAGAAACAAAGGAACAGACACATCCATAGCAATGCAGATAAGAAAGAATGAAAAAGTGATGGCTAAAACAAAAGGGAAAGAGAAAAGAAGCAACTGACTACGTCCTATGCATGCCTTTCGGAACAACTAGCTCAACATTTCATCAGCTTGCTTTATTTTCTCATAGGCTACAGGGAAACCTGAAGGACTCATGTTCCTTCTTTCATTCCTTCTATCTCATTCGAGGAACTATTGAAATCTATAATTTTCCTGACCCCTTGTTTGAAGAGGAGAGTTTTCCATGTCTCATCTTCACTCAGACTATGCGCTTATCACCTAATGCACACACAGTGACTATGCACATGGGATCCAGCCTCCAAAAGGGCCTCCAGTGAACTTGACTCCTGGTATATGTGCCTGTGTGTAGTCAGTTTGCACAATGAATCAGGGCTGGCTTTGTGTATCCAATTGACTATGAATAATGTAATGACATTTGACTTCCAAGGATAAGTCATAAAAGGTATTGCAGTTTCCTCCTTAGTCCCTCTGATTACTTTCTTTGGGGGAAGCCAGCAGCCATGCCATGAGGCACTTAAGCAGCCTTGTGGAGAAGCCCACGTAGAAAGGAACTGAGACCTCCTGCTGACAGCCGGCACTGACTTCCCAGCCTCATGAGTGAGCCATTTTGAAAACTAGATCCTCCAACCCCAGTCAAAACTTTGAACAGTTGCAGCCCCAGCTGATATCTAACTGTAATTTCATGGAGACCCTGAGCCAAGACCATCCAGCCAAGCTGTTCTGAAATTATTTACCCAGGAAACCATGAGAAATAATAAATCATTGCTGTTTAAGCCACTGTCTAAGGATAATTTGTTATACAGCAACAGATAACTAATAAAGTGTGTCTGGCATATTCTTTCATTTTAATCTGTAATGTTTGTTCGCTTGTCCATGTGTGTTCGCGTGAGTTTTGATAGGTTTTGTTTGTAAGTTTGTTGTTGTTGTTGTCGTCGTTTTTCGAGATAGAGTCTTGCTCTGTCACCCAGGCTGCAGTGCAGTGGCATGATCTCAGCTCACTACAACCTCCATCTCCTGGGTTTAAGTGATTCTCCCACCTCAGCTTCCCAAGTAGCTGGGACTACAGATGTGCACCACCACATTTAGCTCATTTTTAAATTTTTTTTGTAGAGACAGGGGTCTGCCTATGTTGCCCAGGCAGGTCTTGAACTCCTGGTCTCAAGTGATCCTCCTGCCTCAGCCTCCCAAAGGGCTGGGATTACAGGAGTGAGCCACACTGTACCCAACCTTTAAGATTTTTTAAAACAAGGAGTTTAGAGATTTAAGTCATTTTGTATAGCAAATAGCAAAATTATTTGAGCATCTAAAGTCTTTAAACAATGATTCCTGTCAATCAAGAAATGGTTTAGGAAAATAGCAGTAAGTATACAAACAGGAGAAGAGTCATAAAGAAGAAGTAATGTTACTCAAACACAAGTAAATGGGAAAATGAAAACCACAACAGGACCATTATGACACTATGCTGCCCTTTGCATAGCTGGAGACACCCCCAGAAGCTGAAGGGAGAAACCTTGCTTCAACTTTCCTCCCACCTTCCAATCTCCTGCCAGAGCCTCCCATTGGCAGAAGCTAACAGGAATCAGTAGGCAAAGGAGTCTGGGAAGCGTAGTTTTCAGGCTTCCTGCCCTGGCAATGGAGAAAAGATATATTAATAGATAGGGCAACCATGCAGCTGAGCCTAAAACACACTCCTCATCACCAGGAACAATAACAGACATAATGGCGGAAAAAATGTATGTGTTTGAAGGGGCTACTCAAAAATGAAGTAGCCAACCTGAGTGATTAGAGAAAGAGGAATTCAGATGCTCCCACATTCATCTTCCATGACGTATCCCAGGAGTCAGCCAAAAGACTGGGAATCCACCATAGGTATAGACCTCTAAATTCTTCATATGAGCTGCCACAATAAAGCCCTTTTCAGTAATTGTAGTAGAGCACCCCTATTAAGAAGAGCTAACACATTGGACACATGACGGGTCAGGCGCTGTTCTAACTGCTTTTCACTTAGCTAATTTAGCTCATCAACGTCTCCGTGATGTTGGCCCTATTGTGATCCATTTTACAGGTGAGCACGCTCAGTCCTAGAGAAGTTAAGTCACAGAGATGGTGTGACAGTCAGGTCCCAATATGATAGCCTGGCTTCAGAGGCCATGTGTTTAACCATTCCGTTATCCTGCCTCTCACTAGCTGAACCTGTGCCCAAAGTTTATTTAAAAAGATGAACAATACAAAAAGGAACTAGAGAACAGGCACTGCAGAAACCCAACCCCTGAGCTACAGGGCCAGCCTTAGACTCAGCTTGTCCAAATGTTGACTGACAGACAACCCATTAATTATTTTAGAAAAACCATGGTTTTTTGAGTATCTGGTGCTGTTTTTCTGAAATTCTGGAAGACCTTCTAACTCTGGAAATACCCTCTGCAAACCAAGTGTGGAGGAGGGTCAGTAACCAGTACTCAAGAAGGACTTATTCATGCAAGAGCCGTGTGCTTGGGCAGTAACAAAAGTCCGTGCAGAATTAGGGTGCAGTTTCCTGCTACCCTATACCCAGGCTGAACACAGGAAGCTGATCATTTCAACAAGCTTGCCTAGCTTTTCCTTTTCGTGGAGAGACACAGTGGGAAAAGGCTGGTTCTTCAGAAATTTCATTCCAGTGTCTTTGACAACTTTATGTTTTTCATGTTTGAGGAATTTAACTTGTTTTTTAAACAGCAGGTGATTTGCACCATTTTGAAATAATCAGTGCCTTTCTTATCATAGCTTGAGAGAGACTAGGCTAAAGAGCTAGAGAGGGAAGCCCAGGAGGTGTGGAATGCATCATGTAGTAGAACCAGACTCTTCTATCAATTAGCACGTTTTCTGAGGGTGGTGTTTCATTCTTGGAAGTCTCCAAGTTGGGCCTGCCTGTTAGGTTTTAAAAGGAGCAGAAGGATAATAGTGGCACATATGGCTTTTCAAATATTTTTGATGGCAGATCTGCAATACCTGGGTCTCACTGAGCCAAATACCAGAAGCACCGATGCTTCTTGCCCACCACCTTCCAGTGAAGGGAGGAAGGGCTCTGCTCCACTTGGTCCAGAGCAGTCAACAGGCTCTTTAGGATGTTGCTGGGTGCTGGGTTGCATTGTACAAGGCTATCCAAAGTGAGTCCAATTCCTGTCCTCTTGGATGGGCATCTGAAACAGAGAACATTGACATGGAAACATAAAGAATGACATAGCTGTAATTATGTAAGCTTGATATAAGAGACTGGTTTTCACGTAGTTTATGAAAATAATGTTCATTATTTTATAGTCATCCCACCTACAGACTTGCATAATAAACCAGTCAGCATTCCCTTTGCTACATTTTCCCTTATTCATGGCCACAGGAGAAAAACTGGAACCTTCTAAGTAAAAATTTAAAAAAGACCTATTATTTTGATGACCATGGCCTCTGCATGGTTATGGATGAAGGGGTAAAGAAAATAAATTATTACACAATAGCCTTTCTCAAAATGAATGGCTTGTTTCAAATAATGCGTTTTTCTTGGCAAGTTCAGAGCTACTACAAAACAACCGCCACTGCCGAAACCTTGCACACCAGCAGGAGTGAGTCATCTTCTCTTGCTCAAGGGACGCGCCAACTGTGAACTCTTCCCTCCTCACCTCCTGGCAGGGGGATGGGTCATTCCAAAGCTCATATATACCCCAAAGTAGCCTTTTTCTGTTTTGTCCCTCTCCCTTGGGTCTTTTTATAACACAGCTGTCCACATGAAGAGAAGAAGGTCAGCACCACGCTGGTGGACTCCAAGTGACCACAGATACAGACGGTGGTTTCTGAGTAGGTGCAACATTACAAAACAGTGAAGACTCTCAAGGACAGGTGGGGGTCCGCTACTGAGAGGGACCGCAAAGAGCTGAGCGAGCCCATCAGGGTAAGGATCTCATTTGCTCTTTCTGTAATGTGTCTCTCCCTACTTGATCCAAGGCCTGCCTTTTTCTCTTACCCCACTGTTTATCTGCTGTTTCTCTGCCTTGCATGCCCCACACTCATTCAGGCTTCACGCCTTTGAACTCATTATTTCCTCTGCCTCTCCCCAGAATCTTTGCATGGAAGGCTCCTTCCTGTCATTTTGTTTCAACATCAATACCACCTCTTCAGAGATACCTTCTCTGACCTTTCATTGTAAAGTGATAGCCACCTTCTCCCGGAAACCCTCCCAGCAAACAGGCACTATCACAAAATCACATTGATTTTGTTTCATTTACACCATTTGACACTTGCACAACTTAAAAAAAAATCACTTTATAACATTGTTTCATACTCTAAGTTTCGATGCCCTGGGCAAAGCTGGGCCCTAGGCCTTGGGCAGACAGTCTTCTGTGCAGTTTTCTGTCCCTAAAAGTCCTGAGTGGTCACCTCCAGCCTCTCCCTTGTTCCCCTCTGCATTTGCATCACTACAGTTCCACATCCAGATTTTATCTCCACCACTCAGCTCACATCTTGGTCTCTTTTCTTTGAAGACAGAGTCTTGCTCTGTGGCCCAGGCTGGAGTGCAGTGGCACGATCTCAGCTCGCCGCAACCTCCACCTCCCAGGTTCCAGCGATTCTCCTGCCTCAGCCTTCCAAGTAGCTGGGATTACAGGCATGCGCCACTATGCCCAGCTAATTTTGTATTTTTAGTAGAGAAAGGGTTTCTCCATGTTGGTCAGGTTGGTCTCAAACTCCCAGCCTCAGGTGATCTGCCCCCCTCAGCCTCCCAAAGTGCTGGAATTGCAGGTGTGAGCAACCATGCTTGGCCAACATCTTGGTCTCTTTTGCTCTTAACAGTAAGCAGGCCTCAATATAGGAACAAGAAGCAAGTGCTGGGCACCTCCAGAGGATCCTACGTGGCTGCCCTCAACCATCCAGAAGAGCAGAAAGTAAGCTGATACAAACCACATTCTTCATGGCCTGCGATGGGGCACGTGAACCCATGACTGCACGAGTAAATGTCGCCGCAGGGCTCTGTGTGGAGTGTGACCGGGGGTGTGTGGATCCTCAGCAAAATGAATCAAGAGGCAAACTTTGCCTGTGATGGCAACACCACTCAGGTCCCCACTTCTCCTGTCTTTGGGGTTGACTTGCTCCAATTGGAAAGAAGCTTCCCTGAAGCTGCTTTTCCTGCCCTTTCTCCCCGAGGAAGCTGAGGGGAGAAGGAAAATGAAGTATCTGATGCAGGGCTAAGGTTAGACAGAAAACATAAGGACAAGGAGGAAAAGAAGCCCTCTGAGACTCTTGGGCGAGAACATTGAGGACGGAATATATATTTCTAGGGTCCCTAGTTGGCGTTCAGAACGTTTTTCCCCATACACGAGTGTTTCTTAACTACAGGTAACTGTGTTCCCCAAGAGACATTTGGTAATGCCTAGAGACAGTTTTACTTGTTACATCTGAGAAGGGGGTGCCACTGGCATCCCTGAGTAGAGGCCAGGCATGCCATTGCACATCCTACAATGCACAGGACAGCCCCCGCCACAAATAATTGTCTGTCCCAAAATGTCAGTAGTGCCAAGGCTGAGAAACGATGTCATAGACCAATGATGTATTTGGTAATTTTGCTTAATAACTCAACCATAGTGGATTAAATAGGTTTTGAAGATTTCCTTTATTTATTCATTAATTTATTTTGACAGGGTCCCCCTCTGTCACCCCGGCTAGGATGCAGTGACACAACACGGCTCATTGCAGCCTCGAACTCCCAGGCTCAAGTGATCCTCCCACCTCAGCCTCCTGAGTAGCTGGGACTACAGGTATGTACCACCATGCTTGGCTGATTTTTGAATTTTTTATAGAGATGAGTTCTTGCTATGTTGCCTGGGCTGTTCTCAAACTGCTGTGCTCAAGCAGTCCTCCTGCCTGGGCCTCCCAAAGTGCTAGGATTACAGGCATGAGCCACTGAGCCCGGCCAAGATTGACTTTAATATCTTGCTACATGTCTCTACTAGATAATATCTTTTAAGCTTCACTTGGTCAAATAACAGCAATTACATGGCTCACACATAGCAGGTACATACATCACTTTGTTCATTTCCTTCACAGCACTAATCATAAAGTGGAACAACCTTTTAAATTTGTTTAATTAATAACTTTCTGCCCCAACTATGATATAAGCTCCTAGAATATTGCCTGATCTAGAGTAGACACTCAATAAATATTTGCTGAATGAATGAATTCAGACAGTTGGCTACTGCCTGTTTCTTCTTTTTTTTTTTTTTTTTTTTTTTTTGAGACGGAGTCTGGCTCTGTCGCCCAGGCTGGAGTGCGGTGGCTGGATCTCAGCTCACTGCAAGCTCCGCCTCCCGGGTTCACGCCATTCTCCTGCCTCAGCCTCCCGAGTAGTTGGGACTACAGGCGCCCGCCACCTCGCCCGGCTAGTTTTTTGTATTTTTTAGTACAGACGGGGTTTCACCGTGTTAGCCAGGATGGTCTCGATCTCCTGGCCTCGTGATCCGCCCGTCTCGGCCTCCCAAAGTGCTGGGATTACAGGCTTGAGCCACCGCGCCCGGCCTGCCTGTTTCTTCTTATAGGCAGAAGCCATGTCTCGTGTATGTGTCTATATCTACAGCAGCTAGCCCAGATTTTTGTATATTCAAGAAACTCAACAACTGATCTCTGAAACCATGAATCAAAGCATGTGAATGAATAAATGAATTAATTAATATATAAATGAATGGGCAAACAATACTAATATTCCTATGTCCACTGTGAAAAAATTAGTAAGCATGCATGCTACTATCGAGGATATTTCAGAATGCATGGTGAGTTTAAGGGCCTTGTTCTATGCTCCAGCTTCTCCTCTGTAGAACCTTCTCCCTGGGAGTCAGGTGAAGAGTACAGATTGAGTGCTAGAGACAGTGGTTTTCAGCGGAACTCTGAACCTAAGCCGAGGAAGTGATGACTCCTCTCTCTTCCTAACTACTTTCTAAGAATGTTTTTGGCCCTCTGCCACCAAAGGATGAATGCTGCAAGTAGTGTAAGTTAGTAATACGGTGAGTGTGATGATTCAAATGGCTCAAAGGAGGCAAAAAAGTCTTTGTTCCACAGTTCTGTCTTTCCTATTCTTTTCTATAAATAGCATGTTGATTTTTAAGAGCTGCTAGTTTTTATAAACTTCTTTTCCAGAGTGATTTATTAGTGTCAAGCATTACTATCATCCTGTAGTTCCAAACTCCTCTCCTGTGGGCAGTAATTTAGCCTTAGTTTTTCCTCTGTGATAAACCTTTGCACGATTAGCGAGTCTCTAATTAGGGATCACAGTTACCTTGGAGGTCTCCGCAAAGAAACAGCCAACAATCTCAGGTTAAGAGACTCAACACAAGAGAGAAACCAACTTTGCAAAGTGTCCCAATAATGTCTCTCATAGATCTTTTTTCCCTGAGCCAGGATCCAACATAGTATCAGGCATTGCATGTAGCTGTCATGCCTCTTCAGTCTCCTTTAATCTCAAACAGCCGATTGGGGGATATTTGCAGCAAGTATCCATTAAGAAACACTTACACTTTCCAGATACATCAGCTTGGTTAATTGGAAAGCTCTTTAATAATTGTTTTAGTATGCAAAATTAAGAGTTTCCATAAGAATAATTAATAATACAGTATTTTGTAATAATAAATATTTATGTATCAACTGACTATGGAATTTCAACTTGCAAAGCACATAAATGGATTTTTCACCCTGAGTTACATCTAAAATGCTTACCTATATTTGAAAGTGATGGAAAGCTGGTGAGTAAATATTCTCCTATTCTCTTCCTTGGGTGGACAATTCTGAGACACATTCTACACATTTTCTAAGAAGGTCCTGGCAGCATTGAGATGCATTTGCTCACAAAGGTGTCAGTCTTAGTCTGTATGGGCTGCTGTGACAAATATACCACAGCCTGGGTGGCCAATGTAGTCAGGTTCTGGTGAAGGCTCACTTTTCTAGTTCTAATACAATGTTCTTGTTGTGTCCTCACATGGCAGAAGGGGAAGAAGTGAGAGAGATATCTGGGGTCCCTTTCATAAGGGCACTAATCATTTTCATGAGAGCTCCACCCTCATGACCTAATCACCTTGCAAAGAACCCACCTCCTAAGACCATCACCTTACAGGTCAGAATTTCAACATATACATTTGGGGGATCACAAACATCCAGTCCATAACAGTGACCAAATTAAGAGCTCACCCTTGCAAGGATCCAGAAGGAAGAGAAAAAAAAATCAATTAAAAGAAAAATATGATAGGAAAGTTGAAAGACATTGAAAATTGAAAGATTTTCATTCATGGAAACTCCAGAAGGAGAGAACAGAGAAAATAGGGGCAGTAGTTGTAGAAATAAAATAAAATTTCCTAAGCTGAAGTAAAGCACCAATTGTCAGATTGAAAGAGCCTGCTGAGTGACATCTCCAGAGAGAAGAAAGGAAGAAAGCCAGTTAACTACAATGAAAAGGGACAAAAAACTGGCATCACACTTCTCATGGCAACATGGATATTAGTCAACTATGTGGCAAACCATGGCGATAGTTCAGTGGGTTGGTGGTGAAGCCCTGTTGTTGTTTTGTTTTGTCTCGTTTTTGAGGTAGGGTTTTGCTATATCATCTAGGCTGGTCTTGAACTTCCTGCCTCAAAAGATCCTCCCACCTTAGTCCTTTCATGTATTTCCTTCTTGGACAGAGCTGTGTTTTCATTTTTCTCTCCCTGATTGTTGTAACAGTCTGGAGTTATCTCAAGCTCTGCTTTTCTATTCTAGGCCCCTACACCAGGACGCCTTTGCAGGGAAGGAAGTTTGCTTGCTTCAGAGTGTAGTTCTCCACTTTTAACCTGGAATCAAACACTGTGTTGTGTGTATAAACCAGGAGACAGGAGAGAGATGGTTTCTGGACTGTCCTCTCTGACCTGATGCAGCTCTTTATTACTCACTAGAAGCATTGCTCCATGGCCCCTTCTCTTCTTGTTCCATTTATTCTCTCTAAGTTTGGAATTTCCTCAATTGACCTTTCACTTATGGGTGTGTTGGAATGTAGTTTCCTGTTCACACCTGTTATCAATCTCCTCCCATTCATTTTCTATCTTCTTTCCAGGAATGTCTTGAATTTTCTGCTCTTTTAATGGTGGTTTCATTTCATGTTTTCCTAGAATGCTGTAAATTTATTCTTTCTAAAATACAGCTTTTTATTTTAATAGACTCAGGATTGGAGGTAAGGTGAAAGATTGCACTGTTTGTCAACTGGATTTAATATCATTTATGTGTGTATATATGTATATCTGTTTTATATTTTTATTTTATGTACTATAGAAAATGTATATTGTAAAACATATATTAATAAATTGCATTGTATGTGTTATTTTATAATCTCTTTTTCACTTGGCATTATACTTTTAACACTTCTCCATAGAAAGACTTCATTAAATTTTTCTCAAATGTAAAGGACAACGCCATGGGTAAATTTAACACATAACCAGAAATAGGACACTAAATTTAGGAGCTGTTAATTAACTAGATTGAAAAATGCGTGATATATTCTTTTTCTTTCTTCAATGTCAGATCTTAAAATGTTTGGATCTTATCCAACCAAAAAATTGATCAGACTATCAATGTATTTGTTAATTCAGTTGTTCTAAAGTCCAGTTGTTTTAGTTTCTTAATGGCCAGTTTTATGCAAGAATCCAGTGATACAAGATCAAGCATTTTTTTCTGGTTGGGTATATATTTTTTGAATTTGGCTATATTCATAACATGAAGTGAAGATGCAAAGAAATTGCACAAACATCTCTGTTAGAAAATGTCTGTGTGGAAAAATCAGAATACAAGGACTGTGTGTATAAATTTGAAAGCCTAGGGAAATGAAATAGAAGGCAAGTGAGAAAACTCTTTCTCCTCTCCTGGAGATTTTTTTCCCCACTCTGAAAAAATAGGAAAAATTTATAATCTGAACCATCTCCAAAAGGTTCAGAAGAAGGGATATACAACAAGGAAAAGCAATTTACATTATAGTTGATGACTCTAAGAAAAAAAGGGAGTGCAAGGAATAAAATAATGACATTGAGACTGCGTAAAACTCAGTGCGGAAGGGCAATAATGTTCTTTGAGGGTTTACTAAAATATAAAGGAAATCTCCAAGAAATGGCAATCATTGAAGCTCTTAAGTTTTCAGAAGCATAAGGCTAGAGACTTTATAAGAATATCTTTTTGATTCACAGAGAAGCTCACTCAAAGTTCTAAAGAAAATCTCTACCACCACCACCACCACCCCCAACCTCAATTAATGAATATTTTTGGACCTACAAATATGTCTCTTTATTTTTTTCTCTTTTTTTTTTTTTTTTTTTTTTTTTTGACACGGAGTCTCGCTCCGTCACTGACTCACAGGCTGGAGTGCAGTGGCGCGATCTTGGCTCACTGCAACCTCCACCTTCCGGGTTCAAGCAATTCTCCTGCCTCAGCCTCCTGAGTAGCTGGGATTACAGGCACACACCATCACGCCCAGCTAATTTTTGTATTTTTAGTAAAGACAGCATTTCACCCTGTTGGTCAGGCTGAAACCCTGTTGGTTTACTTTCTATCTCCCAGAATATGATACCTTCCATGGTAAAGGGACTTCCCAGATGTGATTAAGGTTAAATATTTTGAGATAAAGAGTGTCTCTGAATTATCCAGGTGGACTTAATATAATCACACAAGTCCTTAAAAGTGGAAAACCTTTCCCAGCTGCAAGTAAAAAGATGAGAGGGGGAAAAAAAGAAGAGAGATTCACAGTATGAGAAGGACTCAACCCACCATGGCAGGCTTTGAAGATGGAGGGAGAGGCCACAAGCCAAGGAATGCAGGGGCCTTTAGAAGCTGGGAATGGCCCTTCACAACCAGCAAGGAACTGAGTTCTGTCAACAACCCAAATCAGCAGGAAATGGATTTTCCCCCTAGACCCTCCAGAAAGAAACATAGCCTACTGACATGTTGGCTTTAGTCAAAGAAACCCATATTGGTCTTCTCATTTAGAGAACTGTAAGAGGATACATTGGTGTTGCTGAAGCCACTAAGTTGATAGTAATTTGTTATGGCAGCAATAGAAAAGGAATACAACTTTGATCCAGTGTTCTCTACCAAGTAGGCCCAGATTAAATGAAATATTTGAAACTTGGATTTCTACATATGAGCAGAATATAATTTTTTTTGTTGTTGTTGTTGTTGCTGTTTTGAGACGGAGTCTCGCTCTGCTGCCCAGGCTGGAGTGCAGTGGCGCGATCTCGGCTCACTGCAAGCTCTGCCTCCTGGGTTCACGCCATTCTCCTGCCTCAGCCTCCGAAGTAGCTGGGACTACAGGCGCCCGCCACCACGCCCGGCTAATTTTTTCTATTTTTAGTAGAGACGGGGTTTCACCGTGTTAGGCAGGATGGTCTCAATCTCCTGACCTCGTGATCTGCCCACCTCGGCCTCCCAAAGTTCTGGGATTACAGGCATGAGCCACCGCACCCAGCCCCTAAGTAGAGATGTTTTAAAGTAAAAACATCTTTTAAAACGAGAAATGTAATTGTGAGCCAGCTAATGCTGTTGCAGCTTTGTTTGAGTCAAGATTCAAAGGCAGAAGTGGAGGGTGAAGGTGGTGATCACAGACCAGGGCACCTCTCTGCTCAGGGGCCCTTGCAGCAATCTTGTGTCTGAATGTTCCTCCTCCAGACGTGTCTGCAGCATGCCTTCTGCCCACACAGAGGCTATATTCCACTCCTCTTTTGTGGGAAGACTGAATTTTAAAATGGAAGCTCTTCTGAAAATAGAGTCCCATTGGATCTGCAGCTTGGGTGTCATGACATTCCCCCAGTACTACTCCATGTGTAACTGTTTCACGACTTTTGTTGGATGAAATGAACAACATAAATTCCAAAAAACTTCACTCCATTTTTCTTAGACTTTCAGTCTTTTCCTGTGTTCTTGAGTGTTCTGCCTAAACTAGGAAATATTAAATTATCTAATTTCAGCAGTTGGAAGCTGCATTTGTAAATATTTTGATTAGTAAGTTTGTTAGACATTGTGTGGATAGACCTAACTTCTAAATTTAATGTTTCCATTTTTTTTAAAAAAACAAAAAAAAGCTGTGACTGAAAATTATACCCATGCTGTGTGTGCAGATCACATACAGCAGACACTGGTCAATGTAGATTCAGCACAGTAGTTAAGTACATAAAGAAGTTTTGGTATAACAGAATATTTCCATGTCCCACAGAATTTACCGTAGTCACTGAGCTTGGCTGAGGCTATTAGCTTTTTTCTTCCCACCTGCCTTCCTTATTTCCTTTTTCCCTCTTTTATTCATTAGGTATTTATTGAGTCTCCACTATGTCATGTGCTATGTTAGTGCTAGAAATTCCGTGATTAGAAAAGCATGCATGGTTCCTATACTAATGGGGCTTAGAATCTAAGAGGTCAGTCAGACTTTAAATAATAGCACCAATGTACATAAATACACTGAAATAAAAGTGCTTCAGGAGAGTATGTAGCAGGGGGCCTAGAACTGCTCTGGAAGTTCAGAAAAGCTCCCTAAGGAAAACAGCCCTAAGCTATTTCCCTCCCTGTGAAGGATGACAGGGAGCCAGCTAGGAGTCAGCAGCTCATGCAAAGGTCCTGAAAACAGAGAACCATGTCAAAGATGTCACTATCTGAGACCAGTGGTGTGGAGGTGAGAAGAATTTACCAAGACAGTTGTAGGTAAAGAAAGGCAGATTTATTAGAGAAAGTATGAAAATATGCTGTAAGGGAACAATGACCAGTGAGTAAGAGAGGAGCTGACTGTAAAGAGACACAGGCTTGCTGGGGACTTTAGAGAATAGTGCTTATGCTGTGTGCTGAAGAGGGCTTTGTACGGTACTGATAGTGCCAAAGGTGGCAGTGAGCTCGCTTGCATTCTTCTACCAGCCAAGGGTCTGACAATAACTGGGTGTAGGAAGATAGTGAGTTATTTGCACAGGAAGGCTATGTGTCCTGGACCATGAAGAAAGTCACACACAACTTATCTGCTTTTACTCTTTCTTTCTTTCTTTCTTTCTTTCTTTCTTTCTTTCTTTCTTTCTTTCTTTCTTTCTTTCTTTCTTTTCTTTTTCTTTCTTTCTTTTTTGATGTACAATGGCGCAATCTCGGCTCACTGGTACTTCTGCCTCCTGGGTTCAAGCGATTTTTCTGCTTCAGCCTCCCAAGTACCTGGGATTACAGGCGCACGCCACCACGCCCAGCTAATTTTTTTTTTTCTTTGTATTTTTAGTAGAGACAGGGTTTCACCATGTTGGCCAGGCTGGTCTCGAACTCCTGACCTCAGGTGATCCACCCGCCTTGGCCTCCCAAAGTACTGGCTTTAGAGGCATGAGTCACCATGCCCAGCCCAATCTGCTTTTCCTTTTTTTCTTTTCCTCAGTCTTGCCATCCTGACTCCTTTTCCCTAATTAGGACTCCACAAAAGATTTCCATCATTATCCAGAAAGAAAAGGGAAACATTGAAGAGTTTTAAATATAGAAAAGAGAGAGTCAGATTTTTGAATTTTTAAAAAATCTTTGTGGCTGCAGAAAATAGGCAAGAGAGGGGTAGGGGAAGCTAGAGTGGATCTGGTGAGAAATGGTGGCCTGTGACTGTAGGATAGAGTGAGCATGGGGGTGGGGAGGGTCCAGACTCCCTCCTAGGTCTCTGGTCTGAACACTGGATGAATTCACTTGTGACACCATCAAATCTGGGACTTTTTTGGCTGTAGTTTTTTTTTTTTTTTTTTAGAGATACAGTCTCACTATGTTGCCAAGGCTGACCTCAGACTCCTAGGCTCAAGTGATCCTCCGGCCTCAGCCTCCCAACTAGCTGGGACTACAGGTATTCACCACCACCCCTGGCTGTCTGGAGATTTCCAATTATTGATTCAATCTCCCTACTAGTCATAAGTCTATTCAGATTTTCCATGTCTTCATGGTTTAGTCTTGGTAGGTTTTGTGTTTCTAGGAATTTGTCCATTTCATGTAGTGTATCCAATTTGTTGGTGTACAATTGCTCCTAGTACTCTCTTACAATCTTTTTACTTCAGTAAGTCAGTAGTTAATGCCCTCACTGTCTTTCTTTATCTTCAGCTGTTGTTTATTGACATAAAGGTAGGCTCTATAGCCACAGGCCCAGAGGCAGCTGCAGTAGTAGGGGGACATGGAAGGTGGAGGGTGGAGTGTTTGCTGCAGGACAGCTGAGTGGATGGTGGGGACAAGTGCCAGTGAGGAAGGCCCAGGCGGTTGGGGAAGCAAGTAAGGGCAGGGCCAGAGTCTGCTTAAACTGGAACTACTGAGCTACTGCCCCATGGCCTAAGGTCCCTAACTCTCGCTGACTGTTTCCTGACCCCAGGCCAGGCTTGGGAGTCCTCTGGGCATCCATTTTCTAAAGGAACTGAACAGAGTACACACAGGAAAGGAAGCTGTCACCCTCTTGCCATACACTCTGGGGACCTCTGTTCTGCATTCCTCCTCCTTCCCTTGCTTGGGTGGGGCCACATGATTGGCAACCAAACTCTGGGCTGTCCCACCACAGCAGTCTCTAAAAACAGCTATGTTTCAGCGGGGCGTAAATCTTCTTCCCTGGTGTCCCAGCGCACCAGTGCCACACTACAGCCAAGTGAGCTCTATAAGCATTGCTGGCCTAAATGGATGGGTTGGGGGAAGGGGGTGGGACAGGTGCTGGAGGAAGGGCTCTGGGGTCCATCACAGCACAAGAACAACATGCGTGCTGTTGGTGAAGCCAGAGCCAGGGTGTCACCAGGTCAGCACAATGACCACATCTTCCTTCTTGAAGAAGCCTCAGGCCTTACCAACATTGATGGCCAAGTTCACTCAGAGGTCCACATCCTCAGCCCAGGGCTCCTGGACGGGGTCCTTACACAGCACAGGGAAGAAGCCATGGTACAGGTGGGTCTGGCGAGCTGTCTGGGGATTCCATGTCACAGCAATCGCACCCTTCTTGCTGCCCAAGAAGCCGCCATTTTCCGCCTCTGTCACCAGAAAGTCAGCATCCTTCTGCTCACCTAGAGAGAAATTAGCCCATCACCCATGTAGATCTTGCTGCCCACTTCCGCCACCTTGCAGATGTTCTTGTAGTCCAGCCACAGGATGTTCTCTTACACTTTTCCATGTAGGTGTTATCCAGCGTGAGCTTGAGAGTGGCTCCCTTCTTCAGTTCCACCTCTGCCGTGCCGCTGCCCTTGATGGGCCCAGATGGGATCTCAGGTCCTTTAGTGTCCAGAGCCACAGCAATGGGCTGGTAGAGGATGGAGTCAGAAGCAAAGCTTTCCACATTCTTGATGGTCTCTGTATGGTACTCATGAGTTCCGTGAGAGTTCAGATGAACCACATTCATTCCAGACTTAATTGTTTTCTTCAGCATCTCTAACAATGGGGAAGCTGGGCCCATAGTACAAATGATGCCAGTGCTCCAGGCTGTGATGGGTGGCGAGTCAGTGTCCAGGCAGCACATGTGCTCCAAGAATGTGTCAGCCATGGCTGCGTGCAGCTGCTGGGTCATAGTGAAGCCCTGGCTTCACTACAGGGCTTCAACATGGCTTCTGAGGTCCTGCAGTGCTGACCGACTTGGGCTAGGCTGCAAAAGCAGACAGGTCAGGAGCCCCAGGATATGCAGCTGCTGTGTCCACTTTCATTTCTAATTATAGAAATTTAAGTGGTCTTTTTTTCCTAATTCATCTAGCCAAAGGTTTGTCAATTATGTTGATATTTTCAAATAACCAACTTTTGATTTTGTTGATTTTTTGTATTATTTTTCTATTTTCTAGTTCATTGATCTCTGCTCTAGTTTTTCTTAAGGAAAATATATTTTTTAAAACATAAATTAGCTTTCTTTATTGTTAGCTACTAACTTTGAAAGTTTTATTCTTTTTTAAGGAAAATGTATTTTTAAAAATATATTAAATTCGCTTTCTTTATTGTTAGCTACTAATTATGAAAGTTTTATTCTGTACATGGTAATATTGTACAAAATTATTTTTAAAAATTTCAATCTCCACAAATGCTTGTGTTTGAAAATCATCTTGTTCTTCTTCTCTAAATCCTTATGCAGTTGGAATCTATTTTATTATTTTGACTTTATTTTTTATCATATTTTATTTTATTAAAGATTCAGGGGTTCCATGTGCAAGTCTGTTACATGGCTATATTGCATAATGCTGGGGTTTGGAATTCTAGTGAATCCATCACCTAAATAGTGAACATAGTATACTCTACAGGTATTTGGAAAGGTATTTTTAATGAGAGAGATAATAACATGTTTTATGCTAATGTGAATGATCCCGAAAAGAAGAAAAATTAGTGATGTAGCAAAAGGACTTCTGGAAGAATGTTTCTGGGTTTGTTAGAGGAGGTGTCATTTAGTATGAAGTGGTAGGATGGCTTTGATAAGAGCATTGATAAGAAATCTGAGGTCCTGGGTGGGAAGGCAGAGAAAATGGGTGCAGATAGGTGAGCAAATCTGGGGGCAATTACTGCTGCAAGAGAATCATTACTTCTCTGTGCCCTCATTATCTCTATAGCTATCCTCTGGGATGGGATAGAAAAGAAACAGAATAAGAGGCAGGGATTGGCTTTATTATTTCTCCAGCTGGGAAATCTGCAGTGTGCCCAGCAGTCCATAATGGAGCATGGGCCAAGGTCGTGGGGTGATGCAATTCATGAAGGACATGATTTCCAAATGGCATCACGAGATGGTCATTGTGTGAGTGTATGTGAAAGGTTTCAAACCTAAACATTTGAAATAGATGACAGTATGTGCTTCTTTATTATTTTAAAAATATTATTTAGGGCCCTCAAACAAGAGAACTAACTTAGATGTCTCATCCTCCGATAGGTCCTGCCTGTCTTACACGCTAACTTGATCGTCTTTCTCACATTGAATTATAGTGAACGATGACTAAAGTTTAGCTGGTTCTTTACTGGCTTGTCTTGTAAATGTCCCAGGGCCTGTATAGGATTGTCACAGAATGGGGCTGAGGCATGTGCCTTCAGCCTAGCTACCTCATTCCTCTACACCATGAGGGGAGAGGACTCACTAGCATTTAACACATTTCTCTACTCTCTGCATTTCCTGTGGGTTATACTCAGATCTGGTGACTTGATTAGCTTCAGATTCCATCTAGATCGTGCTAGTGTTGTGTATTCTGTGACATCTGGGATACATCATGCCTGCCTGTTCCACTTCCAGTAGGCTAAGGTTGATCAGTAGGTTCATGGATACCCATCTATTAGCAAGGCCTCACTCAACCTTCACTTCATGGTTTTAATAGCTATTGATGATCATGCCTGATACCATTATTTCAACAGAGTTGCAAACTGGTAATTTTTTAATTCTAACATTCCTCCTCTATTATCGATCGTGATTTTTTTTTTTTTTTAGATGGAGTTTTGCTCTTGTTGCCCAGGCTGGAGTGCAATGGCACTATCTGGACTCACCACAACCTCTGCCTCCCAGGTTCAAGTAATTCTCCTGCCTCTGCCTCCCGAGTAGCTGGGATTATAGGCATGCACCACCACACCTGGCTAATTTTGTATTTTTAGTAGAGATGGTGTTTCTCCATATTGGTCAGGCTGTTCTCGAACTCATGACCTTAGAGGAGATCCACCCACCTCAGCCTCCCAAAGCGCTGGGATTACAGGCATGAGCCACCGCACCTGGCCAATTGTGATTTTTCTATAAATAAAAACTTTTCTTACATCAGCTACTTGGTTTCTCTGAAAAAAAAAAAAATGAATACAGGAAAAACAGGATAGATGTTTTATTCCTTTCCTCTATTTATCAGTCTTCAGAATAATGAGTTGGCGCCCAAGCAACTCCCAAAGGTAGGTAACCAGTGAGTTGCGTGTTGTGGTTTTTGTGAGCGGGTGGTATGGTGTATTATTATAAACTCTTGAATTTTTATATGCTTGACATTTTCAATCCATTTCAGCCATTATTCTTTTTTATCCAAATCATCCATCTCTAGCCAGTGAGTATCATTTCAAGTTGATGCGTGTGTCCTTTCAGCATGACCCCGGGAATCTAATCTTTGACTGCTTCTTTTCTTTCTTTCTCAATTTATGCATTTCCTGCCCCAGACCTGGAAATGGCTACTTTTCCAAGGATCCCGGGTTCCTTTTCGTGAAAGGTATATAAAGTTCACTATCTGAGTGCCTGTAAAGTCTTCCAAGTTGTTTTCTAGGTTCTGCTCACCCCCTCACAGATCTACCATAATAAGTAGCATTGCCAGATGAAAATTCCTGGACCCCTGGTGGGATAGATCATCCCGCGGCTTTCAGCGAACTTGTGGGGCCAACAGAATACAAGCCATTCAGATCAGCTAAGACATTCCTGCACCCGGCCCTGCTTTTGTCTCTCACTGAAGCTTTGCAAGAACACTAGGATACAGGATACAGCCAGGCAGCCCTAGCTCCTGGAGAAGTTCATGGCCACCCCATATGTGTCATGGTTGGGGTTGAGCCAGAGTCAAGCCAGCGAATGGGGTGTGGGACACGACAGCACCAGGGTTAGTCCCATCTCCGTCATTTGCAAGCTGAGTGATTTCAAGTTTATCCTCTCCCCCTCAGTGCCTGCAGGTTCCTCATTTACAGAAAAAGGAGAGGAAAACAATAACCTCACAGAGTCATTGTGAAGATTAAGTGGGACCTACATACAGCACCAAGCCCAGGACACTAAAAGACAATAAATAATAGTTTCCTGCCCTTTCCCAGATCACTTACCCTCAGTTATATAATCAGATGGTTCAGAATCTAAAAATTCTGAGTTCTTCCTAAAGTGCTGCAGCTATTTTTACCTGTCCTTTCACAAAAGGTTACAGTCCTGTCCTGTTGTCGGGGAGAGGGCAGCCCTGAGTCACTTCCTCCCTCCCTGTGCTGGTCCTTCTGTGCTGAGCTGGACCAAGGCCAGGCTGCTCACCGAGAGCTGCCCATGCCACGAGGGCTTATGCTCGCTGACATTCAGGAGGGTTTCTGTAAAACCACGGGCTTTGCAGGAGACTGGGCTGATCTCCCACTTCCTGAATTGGTCATGCACTTTTACTTCCCCGACATCCTCTTTCTGAAATTGATCAATGTTTCTCCCAAAGTCAGCAATAACTAGCAGGTGGTTGATATTCAGATATGAGGCTGATGTCTTTGGACTTCAAACAAGTGATAAGACTCTTTCCTTTGAAAGATAAAAATGAACGTATAGCTGTGATCCCCAGCTTAACAGCACCTCGGGATGACCAGAGAAGCTTAAAAATACTGACGGGCACATCCCACTCCAGAGACTCTGACATAATTGGTCTGGGGTGTGGCCTGGGCATTGGAGTATTTTATAAACACCCCCAAGTGATTCTAATGTTCAATGAAGGGTGAGAATGGCTAAAAAATAAGTGCTTAGGTAAGTGCGGTTTCTCTGACCCCAAGCAGGTATCTTATCAGCTGGCGAGCTACAAAGTTGGCCTTTTTTTTTTTTCTTGCATGACAACTTTTTTATACATACTTTAAGTCCTAGGGTACTTGTGCACAATGTGCAGGTTTGTTACATAGGTACACATGTGCCATGTTGGTTTGCTGCACCCATCAATTCATCATTTACATTAGGTATTTCTCTTAATGCTCTACCTCCCCCAGCCTCTCACCAACATGAAGTTGACCTTTCTCTGGCTTGCAGGACTCTCCCGTGTGCCATGCCTACAAGTGAGTCAAAAGATGGAAGCACCTGCCAAGTTACGGAAGGCTTATGAGCCATGCCAGAGGGTCTGGGCTAGCTCTTGCTAAAACCCTCGTTCAAGAGTTTTCAGCAGAATGGCAAGTTGTTCAGGTTTGCATTGTAGGAAATATTGCCTGGCAGCACTGAAGAAAATGAATCTGAGTGAGGATGGTCACAGGAGGCCAAGAGACCACTGAGGTCCCAGCAAGAAGGTAAGAACCTGAAGAAAGGCAAGTACCACAGCAGAAGGCCAGGGCATGGAGAACAAGAAAGAGGGGGCTCCTCCTCCTCCCAGTGGTGCTGGCCCAGGACTCTTGGCCTCTCTGTGCTGAGCCCATTCTCCCTGTTGCCTTGTGATTTGTTGGACTTTTGTATGCAGGCCTCAGTGTCTCCACTGACTTGTTTCTTACTCATAATAATGACTCACGTTAGTTATGCTTTTGCTGTGGGCCAGCCACCCACTCAGAACGTCTCACTTTACCAATAAGACTAAAGCTTAGAGAGGTTAAGTGATTTGCCCAAGGTTACACAGTCAGCAGGAAGTGAAGGCGGACACAGAGGCAGATTTCTGACCAGTAAACGGCCCATTCCCACTTCTACCTGTGGTGCTTCTGTGCTTCTCCCCTGGCTGAGGCCACTTCCTTTTGAATTGAGCCTCAGAACCTGCCGCACCCACAGGCACTTTCCAACTTTCTATCCTGGGGCTTCCTGGTCAGCCTGCCCTTGGAGTCTTGGTGCCCACAAGAAGGAGAGGGTCCAGCTTGTGGTTCCACTGACTGGATTGACCACCCTCTTGAAAGAGTTCTAATTTTACATTATTTCAACTCCTATTTCCTCATAACTAAAAAGATCCCCTGGTCCCTTAAGTTTGTCACATGCTAAAGTATTGAAACTCTATAAATTCACCTTTTTTTTTTTCAGGGAAAATTCTTAAAAATAGTATTCCCACAGAACGTAATCTTTGTGAATGGGTCAGAGTTACAGGCTATAGGTGTGAGTAGTTTACAAGTTCCTGTGTTAAGACTTTGAGTTCAGGTTCCCAGTATGCCTAGAGAAATCCAGAAGGCATAGGGGGACGAGAGAAGGGTTGCACTTTAAGAATTTCTGTGCCAACACTGTTTGAAATGCAGCCTGGAATTACCCCCACAATAGGGAGAACAAATATCTTAAGAAGGCTCCATCAGTTTCCGGCGGTACCAGTTCCTTAATCCATGTTACATAGTTTTTGGACATGATTAGCAGTGAGTGAGCGCACACTATATGGCAATGCTGTGATAGTACCTTACATAGATTATCTCTCATTATGACATCCCTATTATACAGAAGAGGAAACGGACGCTCCCAGAGGCTAAATAACTTGCCAAACTTTCCAAGTTAATATGTAATAGGGACCAGATGCCGTGGCTAATGCCTATAATCCCAGCAGTTTGGGAGGCTGAGGCGGGCAGATCACTTGAGGTCAGGAGTTCAAGACCAACATAGCCAATATGGTGAGACCCCGTCTCTACTAAAAATACAAAAATTAGCCAGGCATGGTGGCGTGCGCCTGTACTCCCAGCTACTTGGGAGGCTGAAGTAGGAGAATCACTTGAACCCAGGAAGCGGAGGTTGCAGTGAGCTGAGATTAAGCCATTGCACTCCAGCCTGGGTGTAGTAGCAAGACTCTGTTTCAAAAAAATATATATGTAATAGAAACTGTACTGTACAGCAAACCCCATGACATGTAACAAACCCTCACATGTACCCCCAAATGTAAAAGTTAAAAAACGAAAAAGAAAAAAATAGAAAAAGAAACTGTACTTGAAAGTAGGCCTGCCTAACTCAAAAACACCAGGCTCTTAACCATTATCTGTGTAGTTAAGACTCTTAGTAACAAATTGTAGTCTACTGTGTATATTAATGTCCACCGCTTCACACATTTTATCTGCTAGCAACAGCCTCTCTGAGCTTTGTATTTGTATATTTGACAGGTTTTTCCTATAGATAGCATTGTAATATTTCCATTTAACTCTATCCTTTGTAAAACGACATCACTGGTATGTTTCAATTAGATTTTCAGTCAGTGACAGCTAATGAGCAAAGGAGCAATGATTACAGTATCATTTCTTCTTGGGATCTTGAGAAGAAATGATTCTCTGATCATTGCTATGGCTATGTCATCACTATGTCCATGGCTATGTCTTTGCTTATTGTGTAGTGCAGCAGGGATACTGGTCACCTGGGCAGCCCGTGACCAACTGAGGGTTCATTCAGCCTTCAACCCGGTGTAGGGCATGGGATAAGTGGTCTCTCCCGGCCTCTGTTTTCTGCTCTGAAATGTAAGATGTCTTGCAGCGCCAACCTTCTGTGACTCTCTCTGGCGAGCCGCTGGCAGTGCACTAGCAACTCTCTGAAGAGTCGTCTGGTTCCATGATTTTACAGCTTTGTTGTTGGATACAACAGAAGACTCTTTTAAAATAGGAACCCATCTATATTACACAGAACCTGTGTTTCCCAGTCTATGGTAATCATTAGCATCAACCTGTTGTTGATAAAAATAAGTAACAGTCAATTCAATAAGAGGTTACTGACAAAACAAAATCAGCAGAACTCAGGCATTTCTGGCCACTGGAGACTCCACTGATCACCCTAAAAAGCCAGGCAAGGCTGGGTGCCATGGCTCACGCCTGTAATCCCAGCACTTTGGGAGGCCGAGGTGGGCGGATCACGAGGTCAGGAGATAGAGACCATCCTGGCTAACATGGTGAAACCCCATCTCTACTAAAAATACAAAAAAAAATTAGCTGGGCGTGGTGGTGGGCGCCTGTAGTGCCAACTACTCGGGAGGCTGAGGCAGGAGAATGGCGTGAACCCGGGAGGCAGAGCTTGCAGTGAGCTGAGATCGCGCCACTGCACTCCAGCCTGGGTGACAGAGCAAGACTCCATCTCAAAAAAAAAAAAAAAAAAAAAAAAAAAAAAAAAGCCAGGCAACTTTGAGGAGACCCAAGCACATTTAGCCCTGGACTGCCAGCACCTGACTCACCCACCCATCAGACGGCCTTGCCGGAGCCACCTGCTGGCAGTGTTGCTCTCCATATGTAGTGGAGTGTATTTTTATTTTTAGGAATTCCAATCTCATTACTAGTTTGAAAGAGCTCTTTGGTGATTCTTTTAGGAAAGCTAAGAATTATTTGGTGACGTGGGTAGTTTTCTCAACTCAATTAGGGGAGGAGAATTTTTGTGTGCTAGTTGTTGTTTGAGTATGCGAATTTCAAGCCTTTGGTAACAGAACTGTGAACTCCTCTGCTACACTGGGGGCACCCTGTGGATAGGACTCGTAAGCAAATTTGCCTGCACAGGGCAGGCACTAATCTGTGATTGTTGAATAAATGAGTAAATGATGAATGGTTGAATTACAGGACCCCAAAGGCCTTTGAATTCAAATTTCTTAGCTTTATAAGAACCACTATATAAGAATCACTGAATTTACTTAAAGGCTATATATATATATATATACACACACACACACACACACACACACACACATATATTTCTCTTATTTATGTTACAAACATATTGTATACATTTTATAGTTTCTTCTTATACTGAAGAGAGTGGGATGAGAATAATTGTTTATATTTATTGATGTTTCCAGTATGACTTATGATTAGAGAATATGGCTTTCTTTGGAAGAAAATCGTGCATGAACAAAGGCAGGAAACCGTATGGGAAGGAAATAAATGCCAGAAGAATTTTTCTTCTTCATTTAGGTAGAACTGAAGAGTCTTTTCAGGTTCTGCCATAAAGAAGAGACTTGTAAAAACTTCAGTTTTCCTTCTATTGGGTTCTGTTGACATAATAACCCCAGCAAATATTTTAAAAGATATAGTATTCAAATAAAATAATCCCTCAACTATGAATATGAGCGTTCATTTAGATAAATGAATATAAAATGAATCAACCGGTGCCAAGCAAATCTTAAAATTCATGTAATTATCTGGATAATATCTGAAAAGTCACCCTCTGTCTTGGTCTGTGTAGTATGACTTATGAGACCGTGTTCCTCTCCCATTGGGTAGACAGAATTGGTGCCTTTTAATGTAACAGGGATCACATTAGGCAGAGTGTGGGGTAGTCGTGGTGGTTGTTTGGAAGTTTAAATGTGGGAAAGGGGTGTGATGGATTTTCTGCTTGGTCTGTGTAAACCCAGCATCGTCCCTGACCCCTGCCGCACTGTACTCTGCATTGCTGGAGCAAAGTCTGCAACTTCTTTTCCCAGTGTGCTTCAGAGTTAGGGCTTCCCAGTTAGGGCTTCCCAGTGAAAAGTGGAAGAAAATAATTCTGTCATGCAGATGAGATAATGCGCTGTTGCTTTTGGGGGGAATATCCCCCAAGAATCACCTACTGCAGGCAAGCAACTGAGATTATTGGTAGCAGCTGCCCTTGGCTCTGAGGTGCCCTCCTGAGAATCTCTTGCTTCAGTACTCCAGGGCAGCTGGAGTCTGGGTGGCAGCTTCCTCTAATTCCTACTGTTCTAGATTTAGTGAGAGCAGATTTCCTGACCTTGACAACCCCAGGCCTACTCAATGATCATAAACTTCCTTGGATTTAATCTCTTTCTGCTAAAAATGCTTGGTTTCTCCTTTTCTTTTCTTGCCTGAATGAACCCTGACTGTTAGACTATCCTCATCAACCTCACTCCAGATGAGCCTGAGCCCCAGGGTTCTGGCAGTATTGGAATACGGGGTAGTGACAGAGCTGTCCAACGTCCAAGAGTAAATGGAAGTCACACCCTGGGCAGCCCAAAAACAGGGGGTCAAAGGGAGGGGGAGGAGAGCAGGAATGGAACCAAGTTTGGGTTGTCTGCAAGGATCAGGGCAGCATGGAGAAGCAGATCCTAGTAAGTCATCAAACAACTCCTAGTAGAGAGAAGGATTCTTTAAGGGAGTCTCTGCATGGGGGTGTTGACTGTTGGGACTACTGGGCCAGTTCTTAAGGATATCTCTGACCATTAGATGGCACATATAACAACGGAACAGACCCCTCAAAAATAAAGTAAATGGAGTGTCTTCATGGGGAAACAGCATCATGGACAGATTTAACTTGGGACAGATTCGTCCCATTTCTTTATTCTTTGCTAGTAGTGCTAGACAGCCACATTTAGCCACAGCCTTGAGGTGTGAGAAATGTACTTCCCTGCCCCTTGATTTGGGTTTTGGTCATGTGACTCACTTTGGCCAATGGGCTGTTAGCAGATGTTGATGCAAGAAGAGGCTAAAAACACACTAACAGGGCCGGGCTTGTCCCCTTGAGCGCCTGCCATGACCATGGGAAGAATATACCCTGGATAACCAACGTCTCTCCAGCCCAGGCCCTAGAACGAAGCACAAGGAACAGAGATGCTGCAACTGACCCAGAGGCCCACAGGCACATGGGTGGTAAATGCTTATTGTTTTTCACAGAGATTTGGAGGTTATTTGTAATGCAGCAAAATTATAGCAATAGCTACCTGATACAGGTTGCATATGTCAAATCATAGACACTGTTCTTTATGGTGTAATTAAATAATTTTCAGGGATCACTTTGACTACGTTCAGTTTTTACAATCCATGCACTAGCTTTAGTCTCAAATTCACAAATGAAATGAGATCCCACCCTGCCTTCAATGACAACTTTGTTTAGTCTTGTTTCATAAGTAAAATTTGTGACAATTTGTTGTAGTTGATATCCTAGCTTTTATTTAGGTAATGAATGATAGGCCTAGAATTTCCTTGGACAAAAAGATCTATAGTTTCAAGGCCATAGAAATTCTTTTTCTTGTTATCAGCATCAGAAACCTGTACTTTCAGATAATTTCACAATTGTTTTCATCTTCCATTTTTCATCTCTAGTTAAATTTACACAGCGTGGAAGTATCTTTAAGAATGAACGAATTTTTTAAAAAGTCATGAACAAACTGAGAAATATACATGATCATTCATTTGGCACCATCTTCTAAAATTTCACACTTCAAGGATAAGCAAAATTAGTATAATTCACTTCTTAAATTGCTTGCTTACTAACCTTGTGAGGCAGTGCAGGAGATTGTAGCTTTCAATAGATGTGACAAGGCAACCCTCCCAAGGGTATTAGAGAACGGAATGATGCTGACAGATGGCAAACCTACTGACCCCAGCCCTGATGGCTCCTCGGTGGGGGGCCTGAACTGTCTGACCCATGGTGTCCCCTTTGCATACTACACCCAGACTGTGGGTGGTCAAGGAAAATATTTCAGCCACCAAATTTTTCCACTCGTTTTTTGCTGCCCAAGTTGAATGTTAGTGGTAAGCTATCCTGTTCAATAGTTATTTGAGATAAATAGTTCTTTAACATAAACTCTCTTCTTTCTACGGGGGTAGAGATTGGGTTATATCATTGTTGTTATGGTTACACACTCCTTCCTTGAGTTCAGATAGTGCCTCTTAGTAGCCAAGAGAACTCTGTTTATGTGAGCCTGAACCTCCACTCAATCTAAGGGAGTGGAGTGAGAAATGACCCAGCTGGTTTCTTCTGGTTTCTTATTGTCTGGGTCAAGGGAGGAACACGAGGCCCCTGTGATGGGGCTCCCACAGGTACCCTTGCATTGCTTGGCTCCATTTGATCCCACTTGTCC
Source organism: Macaca thibetana thibetana (assembly GCF_024542745.1). Classification (NCBI taxonomy): domain Eukaryota; kingdom Metazoa; phylum Chordata; class Mammalia; order Primates; family Cercopithecidae; genus Macaca; species Macaca thibetana. Next base: position 5,892,064 of record NC_065581.1, on the reverse strand, counting down.
TTGCTCCCATTGTCTCTCCAGGTCTTGCATGATGCAGTATAGTGTGGCTAAAAGTATGGGACAGCTTGTGTCTGAGTTCCTGCCTCAACACTCATTAGTTGAGGAAACATGGGCAAGTGACTGAACTAATTCAGACTGGATCATCTCATCTTCAAAATAGAAGCAATAATAGCACCTACTCAGCAAGGTGAGGTGGCTCACACCTGTAATCCCAGAGCGAGATCATGCCACTGCACTCCAGCCTGTGCGACAAGAGTAAAAACTCCATCCTAAAAAAAAAAAAAAAAAAAAAAAAAAAGCGCACCTACTCTATAAGATTATAGTGATAATTAAATCAGATAATCCTATAAATAGCATAGCACAGATCCTGACACATATGTTCTCAGTTAATTTCAGCCACTGAAATATACTGGTAATTACTCTTATGGAGGGAAGATGCCATAGAGTGTAGGTGTAGGTGTAGGGGGTTCCTAGGTTTAGGGAGCATTGGGCAGAGTAACTGCAAAGCGGACAGTTCCTCTTCCACCATCTTACCCTTAATGTCAGCCCCCAGAGGATCCAGATAAGACAGCGGGGTACTGGAGGATGTGGTGCCCTATGTCCTGACCCCTCACAAGGCTCTGAGGCCCTTCTCACACCTGCCAGGCCTAGCAGAGTGGCCTGCCAGTGTGGCGGCACAGAGCTGGCTGAGAACTGACTCCTGGAGAAGCAGGATGGTGAGGTGAGAAACATACCCAGCTTCCAGGGGCTGAATTTGACATCTTATTTCAGATCTGCTGAAGCTGCCCCAGGCTCCCCCAGGCTGCTGTCTTTCGTGGTTTGACATACACGTCTGTCATTGGGTACATGCCGTTTGGGGCCACAGAGTGACAGGCATGGCCATGTCACCATGAGCCACACAGCAACACCATCTCTGGAGCCACCACATGGAACAGCACGTGCATGACATGCCTCTTGTTTCTGGGATGTGTCCAGCACTTGCCCCTGCCCTGTTGGGGTTTGGAAGAGAGGCATCTGCTCCACTAGTCTGCTCCAAAATGCACTGCTTCAAGAAAAAAGCAGCGCTGGAAGGACTTGAGCTCATGTGGTTCATGGGCAGATCTCTTACAGCACAGTTTGGGGAATCTCACCATGGGAGCCCTGCTCTACCTAGGGCAGGTTGGCTCCTGCCTTCCCTGTCCCTTAGCTTCACTTTCTCAAACTCACTGTAAGCTGTATTCACTCATCTTTTCATTACAGGTAGAGGGGCTAGATATTGTGATAAATGCCGGGGCACACAGTCTGCCTTGAAAGAACTGACCGTCAGTCAGAAGGGCCCCCAGGGGGCGGTGAGCTGCAATGTCCTATGGTACATATTATGATACAGCTATGGAGTGGAAAAGGGGAGAAAGGATAAGGAAGGACCTAGATCTTCCTAATGGAACTAGGGGTAGAGGGCATCAAGGAAGAATTATCCAGGAACTGACATGTGAGAAGGTTCTAGAAGGAATTCCCTAGGGGGAGAAAAAAACAAGCCAGGTATAAATAGGAGAAGGGATGCTTTAGCCAGAGAGAAGGGCACAAGAAAGCCAGGGACACGAGAAGCCTGGCAGGACACAGACCCCGGGAGATTCTTCAGTGTGGCTAGGATGTAGGGTGTGAAGAAGGAATGAGATGTAAAAGGTCGGCAGGGCCAAAATAGCAAAGAACTTTAGATACTTAGAATAATGCATTTAGGGAACTTTGTGAAATAGTCCTATGTATGGAATAGTATCCCCAGGATCCACCTGTAAAACCAGTCAGTTGCCCCAGTTTCAGATGGCATCAGGGAGAAAGAAGAACAGGAAAAAATAATGGAAGTACCCCTTCCTTTAAAATTAACATTTTTGTGGCCTTGGACGAAGGTCAAAGGTAAATCAACCCAGAAACGCTCTTTCTTAGACTAAAAACTCAACTGCTCATTTTAATGGAAGGAAAAAGTGAAGTCAGAAGAGTGAAGTGCCTTACTCAAGTTAGTAGGAGGGCTCAGACATAAACCCAAGTTATCTAATTTCCAGTCCAATCCAACACGTTCATTCATAACATGTTAGAAATAGAAGATAAGCTGCCTTAGGGAGTCTGGTTTTATACCTGAGAAAACAGAGATGTTCAAGAAGTCAAGTGAGGTCATGAAGTCTTAAAGTTTCCAATGACAGAGGCACAACTTGGATTCAGAACTCAAAACCGCTAACCCTTAACCCCTAAGGAATGTTGAGGCATCCCTTCTCCTATTCACACTGGCTTGTTTTTTTCTCCACCTGGGGAATTTCTTCTAGAACCTTCTCACATGTCAGTTCTTAGATAATCCTTTCTTGACACAGCCCCCCAACCCCAGTTCCATTAGGAAGATCAGGTCCTTCCCTATCCCTCCTCCCGCCTTCCACTCCATTGATGTGTCATGATTCAGAGCTCATCTAATTAACTACAAATTCCTTACTCCAGGGGAAGCAGCTCTCCTTGGAAGTGGTGACTGGCACCACCTTCGTTAGAGAAGGAGTGTCTCATTCTATAGAAGCTTAGGGAGGTCACGGGAGGTGATTTGCAAAATTTTCTACCCCATGCTTAGAGGACCCTTTCTTTTTTGGTTTTTTTTTGAGACAGAGTCTCGCTGTCACCCAAGCTGGAGGCCAATGGTGCAATCTCGGCTCACTGCAACCTCCGCCACTTACAGGACCCTTTCTAAAGCTTTTTCTGGGGACTAGGGCCTGAGAATTGTGACTTTGCGGAACCTTTCCCAGCTTTCTCCACAGAGCTTAGCTTAGTCTCCTATTTATGGCGTACCTGGGTACCACATTCTGTGCTAGCCCAGTGTTAGGAACACGTTGTGAGCAGACCACCCCTCCTGGGAAGTAAAACAAATGCACAGAGTCCCTTTCTGGATCCCAAGCTCCCCCTCTGCAATGTGCGAGCAGTTTGGAAGAAAAAGCTGAATTCTTCCCAGCCAGGCAGCGACAGACAGGTTGTCATCCACCTTCGGCAACCTGTACCTTCTTTTCCTTCAACTGAATTTATAGCTCTTGGCCATCTTGTCCCTGTGTGGTTTTGCCTCTCTGCTTTGGTCTCTCGGCTGTCACCGTTTTACTTTGGTAACTAAGGGGAACATCCCGTATCTCAGAGACACGACAGGGCCATGTAGCCTGACCAGCCTCGCTACGAAGTCATTTCTTTTATGCAAGGTCCTCAAAGAAGCCCCTTTGCGGTTTATGGTGGGGTCGCTGGGAACCAATGAATGCGCTTGGCCAAGCTCTCAAAGAGAAAAAGCACACAAGGAGGAAAGGATGGCGAATATGAAGGTAGAGAAAGTTGAGAGAGGTACGTACAGAGAACAATAGCGTGTTTCAAGAGTCACTAAAAAAAAAAAAAAATCAATTCACGTAGTTTACTGTTCATAGCTTCAGCACACATGTATTGATAGCGTTCTGTGTGCCAGCACGGTGCCCACAGACATGCCCAACTGACCTAGGTTTGCTGCCTCATTCAGAATCATGCAGACTCAAGTCCTGTCATTGCAAGGAAAGAGGATCGAGAAAGCCAGATCTTCCAAAATGCCAACACTGAGCAGTTCTGGCTGCTTCTTCACATCAACAAACTTCTCCGCTCTGCAGCCGAAGTCGCTTTGCTTTGCTTTGCCCGTGGATGCCTCAGGACGCCTCCCCCATCCCTGTGCAGAGCGAGTGAGGCATCTCACTGCACACGTACAAGGGGAAAGCAACTTCCAGAATTACCCTTTTATTTTCTAAATAAGCTTTTAATTTTGGAACAATTTCATATTTTCAGAAAAGTTGCAAAGATAGTACAGAGAGTTTCCATATATCTCTCAGCCAGTTTCCCCTAATGGAACATCTTACATTACCATGGTATGTCGGTGCTTTACTATTAACTAAACTCCAGACTTTATTTGGATTTCCCTAGTTTTTCCCCTAAATAGGTATTTTTTTTTTTTCTGTTCCGGGATCTTATCCAGGTTCCCACATTGCATTTAGCAGAATTTTGTTTGGAGGCTTACGTACACTCAGAGAAAATTACTCGAAGTAAATGAGGCCATTTCTAAGTGTTCAGAATTTGGACTAATAATTCCAAAGGATGAGTTACATTTCCCGTTTGTTTTGTGTCTGTATGCACAATTTTCAATAATTAACTCAGCAAACAATCATTTCTTAAAGAAGGTTTTAAGGTTGTTTTTGGTTTTTGGTGGTTTTTTTTTTTTTTTTTAGTTGCAGAACCCATTTTTTACTACTGCCTCCCCTTCACCCAGAAACAGCAGCAACTCAGTCTACGGACTGGACCCACAGAGATTTCCCCAGAGGGCCAGAATTCCAGCTCTTTGGAGTTCTGTGAGCCCCAGAGAGGATGACAGCAGAGTTCATTTTGCCTGAGGGTGTGATGGAAGGTTCTGCCCTCTAACAAATGTGCAACACTGCCCCCTAAAAACTCACACGGAAGTTGTGAGGCTGAAGCTAGGACAGATTCCTCATTAAGAGTTCAAGTCTACAGATCTACAAAGTGTTGCTTGGCATTTGTGTGACATCTTTCCATGAAGAAGTTCTAGGATGGGGTGGCCACAGTCATGTTTAGAGCTGAGTGTGCCCAAGGACCCCCAGCTGTTGTGCCAAGGGGTCTTGAAGCAGGATAGGATGGAGAGGCTCACACACCTGTCACTCCTCTTCTAATGGACCCTGCTAATTCCCATAAGATAGTGTTCAGCTGACTCATTTTTGCCACAAATTCTGCTTTCCTCTTGTGACTGAACTAGCATAGCAGCTTATTTATCTATTTAACAAGGGGGAGAAATTTTTTTTTTTTTTTTTTTTTTTTTTTTTTTTGAGATGGAGTCTCGCTCTGTCTCCCAGGCTGGAGTGCAGTGATGTGATCTTGGCTCACTGCAACCTCCACCTCCCAGGATCAAGCAATTCTCCTGCCTCAGCCTCCCTAGTAGCTGGGACTACAGGCATGTGCCGCCATGCCCAGCTAATTTTTTGTATTTTTAGTAGAGACAGGATTTCATCATGTTGGCCAGGATGGTCTCAATCTCCTGACCTCGTGATCCACCCGCCTCAGCCTCCCAAAGTGCTGGGATTACAGGTGTGAGCCACTGCGCCCGGCCTAACAAGGGGGAGGTTTTTAAGGGTGATAGCAGGGACTGTTGTCATTCATATTATTATTCATATTATTGCCCAAGTATTGCGTGTTTTCACACACAGCCCATGCTTAACTATACTTGCTCTTTGATAAGTGTCTGAGATGAGTGAAACCCTAGAAGAGCAACAAACTTCGAAGAACTACTTTGGAGAACACTTAGTGCTTTGTTGGCTTTGAGCAGGTGTGAAAAAGGCAGACAATGGAGAGAAGAGGCAGAAAGGAGGCCATTCATCTCCCACGGATGCCGTCAGAAGTTCAGAATCTGGACATGTTTCTTGGTTTCCTAAGGGAGGCACCTTTCACTGTGCATTTTTGTATCTGATTCACAAATTCTTTTAAAAGAAAAACATAATCCCAGGAAAATGATCTTTAGGAATTTAACATCATTTTGCCATTTTTTCCATAGAATAACACAAAAATGATTTTAAGCTATTAATACAAAATATTTTTGTAAATAACTGAAAAGTGATTTTTACTACAATTTAAAAAATATTGTCTTTCCTCATTTCATAACAAACTTTCTGTACTTCCTTCTTTACATGAATTATGCAATTACGTGTTAAAAACTATTAAATTATCTGCAACATGTTTTTAGACTGAATTCATATCAACATATGTTACAATGTATGTGTGCAGCATTAAAGTAAACAAAATGGGTTTATTTATATAATTTTATTGTTTTGTTTCCAAATGAAAAGAGAAAGGATTATGGATTTCTGTTTATAAGTTCTTTGCCACAAATAATGCATTGTAGGGTGGATGGTAGACATCTATACAAATAAAGATTGTGTTTATTGGGGTGTCTGCTCTTGCATCACATGCAAATAACTGGATGGATTTTCACCAAATATAGAGGGTATGTTTGAGATAATATAACCTGAAATATAGTTTATATGGCAAAACAATTTTCTATGTGGGCACCTAAGAACCACTAACAGAATCAGACATTCTCCCAAGCAGCGGAGACAAGTCAAGTTAGAGGATCCTGTGACATCAGGCAGAAGTAACACGTGGTAAGCACTAGGATGTGCTGGACTGGAAAATAGAAAAGCAATGATTTTTAGATGTAAGCACCAAATTAAAAATCAATAGAACAAATGCACCCAGTTGCTAAAGTTAATTTGTGGTGGAGCTACTTCTCACCTGGGGAACTCAGTGTAGCTCCTGGGTAATCAGCAGCAGGGACTTATGTATTTCATGATAGATAATACTCTGCTGTGCAGCGTGAGGAAGCTCAGTCAGACCCCAATGTGAAAAGCCAAACCGGATAAGATCATCACTTAGATGCTTTCTGTTTCATTTTGGTGTCTCGACGTGTTGTGAAGAATTTTGATAAGATGACTACAACTTTAGACCGGGTATAGATTCTCTTGAGGCACATTTGCAGAATGCATATAATTTTATCTGTTCTTCATTAATTTGCTGTATTTCTTCATTAGTTTCTTATGCCTTCTGACCAACCCATGGCCACTGTGTGAATAACTGAACAATGTTTGAGTAAGATTACAAACAAGTGATATTGCACAATGGTCAAAAAAACCTCAGGGCAGCTAGACATTTTAGCCAAGCCATAAACTGAATGCTGGAGTCATGAGCAAGTTCTCTGATCTTGTCCAATCACACGTGTTCACTTGAGATGTGCTCAGGCTTTTGCATGGTTTCGTTAACAATGTATTTATATATTTAGTTGAATAAGAAATACATTTCACATGTTCAAACATTGGAAAATGAAAAGCATATTGTAAAATCTTTTCTTATCCTATAGCCCAGTTCACCTCCCTAAAGACAACTGTTACAATTGCTTGGTCTTCTGACAGATATATATTATGCAAATGTAAGCAAACATGTATATTTATTACTTATTTATTTATTTTTCTTAATGAGACATTTTGAAAACAATCCGTATCACTACAAAATGAGATACCTCATTCTCCTTAGTGCCTGCCATTCAATTCCCTTGTATGTACCATAATTTATTACACTCTTCCCTCTAGATGGACATTTAAGCTGTTTCCAATCTCTTGCTGTTACAAGCAATGCTCTAATAATGAATTGCTTTAAACATAGCTCATTTCTCATATTTTCAGGTACATACATGAGATTACTTTCTAGTACTGGCAATAAAAATCATACAATCATCTCAATAGATGCAGAAAAAGCATTTAGTGAAAATTTAACATATTTTCATGATAAAAAGAAAACTCTCAACATATCAGGTGTAGAAGGAATGTGTCTCAACATAATAAAGGGCATATATGACAAATCCACAGCTAATATCATTACACTCAATGGTGAAGAGCTGAAAGCTTTTCCTCTAAAATCAGGAATAAGGCAAGGGTGCCCACTCTCACCACTTCTATTCGCCATAGTACTGGAAGTCCCAGCCAGAGCATTTAGACAAGAAAAAGAAACAAAAGGACTCCAAATTAGAAATTGTTTCTGCTTGCAGATGACATGATACTAAATATAGAAAACTTTAAAGACTCTATAAAAAATTTTTTTAAATTTATTTTTATTATTTTAGAGACAGCGTCTTGCTCTGTAGCCCAGGTTGGAGTGCAGTGGTATGATTATAGCTTACTGCAGCCTCAAACTCCTGTGGTCAAGTGATCCTCCCACTTCAACCTCCCAAGTGGCTAGGATTACAGGTGCGAAGTCGCCATAGCCAGCAAAAAAAAAAAAAAAAAAAAAAAAAAAAAAAGGCTAAACCTAATAAATGAATTCGGTAAAGTTGCGGACACAAAATCAACATACAAGTATCAATTATAGTTCTATACATTAACAAAAAAATCCAAAAAATTAAGAAAATGATTATATTTACAATAGCAGCAAAAAGAATGAAATATTTAGAAATAAATTGAACAAAGGAGGTGAAAGATCTGTACCTTGAAAACTATAAAATATTGTGGAAGACACAAATAAATGAAAAGAAATTCTGTATTCATGAATTGGAATAATTAAAAATTTTAAACGTCCATACAACCCAAAGCAATTTACAGATTCAATGCACTCTCTATCAAAATTCCAATGGCATTTTTCACTGAAAGAGAACAAATAACCCTGAAATTTATATGGAACCACAGATAACCCTCAAAGCAAAAGTAATTTTCAGAAAGAAAGAAAGCTGAAAGCATCACACTCCCTGATTTCAAACTATGTCACAAAGCTATAGTAATCAAAACAATGTAGTACTGGCATAAAAACAGACATAGACCTATGGAACAGAATAGAGGGCCCAGAAATAAACTCACATGTATATGGTCAACTAATCTTTGACAAGTATGCCAAGAATACACAATGGGAAATGGCGAGACTCTTCAATAAATTATGTTGGGAATACTGGACATCTATACACAAAAAAATAAAATTAGATGTTTGTCTTACACCATATAAAAATTAACTCAAAATGAATTAAAGACTTAAATTAAGATCTGAAATGGTAAAACTTTTAGAAGAAAACAGAAAAAGAGGTTTTTGACATTGGTTATGGCAATGACTTTTTTGGAAGTGACACCAAAAGCACAGGAAGCAAAAGCGAAAATAAACAAGCAGGACTACATCAAACTAAAAGGGTTGGCAGCAAAGAAAACCATCAACAAAATGAAAAGGCAGGCTACAGAATGGGAGAAAAATTTGCAAACCATATGTTGATTCATTTAGTCTTCACAGAAACACTGAGCTAAGCACTAGTATTACCCCTCCTTTACAGATGAGGAAACTGAGGCTCAAGAAGATTGCTCAAGTAGTGAGCGACAGAGCTGGGGTTTGACTCCATAGTCTACCACTCTGAGAGAACCAAAAGATAAAGAAAAAATATCCCACATCTGGGAAGCATGAGTAGACAGGGGCCTATCTTAGTATGTGGGTAGCTGGGAGGTGGGTGACCCCTGGCCAGATGAAAAGAGAGTGGATTGGCAGATAGATGGAATTGAATACACTCTTCCTTACAGGTTTAGTGGAACGTCATCTTCAACCTGCAGGTGAAGCAGCTGGCCTTGTGGTCTGGCAATTTGTACTGGTGTAATTCCACTTGTGCACAGAACAAAACACTCGAAAGTTGCTGTATTTTGTTTCGTCTGCCGGCATCTGAGAGGCGAAGAGCCAGGCATTATTTCCCCAGCCAGGGATCTTATTACTTAGGTGGCTACCATTGTAGGGTGGCTTGAACACCCTGTCCTGCTTTCACACAGCTTTAGAGATTGCAGAGACTGCTGGAATTAGGACTCATCTTCTTTAGGTATTTTAAAGAATGTTTGATAACAAAACAAACCATCCATAATGCTCATTCCCATTCATTTACATCAGGAAAACTTTTTAAATGTGGGCAGGGATAGATATGAATGACCAAATTATTCTAGAATTGATTTAAAAATGCAGCGAGAGCCATTAACTTAACAATTATTTGATTGTTGCTATTCCAGTTTACCAGCAAACTTTTTAAAAGCAGAATTTACTCTTCAAAAACAATTTGTAACAATACTGTCTAGTTGTCTTTTAAAAAATGACTTCAGTAGAGTTGCTTAAATATTTGGCTAAAATTATGGGTGCCCCCATCCAGGAGAGCAGCTTACTGGTGAGAAAACCCCAGAAGCAATGGGTACTTCAGTGGTGGGGGTGGGGAGGGAAATGGGGCAGAGACTAAGGGAGTTAGAAGGAAATAACCAGATGTGGACCCTGTCAGGGAAATGTGTGGTAGATATTTCCCCTAAAGGAGCCTCCCATAGATCCACACTATGTGCCACAAAAATATCAGCATTTGGATGTCTGCTACATGAGGGCATTGACTGTAACGCCATTTAAGTAAGACATACCCATCCCTTTCCTTGTCTTCATCAGCCCCAGCCCAATACTCTGGAAAACCCAGAGTCCCAGAAGAGAGGGCCTTTGCAGACAGTCAGACAATGCACTCCACCCACTCCATTCCAAGGTCAGATCAACAGGTTTCCCACACTCTGAAATCTTTATGTTGAAGCCTTGCTGGGTCGTAGGGGAAGGAAATTGGAATTAGGTTTGAGATTGGAGTTTTAACCTGAATGGGTTTCTGATAACAGAATTTTATTAAATAGTAATAGGATCTGCCCACTTTGTCAATATGGGGAAGGAAAGGATATTTAGCATAGTTTAATTGGGGAGGCAATAGAAAAACACCTCCATTCATGTTTTCTTCTGAGTTCAGACCACTTCATAAACCCATTGTGAGTGTGAGAATTGCAATGACAGAAAGAGAGAAGGGTGCCGTGAGGGTGGTGCCCCACCTGGGAAACAGTGTGAAGGCCCAGAGAGACAGGGCTGCAGCTGATAGAGCAGCATGTAAAGTTTGGAGTAGGTTAGGGGAGAGGTGGTGAGAGATGTTAGCAATGGAATCAGGGACCAGATCACAAAGACCATGTAAGCCTTGGTAGGGTAGCTAGACATTATTTTAAAGGAAACAGGAAGTTGTGGAAATGTGTTAAAGCTTGGGGGGCCACCAGGGGAGAAGCAAGATGCAACATGGATTGGAGGAGACAGTGGAGGCTGTAATAGAAGGATACAATGGAAGTGTTTTCTCCCGCTACACAACTCTACAGGGTACATTATCATAGGTTGTGAAGTTAGACAGAAAGAATAAACTTCCTACAGCAAGCACAATTGCTGTGAGATGAAGCAATATTCGAACTCAATAGAGTGTGGAAAGAAATTCCAACTTCACTGAAAGTTTCCTTCATTGCATAAGTTAGAGGTGCAAGGCTTGCCCTGCAAGGACTCATTTCTTTCCAGACGTTATGTCCAAAATTTCTACAGCCGCCACCAGGTGAGCAGTGCTACCTGATTTATGATAATGTGGATCACATGGTTAAGCATGCAAATCACAGAGACCAGACACAAAACACATAATTCAGTCATTCATGAATTTTCCACCAGAGTATAACTTTTAATTCAAACAACAGCATACATATTTAACCTCTTGCTGTGTAGAATTGATCATCCTGTATTCAGCTTCAACTGTTACTAATCACTAGTTAATGTAACTCTGGTTTTAACTTCCATATTTAAGGTTAGAAACTTCAGGGATGCACACATACTGTCAGCATTTGGTCTCAACACTGAGGCTTTAGAGGAGTTTTCCCATAAAAGCCTTTGCCAGTGCCTTGCATTTGCAATTTCCCTCTGTCTTCAATGGTAAGAACCCCGTTCCCTTCGTCTATTGCATTCATGAAAATTTCTATGCCCTCAGAACAACATTTTTAAAAAGTTTTAGTTGTATTGCTGACCTCTTAAAGTAGGTGAAATTCCAAATCAAAATCCAGTTTTCTGGCTTTTCTTGGAATGTCAGATCTGGCTACTCCAACCCTATATTTGTAGGTTATGATGACTGGCGGGGGTCTGGCTGTGCTGCCCCCTGCAGGTTGGACATGAATTCTCCAGTACAACCTCTGGGTTATACTGGGGTTATATACCTGGGTTATAGCTTATATTGCTGGCTTGGCTGGAGACACTTAGTCCCCATCCTGCCTTCCATCTTTGCACTCTCTTTGCATGAATGATGGCCTCACTCTACCCCGTGTAATTGTTGTCTGTGCACAGCTTCCCCTCTGCCAAGAGAAGTGAAATTGATGTGTCTCTCCCCTCCATCTCTGTGGCAGCTCGTTCCATATATCCTCATAGGTGAGAAGACCGCTCTCTGTGTCAGCATAAAAGCCTGTGGTGGCTGCTTTTCAACCAGAAAAATGTCTCCCTGGCCACCATCCAGCCACCTTCCCATCCACTTTTCTTTGTGGCTTCTAAATCTCAGTTTATTTCAAATTATTTTGCATATACACTCAAGTTTCTAAAGATTATTCTGTACCCTAGCATCTCCAGTTTACACTAAATGATTTCTTGAAGTGATATGTTTTCTTTAGAAGACATTTGGAAAAGCACAATTTTTAAGCAAAATTATACAATGATTTTTTTTCACACCTACTTCACAAGTTTTTTGGTTTTTTTTTTTTTTTTTTTTTTTTTTTTTTTTTTTTTTTTTTACAATTCTCTGTCTCTGAAAATGTCTAATAGTTTTCTACTGAATATGGAAGGGCCTACGATCCCCCCGGTGACCCTTCTCAGTTTCTTCAAGCTGTAAAAACTTTTAAGTCTTCTTTTAATTAATTTTCCAAAACATTCCAACTCTCTACCCAAGGATTTCAAGGTGGATTCAATAACAATGAAAAATATAAGAGCAGCACATCTCAGCTGCTAACAAAATTCTCTCTTAATCACAAAGTGAAAGACCAGATCAATATAATTTCAAGGGAGAATAAAACAGATAGCGAAAGGTTAGCATTCTGCCTTGCTTAGAAATTGAGGTAATTATTTTTTTTCTGAGCTGCCTGTGAAAGGAAGCACATGTGTCTGTGGTCTCAGCTTGGCCACTGCTGCATCATCAAGAGAACTCATGAGTAAACCAAAGGCAATTCCAGAAGCCCACTGAATCCCCCTGACATGGAAGCCCCCAGACTCCTCCTAGGCAGAGGTACATTCAAGAAGAATAGACTTAATCTAGCGTTTAGACACATCCCATGCTCCTGAAGAATCTATTTCTGGCTCTAGGCTTCATTATAAATGTCAGGACACAGTGTAGTAATGGTTACAAAGGCATCTTCATTATAAGTCCCTCTTCCTAGACAATTGCAGTTTTTTGAATAAATTACCCTTTGGGAACAAAATGTCTCCTCAGCATAAAGGTAAATTAGTATGGAAAGCTTGACAAAATCCAGATTATCTTTTCCTTTTGGTGGGTGACAATACCAGCATAAAGGCATTGAATGATGCCTTACACTAGAATCTTGGGGGTATTCACTGACGAAGCTAGGATGAGGCAACCTATTTGGGTGGTCTCAGTATTTACAGTCTCGTTGTTCGATTTTATAGTTAGTCGCTACAAAAGAAGATGTTCTGAGACAGTGGAGGGAAAAGAGAGAGGGTCTACCTCTGTTACCCTGGTACATACATGTCCTTCTTCTTTCTTTATTGGGCTGGAGGCTGGGTGGCTGCTATAATTTTTTGTTTTGTTTTGTTTTTTACCTCTCTAAATGTCATGTTGAAGTGTGATCCCCAATGTTGGAGGTATGACCTAATGGGAGGGGTCATGAATCGATGAATGCCCTGCCTGGGTGGAGATGGATTCTTACTTTACTAGTGCCCAAGAGAGCTGGTTGTTGAAAAGAGCCTGGCACCTCCTCTCTTCTCTTGCTTCCTCTCTCTCCATGTGTCCTCTGCACATGCCAGTTCCCTTCACCTTCCACCAGGAGTGGAAACAGCCTGCTAGCAGAAGCAGATACTGCTGCCATTTTTTCCTGTACAGTCTGCAGAACCATAAGCCAAAAACACTTATTTTCTTTAGAAATTACCCGGCATCAGGTATTGTCTCATAGCCACACGAACGGATTAAGACAGCTGCTAAGATCAAAGGTCTTTTTCTATAGGGCCAGATTTAAAGCAGGGAATCCTCTACCTTTACAGATAGCAAGTGATGCTCAGGGCAAAAAGGTTAGCTAAGTGAAAATGTGAGGGAAGAAAAGCTGAGTTCAAACACCAGCTCCAGGAAAGCAACAAGTGGAGATCAAGAGTCTGGAGAAAAGAGTTGGGTTTTATTGGAATGAAATTGGAATGAAACCGGTGAAGTGTTGATTGGGAAGGAAGGTCTTCCTTGGGCCATCACCTCAGCTTGTCAGTAGATGGAGAGTTTGATGATGCCTCCCACAAGGGTCCCTAGCAATGTGAAGAAGGTAAAAAACTAAGGCAATGATTTCATAGACCCGTTTCCATGACCCCACCATGTTAGCTGGAAATGCAAATGACTGGACATCAATGCTACTAACATAACCTGAACATCTTATCAGTCCTAAGAGTCAAAATTCAAAGTAGGTGCTTGGGTTTGGAGACAGAATTCCTGCTGTGTAATTGATTAGTTATTCAACTGCTTTATAGTTTTTGATTTTGAGTGGCAAATCCTGAATTCTCTACCAGATCTAAACAATCAGTAACTGTGATTGTCCTATATAACTCATGCTGAATGCTTTGAATTAATAAAGATTTTTAGTGAAAACTTGAATGTTTCAAAAATCCTGGGCTGTATCTGACTCCTCCTCACTGAGTGGGTGTAGAGAGATGGGCTGCAATAGCTGTCCCTTGACATCACCCACAGCTGCTGTGTTTGAAGGACCTCCTTACAGCCAAAAAAGAAAAATTTCTCCTTTCACCCTGGAGGCTCTAATTTCTTCTATATTCTGTCTCCTGCCTTCCCTGCATGTGTGGGTAAATGGTAAATGCCTCTGACATGTTAGAATAGACCTGCGTTAGGAATGAATCTCCAAGGCTTTTAAAAACCACCCACCGAACAAGTAGAAGTTGTCTTTCTCACCCCAATAGAGATTTTCCAACTTTTTAATAAGGTATCAAGGTAGAAAATGGGATGTACATTGAGCCACCACACTAGTAATGAACATCCAAGGATTTTTTTCCTGGCACATTTATAGCCCAAATAGACCCTTCAGATCCCCAAGCATTCTGTAAAAGTTGACTTATTGGATCTCTGCAATCCTTGCAGGATGTGGAGAAGGCAGCCCCCATTAAGGCTCTGCCTCTCCAGGGTCCAAGTACAGTTAGAAGAAAATTCCACAGCTGAACTAAACTCAAACAATGATAACTGAGCACCTTGCCAAAGAAGCAAAGAAAAGGATTAGTTGGGCAAATACTCCCATAATTACACTAGAAATCCTCTTTAAAACAGCGATCATTGGAACCATATTCTTGTGAGAAAAGGGGAGTAAGATTGGTGGACACATTTAGATTCTGCTTACATTAAAATTCTATCTAGAGCAATCCAGGGTAGAAAATGATTTGATTATTTTCTCAAAGCAATAAGATATATATTACTTTCTGCTTCAGCATCAAGTCACTGAAGATTTCTACAGCCATGATGGCCTGTGCCTATATCCTGGGAAGATAGTGACATTGCTGACCTTATATTAATAAGGGTGTGGATACTCATAGCCCTTTCCAGCTGTCAGTCAGTGCTCAAGCTGAAGGGTGAAGTTTTTTCAAGGACCGAGGTCCTCAGCGCTCCATAGCAACTCCTATCCAATTAGCACCAGCACTATCACTTCCACACCAAGGGCCTACGATTTTTCTCTGATTCCTGCACGACAGAACAGCTCCTCCTATCACTCTGGCTTTCTTACCAGTCTGAACATTGAGTTCATTGGCCTATGAACTTTAGTCATGCTCCTGGAATATGTATACTTTCTGCCATGCTGAGACTGATTCGCTCTTCAGGACTGAGCTCAATTGTCTGTCCTCAAATCTCCTGCTCCCAATTTTTGTTCCCCTTTTCTGTTAACTGTTGCTTCATCTTGACACTTTTTCTTTTTTTTTTTTTTTTTTTTTTTTTGAGACGGAGTCTCACTCTGTCACCAGGCTGGAGTGCAGTGGTGTGATCTCGGCTCACTGCAACCTCCACCTCCTGGGTTCAAGTGATTCTCATGCCTCAGCCTCCTGAGTAGCTGGGATTACAGGCACACGCCACTACACCCAGCTAATTTTTTTTTTGTATTTTTACTAGACATGGGGTTTCGCCATGTTGGCCAGGATGGTCTCGATCTCCTGACCTCTTTCTTTTTTGTTTTTGTTTTGTTTTGTTTGTTTGCCTTGTTTTTCTGTTGTGGAGTGAAATTTGCTGAATATGAGCCATCTCAGTTAGCCTTAGTCTTGCCAAATGACTGAGCACACAGTCCAGGGAAGGAAAACATAAGGACCCTGTGTCCACTATGGTTATAAGTCCAGGAGCTGGACAGTTGGAAGGAATGGTCTGGCCACAGGCTATCCCTGTCTCTTACCATATGGAAGGGGTTCAGGACTCTTTACACGAGTCTCCCTTGGTTCCTGACTAGCACTTCTGTTCCCTTGCTGGAATGGCCATGACACTCTGACTGATTCTAAAAAACTCTTGGAGGACAGACCCTGTTTAGATCAAACAGGGTAGTCAGGTGTTGTCAGAGAAAAAAGCCCCTGTGACTGCATCCAAATCAGTTTCATTTTTTACCTTACCTCAAAGAACATAGGCATCAAAGAAGCCAAAGGTCCTTAGTCTTAATTGCATTCAAGAAACTTTTGCTGAGTCTATGTCACAAACCATCAATAATTAGTACTTGGGCTAGGTGGTGTATAGGGAGTGTTTAGGAAGGGAGGATTCAAACATGACTAAATCATGGTGGCTAGCTTTGTGGAGCTTACAGTGAGCTTGAGATAACCTCACAAATAACTAAGTTCAACATAAGTCAGATTATTATGGCTAGTAGAATAAAATTGTCATGGGTCACAGGAGTGGGAGAAATCTACCTTAATTGGGCAGACTACAAAGTGCTTCTTAGAGGAAACATCATTTTACCTGGATGCTGAAAAACAAAGGGAATATAATAGGTAGAGATGGAAGTGGAGGGAAACAGGTGAGTAACATGTAGCACCCAAAAAAGGGCAAGTTATGTGGGCTCCAATAGGATATCCTTATGTCTGAAATCATGGGCTGGTAAAGGAAGAGAAGTGTCAAGAAGCGTAGATAGGAAGAAGGGCTGGAGTTCACAAGTGGAGAATCTTGTTGAGAGAGGGTCCTCTGGCTATAAACCAGCCCACCAGTCCTCACACAAATGCTTATGATCCCTCAGCTTCTGGCATTGTTTGAGACAAAATCTTGACCTGACAACTGTCCCAAGTTTTGAGGTTGGTGCAAAAGTACTTGCAGCTTCTGCATTGTTGAAATTTGCCGTATGATACTGGAATATAGTCTTAAGTAAATGTGGTTATGTTATACATCATTTTAATGTGCATTTCTCACTTTATCTTTTTTTGCTAATGACTTATTACTTGCAGTTTATTTTATATTTATTTTAGACTACGGAAAAGATATTAGGCAAAAAGCAAATTGGAGTCATTTTCTTATTCGAGTTCAAAATGGATCATAAAGCAACAAAGAGAACTCACAACATCAACAATGCATTTGACCCAGGAACTACTAATGAACATACAGTGCAGTGATGGCTCAAGAAGTTTTGCAAAGGAGACAAGAGCCTTGAAGATGAGGAACATAGTGGTCAGCAGTCGGAAGTTGACAACAATCAATTAAGAGCAATCATCAAAGCTAATCTTCTTACAACTATACAAGAAATTGCCAAAGAACTCAACCTCGATCATTCTATGGTCATTTGGCATTTGAAGCAAATTGGAAAGGTGAAAAAGCTCCATAAGTGGGTGCCTCACGAGCTGAGTGAAAATCAAAAAAAGTTGTTGTTTTGAAGTGTCATCTTCTCTTATTCTACACAACAACAACAAACCATTTCAATTGATTGTGACATACGATGAAAAGTGGATTTTATATGACAACCAGCAATGACCAGCTCAGTGGCTGGACCAAGAAGAAGCTCCAAAGCACTTCTCAAAGCCAAACTTGCATCCAAAAAAAGCAATGGTCACTATTTGGTGAACTGCTGCCAATCTGACCCACTACAGCTTTCTGAATCCTGGAAAAACCATTACATCTGAGAAGTCTGCTCAGCAAATCAATGAGATGCACTGAAAGCTGCAATACCTGTAGCCAACACTGGTCAACAGAAAGGGCCAATTCTCTTCCACAACAACACCTGACTACACGTCACACAACAAACACTTCAAAAGTTGAACAAATTGGGCTACGAAGTTTTGCCTCATCTGCCATATTCACCTGACCTCTCCTCAAGCAACTCCCACTTCCTCAAGCACCTCAACAACTTTTTGCAGGGAAAACATTTTCAAAACCAGCAGAAGGTAGAAATGCTTTCCAAGAGTTCACCAAATCCTGAAGGATGGATTTTTATGCTACAGAAATAAACAAACTTATTTCTCATATTGGGAAAAATGTGTTGAATATAATAGTTCCTATTTTGACTAATAAAGATGTGTTTGGCCTAGTTATAATGACTGAAAATTCATGGTCCAAAACTACAATTACTTTTGCACCAACCTAATCCTTATTTGCCTAATCTATTCTTGATCTGCCTTCCTTATCCAAAAATGAGAGCTGCATACTCTTTCCCTTCTTCTCCCCAAACACTTTTACTTTATATTTTAAAGTAATTAAAAATAATAGAAAAATGGATTTCTTTTTCCTTATTTATTCCATTTAAAAGCATTCTGTATATCTTTGTGTGGATCAAAGCTTCTTTCTGTTATCATCTTCTGTCTGCCTTAAGAGCTTCCTTTAACATTTCTGGCATGGTAGGCCTTCTGGAAATGAATTCTCTCAGTTTTGGTTTGTAGGAGAGAGTCTTTATTTTTCCTGCATTTTTGGAAGATATTTTCACTGGGTGTAGAATTTTGATGTTGTTCCATTGCCTTTGGCTTTCATGATTTCTGATGAGAAGTCTGCTGTAATACTTATCTGCATTCCTCCATAAATAAAGTCTCTTTTCTCCCCCCTCAAGATTTTCCCTTTGAATTTCATTTTCAGTAAGTTCAATTTGATATACTTAAGTGTGTTGGTGTTTTCTGGACTTCATGGATCTACGGTTTGTCATCTGTCATCAATATTGGAAAATTCTTGGCCTTTGTTTCTCTCTTTGTTTATTGTATTGAACTATCTCTGACTCCAGATGTTTTAAGAAATTTGGTTTCTAACCCTCTTTCAGAACTTGGCAAATGGAGTCAGTTTTCAGTCTGCATTGACCTGAGCCCTCAAAATGGTAAGTAGCTAGAACTTTATTTTGCTGGCAGTGTGAAAGCCATGGAAGATTTTTGAGTAGAAGAGAAGTTTAATCACAACTGTATTTTGAGAGGACATAACTGTAAATGAAGAAAAAATTGACATAAATAGGTAGAGACTGAAAGCAGGGAGAATAATTAAGATACTGGTGCAAGTGTCTAGGTAAGAAGGGAATCTCAAAAAAAATGAGCAATAAATGCCTCTGGGAGAGATTTTGCAGGGGTACTTTTCTAACAGAATTTTCCAAATTACAGTTAGTACTGAACCACATTTATGTAGACCACTAACAGAAATGCTGATAATTTTTATATTTTTTTAACATGTGGAAAATTCTGTGGTTGATGAAGTTAAACAGGTTTCTAAATTGCAGAACTTCTCAAAGCATTTAATATGATTAGGTACTCTGAAAATCTCTAAAAGAGAGATACAACTTGTAGTGTTTCCCAAACTTATTGGCCAAAGACTACTGTTCTCGTAATGCCTCCAGTAACATCTCCTGTGTTTCATGGAGTATCAGTTTGAAATACTGCTCAACAAAACTTCAAATGTTTGAATACAGTATTAAGGAGTTAGAGAGGGAGATGAAGGAGAGAGAGGAAGGAGCTGACCACAACTCTGAGGTTTTCATCCTGAGTCACTAACTGGATGGTGATGTCAAAACTAAGATAGGAACATGAGAGGAGTAGCAGGCTTGAAGCAAAAATGAGAAATTCACTTTGGGGCATGAAAATATAGATGCTGGAAAGGAGAATGATTCTTTGATATTTCCTATAAGAGTGATTCATCTCTGCATAGGAAATTTCCAACATACTTAATAAAAAATAAACCTTACATCCTCTGAGGCCATTAACTAGAGCAAAAATCTATCCATAAAGAGAAAGCTGATTTCCAAACACTTGGCTATGGTCTCCTAAAATTTCTTTCCCTTTGGACCTCTTCACATTATGGCAACCACCATCATGATGGCCTTTGGGATGGACACTGCTCACCCTTGTAAGTAAATCCCTGACCTAAATGAGAAAACACAACCTTCACATCAATACCCAATAGCATGGCTGAGACAGAGCTGGAATTTTACTAAAGACTGACTAGGAAAAGAAATGTAGTCATAAGAAACTGATATATGTCCTACAAACTATTACTTTCTCATCTTCCATTTGGGGCCTAATCAGTTTTCCCTCCTTCCCTTTCTTACAAAGGCCATCGCTACTTCCTTCTCTGAGGAGCAACCTGAAAGATAAGTCCAAAGTCTTGACTCTGATGGTCAGTGTGTCACACAGTAAGTGCCTGACACATATTGAGTTCTTACTGACACACTCAGTAAATACTGTTGAGTTAACCAAATTTTGTTTAGAGAAAAGCAGTTTTTTTCCTGCCCCCAGAGTCTTGTTTTCTCCATTCTGGCTTTCTGAATAAGGACCAGACTTGTCTTCATGTGACTGGCAGTAGGAATACTACTCCCCATCCAGGAGAAAATATAAGCTTTTCCTCGTTAGCCTCAGTATGGCAACCACAAAACACATCACGAATT
Organism: Macaca thibetana thibetana; assembly: GCF_024542745.1. Lineage (NCBI taxonomy): Eukaryota > Metazoa > Chordata > Mammalia > Primates > Cercopithecidae > Macaca > Macaca thibetana. The sequence goes on along the minus strand of NC_065581.1, from coordinate 5,871,629 downwards.
ACCAAATGCAAAACACAGTAACTCAACCTTTACTGAATATACCCAGGGGTTCTCTGTAGGCAGAGGGTAGTTCTGTTGCAGGACGGGTATGGCTACTGCGAAGGAATGAATTCAACCTTGAAGAGAATCTGGTTGTGAGCAAATGAAATGTGGTGAGATAGAGGAGAAGGAAGAATGATATGAGTGCTGCTGGCCTTCTCCAGGTGTTTGAGACCAAGTACAATGAGGTCCAGGGACATTAATCACAATTGTCAGTTTCCTTCTTCATGGATATGTCCAATCAATGTTGGTACATGTTTAAAAAGGATGCAGGTGGCATGTGGCATCCCTGTTTAGAAGGAGGTTTAGGAGAATGAGGCCTCAAACAGTGCGTCCTTATGTGACTGTGTGTAAATCTAAAATCCTGGATGAGTAACTCCTTGGAAGCATTTGGAAGCAACCACCTAAGTTATCTGGCTTCTTTTGAGTATTTCTTGGCCCTCTCCTTCGTGTAGAGGTTGCTATCTGGCAGCCCACGGCTGAATCATGCCCTCAGAGAAAGAGCTCTTCTATGGTTGGAAAGGTGTTTTGTTTTTACTTCAATCAGTTGCCAAACTTTAATAAGCCAGAGTTCACACAAAAATTCAGATTTCTAACTTCTCATGAAAATCCAGAAGGTATGGCAGCACTGGGCCTGCAGTCCATTATCCACCAGATCGAAGTAATGCCTGCCCCTTCTTCAGGCCATCAGAACCCGTCCTGGCCTATTGCATTCTTGTAACTCTAGTCCCTGCAGGCTTCAAAGTGTGCAACCCCTGGTTCAGGAAAGGGCTGGCTGAGGGTGCAGTCATCACTTCAGAAGTGGGCTACACGTGTGAAATCCACCTATAGTTTCAGGGGTTCACAAGGAATTCTGCAAGGAACAGACTACTTCTCAGAACTGCTCTCCCAGTATTTTTAGCAAAGCATGCCAGATAGTTTCATGGCTTTCTGCATTCAAAGAAAGCTGTTCTTTAGCTATGTGTTTCATTTTGTTTACTTCTGATTACCATTTAAGTAAATTCTACATAAGGCAAAAATCATTTCCCTATGATTCCTTTGAGACAGCACCAATGTTCCAAGGCATTTCACTGACCATGGTTGGCTCTAGTCTCGTCCCCAGTGAATTTAGGAATGTAATTTAATGACTCATTTTTCAATCTTGCCAGCAGTGTGAAGGCGAGTTGGAGGGAAAATTAAGCCAGGTAGGACCACTGGGACCTTTAGGCTGGAGCTCAGCAGCTTACAGGGAAGGCCCCTTCCTGTGGGCTTAAAAAGACAGGATCTAGGGGGCTACAGAGAGGAACACTAGGAGTTGGCTTGAACATGGTGAGGGGCACTGGGAGCGGGCAGGAAGTAGTAGGAAACCTCAAGGGGAAAAGCACAGAACCAGTCAGGAGAGGGACCCTTTGGGGAAGCATTCTGCAGTAAGATTTTATTATTTTTGTTTTTATTTATTTATTTATTTAAGACAGAGTCTTGCGCCCTGTCACCCAGGCTGTAGTACAATGGCATGATCTCAGCTCACTGCAACTTCCACCTCCCAGATTCAAGCGATTCTCCTGCCTCAGCCTCCCGAGTAGCTGGGATTACAGGTGCATGCCACCACGTCTGGCTAATTTTTTGTATCTTTTAGTAGAGATAGGGTTTCACCACGTTGGCCAGGCTGATCTCGACTTCCTGATCTCGTGATCCGCCTGCCTTGGCCTCCCAAATTGCTGGGATTACAGGCATGAGCCACTTTGCTCAGCCAGTAAGATTTTCTTATGGCAGAAATTGTGCACTGGCCATCCCTAGATTGAACTTGGTTTACAGATGGGTCATAGTTGGCCTATCCAGTGTTTGTTTTAATTTTGAGCAAATGAGGAGATTGTACAATTTTTTGAAAATCTATATTTCTAGTTTTCCTTGGGGAAAAAAAAAAAACAAAAAACAGGCCTGTAATTCTAGCACTTTGGGAGATTGAGGCAAGTGGATCACTTGTGCCCAGGAGTTCAAGACCAGCCTGGGCAACATGGCGAAACCTATCTCTACAAAGAAAAATAATAATAATAATAATAATAAATGAATACATAATTAGCCAGGCATGGTGGCGTGCACGTGTAGTCTCAGCTACTAGGGAGGCTGAGGTGGAAGGATCCCTTGAGCCCAAGAGGTTGAGACTGCAGTGAGCTGTGATCGTGCCAGTGCATTCCAGTCTGGGTGACAAAGCAAGACCTTATCTCAAAAAAAGAAAACAAACAAACAAACAAACAAAACAGGAAGATGTTTACAACACTAGGCAGGCATTCCCACATGGCAAAAACCTGCTGCAGCTCAGCAAATCCTGCACCCTTGCAAACTGATCTTCACACAGTCTCACTACACATATGGTGCATATGAATGTGCTTGCACCTGCTCCCTCTCAGTCACCAGCATCACTGACCTGCTCCAGGTAAGTGTTTGGGTTGAGACCTGTGCTTTACGGCACAGAAAAGTTGAAAGTCAACTGACCTGTGGCTAATACTGGCTTAGCCATTTACTATCATGTGGACATAGGCAAAGCGCCTCAACACACCTGCATCTCAGTTTTTCATCTGCAAAGTGGGGAGCTTGTGTAGAAATACCCTAAAGTCCTTCCCAGCTCTAACAATTATGATTTACACAAGTATAAAACCAGGAGAAAAATACTATTTAAATTTAACATTTCTTTTAAAATACTATTTTAAAATTTAAATTATTTATTCTTTTAAAATATTTAATTCTACTAAAACATTATTAGTGATAATTTTTTTAATTCTTAAGTATTATTAAGATGAATTTGACCTGAATTTGCCTTCTAAGGTGAGGAAACGGTATGGACATAACTGTATCAAAGGGTAAACTCCTAGGAGAGACGGGTCGTGGGAGGGGGGTCCTGGAGCACTGGTTGTGTAAAGGGAGTCTCAGAGCCCAGCTTGTGTATGGGGTTTGGAGACAGCTGAGCTTTTCTAAGTTAAAAGCAAAACAAGACAAAACAAAATCTAGGAGCAACTGAGTTTGCAGAACTGGCTGTGGATTTCAACAAGGGAAATGCCCAACATTCAATTCTCAGTTGTCTGTGTGGGGCGGGTGTACGTTCCACCCAGCTGCCTACCCTGTGGGAGAGGCTTTATGTGACAGGAGGTTTGTGGGGAATCCAGGGAGGTGTTGTGGCTACCTGGTCCTTGTAGTATCACATGGCACTGCCCTTCCACGTCAAGAGGCAAGCCACAAGCAGAGCTCCTAAAGAGGATGGGAAGCAGACCATTGGGTGAGAAAGGCAAGAACCCGCCCGACCCCACCAATCCCCACCCCTGTGGAGTCTGGGAAGAACTCAGGGCTCCCTCTGCAGGTGGGGTGGAATTGGAGCCTGTTCATGTGAATATCGAAGGGCGGGCTCCTCCACGGAAGCCTGCGATGTCTCCGGCGAGCAGATGGTCCTACTCCTTCCACGGACTGCCATTTCTGATGGAAACAGAACAAAAGAGAACAGCCAGGGCGCTGTGGCAAGTGACTGCTCATCCCCTTGGGCACAGAAGTGGAAAGCAGACAGGCGCTGCCTCGTTTGCCTGGGGCATGGTGAAGGGAAGACTCCCAGCGGCTCAGGCTGTGAATTCATTGCTAACCTTCCTTCTCAGGTGTCTTCAGAACTGACAAGAGGCTGGGAGAGTCCCCCGGGGTTCCCTGCTGGGGTGGTCCTCAAGGAGCTCTGAGGAGCACACCAAGAGAGGGGTGTCCCAGGGCCACCGTGCAGGGAACTGTGGTCCGTCTCCTTCCTCCCTTTACAAAACTCCAGCCTCACCCACACAAACACTGGCTGACAGGACTTGTTAAGCATTTTTAACTGTTCGAAGGGAAGAGTTTCGTTATGGGGCGTGTATGTGTGTTTTGTTGTCACACCCTGATTTTCACACACTGACTCTTGCCACTCTTAGGCCTTAATCTCCAGTGGCAGGAATAATGTCCTGTCCAAATAAATTGTGAATGTGCCCAAAGGTACAAGCAGACCAGAGCTGTGAGGCCAGGAGGGAACAACGAGGCACCCCGCCATGAGGTGCGCAGTGGATCGGTGCTGCCAGCTCGCCGTGCCTGCTGGAGTTACAATTCCCTCTCGGGAGCTAAGGGCCTCTCATTGTGCAGCTTCGCTCTTCCCCTACACAGTCTTTTTCCCAGCTCTGTGACCTGGGCCATGACCTAAAGCATTTTGGTGCAGCTGTCACTTTCTGGGCCACCCCCCAAAAAAGACAGCATAGTCCTGATCAGACTCATTTATTTATTCAAACGAAGATCTCTTATGCAACCTCTGCATTCTCGCTTCTGGGTAAAGAAGTTAACATGAACGATACAGTCTCTTTTCATATTGAGCTTGCAATCTTGCAGATATTAAATGACTAATTCACCATTTATTACAGCTATTATTAGTGATATAAGGAGCTACCAGAATATGAGAGAGCTTATAAAAAGATGGCCTGTCCTATTCGAGGCGTCAGCAAAGCCTGCTCTTAGGAATGACTGTTTTTCATTAAGTCTCAGATGTCACCAAATGTAAGACACACCATTATTGTATGTATCACTAAGAAAAAAAAAAATGTTTCCAATCAAAAATGACACGAAGCTGTCTTAGGACTTAGGATATTCATTTTACCTTTAATTTGATGTTTTTATTACATATCATTTTGTGCATAATTAAAAGAGAAAATATAAGCAAAATAGGTTCTTAAGGAATTCCTAGAATTTCTTTACATTCAGAATCTATTTCTTCCTAATCACTTTCAATGCAGCATGGTTAATGTCTAGGCTTTTCCCCACAACATCATTCCCTGTGCCATTAAGAGCACTGATGATATGGTATTTCTTAAAAGAATCTATAAAAGAACTAAAAGCTATTGGTACTTTGCTCTTAAGCCAAATTTGCAATTATGTAGAGCTAACCTATTTTTGACTTCTGCTTGGGGAATGTTGCTACACAGATCGGATCCACTCCCTCCCCGACTCACACACCACAACTATTTGCTTCCTAGGAGTTAAAAGAGTGCTCCATGTTATCTCCAGGACTTGCTGCCAAGCCGCTAACCCCATCCTGCAAGTTTTGACTCTGATGCTGTCGGTGTGTGCACAGGTGCACAACCATGTCCCAGCAGCGGCCAGCCAACAGTCCATGCCAACGTACACACCTTAACTTCAGAGATGTTAAAATGTGGAAAACATGCTTTAAAACCAATAAGACATAGTCAGATCTAAGATGAGATCTAATGGATGAGCAAAAACTAGCCAAGTATTCTGAAGCGAGGGAGAGCAATCGTGGTGACCCTGAGGTGGGAGAAATGGTAGTGGGTCCAGGAGATTAAAAATGCTGGGTGGCTGGTCCTCAGAAATAGAGATGAGGCAATGAGGGATGAAGTTAGCTGATAGGTAGATCCTTATAAATGGTATTAGGGATGTGGAATTTCATTCTGAAAGCAATAAGCATCCTTTGAAAAGTTTTCCACAGGAAGTTGGATATGAGAGGGTGAGTGATGAGTGCAAAAATGAGATATTTAAAAGATCTCTCCATTTAGAGTCTGGAGAATGGAGTGGGTGGGGCCAAACTGGATGGTGGAAAAGCCAGCACAGGCCATCACAGCCTCATGAGAGAGCCTAGTAGCTTTATAATTGGAATTTGTGGCTGCATTTGTGATTAACTGGATGGAGGGTGAACAAAGAAAGAGAGGAGACAAGGACGATTCCCAGGCAACTTCTTGACTGCAGGCACCGTTCCCTGAGTCAGCAAACACTGCAGCAGGACCAGGTTTGCAGGTGCAAATAGCATTGGTTTATTTTGTCCAATTTCATCTGGTGTACCCATGAGACATCCAATAGATGTCATGGAGGCAGAAGGATAGACAGGTCTAGAGCTCAGAGCATGTATCTGGGCAGAAGAAGTCCATTTGAAAGAGTATGCCTGGTAACCAAAGCGTTGGGTGTGGATGTGATTGTTTAGGAAAAGAATGTGGAATGAGGCATAAAAAGGGCCCAAGGTTGCATCTGAGGAACTGTAGCATTTGAAGTTGGGTGGAAGATGAGCTGTCAAAGGAGCTGAAAGAAGCAGAAGGCGGAAGAAGTAAAACCAGGAGAGCTCACCATGGAGGCAAAAGGGTGAGCACTGACTCTAGTGGCTCCTTAGAACTTGACACCCCAGAGAACTGCCTCCAGAGTGTGACTTCTTTTATATTTCTACAGTGCCTTTAGCATTTGGTTCCTTTGTAAGGTGTTTTGCTTCTAATGATCTCGATTTCATTTGCTTTGACACAGAATATACACCTACTCATCACCTCTCCATTTGGGCAACTTTCACCCAGCTCTCAGCAAGCTCATTAATTAGGGTCCTGGTTATAAAACTACAGAATGCTCCTGAGAAGAGAGAAAGGAGAGAGATAGAAAGGTCAGGAAGGTAAAGAAAAAATAGAAAGGCCAGTGTTTATTGGGCACCTCCTCTGTACTGTTTCTTATGCTTATCTATTCTATGCAAAATAGTGCAAGTGAGTGTCACTATGCTCACTTTATAGAAGGCAACAGGCTCAGAGAGGTTGAATAATTTGAACAAAGTCACACAGGTAGCACACCGTGTATGCAGAGTCAGGACTCCAACTTATATCCACGTACGTGAAAAATATTTTTCAAAGGCAGTCCCTTATAGGAGACCCATGTGTGCTTTTGAAATGCAAGCATATTGTCTGTGAAGCAAAATGGCTATAGAAGAAGCAGCTTCCAGTGTGAAACAGAAATGGTAATAGTTGACAACAGAAGTCTAAACATAAGCCTGATGAATGACCCCCATGAATAAATTTGCTCCCTTTTCCTTGTTAATTATATTGGCGGGTTAGGCTTCAGTAAAGCTATGTGTGGTGTGATAGATTTATTGGTGGCAATTATAAGTGAGAAGTCTCCTCCAATGGGTGTGTTTTAATGGGAGCAGCATCTGGGGGAGTTAGCGGGGACAAGCCTATTTATTTCTCTGCCTCACTTGTTAGCTTCTCTCGGCTCAGTAGGAAACGGCCGCCTAGAGTGGCCCAGATTCCCTTCAGAATAACCACAGTCCTCATAATTCTCATTAAGGTGCCACTGGGGTAGAGTCTGGGGAAGGAGGAGGGGCTGTTTGAGGGCCCGACAAGCTGTAACCATCTCTCTCCCTTATTTGGCAGCGATTCTTCTGTGTGCTAAATAGCCTGGAAATCAGAGAATAACAAATGTTCCTTAAATCAGCCTAAGGGTGCCAATTCCTATCTCTCTGGCCCATCAGACAGGGTGGCAAGGTGTGAGTAGAGAAAGTGGTTGTGATCGATGAGGCTGCTTCTGGGCTTTGATCATGCAAGCAGGGCAGAAGGAACGACGGGGGTGGAGTTTTGCCATGTTACTTTTACATGCAGATAATCATTATTGGGAGCCTCCTCTTGACCCTCAAAGAGAGCATCTGTGACATGAGAGCTTAGTTCTGCAGAAACACAGTAGGCAAGGGTGCAGCCAATCCCCAAAACACTGTTTTAGATTGTGGCAACTTGACATCACACCATTAAGGAGGCCAAAACTACAAACTGGCGTATTTGAAGATTTTTTTTTTTTTCTGTGTTAAATACAGACTCCTTTGATGAAACTTTCCAGGCAGGAGTGAGGATATAGAATCAAACAGAGGTGAGAATCACTTGAAATGTGTCTGATATCTACCTGGGGCATTCCAGAGGGTGCTTCTACCCTCCTTTCCCCATCTTTCTCCTTCCAGCAAATCTAGAGGTAAACACCAAGAAGAGTTAATGAAGAGGAGAAGCTGCTCACCCTGTAGATGGAATTGTAGCCAAAAGATCATGATTGTTTACTTTTTGCAAAACAACTCAGAAACTTGAGAAGGTTTCTTAGAGTCCTGAGCCCTCTTAGAGTCAGATGGAGCCATATGATACATTCTTGTATTCTTACCAACGGAAAGTGAGCAGATATATGTTCCTGCCAGACTAAGCCAGCTAAGAGTGGATGTGCCTTTTTAGTCTCTCTCTGTGTTGATCCTTGTTTGCTGGCTAGCTGATGTCAGGGTCTCTACAAGGACGCACACTGAAGATTGCTGTGCCTCGTCATGAAAGGAGCTTGGATCCCTGAACGACTACATGGAACAGAGCCCACTGACCACACTGAACTGTGACAAAAGCAAACAATAAATTTTCGTTGCACCAAATCGCTGAGATTTTTGAGGTTAGTCTGTTCCTGCTGTCAGTATTACTTCCGCTAATATAGTTGCACAGCTAAAGTTATGATTTTTGCAGTAAGCCTTCTTCTTTCTCATCTCTTGAATCCAACAGCTTTATAAAAATCAGGGTTGGTTTTATTGTTGTTGGGCTTTTTGTTTTTAATGACTGTATCAAGGGCAAGGCATTTTGTCAAAATACTTATTAATGGACAATCAATTAAAAAGCTCATGCTAATAACAACTTGGTAATTAATCATTCAAAAGAGAAAACTGGATGTCCAGGGACTGATGTACTGGCTGTCACTTCCAGGTAAAATTATAGAGATTTGTTTCAGAAGGCTGTCTAACATTTTAGGACAACAACAACAAATGCTCCTTGTTTTCTCTTGAGTCTTCCTGTTTTCAACCCTTGAGTTATCTAACATTCTGTATCAACTCTTTGGAATGTGTCCCCATGTGTCCTTTTCTGCTAAAATGTCATGAGCTGCCCTTCAACATTCAGCATTTCCCAAACTTGGCACCAAAAGACTGTGCCTCTATTCATGTAACACAATGGTCCTCTTTTCCCCAAAGTCAGATTTCTGATTCTCTTCCCTTGAGTCCAGAAAATGTCTTTCCGTCACTGTTTCTATCTTGATTTTGAGTTTGTGGGGTTGAAAGTGATGTCATGGGAACCAACAAGGAATTAGGAGTCAAAAGAGGTGAAAACACAAACACCAGTCTCCAATGCATCTCTGCCTCAGTGGCTTTATTCAGCAGCTCTCCCGTCCCTGAAATGCCTTCCTCATTCTTCCCAGTCTCTCTAAATCCTCCTAATGCTTCAAGACATGGCTCATAAATTCCCTCTTAAGGCTTAGAGAATTTCCCACAAGGACTCTAGTAGGTTAAAATTTCCAGGAGCACAAAGGCCGTGTTTGGTTTGTTCTCCATCATTTGCCAGTATCTAGCACAGAGCCTGGCATTTGTCAGACACTTACAAAATATTTAGTGCATGAATTGATTACTTTGAATAGATGCATTTTGGTCCCTTAGCTCATCTCAAGAAAATGTGAATCATCAGAAAGTGTGGAAAGGAAGATAAATCCATTTATTTTATTCTCAAAACACATATTGTCTATACTACATAATTCAGCAACTAATTACATTTAATGCTGATTTTGATGGTACACAGAAAGCAGTAATTGTGGCCATGTAATCATGACAACATTTCTAACTCAGCTGACTTATTGGGGGCAGGAGGAAGTGCTGGAGTCTGTCCCGCAGTCTCCAGCTGCACGACAGGTGAATAACGTACTCAGACACTGATATTCAGTGAAAGAGTAGGCTGGGAGCCAGGCTGCAGACAGAAAAGGTTGTAGCAGCCATGGCCCTAGCAGCCACGGCCTTGACTCGCTGGCCCTGCTGGCATTTATTCAGCACACATTAAATGACAAAGGCTTTGAGTCAACACCACTGGAGGGTAATTAGCCTGGTCACCCTCTCCCTGAGAGAGCAATCCTGCTGGGGAATGATCAAAGGTTAATTTTAGGACCACATGAGTACACAAGTTATTTAGATAAACTCCCTTATATTCCTTTGTACCTCTTTTAAGCTATTTACTTAAGATAAGAGGATTAGGCTGCCTTTAACCAGATCTATTACTGAAGTTATGCAAACCCCCCCTTGTCTTCCAAGAAGGTTTGTGTCTATCTCTTATAACTGTCTTTAAAATTTTTCCCACCAGCCTGCCTGAACTCACACAAGGAAGTGGGATTATAATTACAAATGACAGTACGCACAACAGCCTCCCCACAAACACGAAAAATGGATAATTGTTTTTGCATTAATGAGCATTGAGATATAGAAAGCTTCTCATTTTCTTCCTCTTGTTTTTATTTTAATAGCAATATTCACTGATCTAATGACATTTGGTCTACATGGCATTCTGTGGAAAGTATACATGCTAAGTATGACAAGAAGAATAATGGCCCCAGAGATGTTCATGTCCAAATCCTCAAACCTAATCAATGTCCTAATCTGAGGCCTCAGACCTAATAACCAGATCTGTGAATATGTTCTGTGACATGGCAGGTGGAAACTGAGGTTGCAGATTGAATTAAGCTTGCTAATCAGCTGGCCTTAAATAAGATTATCTTGGATTATTCCATTGGACTTGGTGTCATCACAGGGTCCTTAAATGTGGGAGAGGCAGGCAGGGGAGTCAATGTCAGAACAATGTGATGTGAGAAAGACTCCACCAGCTCCTCCTGACTTTGAAGGTGGAAGAGGAGCCATGAACCAAGGAATGTAGGCAACCTCTATGAGTCAAAAACACAAGACACTAGATTCTCTTCCAGAGCTTCCAGAAGGGATGCAGCCCTGCTGACACCTTGATTGCAGCCCAGTGAGGCCCGCTGAGGCCCATTTTGGACATCTGATCTCCAGAACTCTAAAATGATAAATCTGTGTTATTTTAAGCTGCTAAGTCTGGGTTAATTTATTACAGCAGTCATGGAAAACTAATACACTGCAGAGACTAAGTGAAATAGAGAATAAGGGATGTTGGTGCATTTTTTATCAAAAAAAAGTTATAATAAAAGCATTTAATTCCTTATTGTATCCACTTGTGGTTTTGTTTTGTTTTCCTCTGTCTAATCATTCCTCCCTGGCAGAGACTGGGACTTACGCCTTTTTAGTACTCAACATGAAGTGATACCATACAGTAGAAGGTGGCCAGTAAACAAGGATAGGTTAAAAATACACAGTGGAAAACAGCAAACATGTTCGCTTACTCAAACTGCACTAAATTGGTGTCTTGCCAGCAACTTTTGGTGGTAAATTGAAGGAAAAGCTCACAACATGGAATAAAATTGTCATATAAACAAGGCTCTCCTGTTGCTCAGTGGTCTGGGGGTCCCAGACCTGATGGCAGGAGGGACAAGGCTGATATAGAAAGAGCCCCTGACAAGGCATTCCATTAGCTTCCAGCTCTTCGTCCCCTGGTCTTTAGCGGTGCTGGTAACAGCCAACCTTTTCTGACAGATTTGAGTTTCTGCTCATCTCCTCTTCTGTTTGCAAGGGACATGTCTATGAACAGAGGAACACCAGAAGGTGGGCAGGAGAGGGAGAAGAGAAAGAGGCAATGAGCCTGGGCTATTTTAAAACCTTGGTAATTGGTCCCAGAATGGTCAAGAATAGGCATGTATTTTATATAATATCTATACTCAAAAGGGATTATTTTCCAAAGAGAGAAATAATTATTAGCAAATTCAGCATTTCATACATAATTTGAAAAAGAATCACTTGTCTTCCCCAAGCATTAGCTCACAAGTCCAAGCCTTTTTCTGACATAAAAGCTGGATGCAAGTCACACACACTTATAGGCATTTGTCTATTAATAACTTTAATATCAGCTACCAAATAGAGTCATGGTAAGAATTAACTGTATTGGTATTTGTAAATTAAGTGGAATGGCACCAGGCACATAGTAACTAGTGTGAGTGTCACAGTTCATCATGGTTAAATCAGAGTAAACCATCTTACATAGAACTCTGATACAAAAACAGAACATGGTTCTTTCCATCATGCAATAACACACCAGAGCTTAAAGAACAATTTGATGGATCCAAGTCGAGTTTCTGCAACTTCCCAGCCCAAGAAAGGAAAAGGAGCTAGGTAGAGATCCTCATAGATGTGGGGCAGCACCAAGGGCAGAGGCACTGAGTGGCCACCAGTCCAGAGAGCTTGACTATGCAGCCCAGCTTGGGCACCAGTGGTGTCACCTCAGGAAGCTGCAAGACTGTGGTGAGACATCCCATGCATTTGTAAACACATTCTGCAGAATCTAAAGAGGCCAGATCCAATCCTGATAAAAAATCTGCTGGTTGAATGAGTGAATTATCTGAACAAGTCACACACACATAGAGACACACACACAACCCCGAGCCTTCATTTCCCATTCTGTACAGTAAGATGAATGGACTTCAATAATCTCTAGGGACTATCCCAGTGCCTTCCTGCTAATTTATGTAAAGGATATCCTGAAAGATTACTGAAAAATAATAGGAGAATCTGCATTTACAAAACAAAAGCAATCTAAAAAAAGGTCACCAGAACCTGTTCCTCTTTCACTGCCTTTCATTTAGACTTGCAGACTTTAGGGAATACCACTTGATAATAAGCTATGTATTAAAGAAAACAGTTATGATTATTTTAGGTCAGTTTCTCTAGGAACAGCTCTGAGGTAGAGAGATTTTCACACAGGAAGTATGTCATGATGTGGTCTCGGGATCCACACCAGAGGGGAGTAAAGAAAGCAGTTAGAGAGGGAGGAGTTGAACCCCTTATCCTGCAGTCACAAAAAGGCCACAGTTAATTCCACAGAGAGCTCCGGCATGGTCTTTCAGAGCTGTCCCTGCCCCAGGCAAGCAGGCTGTGCCTTCACGTCCCTTTACCCCTGCTCCTACTCGCCAATCTTTGGCCAGTCATGTGATCTGGCTGTCACAGAAAATGAGGAGAAGTGGCCCTACAGGAGGTAGCTATCTGTGGTTGAGGACAGTTCCCAGAAACGGACCCAGCCACCTAACCACAGAAGCTGGATGAATAAGAGCCACAGTCCTGTGTTAGTCATCTGTAACTAAGAAACAAATTACCATGCTCTTAGCAGCTTAAAGTAACACATTTACTATCTTAAAGTGTTCATGAGGCATGTCTTAGCTGGGTCCTCTGCTCAGGGTCCTACAAGTCTGCAATCAAGGTGCCCATAGGGCTGCATTTCATCTGGAGCTTGACTGGGGAAGAATTCACTTCCAAGGTCATTTGGGTTGGTGGAAGAACCATTTTCTTGCAACCACATGACTGATGATGGACTGTTTGCTGGCTGTTGCCTGGAGGACACCTTCAGGTCTGGAGGACACCCATAGTTCCTAGATGTCACCCAAGGTTCCTTGCCACTTGGACTTCTCTAACACAGGCACTTATTTAATCAAGCATAGTCTCTCACCTCAGGGAGGGCCAGTCCCCCTTTCAGGGATGTTCTCCTGATTAACTCATTCTCACCCTTTTGATTAACTCCAAACCAATAGATTTGGGACATAAATTACATCTGCAAAATCCTGTTACCTTTGTTATATTCTACTTAACGTCCTGGGGTGCTTCCTCAAAACCAGCAGAGGCAGTTTCAGGGCTGCCTCATGGGTAGGAGACAACAGGAAATAAATCTGTCACTATTGATGAAAAAGTCACAGTTGGGTGGGAGTTAGCACAGCCCTTTGCACGTGGTGGGACTCCATAAATGCCTGTTAAATGAAAGTTGTTGAGACTGAGAGCTGTGTTTTATGCTACATGGGAGATGCTGGTCTCTCCAATCTGAATCTTCAGCTGAATGTCTAACTACTCCTAAGTGACCAGACTGTCAGGGAAAATAATAGCCAAGTTTGACTGCCTGTAAAAGTCAGCAGGAAAGTGTTCCCTTTGTCAAGTGAAGATGGCAAGAGAACTCAGAAAAAATCTTCCCTAGACTATAAAAATTTACTTTTATAAAAAATTCCTAGTATGTAGGTTACATTTACAAGCTTTTATTTTTTTATAGAAACAGAGTAGAGGGAAATATAAAAATTGATCTGAAGATGCAAGACAGAACCTACAGGAACTCCAAATTCCCAATGAGAGTGATTGGTCCTGGCATTTCAATGCAGGAGCCAACTCCAGCCATTGAACCTGCATGGCTGATTGACAGACCAAAATGGAGAAAATTGTTTCAGGGGAAGAAGGGAACTATATGCTTAATTCTTTATGTATCTAATTGTCAGTTCATGCTTCAGGGTAGGTACAACATCTGCCTACTCATCCTCATTTTACAGAAAAGGAAACAGTCTTTGCCATCACATGGTTCAGAGCCCACAATGGGAGGCAGATGAGGAGAGAGGCCATGGCTGTATGGTGTGATCACTGCTCATAGGGAGAGCACACAGGTGCGATGGGGGCAGAGGAGGGCACCTAACTCAGGCTCAGGGAAAGGCTTCCTAACAGAATAGTCTGAGCTGACTCCCTGTCTTTGCCATCATGAGGCAGTGTGGAGAACAGGGAACAGAAGGGAAACCTGAGCCTTCTCCTTTGCAGTTTTGCTTGGAGCCAAGTTCCACCAACTCTTGTTTCTCAAGAGCCTGCAAACTGAAAATCACTTGTGTCTTATGTGGAAAAGGATAACTTTTGGCTAGTTCAACTCAAATAAAAATACATGGGAAGAGGCTGGGCAGACAGACAGATGTAGATTATACAGTTGTTCAGAAGCCCTGCTTAGGAACGCAAGTTACCTTCCTTCCCATTGCTGATGGTAGTTTATTCTAAATATGGATTCTAACCACTCAGATTTCTTGGATGAGTTTTGGGAGATCAAGCCCAAGCCCTCTGAAGTGAAGGATTAATATGTCTTCTCTCCATTTCCTTCCTAGCATATTTCTCCTCTCAATTAGGTGTCTTTGTTGCTTCGTCTGGAGACCTGACCCACTCTTAGAGTTAAGAAGCTACATAATTAGAGCAACCATATCATTTATCATCCAACCTGGGAATAATTTTGAGAGTGAAAGGGATCATGAATAATAATTACTCCAAGACAACGGGCATACACTGGAGCCACCCTGGGCAAACCAGGCCTTAGGGTCTTCCTACCCATATAGATGCAGCCCTGTTAACGCTGATGCACTGCAGAGCAGAAAACGGACTTTCCAGCATTCTCAGCTGCTTCCATCTCTGGGGCACAAAGAGGGAGGTGGTGCTACTTTCTTCTTGCTTGAATTTCTTCTTGCTCCCAATGTTGCTATCCCTTGTCTAAAAATAACATTACCGAGCGGGACTTTAGACCCTTTGTGTATAAAGGAGAGAGGAACAGATAATACAATTAAGTTTGTTGAATGCCAATATTTTTTTTAAAAATTGGCAATATCTCTTTTTAGAATGCTCACTTTTAGACCAGGCACAGTGACTCTCGCCTATAATCCCAGCACTTTGGGAGGTCAAAGCCAGCAGATTGCTGGACCCCAGGAGTTCAAGACCAGCCTAGGCAACATGGCGAAACCCAGTCTCTACAAAAAAGACAAAAAGTAGCTGGGCATGGTGGTGTGTGCCTGTAGTCCCAGCTACTAGGGAGGGTGAGGTAGGAGGATGACCTGAGCCCAGAGAGGTCAAGTCTGCAATGAACACCAAGATTGCATCACTGCACTCTAACCTGGGCAACAGAGCAAGACTCTGCCATGAAGAAAGAAAGAAAGAAAGAAAAAGGAAGGAAGGAAGGAAGGAAGGAAGGAAGGAAGGAAGGAAGGAAGGAAGGAAGGAAGGAAGGAAGGAAGGAAGGAAGAAGAAGGAAGGAAGGAAGGAAGGAAGAAAGAAAAAAGAAAAAAAGAAAGAGAAAGAAAGAAGAAAGAAAGAAAGAAGAAAGAAAGAAAGAAAAAGAAAGAAAGAAAGGAAGGAAGGAAGGAAGGAAGGAAGGAAGGAAGGAAGGAAGGAAGGAAGAAAGAAAGAAGAAAGAAAGAAAGAAAGAAAGAAAGAAAGAAAGAAAGAAAGAAAGAAAGAAAGAAAGAAAGAAAGAAAGAAGGAAGGAAGGAAGGAAGGAAGGAAGGAAGGAAGGAAGGAAGGAGGAAGGAAGGAAAAAGAAAGCTCTCTTTTAACTTAAAAATTAAAGGAGAGGACAGAATCTTTCAGTATGGAATATCATGACTACAAAAGTGGTTTTCTTTATTAAGAGGCAAGGAAAGTCCCTCAGAGTTTGGCATGGCTTGAATGAAAGAAATTCCCTTCCCTACCTCACCCCCCAAAAAACCCCTCCCCAACAATCCCCTTCGTTGTGTTTTAATCTACATTTTTCAAGAAAACTTCTGAGTGACCCCCATAAGACAGAGATTCTTTGATTTTCTAAATCCACTGATTACTAATGAACAGTATCTTGTTTATGAACTTCACTACCAATAGCCATATTCAGCATCTGTAATTTTCCCAAAACATTAAGAAGATTAAAGATGACAGTTTCAAAATCTGCTTATATATAAAGTATCAAAGAAAAATTCTAACATTAATTTAAATTGTTAGAATCTAAATATAGTATCCTATAATTTGAATGTTTGAATTCCCCCAAAATTTGTATATTAAAACCTAATCACCAAAGTGATGGTTTTAGGAGGTGTGGCCCTTGGGAGGTGGCTAGTCATGAGGCTGGAGCCCTTGTGAATGGGATTAGTGCCCTTATAAGAAGCCTGAGAGAGACTCCTCACCTCTTCTACTACATGGAGGACCCAGCTAGAAGGCTATATGTGGCCAGGAAGTGAGCCCTCATCAAACACTGAATCTGCTTTGATCTTGAACTTCCTAGCCTCCAGAACTATAAGAAATAAATTTCTGTTATGAAAAAGCTACCTAGTTTATGGTTTTTGTTAAAGCAGCCTGAACAGACTGAGACACTGTAGAAAGAAAACTACTGATAATATAATGTTATTGGATTTAAAATGTAGGCCAATTTAACCAAATTTTCTAGTCCTGGGAGAACCAACTAGTAGGGCCTGGATAATATTTGACAAATGATATAGAGTTGTCAGAGTCATTTCCACATCACCAAGGCAGGGTTCATAAGGTGTCAATGACATTGTAAGCTCTCCATGGTTCAAGAACTGACTCCCAACTCAACAGATTCATAATTTTAATCAGGTGACTGTATTTGAGTTGAATGGGATCAAAAAGCCTAACATTAACCAAACTTATGAAGTACCAATATAGAAACCAAAATGATTATTCATTCTGAAGGGATGGTCCTTCTTTCCAGTTATGGGAACCTAGGTCCTATTCCATCAGTCTTGTATGAAGCCTTTTTTTCCCCCTTTTTTGGGACAACTTCCATACATTATTTCTTCTACTCACTGGATGGAAACAATCAGGGTGACAATTCTTCAGATTTTTGTAACCAATTCTTGTGTGCTTCCTATATTATTTCTTCTCCAGGCTAAATATTCACAACTCCTTCAACCCTTCTTCATTTTATATAATTTTCAGGCCTTTTAATTTGGTGGCAAGCCTTTTCTAGAGTTATTCCACTTCTCAATGCCTTTCTGAAAATGTGATTCTCAGAACTAAACATGATATTTAGATGTAGTCTGACCAGTAGAGAATAGAGAATGACCATATCTTCTCTTGACTTGTCCAATTAAAGTAGCTCAAGTCTGTATGACTAAGAACTCGATCTATTTGTGCGTGTGCGTGTATGTGTGTGTGTGCATGTATGTGTGCATGTGTGTTAATTCAACTTTATATTGTGAGATAATTATAGATTTGCATGCAATTGTAGGAAATAATACAGAGACCTCTTGTCCAGTCATTATCTACTTTTCCCCAGTGGCTTATCTTGCAAAACTATAGTATAACATCACAGTTAGGATATTGGCATTGATAGAGTCAAGAAACAAGATATTTTCTTCACAAGGATCCCTTATTGCTATGGTTTGAAATTTAATTGCTAATGTAACAATATTAAGAAGTCAGACCTTTAAGAGGTGATTAGGCCACTAGGGCTCTGCCCTTGTGAAGGAATTAATGTTGTTTTTGCCGGAGTGCATTAATTATCATGGGAGTGGATTTGTGACAAAAAAGATGAGTTTGGCCCAATATCTTCTCTTCCTCCCATGCTTACTTTCATCTTACACTTTCTGTTATGAGATGACCCTTGCCAGATGCTGGCATCACGACCTTGGACTTCCCAGCCTGTAGAGCTATGAATCAAATTTATTTTTATTTGTAAATTACTCAGTCTGTGGTATTCTGTTACAACAGCAGAAAACGGACTAAGACACTCATGTTGCTCTTTTATAGCTATACCCATTTCCTTCCCACTCATACCCTCCATTTAATCTCTGGTAACCACAGATCTGTTCTCCATTTCCATAATTTTATAATTTCAAGAATGTTGTATAAATAGAATCACATCATGGTAACCTTTGTGATTGACTTTTTTCACTCAGCATAATTCTCTAGAGATTCATTCAAGTTATGTGCATCAATAGTTTTATTTCTTTTTATTGCTGAGTAGTAATCCACCTAAGGGATATAGCACAGTTTGTTTAAACATTCACCTATTGAATGACACCTTGTTTCCAGTTTTTGGCTTTGAGTAATGGAACTGCCATAAATATTTTTGTATGGGTGTCTGTGTGAACAGAAGTCTTCATTTTGCTAGGACAAATGCTCAGATGTGCAATTATTGGGTTATATGGTAGTTGCATGCTTAATTTTGAAAGACACTTCCAAACTGTTTTCTGGAATAATTTCCACCTACTTTATATCAAAATCTGTAATCAAGTCTGGTGTGCCTCAGTCTGAAATCACAAAGTGTTTGTTTTTGTGTGCTTATGCTCGTACATTTTAAAGTTTGGACTCAAATGCAAAATATAATATTTATCTCCTTTAAATGCTAGTTTGTTAATTTCATCCCAATAGTCAAAGTCTTCTGATCCTTAATATCTGATTTCTCCCATTTAACATGTTGACTATCCTTCTTGACTTCATTTTATCTGTACATTTTGTAACTATTTTTTATTAAAGCTTTCTTCATTCAAAGATTTAGTAAAAGTTCGTACAGGGTAAAACCTCAAAGCATACGCTGGAGTCAAATTCACCAACTACAGTATCAGCTAACATGCATTTTCCTTCCTGTCCATAAAGATAACGTCAGCAAAATTTGCAAAGGATTTGTCCAACTCAGATCTTCATTTACATAGATTTCCCATTTCGATCAATCTAAGCACTTCATTTTAAACAGAGAAAAATTTAAGTTCTTAGATCACACTACTTCACTGTGAGCATGGTTTATTTCTTAGTGATAGATATTTTTTCTTCTCAGTCAATAGACTGAACACATTAATAAAACACCTTTAGCACGGGGGCTTACTCTTTTAACCAAAAGCTGCAACACTCATTTAGGTCACCAAGATTTTGGAAACGTGATGATGATGGTGGTGGTGATGATGATAATGGTAGTGGTGGTGGTGATAATGGTGATGGTGGTGCTGGTGGTGTTGGTAATGATCACAGCTAACATTTGTAGCATGCTTATTTTGTGCCAGACACTGTTGAGAACAAGGAGGTTCTGTTTCATTTGTATAATTATATCTATTTTCCAATAATCATATTCCTAGGGATTAGGAATGTGGATGTTCTTTTCAGATTCACTGTATAGCTGCCATCTCATTTCTCTCAGAAGAACTTCAAGCACTAGAGAAAAAGACAATTGGGTAAAACACAATTCTTTTAGGCAGAAGAGGGCTTGAGAAGTAGTCTGATTACCTTAATTTCAATCATTGTATACTTAGATCATTTTATATCTATGTACTTTTTTGTTTTAGCTCACAAAAATCACAATTTTAAGTAACTGAAATTAAAATCAAAAGTTAAATAAATAAATAAATGATTTTTCTTTGATGAAAAGCGTTTTAGTTTTCTTCTGATTTTCAAGAAAAACATTAAGTTTGTGATATGTGATACAAGAAAAACATACGAAATGTAAAGAAATAATTATATAATTCCAAGAAAAAATAGGACATAATATGATTTACAGTGTTAAGAGGACAGCAGGAAACACAAGCTACATCATACTTTAAAGATTTATAATTACAATTTTCCCAACGTAATTGTTTTATTATTAAAAAGCAAAAAAAAAAAAAGTTAATAAAAGCTTTAAAAATGTTGAGGAGCAGCCTGATTTAAGAATCTCTGGTGCCAATTTAAACAGCCATTGGAGGTGCAAACCTGCACTGTGTTAGAGGAGAGATACAATAAAAAGGAAGATATTCTGCTCACGTGGAGGCGTACAACCTTAGTTATAAGCAAGAGCTCATTCCGCCTCACACTATAATGATATTCCAAAATCAGACAAAGGAGTCAGTCCCAAAATGGGATTTCTTAAAAAACAAATCAGATCTTGAAGGAAGTCTTGGTTGAAACATTCATTTATTTTGTTAAATCCAAAGAGTATTGGGTTGCAGCTATGTAGACTAAACCAACTGTTACCCAGGAAGCATTGTGCTATTTTTTAATATGTAACTTCAAAGCAGTTGAAACCAGTAAGTCGTATTGAGTACAAAACGGCTACTGAGAGATAAGGGGATTCTAGTGGCTGAAAGTTTAAATGCTGGTAAGATGGCAGGGCTCTCCTAGCTGATTTATCATCACACTACTCATGTGACCTTGGCTGACTTTCAAATAGCATGTCTGAGACTCAGTTACCTGGAAAAAGTAGTAGTTAAAATAACTGCCTCAGAGGGTGTATGGAAGAAAAGTTCCTATTCCGGTGTCTTGTGTAGTAGGCAGAGAGAATGCAAATTGTTGTTTCTTTGGGGTATTTTTTTGTATTAGGATAATGACTATTATTTATTAAGCATTTATGATGTACCAAGGATAAGTTCTATCTTACTATCCTATCAAATCCTCACAACTTTATGAGGAAAACACCTTTTTATTAATTCATTTTGCTGATGAGGAAACTAAGGCACAGAAGCTAAGTGAATTGGCCAAGATCACCAGTTAAAGGGAGGTTGAGCCCGGATTTGAAGTCAATCAGTGAGATGGCAGAAATCAAGGACCTATGTTTTCTTCCAAGAGTTTTATGGTTTTAACTCTTACATTTAGGTCTATAATCCACTTCAAGTTAATTTTTACATTTTATACATTTTACCAGTTACTTATAACAACTAGTTTGGAATTTTATGTATTAAATTCTCTCTTTTGGGACTTGGACTAAATGAAGGAGCAATTTGTTTGAGAATCGCTTTTTGGACAACTAGCAGACAAGGAATACTCTGTAATTGTCCCAGGTTTCTGCCTGTAAGTAATTTTCACTTCATGGCACACAGAGAGAGAGAACCCAAGCAGAGTTCAGTGCTCTCACTGAGTTGGGGAGACAGAGAAAGATGCTTAGAGATCCTGAAGCAACTGGAATTTGCAGAGCAGAGTACAGACAGGAAAGAGCCACATGGAGAAAGAAGTTCAAAAATATGCATAAGAGTCTCCTTTAGTCTTTGGTTTCATATTATTCTGGGCATGCATAGGGTGAAACTCCACGAGGCCAGGCAAAGAACAAGTGACAGGCAGCTGTCATTACAAAAAATGAATAATTTTCTGGACTGGGAATTGTTCAAATTCTAATCAGTCTAAGTGGAGAAAACTATTTGAATACCTGTGGCATTCAGGAGCTACCCAGGAATGTCAAACTTTAATAGTAGGGCTAAATTATCCCTAGAGTAAAGGTCTCTCAAGTTATACCCTAATAAAGTTTGAAAACAAGTCTTGAAAGGACCAAGCTCACCTGCAAGTAACTTAACTGCTTGCCAAAACAATCTTCAACACTCTCTAAAGAAAGGCAATATATCAGGAGAAAAAATTAGTCAACAGAAATCATGTTACTCCAGATCCTTAAGAAACTGACACCAAAATGAGATTAAGTGTGCAAAGATTTTATTAGGAGAAACACCTGTGTGCAAGAAAATGGGGAAAAAGCCAGATAAGGGTGAGATTGCTGCTGAGAGAGAGAGAACAAAGCCTCAGTGACCCACAAAATATCACGTTGTCTAATGCATGTATAATTGGAGCCCCGAATAGAGAGGGAGTCAGAACAAACATCTGAAAAATGAATGGTTGAAATTTACCCAAATTTGAGGAAGACTATAAATCCACAGAACCAAGAAGCACAAACCCCAATCAAGAAGTAATTTTAAAAAACTATACCAAACATCAGTCAAACTGCTGGAAAACAATGAAAAAGAGACAAGTTTAAAAGCAGCCAAAGAAAAAAGATACATTACATACAAGGGAATAAAGATAAAAATTGAAACAGAGGCAGGCATGGTAGTGCAGGCATGGAGTCCCAAATACGAAGCAGGAGATTGCTTGAGTCCAGGAGTTCCGGGCTTTTGTGCACTATGCCCATCAGGTGTCTGCACTAAGTTCAGCATCAGTATGGTGACTTTCTGGCAATGGGAGACTACCAGGTTGCCTAAGGAGGAATGAACTGGCCCCGGTTGGAAACCAGCAGGTCAAAATCCCATGCTGATCAGCAGTAGTATTGCACCTGTGAATAGCCAACTGCGTTTCAGCCTGGGCTACACAGCAAGACCCTCTTCTCTAAAATAAATAAATAGATAATTAATTAAAGCAGGCTTTTTGTCAGAGATCATACAAACCAGAAGACAAAGGAATGGCATCTTCAAAGATCCGAAAGAAAAATCTGTCGAACTAGAATTCTAAATCTAGTGAAAAAATTTTTCACAAATACAAACAGAATAAAGACTTTTTTTTAACACAAACAAAAAAACTGAGAGGCTATCACCAGCAGAACCTACACTACAAAAAAATGCTAACGGAGATGGGGTTGGCAAGATGGCCGAATAGGAGCAGCTCCAGTCTGCAGCTCCCAGCGAGATCAATGCAGAAGGTGGGCGATTTCTGCATTTCCACCTGAGGTACCTGGCTCATCTCACTGGGACTGGTTAGATAGTGGGTGCACCCCACAGAAGACAAGTCAAAGCAGGGTGGGGTGTTGCCTCACCCAAGAAGCACAAGGTTCTCAGGGAACTCCCTCGCCTAGCCAAGGGAAGCCATGAGGGACTGTGCCATGAGGAATGGTACATTCTGACCCAGATACTACGGTTTTCCCCTGGTCTTCGGAACCTGCAGACCAAGAGATTCCCTCGGGTGCCTACACCACCAGGGCCCTGGATTTCAAGCACAAAACTGGGTGGCCATTTGGGCAGACACCAAGCTAGCTGCAGTTTTTTTGTTTGTTTGTTTGGTTTGGTTTGTTTTTTTTTTTCATACCCCAGTGGTGCCTGGAACACCAATGAGACAGAACAATTCACTGCCCTGGAAATGGGCTGAAGCCAGACAGCCAAGTGGTCTAGCTCAGTGGGTCCCACTCCCACGGAGCCCAGTTAGCTAAGATCCACTGGCTTGAAATTCTCGCTGCCAGCACAGCAGTCTAAAGTTGACCTGGGACGCTCAAGCTTGATGGGTGGAGGGGTGTCTGCCATTACTGAGGCTTGAGTAGACACTTTTCCCCTCACAGTGTAAACAAAGCCACCAGGAATTTCGGACTGGGTGGAGCCAACTGCAGCTCAGCAAAGCTGCTGTAGGCAGACTGCCTCTCTAGATTCCTCCTCTCTGGGCAGGGCATCTCTGAAAGAAAGACAGCAGCCCCAGTCAGGGGCTTATAGAAAAAACTCCCATCTCCCTGGACAGAGCACCTGGGGTAAGGGGAGGCTGTGGGTGCAGCTTCAGCAGACTTAAACGTTCTTGCCTGCTGGCTGTGAAGAGAGCAGTGGATCTGCCAGCTCAGAGCTCCAGTTCTGCTAAGGGACAGACTGCCTCCTCAAGTGGGTCCCTGACCCCCGTGTTTCCTGACTAGAAGAAACCTCCCAGTAGGGGCCAATAGACACCTCATACAGGAGAGCTCTGACTGGCATCTGGCAGGTGCCCCTCTGGGACAAAGCTTCCAGAGGAAGCAATAGGCAGTAATCTTTGCGGTTCTGCAGCCTCCACTGGTGATACCCAGGCAAACAGGGTCTGGAGTGGACCTCCAGCAAACTCCAGAAAACTCCAGCAGACCTGCAGCAGAGAGGCCTGACTGTTAGAAGGAAAACTAACAAACAGAAAGGAATAGCATCAACATCAACACAAAGGATGTCCACACAAAAACCCCATTTGAAGGTCACCAACATCAAAGACCAAAGGTAGATAAATCCATGAAGATGAGGAAAAACCACTGCAGAAAGGTTGAAAATTCCAAAAACTGGAATGTCTCTTCTCCTTCAAAGGATCACAACTGCTCACCAGCAAGGGAACAAAACCGGACAGACAATCAGTTTGATGAATTGACAGAAGTAGGCTTCAGAAGGTGGGTAATAAAAAAAACTCCCCTGAACTAAAGGAGCATGTTCTAACCCAATGCAAGGAAGTTAAGAACCTTGAAAAAAGGTTAGAGGAATCACTAACTAGAGTAACCAGTTTGAAGAAGAACATAAATGACCTGATGGAGCTGATAAACACAGCATAAGAACTTCATGAAGCATACACTAGTATCAATAACTGAATCGATCAAGTGGAAGAAAGGATATCAGAGATTGAAGATCAACTTAATGAAATAAAGCATGAAAACAAGATTAGAGAAAAAAGAATGAAAAGGAATGAACAAATCCTCCAGAAAATATGGGACTATGTGAAAAGACCAAATTTATGTTGGACTGGTGTACCTCAAAGTGATGGGGAGAATGGAACCAAGTTGGAAAACACTCTTCAGGATATCCAGGAGAATGTCCTCAGCCTAGCAAGACAGGCCGACATTCAATTTCAGGAAATACAGAGAACACTGCAAAGATACTCCTCAGGAAGAGCAACCCCAAGACACCTAATTGTCAGATTCACCAAGGCTGAAAAATGAAGGGAAAAATGTTAAGGGCAGCCAGAGAGAAAAGTGAGATTACCCACAAAGGGAAGCCCATCAGACTAACAGTGGATCTTTCTGCAGAAACCCTACAAGCCAGAAGAGAGTGGGGATCAATATTCAACGTTTTTAAAGAAAAGAATTTCAACCCAGAATTTCATATCCAGTCAAACTAAGCTTCATAAGTCAAGGAGAAATAAAATCCTTTACAGACAAGCAAATGCTGAGAGATTTTGTCACCACCACACTTGCCTTACAAGAGCTCCTGAATGAAGCACTAAACATGGAAAGGAAAAACAAGTACTAGCCAAACACACCAAATTGTAAAGACCACTGATGTTATGAAGAAACTGCATAAACTAACGGGCAAAATAACCAGTAAACATCATAATGACAGAAACAAATTGACATGTAACAATATTAACCTTAAATGTAAATGGTCAAAATGCCACAATTAAAGACACAGATTGGCCAATTGGATGAAGAGTCAAGACCCATCAGTGTGCTGTATTCAGGAGACCCATCTCACTTGCAAAGACACACATAGGCTCAAAATAAAGGGACGGAGGAAGATTTACCAAGCAAATGAAAAGCAAAAAAAAAAAAAAAAAGCAGGGATTGAAATCCTAGTCTCTGATAAAAGAGACTTTAAACCAACAAAGATCAAAAAAGACAAAGAAGGGCATTACATAGTGGTAAAGGGATCAATGCAACAAGAAGAGATAACCATCATAAATATACATGCACCCAATACAGCAGCACACAGATTCATAAAGCAAGTTCTTAGAGACCTACAAAGAGACTTAGATTCCCACACAATAATAGTGGGAGACTTTAACACCCCACTGTCAATGTTACACAGATCAATGAAACAGAAAATTAACAAGAATATTCAGGACTTGAACTCAGCTCTGGACCAAGCCAACCTAATAGACATCTACAGAACTCTCCATCCCAAGTCAACAGAATATACATTGTTCTTGGTGCCACATCACACTTATTCTAAAATTGACCACATAATTGGAAGTAAAACACTCCTCAGCAAATATAAAAGAACAGAAATCATAACAAACAGTCTCTCAGACCACAGTGCAATCAAATTAGAACTCAAAATTAAGAAACTCACTCAAAATCGCACAACTACATGGAAACTGAACAATCTGCTCCTGAACAACTACTGGGTACATAACAAACTTAAGGCAGAAATAAATAAGTTCTTTGAAACCAATGAGAACAAAGACACAATGTACCAGAATCTCTGGGATACAGGTAAAGCAGTGTTTAGAGGGAAATTAATAGCATTAAATGCCCACAGGAGAAAGCAGGAAAGATCTAAATCAACACCCTAACATCACAATTGAAAGAACTAGAGAAGCAAGAGCAAACAAATTCAAAAGCTAGCAGAAGACAAGAAATAGCTAAGATCAGAAGAGAACTGAAGGTGATAGAGACATGAAAAATCCTTCAGAAAATCAATGAATCCAGGAGCTGGCTTTTTGAAAAGATCAACAAAATACATAGACCACTAGCCAGACTAATAAGGAAGAAAAGAGGGCAGAACCAAATAACACAATAAAAATGATAAAGGGAATATCAACACAGATCCCACAGATATACAAACTACCATCATAGAATACTGTAAGCACCTCTATGTAAATAAAGTAGAAAATCTAGAAGAAATGGATAAATTCCTGGACACATACACCCTACCAAGACTAAACCAGGAAGAAGCTGAATCCCTGAATAGACCCATAACTAGTTCTGAAATGGAGGCAGTAATTAGTAGCCTACCAACCAAAAAAAGCCCAGGACCAGATGGATTCACAGCCAAATTCTACCAGAGGTACAAAGAGGAGATGGTACCATTCCGTCTGAAACTATTGCAAACAATAGAAAAAGAGGAACTTCTCATAACTCATTTTATGAGGCCAGCATCATTCTGATACCAAAACCTGGCGGAGACACAATAACAAAAAATAGAAAATTTCAGGCCCACATCCCTAATGAACATCAATGCAAAAATCCTTGATAAAATACTGGCAAACCAAATCCAGCAGCACATCAAAAAGCTTATCCACCATGACCAAGTCAGCTTCATCCCTGGGATGCAAGGCTGGTTCAACATACACAAATCAATCAACATAATCCATCACAGAAACAGAGCCAATGACAAAAACCCAATGATTATCTCAATAGATGCAGAAAAGGCCTTTGATAAAATTCAACACTCCTTCATGCTAAAAACTTTCAGTAAACTAGGTATTGATGAGACGTATCTCAAGATAATAAGAGCTACGTATGACAGACCCACAGCCAATATCATACTGAATGAGCAAACTCTGGAAGCATTCCCTTTGAAAACCAGCACAAGACAAGGATGCCCTCTCTCACCACTCCTATTTGACATTGTATTGGAAGATCTGGACCTGGGCAATCAGGCAAGAGAAAGAAATAAAGGGTACTCAAATAGGAAGAGAGGAAGTCAAATTGTCTCTGTTTGCAGATGACATGATTGTATATTTAGAAAACTCCATTTTCTCAGTTTAAAATCTCCTTAAGCTGATCAGCAACTTCAGCAAAGTCTCAGGATACAAAATCAATGTGCGGAAATCACAAGCATTCCTATACACCAATAATAGGTAAACAGAGAGCCAAATCATGAGTGAACTCCCATTCACAATTGCTACAAGGAGAATAAAATACCTAGGAATCCAACTTACAAGGGATGTAAAGGACCTCTTCAAGGAGAACGATAAACTACTGCTCAAGAAAATAAGAGAGGACACAAACAAATGGAAGAACATTCCATGCTCATGGATAGGAAGAATCAATATCGTGAAAATGGCCATACTGCCCAAAGTAATTTATAGATTCAATGCTATCACCCATCAAGCTACCATTGACTTTCTTCACAGAATTAGAAAAAAATACTTTAAATTTCCAAAAAAGAGCCTGCATAGTCAAGACAATCCTAAGCAAAAAGATCATAGCTGGAGGCATCATGCTATCTGACTTCAAACTATATTACAAGGCTACAGTAACAAAAACAGCATGATATTGGTACCAAAACAGATATATAGAGAAATGGGACAGAACAGAGGCTTCATAAATAACACCACACATCTACAACCATCTGATCTTTGACAAATCTGAAAAAAACTAGCAATAGGGAAAGGATTCCCTATTTAATAAATGGTGTTGGGAAAACTGGCTAGCCATATGCAGAAAACTGAAATGACCTCTTCCTTATACTTTATACAAAAATTAACTCAAGATGGATTAAAGACTTAAATGTAAGACCTAAAACCATAAAAACCCTAGAAGAAAACCGAGGCAATACCATTCAGGACATAGGATGGACAAAGACTCCATGACTAAAACACCAAAAGCAATGGCAACAAAAGCAAAAATTGACAAATGGGATTAACTAAACTAAAGAGCTTCTGCACAGCAAAAGAAACTAGCATCAGAATGAACAGGAAACCTACAGAATGGGAGAAAAATTTTGCAATCTATCCGACAAAGGGCTAATATCCAGAATCTACAAAGAACTTAAACAAATTTATGAGAAAAAAATCAACAACTCCATCAAAAAGTGGGTGAAGGATATGAACAGACACTTCTCAAAAAAAAAAAAGACATTTATGTGGCCAACAAATATATGGAAAAAAGCTCATCATCGCTGGTCATTAGAGAAATGCAAATCAAAACCATAGTGAGATACTATCTCATGTCAGTTAGAATGGTGATCATTAAAAAGTCAGGAAACAACAGATGCTGGAGAGGGTGTGGAGAAAAAGGAATGCTTTTACACTGTTGGTGGGAGTGTAAATTAGTTCAACCATTGTGGAAGACAGTGTGGTGATTCCTCAAAGATCTAGAACGAGAAATACCATTTGACCCAGCAATCCCATTACTGAGTATATACCCAAAGGATTATAAATCATGCTACTATAAAGACACGTGCACATGTATGTTTTTTGCAGCACTGTTCACAACAGCAAAGACTTAGAACCAACCCAAATGCCCATGAATGATAGACTGGATAAAGAAAATGTGGCACATATACATCATGGAATACTATGCAGCCATAAAAACGATTGAGTTCATGTCCTTTGCAGGGACATGGAGGAAGCTGGAAAGCATCATTCTCAGCAAACTAACACAAAAACAGAAAACCAAACATTGCATGTTCTCACTCATAAGTGGGAGTTGAACAATGAGAACACATGGACACAGGGAGGGGAACATCACACACAGGGGCCTGTCAGGGAGTGGGGGGTTAGGGGAAGGATAGCATCAGGAGAAATACCTAATGCAGATGATGAAGTTACCTAATGTAGCCTCGGACACTAAGACCATAGTTCAAGCTACTATTTTCTTTCACTGGGATTACTGCAAGATCTCCTAATTGATCCCTCTGCATCTACTCTTTACCCCTAAAGTCTAATGTTGATGGGTGCAGCAAACCATCGTGGTACGTATATCCAGAATCTACAAAGAACTTAAACAAATTTATGAGAAAAAAATCAACAACTCCATCAAAAAGTGGGTGAAGGATATGAACAGACACTTCTCAAAAAAAAAAAAGACATTTATGTGGCCAACAAATATATGGAAAAAAGCTCATCATCTGCACATGTATCCCAGAACTTAAAATATAATTAAAATATAATTTTAAAAAAAGTGAAAGGATATTTCATACCGAGAAAAGGAAGCTTCCAGAGTGAAGAAAAGTGATCCCAGAGGAAACTTGGATCTACACAAAGAAGAGTGCCAAAAAATGGAAAATGTGGCTAACAAAAAGACTTCTTTGTGTGTTGTTAGGTTTCTTTAAACTCTCTGTCCAAATAATTGGTGCCGTTTCTGTCTCCTTACTGAACTCATACTGATACAGCAGCCTATTTTTTTCCTCTAATCTATCCCATCAGCTCAGAGGGATTTGCAAACCACATCATATCAATCATATCACTCTCTTCTGATGGCCTCTATTATTCTTTAAAAGAACTAAAAACATACAAATATAAACTACTTTGTACTGATTACCTATTATAACCCAAGTATTGCTTTTCTTCCAGCATTATCCTTAAATTCCAATCCCCTTACCTTCTCTGATCCGACCCGTGCAAGCCTCCCCAGCTTCACTGCTACCCTTGTCTACTTCCTGTCCTCTACCTCACACCAACCTGTTGGGTGTCTCAAGCACTTGAAGTTTGTTTCCACTTCAGGATCCTTTTACCCTGGCTAGTTCTTCCCTGGAACATTCTTCCTCCAGATATTTGACACTTCTTCTTATTGATAGGATCTCTGCTTGAATATCATTCTGAGAGATATTTCTCAACCTTCATATCAAAATTAGCCACCCCCTTGTTTCTCCCCACCATCAACACCACCACCATTCCCCTTCCATTCTATTTCCCCGCTCAATGTTTTTCAAAATGTCACTATTGGAAATTAAGTTATTTATTTATGTTCCTATTAGATTTTAGGTTCTCTGGTAGGTTGAATGATGGCTTCTCAAAGATGCCCACTTCCTAATTCCTGTAACCTGCGAATACATTGTCATACAGGGCAAAAAGACTTGGCAGATTAAGTTAACGATCTCGAGATGATGTAATTATCCTAGATTATTTAGGTGAGCCCAATGTAATCACCAGGCTCTTTATAAGAGGGAGGCAGCAGGGCCACACTCACAGAAAGGGACACAACAAAGGAAGCAGAGGGACCTAAAAAGTCATGTGGCGCTGGAAGCAGGGCCGGAGCAGGAGGTGGAGAGATGCACTTTGAAGACAGAGGCAGAAGCCATGTGCCAAGGACTGCAGGTGGCTTCTAGGACCTGGAAAAAGAAGAAAATGGATTATCTCCTGGAACCTTCCAAAGAAACTAGCACAGCGTATATACCTTGACTTTTGCCCAGTGATGCTAATTTTGGTCTTCTGGCCTTCAGAACTATAAGATAATAAATATGTATTGTTTTAAGCCATTATGTTTGTGACAATTTGTTACAGCAACAATGGTAATCTCATACAAGTTTCTACTCAGGAACAGAAGCTCCGAGTCACATCATCTTTATTTACTTGATATCCTGTATCTAATATCATCAAATCAATCACATTCGCTCCTCCTTTGGAATATATCGCAAATCCAATGACTTCTCAAGGCCTCGGACACTAAGACCATAGTCCAAGCTACTATTTTCTTTCACTGGGAGTACTGCCAGACCTCCTAATTGATCCCCCTGCATCTACTCTTGAAGCCTAAAGTCTATAGTCCACAGAGAAACCAGAGGAATCTTCTTCAAATATAAGTCGCAACATCACAGGTTCCTGCTGAAAACTCCAATGGCTTTTCTTATCACTCCAAGGAGAATCCAAAGTCCTTACTGGGGTTGCAAGGCCGCACACCATCCGCTCCTGGCATCCTCTCTGACCTCATCCCCAGGCATTCCACCTTATGCTCTCCCAATAAGGCAGTTCATGAATATTTGATGGATACATGACAGATTGGAAGTTCCAAGGAGGCATTTCATGAATAATGCATTTCATGAATATTTGGTGGATACATAACAGAACAGGAGTTCTAAGGAGAGGGAGGCCCATGATGGTCGAAGGTAGTCAGGGAGGATCCATGGAGGAAGCAGGGTCTGAAAAATTTTTAATATGTGGATGAGAAAAGAAAAAGAGAAACAGTCTAGGCAGTGAAAATGACCTGGATAAAGGCATAATTTCAAGGAAAACAACTCCATCCCTGTGGGACCCATGTGCCAGGTCAGTGATGGCCTTTGACTCTTCTCAACTCTCTGAAAGTCACTTCTGTCCCCTTATGTCCCTTATGTTGTGACAGTCAGGACGGGAACCAACATAAAGGTATAACAAGAATTGTACATAGTAAGTGTTCCATGCCACAGCTTCCAAGTGTTAAACCTTTATGACATGTTTTTATGTTAATAAATACAAAAATTTTCACTAGAAACAGGCCTAAATTGTTCTTTCCTGTCAAGTAATATTAAAGCAGGATGTGTAGGTGTGTCTCCTCTTCTAAGCTCCAAGACTGTGTGTCATATTCATCTTGCTATGCTCACAATACAGCATAGGGTGACATATATTGGTCAACAATTTTTGGTTTAATGAATGAAGGCCCAGCTTTTGGTTCTTTAGAATCCCTAGATGTTTTACTGTTGTGTCATAAAAACACACTGAACACACACACACACACGCAACTTCAAGATGTTCTACTATAGCATGTATTATCACAAAGTATTAAGGACTAAGAATATGGACTAGCTGTATCAGAAATCATGGAAGTGCTCCAATAACAAAACAGCAGCAGCAACAACATTTGTTAGTTGGGAATTGTGCTAAATGCCTTAGATGTAATTACTCATTTAATCTATAATAACTTTATCCTGAGAGAGATAGTATTGTTAATTCCATTCTATAGATAAGAAAATAGCAGCTAAAAGAGGGTACATGACTTATGTAACGTTGTAAGTGGCATGGGCAGGATTTGAACCTAGGGCTGTGCTTCCAAATGACCTCAGCTGATTAAAGTATGATTAGGCATTTTAACCAGGTGCCTGCAAAAGTTTCCCTGTCCCAGGGTTTCACTGTGCGGCGTGGGACTCAGTGGACATGCTTGTTTAAATGCAGATCACTGGGCCACTCTCCCAAAGATTTTGATTCAGTAGTACTGGCATGAGACCCAGGAATCTGCCTTGAAGATTCACATGTGTCTCTGTACTGCTCACTGAATAGAGTAGGGATTTCTTCTTTTTCAGTTCAGCTATACAAATGGAAACAGTATCTTGTGGATGGACATGAGTAAGATTAACTCAGAAAAACCCAAGACCAAAAAGATCAATTTGTGTCCCCACCAATGGTCTCACCTGAACAATTCTGTAGGAGGCCAGCTTAATTAAACTACAACACGATGGGAAGAGCTAAGTGGTTAAAGAAAAATTACCATCATATCCTTTATCTACCTAGTGTTTACCGTGCAATACTAAAAGAAATCTCTTCTTTATGTCCATGTGTTCTCAATATTTAGCTCCCACTTGTAAGTGACAACATGTTGTCTTTGGTTTTCTGTCCTTGCATTAGTTTCCTTAGGATCATGGCCTCCAGCTCCATTCATGTTCCTTCAGAGGACATGATTGCATTCTTTTTTGTGGCTGTATAGTATTCCACAGTGCAAGTGTACCGCATTTTCTTTATCTAGTCCTCTGCTGATGGACATCTAGGTTGATTTCATGTCTTATCTATTGTGAAAAGTCCTGTGATGAACACATACATGCATGTGTCTTTATGGTAGCAAGTGGGTTTCACTGGAACTTGATTGCTGACTCTACAGAAATGATAGTAATATTTAATACAGAGTAAGGGTAATTTGTGTCAATGTAAAGTCTGAACAAAATTGGGTCTTGGGTAAAATTGTTCCAAAAATATTTAACATGTGTTCCCTGATGTTGGGACACCTACTCAGATGCCAATAGGAGAAATGAGAGGTTGGCCTTGCTGGCCTTCACCTACTGGCCTTGGCTGTTACCCTGGTGCAGTATTTTGCCTGGAGTTTGACATTCCCGACAATAAATTATTACCTACTAGATGTCTCATAAAAACTAAAAAAAAATGATTTTATGAAGAAATCCAAGATCTCATCAGCCTTTTGAATGGACACCAAAGTCCTTTTAGCCACTGCCATCTTTATAAGGGAAGGTCACATAAGATGCGACCTTCTGAGTGGCCCCAATGTGGCAGTGTTAAGAGTACGGGCTCTGAAATCCAGCTGTAGTTTTCATTACCTGTGTGAGCCTGGGCAATTCACTTAATTTCCCAGCATCTCAGTTTCCTTATCTGTAGAATCTGATGAATGAATGTAACATACTTACATATTGCATGATAATGTTTGCTGTTATTCCTTGGCAGCGTGATACCCGCCTGTATCAGCCATGGTCCAGTTCCAGGTATAGGAAACCACTTCAGCTCTTTTTAAGGAAAGAAAATGTAATGCCTTGGAAGGGCTGGAGGAAGGACTCCAGGAGACAGCCTTGGAACTGCTGAGCTCAAGAGCAAGAAGCTACAGCTGAGATGCAAAGAGCGGGAAGCGAGTGATGCCACCACTAGGAAGCTGAGGACCAGACAAAGCTGAGCTGGTCACCACAGTCACAAGAATGCCTTTCAGATCCATGAAGACAAGTCTGGACATGCTGCACAGGCCCCTCTGTGATGGCCTCAGTGGTCCCTGCCTCCAGGTGTCCACACTCTTGTGTAGCCTCCTCCTACATGGTACCAGGGATGGTCTGTGTGAGCAACAGAATACAGCAGAAGTGACGGTGTGTCACTTAGAAGACTGGGTTTCAGGAGGTGCTGTGACTTCTATCTTAGTAAGGCACTCAGAGTCTCTTTCTCTCCCAGGTCTTTTGTTCTGGGGGAAACCGGTTGCCTTGTCTTGAGGACACTCAGGCGGCCCTGGGGAGAAGCCCACGTGGTGAGGAACTGAGGCCTCCTGCCAACAACCGTGTGAGTGAACGTGGAGGCAGCTTCTCCAGCTGACAGCTGACTACAGCCTCGTGAGAGGCCCTGGGCCAGAAGCACCCAGCTAAGCTGCTCCCAGACTGCTGACCCGTGGAACTGGGGGAGAGAAGAAGTGTTTACTACAGTGAGCTGCTGACTTCTGGAGCAATTTGTTACTCAGCAATAGATAAATAATACAGCATCTAACTGGGAAGACTTAATTCACCTTCCAATCCTAGCAGCAGGGAGTGCGAGGCATAGATTTTAGCCTTCCAGTGCTGCAGTGCAGAGCAGCCCGTGAGGAGGAGGGGCTGGCTGCTGAATGGTCTAATCCACAGAACGTGCCACACCATTTTCCACCGGGGAGGCTGACGTGGATAGTGTTTTTAAGAAGCAAGGGATCTGATAACCAACATATTCCAGAGAACTCCCTCTTGCCAGAATCTTGTCCGCCTTCATTCACCATTACAAATGAAGCCCTTCTTCTTTTATGATTGGCATTCACCAACAGTTTGTCTCTTTCCCTCGATGACACAGAGAGAGAAGAGAATTCTTTCTGTATCACACAGAGCTTTGACAAAGAATGTCTCAGGATTCTCTGCTAAGCAGAACCGTTTCCTCTGAGGGGTTACAGTGAAGTGCAAATACTGTAGCAACATAAAGAAACCTGTGCAGGACAACAGCTTGGGACATGAAGCCCTGCTTGGAGGCTTGTAAGAGACCCCTTGACTGGACCCACTTTGGCTATTGTTGAACAATTCTTGAGCAGTTTGAGTGACCCTCTGTCCACACCACCTGAGGTGGAGAGAAGCCCGAAGGGATCCAAATTACCCTATTTAAAGGGGAAATTGTTTTCCTTGGTGACTCTCAAAAGTATGCGAAGGAAAAGTCTATGCTTTATAAAAGCTAATGCATGGCCTTTGCAAGGACCCACACAAGGAAGTAACTGAGGCAGGTGCTAGTTGCAGTAACAGAGACATTTGTGCCTTTGTTTTCCAGAAACCACGAGAGCCATTTAACAGGGAAAGGGTGTACTGGGACTGGACCTCGGCTTGGGAGGCCAAGGCAGGGCTCTGTATGGAGGCAGTGAGGCAGGTAATTCTCAGAGGGTTAGTGTGGAGATCGTTAGTAGCTTTTCTCTGAGAAATTAACAGAAGGGGCAAGAGTGTACAAACGTCTCAGGGTGGATGCTGTCCATGAGTGAGAGTTCTGAACAGCAAATGATTTATCAAGTGACCTTTAGAAGAGTTAAGCAGGGTGACAAGCGCATTTAATTTGCACTTAGGGCTTGTGTTTCTTTAAACATGGAGTATTACTAGAGGAACTTTCTTTATATAAAAAAACTGTATGGTTTGGGAAAAGTAAAGATAAGTAAATATTATGTAATTTTCTGACTCTCTTAGTTTTTTTATAACTACAAAAATCTTAGCCCAAATTCACCCTGGACACAGTTATCAGTTTATCAGGTTGCTCTCTGTCCCTAACTAGCGTGTTCTGACTTCATTCAATACACGCACACACACACCAGCACTCTAAACGGATCCTTGGGCTCAGAGTTTTGAATTGCTGAGCATTGGTTAGTGAGCAAACACTCTGAGATGTTCTGTGCTGTGCTTCTGCCAGTTCAGTTTCCGCAGTGTTGCTCTCCTTAGGTTTCACACGGGGCCATTTCATTGTACTTGAACCCCATTCTGTCTTAAAGCTGGTGGAAAGTGGAAAATTTAGTTATTGGCCTCCTAAACTGAACGTGTGTATGGCAAAGATGAAAATTATTGAGTGGCTCCAAAGTAGTGGATCCTAATCTTGAACCAGACACTTACTGCGCTTAATCGAATTGATTCTGTGTTCAGTTTGAAATCAAATAACAATATTGGAGAGGATTATTAAAAGACAAAATATAAAAAGCAAGTATGGTTGGAGAACTTACAACTTTTTGATCTTTGAAAAAGGAACATGATTTATAAAGTACAGCACTGTTAAACTCTCAGGACAATAGGAATACCTTATATATAAATACTGCGACCAACAGGTGGACAGCTCTCCAGAGACAGTTTGTTCACTGCCGTGGTGGTTAAGAGCCAACAAAGAACAGGAGCTGGGCTTGGCCAAGCCCCAGGAGAACAGGAGCTGGTACAAGGCAGTCCCAGGGGCTTTAGGGACATGAAATCAAGGCTCATCACTGTACTGTTCTGACATTAACAAGTACCAGCGACTCTTTCCCTCTCTGTTCCAATCCCAACTTCCTCAGTAAAACTGACTTCCTTATCTACCACCTGGAATCTCTTCTCTCCACCTCCCAGCTTCTACTTTTCTTGATGATAGTTTTCACTTATTTATGCTATTCATCATTTTTGGTTCCTTATGACTTTGACTTGCTGTGACCCATCATGATGCTACTGGTACTTTCATTGAAACTTTAACTCTCATTGGTAAATAACAGGTTTCATGTTTCCCTTTAATATTTCTAAGAGTAACAGTCCGGTGAGTAGTAACCACCACTGTTAGGGCTGAGCCTCTAGGTGCCAGTACTTACCATAGAGTGCTGCTAAGCCTATGGGCTGCCTGTCCTTCTGTGAGCCATCCCTAGGGAAGAAAACAAAAAGCTGAGTGTGATTAACCAGCAACTAAGAGATAGTTTTGAAAGCTAGAGGGCCTTCTTGGAAGCCTAGAAAGAGGCTCAAATCTCCGGAAGTGGGAGGGCAGAGAAGGCTGTAGACCAGACAAAGAACTTCATCCGCAGAGCAGCAGAGTTTCAGAGAGAGTTATACTTTTAACAAGGTAAGGTTGCTGTGCCAGGGGCAGGGCCGTGCATGGGAGAGAATGGGCCCCTGACACACATGATGACGGCATCTGGGTGGATGTTTCTGAAGACCCTGGAGGCCCAGATTAGGCCGACCCCTCTGAACGTACAGAAGTGGACTCTCCCTACCAAATCC
Organism: Macaca thibetana thibetana; assembly: GCF_024542745.1. Lineage (NCBI taxonomy): Eukaryota > Metazoa > Chordata > Mammalia > Primates > Cercopithecidae > Macaca > Macaca thibetana. The sequence continues at coordinate 5,834,507 of NC_065581.1, read as the reverse complement.
TTGCTTGAATATGGTACAGAGGCCTCTCCCCACAAAGCATGTGCCCCTGCCTCAGGATCCAACCCCTGCTGCCCACTGGCCATAAGTCCCAGAACTTGGGGTGAGTCACAGCATAACCCAGCCAGGGCCATGCTGGGCCTGAAAAGGGGTAAAGGGACTGTGCCTTGAAGGAGTTGCAGGACCCAGGCAGGTGGTGCAGCAAAACAGGAAAGGGTATGGGTGGGCTGGGTCCTGAGGGTGCTGGATGGGAGGCAGAGCCTGAGGTTTGGAACATGGTCCTTGGCCTATGGGGTAACAGCTACCAGGAAATGTTATTGATTTGAAATAATCAATAATGGAAAATGCCAAGGAAATGTTATTGATTTGGGTGTACTCTTTCTGGATTCAGGATGGAACACCCGGGTAAGAACCCCAGGAGATGGTGTAAACATACTACGAGGATGGCCCCAAATAACATGGGATAGTGACAGCTGCGCTGGGTGAGATGGATATGACAGAATTTCAGCAGCATAGTGTGGAGGAAGGGAAGAAAGGCTCAGAGGAATATGCACTCTCAAGTGTATGTGCTCCATGAGGCTGGGAAACACATCAGAGGGATGCGTGCCATGGAAAAGCCCAGGGGACACAGTGTTCACCAAGCACTAAAGGATGTGCTGGGGAGAGGCGCCAGCTTCACTCAGGAGGCTGGTGGTGGCTTTGCAGAAGATACTGCCCCAGAGCTGGGCTCACTGATGGGTAGAGGGACACACTACCTACCACTGATATGTAGAGGGACCCTGAAGCAACCAAGGACTCTTCACGGCATGACGCCCGCTGTGGGGAGCAATCATCACAGCGAGTGGCAAGAAGCTGGGGCCTGATCCTCAGGGAGTGACGGAAAGAATTTATAAAACTCAGTGCCCTGAGGAGCAAAATAAATGGGCAGCCAGTAAGGATAGCATTGCATCTGTGCAATCAAAGAAATCAAGGGGGGTCCTTTGTAGGGACATGGATGAAGCTGGAAATCATCATTCTGAGCAAACTATCGCAAGGACAAAATACCAAATACCGCATGTTCTCACTCATAGGTGGGAATTGAACAATGAGAACACTTGGACACAGGAAGGGGAACATCACACACCGGGGTCTGTTGTGGGGTCGGGGGAGCAGGGAGGGATAGCATTAGGAGATAAACCTCATGTAAATGACAAGCTAATGGGTGCAGCAAACCAACATGGCACATGTATACCTATGTAAGAAACTGGCACGTTGTGCACATGTACCCTAGAACTTAAAGTATATTTTTAAAAAATTCTCAAAAAAAAAAAAAGAAATCAAAGGGGGTGAACTGGAGGCCAAGAGCTGTGCCCCCGAAACCATCCTTTCTGATCCACATTTCAGATCCAGAACCCACTGACTAAAGGAGAGTCTGGGTTCCCAGAAGGAAGGGAGGGAGGGTGGGAGCAGGGAAGGCAGGAGCAGGGAGGGCAGTGCCTGCAACACCATGGCAAGTAAACATGGTAATGATTCATCCAGTCTTCCTCAAAGGGACATTTACTTGGGTAACTGTACACTGAGGAAAGGCAAGTATCCAAACATTTTGAAGACTGATGGACACAGAGTCTAAGCTGACATCATAGAGACACAAATCAATGCTGCTCCCCACCCTAGAATCAGAACATACAGGGATTATGTAATAAATGGAGTCTTGGCCCAGGTCCTGCTCATAGTGGATCCACTGGGCCCATAGACCCCTCCTGGAAGTCATTTCCCTGGTCCTTGAACGTATACTTGGGATAGACAGACTTGACAGGTGCCCAGCACCCACACTGGGTCCTTGCCCTGTGGGGTAAGAGCTACCACAGTGGAAAAAGCCAACTGGAAGCCTCTGAACGTACTGCCCCTCTGCCAGCACACAAGTACCTAGGGGCTGGCAAACTTCTGTATGGGGCCAGATAACAAATATTTTGGGCTTTGCAAGCCAAGAAGCAACATCTTCAACTCCTCAAGCAACCGTCCTCCTCCCCCAAAAGGCTAATCATCTTTTTTATATTTAAAAATCTAAAAACCATTCTTAGTTCACAGACTGTGCAATATCCAACAGGCTGAAGACGTCACGGTGTGGTCTCTGCTGAGCTCACCGTTCTGAGAGAAGGCCTGAAACGTCCAAGGGGGCTGTGAGGTCTCTCAAGAAGCAGAAGTGAAATGTCATTTTTCTTTGGGTCAGGAAGTTCCTAGGACTGTAGACTGTCAAATCCTGGGCATATATGAGGTTTATTTACTTTTTTTCAAAACTAAGAAACTAATTCCAAATAGAATAAACTTTGATCAAAGGTTTTTAGCCTGGGAGTCTGGCTCCCCTAATACGTTGCATGCAAAGTTCTCTCTCTGTGTGTGTGTGTGTGTGTGTGTGTGTGTGTGTGTGTATTTCCCTGCAAGAAGGCCCGAGTATCACTTTCTTCACAAATTCAAAGACTTTGCAAGAACCACCATTGTGGGGTGCCATGCCTGACCACAGCCCAGGCCCCAGGCCCTGCCGGCTGGAGGATTGATGCTGCCTGGCTTCCCTGGTGAGAACTCACCATCAACAAAAGGCCTCTGGGCTGTCACCGGTTCCAGAGGGGCTTCGGGTGGCCGAGAAATGCAGGGGAAAAGCTGCCCCAATCGATAGGCTGAACAGTTCAATAACTCATTTTGCTGCTGAGGCAGTAAAATAAATAAATAAGAACCTGGCTGGAAGTTGAAACTGTCCGTGTTCAGTGCTTCTCAGAGGCCAAGTTGATGGGCTTTAATAGCTTCGGTCGGCTCAGAACACAGGCAGACTGTCCCAGCAGTGTGCCCTCAGTTTCCTAGGTAACCAAACTTGAAATAAGATGATGGCTCAAACTGGGTACCAAATCAATTTGTTGGAGGTACCAATGTGGGGAAGGAGAACTTCACATAAAACTGCAGACTGCAGTATCCACGCTGATGATCTTGTCGGCTCGTGGGTATGCACCACTCATTACCTCCCACCCTATGCCACCAGCCCCTTCCTCCCAACCCTAGAATCAAAAAAAAAAAAAAAAAAAAAAAAAAAAGTCCACAAGTTCCAATTGTGCTGTCATGATCAATAGGATGCTTCTTTCCAGGCTGCCTGTCAGGGGAGGATAGGATAAAAAGAGCCAGAGAAAGCTGTGCATGGGCAAAGCTCTTTTGTGTTACAAGACTTAGCAGTGGGGCTCTGCCTAAAGCAAGGATCTGAGAACTGCTGTGCAAATCTAGGGTGTGAAGAGATTGTTCCAGGGCTTTCTCCCTAGGCAAGAAAATCCCCAAGTACTACAGTTGGCCAACCAGCAATTCTCTCAGACTTCACCTGGCTTCAGTCTCAGGGAATTACACCAGTTTCCATTTTGGCCCTATCAAGGGTATATCCTTCCCCAGCGTCTTGCACACTCCAGTCCTAACACCCATCACACTATATTGTAATTGCCTAATAATCCTCTGTGCTGTCTATTCAGCTAACACCAAACATAGTAAATGGCAATGGCTCACAGCATCTTTGGTAAATGAATGCACTTTGATGGAGACAGTCCTGATAAATCCCTCAGCTCACGCAGAATCCTTGGGGTTTGAATCCTCTTGTCACATCCTCCTTTGCACCTCAAGTCTTTACTTCCCAAACTTGAGAAGGAGAGCAACACCTCCTTCCATCCCCAAACCCATAGGACCCCAAGGGAAAATCATTTCCCCCAAGTCCGACACATAACTAGCACTTAATCAGTGCTTGCCAATTAAGCTGGGTTGATTATCATGCAAAGTTATCTCACATTGTTTTAGCATCAGCTTTGGGCTTCCACCTTTTTATTGTCAATTTAATAATTGACAATAAAATAATAAAGAGATTTTTTTGAGTGTATCAGTCAAGGTAGGCGGGCATCAGCAAACCTTCTCTCTGCAGGGCCAAATAGTACAATTTTCTACTTTGTAGACCATGCAGCATCTGTCACAACTGTTCATTGCTATCATTGCTGTGTGAAAGCAGGTGTAGACAATATATAAGTGAATGGGTGTGGCTGTGTCCCATTAAAACTTTATTTACAAAAACAAGTGAATAACCAGATTTGATCCATGGGCCATAGTTTGCCAACCCATAAACTAGGATAGGCTATAGCAACAAACACCACCAAAATCTCCAAGGCTGAACACAATGAGAGGCGATTTCTCCCTCATGTGACATGCCAATCATGGGTTGGTGGGGAGGCAGGTTTTCTCCACGAAGTAACCACAACATCTTGTGACAGAGCCATCTCTATGTGAGGCTTCAGGGTTCCCCACAGCAGGAAAGGGGAGGTCCAATAAGGCACGTTCTGGCAAATAAATGCCTTAGCCCAGAAGGCACACACATCACTTCTGTGCTAGAACTCATCACCCCACCCGGTCTGAATTCAAGGGCATGCAGAACTGTAATCCGAAATGAGAAATTGGCAAATTAAGTCATGTCTATGATGTTGAGCATCAGTCATGAGCAAAGCCCTGATCAGGAGAAGAAAGTAGCTAAGAGGAGGCCCCTGCTTGATAGGCAGACATCCAGCCCAGTGACCAAGACAGGCACACCTGCAGAAAGAGCTGCTGCAAGGCAAGTGGGTTAGGAGGGTGAGGGTCTATACTCCCCTTAGCCATAAACTCCATAACCAATCCTGAGCATGACAATAAGGATAAGCACACAACACATGACAAGGATATCAGGCAAGAATCCCAATTCTTTGCACATTCGATGGGCAGTGAAAATCTGGATGACTTGTGATTGGGCACCCACACCTCCAGACTATTTCTAGATTGAGGGATATTGGGCCTATTAGGGATGGGGTGAGAAAGAGCAGAGAGAAGAAAGCAAACACAGCCCTCCCATGGGTAAAGTAATGATGTAAATTTTTAATATAATTTACTGGAAAACAGTAGAAGCCTATCGAGGACAGATGTTCCTTCCACTCAAGCAACTTTTATGCCACATCAGCAACAGACACCAGTGGATCCTCATTTTGAACACTCAACTGTGACTTTGCGAGGAAAATGCTGGTCAAATTCACTTACAAAGTAGGGAATTTGAAAAGCCTGGAGAGAGCCTGGCAGTGAACAGTAAAGAAAGAGACACACGCACGTGACCCATCGTGCCCTCGTCCAGCTCTGCCTGCAAGCTTGGCATGGCCTGAGGGCCCCTGGCCAGCCTGATACAAAGAGAACTCACAGGTCAGAAGTTGGCACAGGGCTTAGAGGAATGGTATACCTGCTTAATGAAACAATTTATTTTGTCAGTTCCCAAGAATACTTACCTTCTCCCCAGAGACTACCAAGAATTAATTAATACTAAAGGCTTGTCAGGCCCTTGCCAATATTAAGGATTTGTTTAATCTGAAAGGCTAGAGTAAGCACAGATAGAAGAGTTTGGCTTTATTTTATAAATACTCCATCTGACGACAAGCGAAGTGACTTTGCCATGTGGAAAAACAAGGAAGAGAGCCCTTCCTACAAAAGAGTGCCACGCCAGCATACTGTGGCTCAAGCCCGTAATCCCAGCACTCGGGGAGGCCAAGGCAGGCAGATCACGAGGTCAAGAGATCAAGACCATCCTGGCCAACATGGTAAAATCTCGTCTCTACTAAAAATACAAAAAAATTAGCCAGGCTTGGTGGCACACACCTGTAGTCCCAGCTACTCGGGAGGCTGAGGCAGGAGAATCATTTGAACCCAGTAGGCAGAGGTTGCAGTGAGCCAAGATCATGCCACTGCACTCCAGCCTGGCAACAGAGCGAGACTACATCTAAACAAAAAATAAAAAAAAAGAGTGCCACCTAAGTCAGGCAATATGATACGTGGGAAAGTTCTGTACCTTCTAACCAATTTTGCTGTAAACCTAAAACTGCTCTTAAAAATAAAGTCTATTAGAGCAATGGAACAGAACAGAGCCCTCAGAAATAATACCACACATCTACAGCCATCAGATCTTTGACAAACCTGAGAAAAACAAGAAATAGGGAAAGGATTCCCTATTTAATAAATGGTGCTGGGAACATTGGCTAGCCATAAGCAGAAAGCTGAAACTGGATCCTTTCCTTACTCCTTATACGAAAATTAATTCAAGACGGATTAGAGACTTAAACGTTAGACCTAAAACCATAAAAACCCTAGAAGAAAACCTAGGTAATACCATTCAGGACATAGGCATGGGTAAGGACTTCATATCTAAAACACCAAAAGCAATGGCAACAAAAGTCAAAATTGACAAATGGGATCTAATTAAACTAAAGAGCTTCTGCACAGCAAAAGAAACTACCATCAGAGTGAACAGGCAACCTACAGAATGGGAGAACATTTTTACAATCTACTCATCTGACAAAGGGCCAATATCCAGAATCTACAAAGAACTCAAACAAATTTACAAGAAAAAAACAAACAACCCGATCAAAAAGTGGGCAAAGGATATGAACAGACAGTTCTCAAAAGAAGACATTCATACAGCCAACAGACACATGAAAAAAGCTCATCATCACTGGCTATTAGAGAAATGCAAATCTAAACCACAATGAGATACCATCTCACACCAGTTAGAATGACAATCATTAAAAAGTCAGGAAACAACAGGTGCTGGAGAGGATGTGGAGAAATAGGAACACTTTTACACTGTTGGTGGGATTGTAAACTAGTTCAACCATTGTGGAAAACAGTATGGCGATTCCTCAAGGATCTAGAACTAGAAATACAATATGACCCAGCTGTCCCATTACTGGGTATATACCCAAAGGATTATAAATCATGCTGCTATAAAGACACATGCACACATATGTTTATTGCGGCACTATTCACAATAGCAAAGACTTGGAATCAACCCAAATGTCCATCAGTGACAGACTGGATTAAGAAAATGTGGCACATGTACACCATGGAATACTATGCAGCCATAAAAAAGGATGAGTTCGTGTCCTTTGTAGGGACATGGGTGCAGCTGGAAACCATCATTCTCAGCAAACTTTCGCAAGAACAGAAAACCAAACACCACATGTTCTCACTCATAGGTGGGAATTAAACAATGAGATCACTTGGACATGGGAAGGGGAACATCACACACCAGGGCCTGTTATGGGGAGGGGGGATGGGGGAGGGACGGCATTGGAAGTTATAACTGATGTAAATGATGAGTTGATGGGTGCTGACGAGTTGATGGGTGCAGCACACCAACATGGCACATGTATACCTATGTAACAAACCTGCATGCTGTGCACATGTACCCTAGAACTTAAAGTATAATAAAAACAAATAATAAAAAGTAAAATAAAATATTATAAAAAATAAAAAAAAGTCTATTACCAAAAAAATGGCTGCAAATTCTTTGACATTCCTCCCATCAAGAGTTTGGGTGGAGGGAGGGGTCTGTATCCCCTCCTGTTAAATCTGGGTGGGCTTGAGACTGTGGGACTTCCAGGGCTAGCTCAGGAAAGGCAATGCTGCTTCCTCTTTGTTTGCTGGGACCCTTGCCTTTAGAGTCTTAAACCACAGTGTATGAAGTCTGACTGCTCTGAGGCCACCATACTATGTAGAAGCCCAGGCCACCTGGAGAGGCCACGTATGGGTGTTCCAGCTGCAGCCTCAGCTGAGGTCCCAGCTGACAGCCAGCATCATCTACTGGACACATGGATGCCTCCAGGTGATTCCAGTCATATTGAGTCAACCCCAAGTGTTCATGCACCCAGTTGAGGCCCCAGACATATGGAGCAGAGCCAAGCTGTCCCTGATGTGTTCTATCCAAATTCCTGACCCACAGAATTTGGGAGCATAATAAAACAGTCGCTTTATGCAACTATGGTCATAGTGATTTGTTACCTATTGATAGCAACTTAAACATGAAGGTGCATAGAGTCATGATTAATAGGGGATTCCAGAACCCACCTGCCTGACTCCCCCATTTACCACCTCTGCAACCTGGTGCAAGGTATTTCAACTCTTGTGCCTCAATTTTCTCATTGGTAGATTGTAGGTACTATTAGTGCCTACCTCATTTGGGTTACTGTGAATATCGAGTGATTCAGAAAGTGCTTAAAATGTTGCCTGTTACCCAGTAAACCCTCCATAAAGATTTGCTGTTCTATTTCAAAGCCTCTCCTGACCACTGTAGCCCATGGTGGTGTCTTCTCTCATTCAATCCCTCATCAGGCACCACTCGTCTCTCCCCAGGGACGACTCTTGGGTTGTTTAAGCATGTCTTCTCTCCCTGACTGCTGGGGTCTTCAAGGCAGGGAACAACATGCATCTGGTATCTCAACAGCTCTGGGCACAGAGCTTTGCACAGAATGAATGTTCTAAAGCATATGTTGAAGAAGAAAAACACAAGGCACAGACAGGCACATGGCTGGCTCTCATTGGTTCAATGCGAATGACAATTCGGGAGGGCTAATAACTGTCCATCCTCAGTGTGCTTGGCCTAAGACAATCCTCCTCCCTGGCACTTCTCTATTATGCTCTTCATCCACTCTCTCATGTTCCAGTCTTTTTGGAAGATTTTGGTTCAATGAGTTCCTTTCACCCTCAGTGTCAAAAGTACCTTGTTGCATTCCCTGATAAACAGTTGTTTGGACATATGGAAATTCCCAGCATTGCTCAAAGTTGACCTGGGTGTGGGAAATAGTCATTACCTCATCCTGCTGGCACGACAGTACCTGTATGCAGGCATTTTTGAAAGTAAATTAACTTTAACAATGTATCCCCTATTCTGAGGATTTGTTCTAATGAAATAAGTTGTGTATGCAGAAAAGGTTGAGTGGATGAATAGAAGTGCACTATAGAATTATCTACAATAGTAAAGAAAAATTGAATACAATCAGATGCCCAACATCAGGGCTGGTTAAATATACTATGATTTATCAAAATGTGGCCGGCGATTCCTTCGTTCAGAAAATATTTATCAAGTGCTTACTCTGTACCACGTTCTGGAAACGTGAGAGATGCAGTAGACACAATAGTCAGGAATCCTTCCCTTGTGGAGCCTGCATGCTGGTGGGAAATAGAGACCGCAAGCACAACACACTTTTCATAGAAGTGCAATATGTGGCACATAGGAGGGTACTGTTGGGCTGTGGAGAAGCATAAAACAGAGCAGAAGAATGGAAGACGTGCGTGAGGAGGGGGTGTGGAGGAGTGGGAAACTGTTAAACAGGGTGGTCAGGTAAGGCCTCATTGAAAAGGTGACATTAAGTAGAAAGCCGAAGAAGGCAAGGGAGCAAGCTGTGGGCAGAGGGTGTTTAAGAGTGTTGTAGAAAATAGCAAATGCATGGCCCTAAGACTAGAGCATATTCAAGGAATAGCAAGGAAGGCACCACAGTTGACGTGGAGTGAGCAAGGGGGAAAGAGCAGCAGATAAGGGGCAGCCGGATGTCACGGGGCCTAGTGGACCACACTGAGGACTTCAGAGCTCCCTCTGAGCCAGGGGCACCAGCCGAGGGACAGAGAAGGCTGAGGAGGAACAGAGAAGGCTGAGGAGTAACAAGATCTAACCAAGGTTTCAAAAGATCCATGACTACCATGCTGAAGACAGACATCAAGTAACAACGTCAGAAAGGAAGAGACCTGCCAGGAAGCGCTTGCAATATCCCAAGCATAAGATAATGGTACCTTGGACTAGGGTTGAACAAGTGGCCAACTTCCAGCTGGATTGCAGAGGCAGAGCCAACAGGATTTGCTGCCATTTTGAATATAGGATGTGATGAAAGAACAGACATCAAGAAGAGTCGGCCATTCTGAAGGATGCACAAGAGAAAATTCAGTGACATGAGAAAATATTCAGAACACATTTCTAAGTGGAAAAGCATGTCATAAAACAGTGTTTTCAAAGTGATTCTATTTTTGGAAAGAAAAATACATACGTAGGAAAATACATACAACTAAGAAAGACCTGAAGGATATCAACTGGAATGCAAATAGTGCTTTCTTCTGGAGTAGGATTGTCAGTGGTTTTTATTTTCTTCTTTTGCCTACATTTAATATCTACTTTTCCCAACACGAATATGCATTGCTTTTTACCTAAGAAAAAGAATTCATTTAAATGTGATCACCCTCCCCACCTTCCTAACCCTAGGTCTGTCAAAACGAGACTCTCTTCTAGACTGCTTTATGATTTTCTCTGTTTTCCTAATGGTAATTATGGCTACTTGGTGCCTTAAAGCGCCAAAGAATGAAGGAAGTTAACATTCAGAAATTTTCATTTGATTTCCCAAAAGCAAACCCAGGTAGAAGGGAATCTGTCAGTCATGCACTTGAGGTAAACAGACACATGGGAAAGTTTTAGAGTCATATTTAAGTTTTTTATTCATGCCAGATTGTTACACATAAGTGAAGTACCCATCCCAGTATCAAGAATGACTGTGGACACTGACTGGAAGCATCGCTCCCCCTTTCCATTGAGAACAAGTCTCTTGCTTTGTTAGGAGAGGCAAGACACATGTGTGTGAAAACATGAGGAAGTATATCATGCAGCTCAGACAAGCCATGTGACAGGTGGGTGGAGAAAAGATGAGAGCTTGTGCTGGGATATTTGGGTACAGCTGCCCGGAGGTTGTGAGAGCTGACCGAACCCTAAAGGAAAGAAGGGAAGGAGGAGGACAGCTACAAGGAAGAGAAGAGGGCATTCCAAATGACATAAAGGGGGCGGGGCTTTCTGCAGCTATTCAGTAAATAATGAAGCTTCTTTGAAGAAATCCTCTCAGGAACATCCAGCCTTTCTTTTTATATGAGGTCCATAGAGCCTATTTACCCCGTTCTCTTTGTCCATGGAAATTTTCCTGTCTACCTAAAATGAAAGTCTACCAATCCTTCTCTTCTCTTAAATGAACAGTTAAAAATGAAGCCTTTAAATTATGAGCATGATATTTATGTGTTTAAGAAATGAATTTCTTTAGCACAGTAATGTTAACATTGCCAATTTCATTGTTAATGACTAAATAAATGGCTCCTGCTTTTGGGTTTGGTAAATATTTCTCTCTCCATTATCATTTATTCTCTTGTGGGAGCCATAGACTGTATCATAAACTCAGTACAGAGAATTGTTTTAAGTTTAATTTATTCAATATTTAGTAGAAACTCCCTATAACATCCATTAGGGGAGATAATGGATTTCTTTCCTTTTGTAGACAGTCTGTACTTCTACTACAGTCATAAAATGAGCATTGTATACACTCTAGACCTGGGTCTGCCCAAGTTCTTAAATTGTGCAGATGTAGAAATAGGCACAAAGACAATTCTCTGCCATTATGTAAACATCCAGCCTTTGTTACCATTTTCACTGTAGAAGAGAAATATCTGCTGTGTGAGACTGAATACCTGGCACCCCTGCAAGTCTACGTGGATGCATATGTTTGGGAGTTAGCAGGGTAAACTGAGTCTGTGACCAGTAACCCAGCAGGCGTGACACAGGCTCACAGAGTCATTAAGTTCATATGTTTCTCCTACAGTGGCAGCAGTAGCAGCAAAAGGAGATAACCCATGGAGTGCCAACGTGTGCCTGCTGCACACCAGAGAAGTGGGCTTTACTGTGTGATCGTGGACGCAAGACTTGGCCACCAATGCTGAGTTGTACTTGGAGAGAAGGTTGTGACTTCCCCCTTCCCTATACCACACACAGCCTCTCCAGCCATGTCCCCCCTTGGAATTTTTTTTTCAAAAATACCTGTCACAATCTGTATTAGTCAGGATTCTCCAGAGAAACAGAATCAACAGAGTATATATAGAGAGAGTGAGACAAAACAAGATTTATTATGGGAATTGGCTCACGTGATTATGGAGGCCAAGCAGTCCCATGATGTGGTGTCTGTAAGCTAGAGACCCAGGAAAGCCAGTGGTCTAATTCAGCCTGAGTCTGAAGGTCTCAGAACCAGAGGAGAGAGAAAGAATTCACCATTCCTCCACCTTTTTATTCTATTCAGTCTCTCAATGGATTGAGTGATACCTGCCCACACTGGTGAAAGCAAATCTTCTACCAATTCAAATGCTAATCTCTTCCACAAACACCTCACAGACACACCCAAATATAATGTCTTACCAACTATCTGGGCACCCCTTAACCCAGTCAAGTTGACCCATAACATTAACCATCACACCATCTCATTTATTTAATATTTACTTCCATTATCTTGCTTAAAATATGGCTGTCTCCCTCTCTTAAAATGCAAACGCCATGAGAGCAGGGACTCTTGGCTTTTTCCCCAGTTACTAGTACACTGCCTATAACTCAATAGTTAGTGAAGAATGAATGAATGGTCCTCCGGTACCTACGAAAGCGCCTAGAACATGGTACTCACTAAATAATTGCTGAATGAATAAGGGTTAACATATTTTATCTCATTTAATCCTACAGGTAGACATTATTATCCCAATTTTACAGACAAGAAAACTGAGACTCAAAGGGGTCCAGTAGCGTGCTCAGGGTCATGTGCATGGTTAACAGTGGAGAGAGAAGGCAAACCGAGTTCTATTTCATGCCAAAGCTCTTATAACAATGCTAGGTTGATTGGGATTGCTTAATGTGGCATTTGGAAAGAGATCCATTGAGAATGCATAGATTTATTGATATCTATATGTACATTTAAATACAACTTGTAAACACTAGTGGCCTGGAGAAAAAAAAATTAATCTGGTTCAGCTTCTCTTTTTTAGTTACTCCAATCCTCAGATGGATTCTGCATCATCAAAGTGTATTAAACAAATATTTATTGAGCATCTATTATGTGTCAAGCACAGTTCTATATATAGCAGGAGACACTAGTGAACAAAAACTGTGTTTTCTTCTGTTCCAGAATCTTGACTCCTTACATTTTATTTGCCTTGGTAGCCTTAAAACCCAATTTTCTTCTCCACAGTCCTGTGAAATTCTGGGGAGCTTTGCTTGGTTTCTCTGTGCCTTAGTTGAGGCTCTCTGCTTTGTGAGAGCCTCATCTGGCTCTATCTTAGGAATCATCGAAGGCCTCAAGAGGAAAAGTACTGAAGAAAGTCTGGCTCACATCAACATTTCCCCTTCTCTCTGAGATGTTGGTCCCACAAGTCTGACTGCCTTGGTATCTATCTATGCCTTCTCCAAGGGTTTTTCTGTATTGTATTCAGCTATTCTAGTTATTTTCAGTAGGAGGGCTTATCTGTTTCTCTGATATGAGTTAGACCATAATAATCAGAGGCAGATATCTTCTGTTTCTCTTTAATCTTCAATAACATGGTCATATTTGCCGCTGCACATCGGAGCATTTCAGTATACAGCTGAGGAGGCTCATGTTCACATAGCCTTTTCCATAGTCATGCAACCTTCCATTCACCTTTTCTTCACTGTTCTTCACGGCTCTGGCTACACTGACTACCTTTCTCCCCCTGACCTGTACCCACCTAAACCATTATCCCTTAACCTTTTTTTTTTTTTTTTTTTTTTTTTTTTTGATACAGAGTCTTGCTCTGTCGCCCAGGCTGGAGTGCAGTGGCACAATCTCAGCTCACTGCAACCTCCACCTCCCAGGTTCAAGCGATTCTCCTGCCTCAGCCTCCTGAGTAGCTGGGACTACAGGTGCGTGCCACCACACCTGGCTAATTTTTTGTATTTTTCGTAGAGACAGGGTTTCACTGTGTTAGCCAGGATGGTCTTAATCTCCTGACCTCATGATCTGCCCTCCTCGGCCTCCCAAAGTGCTGGGATTACAGGTGTGAGCCACCGTGCCCAGCCCATTATCCCCTAACCTTAACCATCAAATCCCCGCATCCCTCTTGGCTTCAAATGAATGGTTATGCTGAGCTTCTGCTGCTGCCAAAGGAAATTGACTCTTCCCACCGACTGATACCATCTTACCATACACTTCTGTCCAGCATGGCAGAGGACACTGTGGAGGAAACTTACATGATCTATAGATACCATAGACACCAAATGCTTCCGTTAGAGTTAAGTGTCATTGCCACTCCCACTGAGGTGAGTCTGAGAACACTGAACCCTAGGATTTCCCTGATCTCTGGGGCAACAGAAGCAGCCCCCTCTCCCTTGCTAGAAGAAAGCAGCCTCCCATTACCTGGGTATCACAGGAAGTCCTCACCTGAGGGGACTACTTACAAGATGACTTTTGTCCTTCACAAGATGCATCCTCACATCCCCTCATTGCCTCCAGCCCACTAGTTAAGGTCCATTCTCTGCAAAACCCCAGAGAAGGAAAAGAAGTCCCATTGCAAAGGCAGTTGATGAAAGTTGTTCACCTAGTATTTGGTGACTGGTTTACTCGCCAAGAGTCGAAGGGCCTAATACTTACCAGCAGAAGTCAGAGAAACACATATGGGGCCGGATCTTGAGAGTGTGGGGTCAGGAGGTGTGGGTATTATACATAAGAGTGACCAGGGAAAGTCTCCTGACACTCTCCTACAACTCACTGTCCTCAAAAGACAATTGTGCCTATCCTAATAATGCTGGTCAGAGGTTTCTTGAAACTTGGACAAGATGACAGCCTACAGTCAATGAGGGAAAGATGCCATATTTGCCATGGCGTGGTATTGAGGAAGGAGTCAGACCATCCAGGGAGGATTTATTATGCAAAACCAGAGGCCCTGATCTTGTTCCATGTGAGGCCAAGAGGATATGCCCTTTATACAAAAATAAGAAACTCACTGGTAAGGGGCCACCAGCAATGTTGGGACTCTCACTAGTGATTGTCTTCCATGGTCTATGGTTCAAAGTAGGAAATGCTGCCACAGAACTGACCTCTCTAACACTACTGAAGATGAAGATATTTTGGATGAAGATATTTTTGGGTAGCAGAGGCCAAGTAGCAGCATTCAGCCATCAAAGTGAATATGACTACCACAAAGTGAATATGACTACCTTATGGCAGCAAGGCCAAGGCGCCAGCCAGGGTCCTGTACACACAGCGTATTTCTAGAGGAAAGATAGATGAGTACCCACTGTGAATATTTCTTGACTTGTGTAACCAGAAAAAAAATATTAAGAGAAGGTAAGCTGAAATCGGATGTCTGCTGCCAAAAAGAAAAATGATAATCCCTCACCTAGCTCCCAGATTTGAGTCAGTTCTCAGGCCCCTGGCCTAGTGATTGCAGGGGAGGCTGAGACCCCTTGGAAAAAAAAAGCTCTGCAATGCCACCAACCTTCTCCCAAAGGGACCTGTGTAACTTTACACTAAGAAAATGGAAATATACAGATTTTTCAGGGTATACAGGGTCTAACCTTACAATGACATCAGCAGAACCTGAAATTCCATGATGACAGCTAATTAGGATGGGAAATTATGGAGGCAGGTGATAAATGGAGTTCTTGTCAAGGCAGGCTCAACAGTGATGATGAGGGTCTTAGGATTCACCCTGTTGTTGCTTCCTCAGTTCCAGTATGCTTAATAGGAAAGGATAGACTTAGCAGCTGGTAGAGCCCTCATGATTTGTTTTCCTGACCTGTGAAATAAAAACCAGGAAGGAAGAAACAAATGGAAACCCAGAAAGTGCTCATTCCCACCTAAGATAGCAAATCAAAGAAACACCCTATTCCAGTGAAATGACTGAGATTGATGCCACTCTCAAGAACTCAGCAAATGCAGGGGTGGTCATCCCCATCATATCCCCCCGATTCAATCCATCTACATGGTCTCTGCAAAAACTAGGTGGATTTTCATAAATAACAGCAGACTACCGAAATGTTATCTAAGTCGTAGGCCCAATTGTATGTAGCTGCCGATTTGGATGTGGTATCTTTACTGGAACAGATCAGCACAGCCTTTGGTACCTGGGTTGTGGCTATCCATCTGGCAAACAAGTCATCTTCAAACCTCCTCAGGAAGGATGGTCAAGGTCAGTTCTGCTTTACTAAGAAAGGATATGAGTACACATTCACTGTCTTTCCCCAAGGCTATATGTATTCTCTTGCTCTCTGTCACCTTGACATATCATGCTGGTATACTATATTGTTGACACTATGCTGGTTGGACTTGGTGAACAGGAAGTGGCCGGTACTCTGGATGTCATAGTAAAACACATAAAGGTGAAACATAAATCATTTACAGTATCAAAGTCCTGCCATATCGTTGAAGATCTTAGGAGTCCCATGGTTTGCAGCATCCTAAGGCAAACAATTACCCCTATGAAAAGGTATATTGTTTGGTGGGCCACTTTGGATTTTTGGAGGCAGCCAATATTGCACTTGAGATTATTTCTTTGACTCATTTCTTGGGTCATTAAAGGTCTACCAGTGTTGAGTGGGACCCAAAGCATAAGAAAACTGCAGACATTCTAGGCTTCAGGACAATGTACTCTGCTGTTGAGGCCATATAACTCAACAGATCCAACAGTGCTTGGGGTATCCATGGTAGAAAAGGATGCTATAGGAAATCTTGGACAAACCCTAATAGATTTGCGGTACAGAATGGGTAGGGTTCTGGAGAAAGGCATGTCTACTCCATTCAAGAGACTATTTATTGTTTAATTACTCACTGCTCAAAAAAACAGCTTCTGATGTGATAAGGGGTCAAGAGAAATCAAGCACCTGAAAGTGGGACATGAAGTGATTATATGATAGGCGTTTCCTATTATGAGCTGGACATTGTCAGATCCAACAAGTTGGTAAGGTATGATGGAAATGGTATATTCAGGACCAGGTCTGAGCAAGTCCAGAGGGTGGCTCAGGGCTCTATGTTAGCTACCTCTGCTGTCCTGACACATCTCTCAGCTCACATGTATAAATATGGGGGCAGGAGGGAGGGAACTCTAGGATTCACTGATGAAGGAGGAACAAGACAGCTCATTCCTGGTTCATGCATAGATTGGTTCAGATAATCAATGCTGCCTGAGAGTGGACAGCTGTCAACACTACCACTCAACTCAGTGGTGACCCTAAAGGACAGTGATGAAGGGAAACCCTCCCAGAGGGTAGAGCTGTGAGCAGTATGCTTGTTTGTCCACTTTGTATTCCAGGAGAAGTGGTATGAGATAAGGATATACATGGACTCCTGTGTAGTGGCAAATAACTTGGCTGGTGTTGATCTGGGGTTTAGAAGGGGCAAGTTTAGATGACCAGAGACAAAGTGGTCTGGGAAGAAGCATGTAGATGAACTGTTGGAAGTGGCCACAAAATGTGCAGATCTTTGGGTCTCACATCAATGCCACTAGAGAAGATCCGGCACAGACGGGACACTCACTAACCAGGTAGATGGGAGGAACCAGCTGGTAGATGTCAGTCATCCTCTGTCCCAGCCACCCCAATGCTTACACAACAGATCCTTGAATGGAGAGTGGCCATAGTGGCAGGGAAGGCCATTATTCAAGGCCTCATCCATCATCCAGCATGGACTCCTTTTCACCAAGACAGCTGGTACATTTATTATTTATTTATTTATTTATTAGCAAATAAATAAATGTATTAGATCAGACCACTTCCACCTAGAGGGGTCAGAGTTCATCTTTACCAGAATTTACCTCTATTCTGAATATGAGTTTGCCTTCTCTTTTCTGCTGCAGTGCCTCTGAGAGCACCACTACCCACAGATGTGCAGGGCACCTGACGTACTGACATGAAATCCTGAGACAGCACCACTGTCAGTGGAACCTGTTTCACTGTGAGGGAGGCATAAGAGTGAGTGCAGGACCACAGGATCTACCATCCTACCACATACCACAACCCTGAAAGAGGCTCCCTGACTGATTGATGCCTCTTAAAGGCTTAGCTAAGCTACCTGAGGGACAACACCCTATAGGGTGGAGGTACTTCCTCTAAGATGCAAGGTGTGTATTGAACTGACCGTTGCATGAAAGTACATCCCCAATGGCCAGAATACGTGAGTCTGTGAACCAAGGGGCAGAAGTAGGATTAACTCCTCTCACCATCACTCTGAGTGACCCACTTTGGGAATTTGAACTTCTCTTCCCTCCAATTACTGACTCTGAGATTAGAAATCATATTCTCCTAGAAAAGAAGTGTTTCCACTAGGGAATATGGCAGTGGTTCCACTAAACCTAAAGCTGTGAAGGCCATCAGGTCACTTTGGGCTCACGTTTATAGACCAGCAGGCAGAGAAGGGGGTAATGGAGGCAGGAGTGGGTATATGCATAGTGGGTATTCCTTGGTGCCTGTCTTTGGTTTTCCAAGCCCAGTAATAGTGGTGTGGCTGCACAGCCAGGGGCTAGCAATGGAAACACACAAAAGGGTTTAAACTGCTCACCAAGTTACTGGGTTGCTTTACCTGGTAAACAACCTAAATCACATAGGCGCTACTGAGAGTAGGGGAAATCTAAAATGGGTAATGGGGAAGGGACATGAGGAATTAATTACAGCTGGCTTAATCAGAACTGGCTGTATCTGCTGGTACTTTAGCATGGGACATGTACTTTATGTTGCCTAGGCTGGCCTTGAACTCCTGGGCTCAAGCGATCCTCCCACCTCAGCCTCTGGAGTAGCTGGGACTACAGGCGCATGCCATCATATTCAGCAGGATGTACACTTTTAAAGTGTGGGATCTGCTGTCACCTTGAGGATGTGCTAACTGGGTTGACTTCATGTCGGGCGTGGGTAGATCTGAGCAGGGCAAGGAAGACTGCAGGAGATGCTTGGCATGCCCCACACCATGTCATGCCCTTTGCCCGTCTCTGATTTCAGCCGTAGCTGCAGTGGGTAGCTCCATGCAAACTCACACTCAAGCCAGTTTTGCTTTCTGCTGCAGGGCCTTCTCAGAAGACTTCCCAGCCCATTTGGCCCAGGCTCAACACAGCCCAGAAGTGCAGGGGCATTACCACGCCAGGGGCAATCCTCCAGCAGTGGGAGATATGAGCCTGTGGATAAATGGTCCCACCTCCCATCACTCAGATGAGAAACACCAAGAGGCTTCCTGTACCTTTCTCAGAGGCCACAGCAGGATCAATCCCTCACTGCACACAGCAGCCATCTCAATAATGCACCATTCTATTAGTGTCTCTCCTTCCCTGTCCCACCCTCCCTGCTCTCTCACTCCTACCTCCAGGATTTTCCTCCCACATGACGTAACTGCTCCCAAGCCCTGCCCCATGTTCTATTTTCAGGAGTTCCCAAACAAAGGCTATAGCTGCACCTGCAAAAGAAGAGGCTACTTGTTAATATGTGCTATAAGCCAGAAAAGCAAGAGTCCACCCAAAGTCAGAGGAGAAGAATTGAGAAGAGTAAGGTGGGGGTGGGTATATTATGTGTATGAGGGAGCATTCGGTAACTTCAACCTACCAAGTGCAGTTCATTCAATAAGCCAGTAATATAGGGTTTTAGAGCTGGCAATGTGAGGTATAACATACAAAAGCTTAGAAAGGCATAGGGAGATATCTATCTTTCTCCTTTGCTTTGAGAGCAGGTGCTTGCATCAGCTCTGTGTGTGTGTGTGTGTGTGTGTATTTACACACACATGTACACTAGACTATAAAAAGAAATCACGACATCCATACGGAGGAACCTGGTTATCTGACCACAGAAACTTTCTCAAGGCCTCACTAGGGGAAGATAGCCTCGCTACAAGCCAAAGACCCAAGAGGAAAAAGCCCCTGGAGTGAATAAAGTGTCTGATAAACCTAAACATATGTGGTAACTGTAGAAATAAGTCCTTTTTCATCTATAGAGGGAGAGAAGTTGCATATCTTAATCATGTCTACTCTTGCCCACACTTTCACGAACCACTTATACGCCTTGTGAAACATCAATGTTCCATGAAACGCAGTTTGGAAACCTGAGCTAAACTCTTGCCTTTCTTCTAGGGAATCTCCACTCAGTCATCTCTAACAGATGGGACCCCTCCACTTTGCTAGGATATCCCAGAGGAGACCAGAGCAGAATTCCCTGTGAAGACGTTGCAATGCTGCACCACTTTGACACAGACGAATATTGCCTTAATGCTTTCTCATTGTAGCTCAATCCTCATTCCTCTTGTCCTAATCTCACTGGGAACAATAAGAAGCCGCCATCATTTTATGTTATACTTTTATATACCCTAAGGTTATTAATGATTAATGAGAATTAAAGGAAGCTGAGAATATATAAAGCATTTCTTATTTGCAGTTTTTCACTCAATTTGATATACAGACTGTGTATATCAAATAGACATACAGACTGTGCTAAAATATTTTTCTCTTATTGGTAGGGGCTAAATCAGTCTCCCCTCCCCCTGCAAAAAAGAGATGTTGAAACCTAAACTCTCAGTACCTCAGAACTGACTTCATTAGGAAACAGGATTGTTGCAAATGTATACTTAAATTAAGATGAGGTCATACTGGAGTAGGGTGGGCCCTGATCTAACATGACTGATGTCCTTACAGAAAGACAGCCACGGACCAGGTACGGTGGCTCATGCCTGTAATCCCAACACTCTGGGAGGCCGAGGCGGGTGAATCACGAGGTCAGGAGTTTGAGACCAGCCTGGCCAAGATGATGAAACCCAGTCTCTACTAAAACACACACACAAAAAAATTAGTTAGGCACGGTGGCAGGCACCTGTAACCCCAGCTACTCGGGAGGCTGAGGCAGGAGAATCGCTTGAACCTCGGAGGCAGAGGTTGCAGTGAGCTGAGATCACACCATTGCACTCTAGCCAGGGTGACAGAGCAAGACTCTGTCTCAAAAAAACAAAAAACAAAAAGCAAACAAACAAAAACAAGAAAAGAATGAAAGACAGCCCCATGAAAACAGAGACACACACAGGGAAAATGCCATGTGACAACAGAGTCAAGAGACTGAGGTTATACAGCTGCAAGCCAAGAAATGCCAAAGATTGCCCACAAACCACCGGAAGCTAGCAGAGGCATGGAACCCCCTACAGGTTTCAGAGGGAGCATGGCCATGCCAACACCTTGATTTTGGACTTCCAGCCTCCAGAACTGTGAGAAATTAAATTTCTGTTGTTTTAAGCCACCCAATTTGAAGTACTTTCATTATGGCAACCCTAAGAAACTAATACATTTACATAAACTATTTCTCTTTGATGAAGTACCTAAGATGTGTTGATCAGGATAAAAGTATGTCTCTATTTTTCACCCATTTTCTCCCTTTTTGAGGGACTTTGACAGTTTCTGAATTAAGAGGCTATTTTTAGGAATAGTAACGTATGTATCAATTTTGGATGTATTTAATTATAATTTGTAAATGAGCAGCACTACTTTCAAAAAGGTTCTGTCCTACATCCATCTGCGATTCAAAGAGATACCGAACTGACTGACTCCCACTACCTCTGTGGGCCTTAACAGATACACAATTTTCCCTAAGAATAGCAGAGCATTATTCTAAAATTAAAATAATCACTAAAGCTGGGTGACAGAATGCCTTTATGTGGGGCCTCTACAGTCCTGGCTATGCCAGATTTAATTAAGGAGTTTTATTTGCATCGATAAATTGTTATCCAAGGTAAAATAAAAGTTATTCGATTTGTTCACACTCAATTTCATTTAGGTGTACAATTAGTAGTTTAAGTCTATTGCAAAATAATTCAGCCAAGAAATCAATTTTAGCACCTACAAAAAAGCCCAACCAGGCTATAATTACAGTCTTCCAAATGCTAATTGCATACAGTTTTGGATGGGAAATATACATATATCTGTATCTCATCTTACTGTTTACCACCAAAAAGTTATACTTGCATAAAACATGGGGAAATTATCTATATTATTTATGACTCTCAAAAGGTTAGAATGCTCCTTTTAAAGCCCGTTTGGATTGGCTCATATTAGTAATTAATTGTCTTCTCTAGCTATATTTGTACCTCTTATTCTTCTTGTGCACTCAAAAGCTAAAATGGGTTGGGCAGAAAGCTCCACAGGCATCAGGGACCAGAGATAAAAGTAGGAACTGGGACCTCAGGAAGAGTCTGGGCATCTCTGGGGCTTCAGTTGTCTAGAGTGTCAGTTTTCTTGGCTGGACAGCCACTTCTCAATGATCTCATCCACAAGAAGAAAGGTCCTGAGTTGGGGAATAACCCCTCTATGGAGTAATTGGTGAAAACAAAGTTTGTTTCTAAGTAGAAAATTAGATATACACTCCGGGCCGTCCATAAAGTGACATGCTTGATAAACAATGAGAAGTAAGCAACATTCAACAGGTTGTTCTGGGAATTTTAATGTCCTCTAGACCATTCTGTATCTAAAAATTATGGGTAAATACTTTGGAGCAATTTAAGAATGCAAAAGCAGTGCACATTTGAGTTGGATTTTGCTATTTTGACAATATTATCTCACTCTCTGACAAAACCACACTCACTGTGACAATGACGTCTTGCATTTGTATGGCCAGTCACAGTTTATGAAGGTCCAACACATTCTTCCTGGGAGGTAGACTTGCAAGTGATTATTACTATCATGCTATTTCACAGTTGAAGAGGACACTGGGTGAATTGAAAAAGAAACTGAAGTTTGGAGAAACTGGGTAATTCAACCAAGGCCTCATAGCTACTCCAGCTCCACATTCTGTCATTATGCATATTTGACATTTGCATTTCAAAAGCAATGGTGAATATCACAACAAATACAAGTGCATTATTTTCTTTAATGTAAAGGGTTCTTTTATACATTATTCACTGTACCATACAATGCCTTCTTTCCTGGGCTGTGGAGAGAAAGTTCTTAATGTCTTAGCACCATAAAGAACTGCTCTTCTGAGCACTGGAGCAGTTACCCATTCACATAGCTCATTATCTTTCTGGAAAAATGGATGTATTTCCTTCTGGATCACCTTTACTTGTAATGACACCTACATGTCTCTCCAAGGTGCCCCGGTTTTGAAAGGAGAAAATAAGGATTCACTCAGAGATGAATATGGAAAAGCTAGGTGGAATGGGTAGTAGTGAGGACAAGAAGGTGTCAGCTTCATGGTCACAAATCATGGTGATTTCATGTGACTGATGCTAAGTTTGCAGAGAGATGTTGATGAATGCAGTGTGCCCAGAAGAGGAATGGTGAGTAGTTGGGAAAGAATTCTTATGAGAAGCTGTTGAAGGAACTGGGAAGTGTTTGCTCCGAATTGGAGAAGTCTCAGGAGCCATGATACCTGTCTTCTCTTATGTGGAGAGCCAACATATAGAGAGGCAGGGGGAGGTTTTTGGTGGATGCATGGGGCATAGTGAGATCATTGGGAAAAGACCACCAGGAAGGAAAGTTCACTTCAATTTAAGAAAAGGTCTTCTAACAATTACAGTGACAAACCATGGTCAGAGTGTCTTGTGGAGCTTCCCATCCTTGACTGGAAGTACACAAGGAATGACTAGACACCTGTCAAAAAGAGCACCATATGAGAGTTTCAGCCAAGTGGCCCTGAGATATCTTCTAACCCTAAATGCTGATGATTCTACGAATAAGTCCTGCTCGGCTCCCTGGTTTCACTATTCATTGGTGTTTGATAGAGACCTCTCTACAGAGCACCTACCATGATCTCAGGGCCATGTTATAGTATCACTCCTTAAGCTTGTTCTTTCGACTCTGGCTGCTTGCCTCTGAAGAGTACTACCAAACCCTGAAGGAACCACGAAGGGCAGATGGGAAATCCTTATTAATTGTTGATGTACTAATTATTTTACTCAGTAGACTTTTGTATCCTCTGCATACCTCAGTTGGTAGGCACTCAATAAAGTCTTGATGGGTGAGTGAATAAGTGCCTGTGTGTATGAGTCTGAATGTTTTAACAGCTAATTATGAAAACAATATTCCAGGCTTCAAGGAAAAAAGAGAAGGGCAAGAATACAGAAAACCTTTTGAACTCTTTAAAGCAGGTGCAAGTTAGAAATTAATTAGCAACAATTGTTTGTGTTTTTAAAAAATATTCTTAGCAAACTAGAAATAGAAAATTTTTCTTAGACTGTTTTTAAAGACTTAAATATAGCGTATGTCATATTAGTCAAATATTAAAAGCAACTCCTTTAAAGTCAAATAAAGCAAAAATGTTTGCCAGTGCCATTTATAGTGAACATTCTACTGAAGGGTCCTACATTGTGCAATAAGACAAGAAAAAGAAAAAAAAGTATAAGAACTACAAATTTAAAAACAAAACTGGCATTATTTCCAGATAATATGATTGTCTTTCCCAGAAAAAATCCAAATACATCTGAGATTCGTAAGGTTTCTAGATATAAATTTGATATTAAAAAGTCAACTGCATATCTATACACCAGTTATTAATTGTTAAAAAATTAAAAATTACTACTTATAAAAGCAACCAAACCATAAAATACCTAGCAATAAATATAACAAAATATTAAAGGACTTTTAGGCAAATATTTAAATTCTCTCAGTGACTCCTGGTGGAAAAATAAGTAGTTTTAATCATGTTATAAAAATAGCATTATCTAATAAGGTTAAACATATGCATTTCCTATCATTTAGGAATTCTATTCTCAGGAATATATCACAGAAAAGTACTTTTTCATGTACACAAAAATATACATACAGAAATCCTTATATCAGCATTGTAATAGCAAAACTGGAAAACAACATCCGTCAGTATCAAATGTCCACCAAAAATAAAAAGGATAAATATATTACAGCATAAATAATACTAATCATGATGATGATGATAAAGGCGGTGAGAGAAAACTGCGAGGTGATGGATGTGTCTATGACCTTGATGGTAGTGATGGTTTCACGGGTGCATACTTACCCTCAAAATCCAGTTATATACATTAAATATGCACAACTTTTTAACATTTCAACAATATCTCAATAAAGTGGTTTGAAAATATAGAGAGAGCAAATTCATTCAATGAAATACTACACAATTAAGAAAATGAATGAACCACAGCTACATGCTCTAGAATGTATTAATCTCAGATATAAAACATGGAATGAAAGAAGCAAAGAAATAAAGATTATATATGATGTGCAAAAAAAGCAAAACTAGACAATTTGTTATTTGGACATACATATGTATGTGATAAAACTACAATAAAAAGTATAAATTGATTAAAACAAAATTTAGGATAGTGGTGAATTTTTGTGGGGATATAGAGGAACTTCATTGGGAAAGAGCTTCAGGTATCTTCAAAGATATTGATGGTGCACTATTTATTAGGTTGGGAGGTGGGTACATAAGTGTTTGATTTCTTATTTATACTTTCATCTGTGACATATTTTTCAACTCTGTAGAGTCTCTTTCAGGAAATGCTTTTAAATCCAGCATGGTATGTATCTATTCATTCCACTAATGGTGCATTGCTGAATAATATTTATTCTAGAATGACCAAAAATACAACTGGGGTGGCATAGACTTTAAGTTTTAAATATAAAGATTAAGAATTAGTTTGAGGATATTATATAGGAAGCAAGCTATGTCTCATATTTAATAATATTGTAAGGTTTAGAAAGACCTCAGATGGAATCTAGATAGTATTACCACAGTGATATCACCAGTTTTAGTTAATGGTCAAATTGAGGAATTATTTGCAAAATAATTGGAATATTCAGAATATGTCATAAGGCAATACTTCAGCTTATGTGTGGGCTACATATGAACTTCTCAGGATTCTTGGTTGCAAACAACAGGAACCAACACTGGTCAACCTAAGGAAAAAAAAAGTTTCTCAGATGGCTGTGAAGTAACTCACGCATCTGGGGGTAAGCTAAGTCTGGAGAGCTGGGGTGGAAAACCAGACTGATGGAAACTTGTGAAGGCCACATCCCAGGAATCGGTCAGTTGCCACCATAGCTAGGAACCCTGAGCTGCCCCTGTGTCCTCTCACCTTTACTCTAGATTCAAGTCTGTGATGGGCTTAAGTTACACATCTATGTTTCAGTCACACTTCTATGTTTAAGTCACACGTCTATGTTTTTGCTGCCAGGTTTCAGTATGAACAAATATCTAATCTTTTTCAATTTCTGGATTATATAAACTTAAGAAGGGAATTCAAGTGATAGGCACTGCAGATGGATGGGTGAATGAATGAATGAATGAATGAATGAATGAATGAATGAAAAGTGGAGACGAAGGGAGGCATGAGAGAGCAAGGAAGAAGGAAGACTAAAAATTATCTGCAGTGCTCATTAAGAATTCTGGCTTCTGAACTTCTAAAACTACTGAATCTTAATTTCTGAAGTTGACAGGCAGAAGAGATTCAACAGAAACTGTCTGTGTTTTTAAGCTGCACCCCAGGTGATGTTTTAAACTTTGAGAATTACTGGCATAAATAATGCAGATCCACAAATCAGAAAGTGTTACTCTTTTTGTGCCTTTCAGTGACAGTGACTGACTTTGCTCTTTGAAGGTTTGGGGCATGTCCTGAAAGAATTCCAAATGTCTTTTCTTCCTAATCATCTCTTTACCAATTTATGCTCTCTAAGTGCATTTCTTAAAGTTGCATAGCAGCAATTTCAATTTGAGAATTAACAATGCTAGGATTTGAATAGAGTCCTGAGAAAATATGACCTGAGTATCCAAATAAATAATAATACTTGTCACTTTAAATAGCAATGCCTATATGCCAGGCACTGTTCTAAGTCTTTTACATCTCTTATCTGATTTAATCATTCCAACAAACTCTTTGAAGAGTTTCCAGATGATGAAACTGAGGCAGCAAGATCTTAAATAGTCACCCCAGCTAATGACTGAAGTGGCTGATTTGAATGTAGATAATCTGTTCCAGGGTCTTGACCATGATTTAATAACCATCTCCGTAAATATGATTTGATTGGACAAAAGTCTTAAAATTATCTTATTGGTAATAAATAATCAAAATAAAAATAGAAGAAAATTTAAAAATAAAGACCACTAAAATGATCTCTTCTTAATTTGGCCTTGGTAAATCTGTTTTCACTGTCTCTGCTCTCAGTGGCTAAACAGCATGTTAACAAAAGTTTTCTACACACTAAGTTCCTATGAACTCACCAAGTTTATCTGGGCTGATTGTTTCTCTCTTTTTTAAAAAACAGTTTTTTGGCAAAGGTGCAGTGGTGGCTCATGCCTGTAATCCCAGTACTTTGAGAGACCGAGGCAGCAGGATCACTTGAGGTCAGGAGTTCGAGACCAGCCTGGCCAACATGGTGATACTCCATCTCTGCTAAAAATTCAAAAAAATTAATTTAAATTTTTCCCTTCTTAAGTTTACATAATCCAGGTGGTGTGTGCCTATAATCCTAGCTACTCGGGAGACTTAGGTGGGAAGATTGCTTGAACCTGGGAAGTGGAGGTTGCAGTGAGCCGAGATCACGACACTGCACTCCAGCCTGGGTGACAGAATGAGATTCCGTCTCAAAATAAATAATAGAAGTTTTATTGAGATAAAATTGTTATATAATAAACTATACATGTTTGATGTGTACAATTTGATGAGTTTGAACACATGTATATTCCCTATAAATCATCACCATATATTCAAGGCAATAGACATATCCATCACCTCCAAAAGCTTCCTTGTGTCCCTTTGTTTTTCTGTGTGGTAAGAACATTTTACATGAGATCTACCCACTTAAGATATTTTTAAGTGCAAATAATACATTATTATTGACTATGGAACAGCATATCTCTATAACTAACTCATCTCACATAACTAAAACTTTATTATACTTATGCAACAACATATCTCTATAACTAATTCATCTTATATAATTAAAACTTTATTTCTAATTCCCTATTTTCTTCTCCCCCCAGCTCCTAGGAACTGTATTCTCAGCTTCTGTTAGTGTGACTGTTTTAGGTACCTCATGTCAGTGGAATCATGCAGTATTTGTCCTTCTGTGACTGGCTTATTTCACTAACATCATGTCCTCAAAAGCCATTCATGTTGTCACATATTTTAGAATGTCCTTCTTTTTAAAAACTGGATAATATTCCATTGTACATATAAACCACATTTTCTTTATCCATTCATCTGTCAATGAACACTCAGGTTGTTTCCGTGTCTTGGCTACTGTGACTGGTATTTCAATGAACATGGATGCAGATATCTTTTTGAGATCGTGATCTCAATTTTGGGAGGTATATACCCAGAAGCGGGATTGCTGAAATCATAAGTTAATTCTATGTATTTTTTGTTTGAGGGTACCATTTTCCACAGCAGCTACACCATTTTACATGCCCACTGATGGTGCAGAGGGATTCCAGTTCCTCCACACCCTCGCAAGTGACTGTTCCTTGCATTCCCGCACAGCCAGCGTCTACTCGTCTTCAGTGAGCTCCAGATCATCGTTAGTAAGCAGCTTCACTTTTTGGAGCTTCATCTTAGCTTACATCTTTATAGTGTAGCTCTCTCCTGGAGGAGCCTAAGGCAAATCTTTCTCAGCTGCTCTTCCTGATTTGTGTAACTTTCCATAATCCAACTGTTAAGGATTCATCCTAGGTTAAATGTAGTTGATTCTCTTAAAACAGGAATTTAAATCAAATGGAGTATTTTTTCACATATCCTACGTATAAAATAATTACAAACAGAAATGCGCTATGTCCTCAATAGTCATTCGTGTTGTCACATGTTGTAGAATTTCCTTCTTTAGATGTAAGTTTCCTTCGACGTATGCTAAGATGCAGGGTCAGAACAGGCACAAGTAAGAAAGCAGACATCTGGATGGAATGATACGGCTGAAAGAGCTCATTCAAGAGCCCACTGAACACTTCCTCCATGTTCAACATAGAGGTCATCTGAGAAAAACAGGATGTGGCTCCTGCCTGCAGTGGCACCTATCACAGTTAGACAAACAACACCAGCCACTGCAATGGAACAAAAGCAGATCATATACGCTAAAGAGTGAAACTGAATATTCCCATAAACAGATGGGAAAAAATGTGGGCTGGATGACAGAAGTGCTGGGTGATTCACACATAGCTGGTTGAACAAACATACCCAACGGGGCCTATTAATGAACAAATGTCAACAGACAGTGAGATCTCTATTGACTCTACCCTCACTGCAGACTTGTCCGACATTTTGATAAATGATTTGGATAAGAAGAGTAACAGTATAATTGATCGAGTCTGTGATATCATGAAACTGGAAGTGATAGTAAACACATTGAATAACAGAAGCAGAATCCTAGATGCCTACAGTATTGGTCTGATCTGCCAGCATGGTCAGTGGGGTGGTGTATCCCAACAAAGGGAGCAGACACACTTCTCCTGACCAGCGCTGCACTGACCACACCTATGGTGGCCCTTCTAGGGCAACTCACTCAAACGGGGAATTTTAAATTAGATCAGATTCTGGGAAGAGTGACCAGGAGAACATGCCTTGAGACCAATGGAACTGAGGGGAGAATAGGCAATCTAGCATAGAGAAGATAGCCTATGGTCAGTTGTTATTTCCATATGTTTAAAAAAATAGATGTGAAATAGGACTTCAACTTATTTGATGTCATTTCACAAGGTTGAACCTCACAGATTTTGACTTTCTAGCATAAGCCTTTCAAAGAGAAAGAAAAAGAATATTGATTTAGTACCTATCCAGCGCCAGAAACTATACTTAGCATTTTACGTCCTTCTTCTAGCAATCAAATAAGATATAAATTATTATCCCATTTTACATACTATTCCATTAATCTATTGCTGAATAACAAACTACTACAAAACTTAGTACCTTAAGGCAACAATTGATTATTCTTATACCTCACCGTTTTGTGGGCCAGGAATATGGACAGGATGGAGGAAGAATAGCTTCTCTCTCTCCCGTGGTGTCTGGAGCCTCTTGTGGAATGTCTTAGCTGTTTAAGTAACTCTCTTTCTCCACCCAGCCTCTTCACCTATGGGCTTCCTCACAACATGGCAGACTCAGGGTAGAACTTCTTAGTAGCTCAGGGCTCCAGAAGAGTGAGGCAGATGCTGCCACTCCTTTTAGGTCTAGGCATGGAACCAGGGCAGCATTGCTTCCTCTGCGCTCTGGTGGTTGGTGTAGTCATAGGGCCAGCCCACGTTTAAGAAGAGGGATTAAAAACAATATCAAAATGATTCATGACTGTTTTTAATTCATTACACAGATGAGGAAGTACAGGAAGGTGAAAAGTGGTGGAGCCAGGACTCAAACCACATCTGACCCATTGTCATTTCCTTCCCCCTTCTTATTACCCTCAGTAATGCATCCGTGTATGTGGGCTCAAGGGTCTCCTCTAAGATGACTTTAAACTGTGTGTTTTCATCCCCAGCCTTGCTGCTTAGCTCTATCTCCAGTGGAAACTGCACATCTCCATTTGAATTTCCTGGAGCCAACTCAGACTTATTAGGATGAGGCAAGAATTCAGAATTCATCACAGGACCTGTCTCCATCCCAATCTAGGCAAACCAGCAGCTCACCAGTCACACCGGCTCAGAACTTCACTTTGACCTCTGTCCCTGCCCTTTCACTTTTTTCCTGTGTCCAGTCAGTCACCATTGCCAAGGCCTGTAAATTCATGAGCACAACAGTCTTCAAGGCTGCTCAAAGACCAGTTCTGCCTACAACCCCTCCAGCTACCTACCATGCTCACCATCCCCAGCCACACTGCCTGCTGCTCCTCCAAAGCCTCTCCACAGACACCATCTCCCCAGAAGACCATTCTATCAAACATTACTGATATTGTTATGTCTGTTTATTTGATTATTTATTTATTGTCTGTTTCTCCTACTAGAACAATGCTATTCAACAGAAATATATTTTAAGCCACATCTGTAATTTTACATTTTATAGTAGCCACATTTAAAAGGGCCAAAAGAAACAGGTGAAATTAATTTTAAGAATTTATTTCTCTTAATCATGTGTATCAGTCCATTTTCACACTGCTATAAAGATACTACCTGGACTAGGTAACTTATGAAGAAAAACGATTTAATTGATTCACAGTTCCGCATGGCTGGGGAGGCCTCAGGAAACTTACAATCATGGCGGAAGGTGAAGGGGAAGCAAGGCACATCTTACTTGGTGGCAGGCAATAAAGCGCAGGGGAAAATGCTGCTTTTAAACCATCAGATTTCATGAGAACTCCCTCATTAACACGAGAACAGCATGGGGGAAACTGCCCCCATGATCCAATCACTTCCCATCAGTTCCCTCCCTCAACATGTGGGGATTACAACTCTAGATGAGATTTAGGTGAGGACAGAGAGCCAAACCATATCACCATGATATCCAGAGTACTATTATTTCAACATGTAATCGATATGAAAAATCATTAATGAGACACTTTACATTTTTTAGTCTAAATTTTGAAATTGGATGTGTGTTTTGCACTTTGTTTACCTCTCATTCAGACTGGCCACATTTCAAGGGCTTGGTAGCTACACGTGATAGTGGCTGCCATCTTGGACAGCGCAGCTCTAAAACAGAAGCTCTTTGAGGGTGTGCACTTTGTTCTCTTTGTTCACCTGTCTCTTCAAGGTGCCCTGAATTTTGCCTAACCCTTAAAAAATATTTTCTTACTGCATGTGTGCAGGAATGCAATGAATGAAGTGCACCCCTTGTTTTGATTGTCCCCTACCCCTTCCTCCTGACCTCACAGTGGCAGAAGCCTCCTACCTGTCAAGCATCTACAGGTGTGGCAAGGAACTGCTCCTTTCCAGCTTGAGATGCTCTTCCCACCACCAGTTTCTGTCTTGAGCCTCTTTCCACTGGTGAGAAGCCTCAGAATAAGGCTTGTCTGGTGGCCCCAGCCAATGGACACCTGCCTCTTCCCATCTCTTCCCATAGCACAAGAGTGTGTGACTTTAGTCCTCTCTCCTCACCCCTGTCCTACCCTCCCACTGATCTCCACTCCTCACCTTCATCCTGAGGTCCAGAGCAGAGTCCCTGAGAGCTTGTACTGAGGTTGAAGAATGCTGACCTCTGACTTCTCACTTTTTGAATGAGAAAACCTAGAGTCAGAGGCCTGCGTGGTTTGAATCTGTGCTCACTTTGATTCTGAGGCTCTTTGAGGGACCCCACCTTGCGCGTCTGTCCACTGTTTCTGGGACAACCTGGTGCCAGCTTGCAGCCTAGCTCTTAGCCTTGGCTGACAGTTCCAGTCTTTGCATCCCTGGATGTCACATCTTGGGGTGGCACAGAGCACTCTGCTGGCTTGGAGCTTCTCCCCAACTAACGTTTTTGAAAGCTTCTTTGAGATATAATTTACATACCGTAGAATTCACCCATTAAAGTATATAATTCAATGGATTTTACTGTATTTACAGATATGTGCAACCATCTTCACAGTCAGTTTTCATATCACCTCAAAAAGAAACCTTTTAGTCACTTCTCTATCCTCTCCCCCAGGCCCTGGCAATCATGAATGCACTCTTCATTTCTATGGATTTGCCTATTCTGGATATTTCATATGAATGAAATCATACAGCATGTAGTCTTTAGTGACTGGCTTGTTTTATAGCATAATGTTATCAAGGTTCATCTAGGATGTAGCATGTGTCAGTGCCTCACTCCTTTTGATGGCTGATAATACCCCATTGTGTGGATAGACCCATCACCCATTGATGGACATTCGAGTTTCTCCTGCCTTGTGGCTATTATGAATAACGTTGCTGTGACCATTCATGTAAACCCCTCCACTGATTCTTCCTACCTCTTGCTGCCAGATGAGTCTTCAGCAAGCATTGGAAAGCAGGTCAGTCCACTGTTCCTAACGTCTGCCATTGGTCCTGGCACTGGAGGCCCTTCATCACAGTGGCCTTCTCTACTCCCCCCACCTGGCTGCAGAGAAGCAGTGAAAGCTCGTGGTCAAGGTTAGGGTCTGAAAGCCAGGGCCTTACCTCCCAGCTGGTAGTGAGCTCAGTCAGACAGAAGGCCAGCCCAGGTTCAGGGTTTGGGAAGAACGGCAGCTACTCACTTTGGTTTACTATCAACATGGCAAGGACATGAGGGATGTGCTCCCCAGGACTGCCCTCTGCTTCTCACAGAGACAGACCCCAGGCTCCAAGAGGCAGCCTGCCAGGCTGAGTGAGCCATTGCCTGAGAAGCAGGGCCCACCACCCTTCTCACACCATTTTAGGCTGGGGAAGGGGCCACAGCAGCTCTTAGGGGTCCACCACCTTAGCACTGCAGTCACACCCTCTCTATTGTCTCTTACTACCTCACCAGGTACCACCACCACGGTGATTTTAGACAACTTATTTAACCTCTCTGTGCCTCAGTCTGCTCCCCTGGCAAATGGGGATAATAATAGTACCAATCTCAGAACATCTTGAAAACGTATGCCTGAGTGCTTAAACCCAGCCAGAACAAGGAAAGCTCCATGTGTGTTAGCGATTCTTTCTTCCCAAATCACACTTTGTTGTAGCAAGATTTATCTCCTCCCCATGGTCCTCTCTTCACACCCGAGGTCTGAATTTTCTGCTTTATCTAAGTTCTGGCTATTTGTATTAGTTTCCTATTGCCACTGCAACACATTGTCACAAACTCCATGGCTTAAAACAACATATGTTTTTTTCTCTTAGGATTCTGGAGGTCAGAAGTCCAAATGAGTCTTGCTGAGCTAAACTCTGAGTGCCAGCAGGGCCATGTTCCTTTACAGGGGCTCTGGGGAAGAATCTGTTTTTTGGCTTTTTCCAACTTCTCCCCTCCCACTCCCGCATTCTCCCTTCAACACGCTAGTTCACTTCTGTACAAAGTTGAGTGCAGTTCACCACAGACTCCTCTCCCTGTTAAGTCAGCAATTGTTTTCACTGATTTAAGTCTGTCCCGATCGCTTTAATCAGTGTCCAGCTTTGTTTATCTTTGATCATCCCCCTCGTCCATCCTCCAAGTCAGCAATGGCCTGCAGAATCCTTCTCCCATCATGTCGGCCTGCTGCTGTGAGTTTGTTGCCTTGTCTTCTCTACCCTCCCGCCTGTCTCTTCTTCCACTTGTGAGGACCCTTGTGATGTCATTGGGCCCCCAGATAATCCAGGATTATCTCCCTATCTCAAAGTCAGCTGATCAGCAACCTTAAACCCATCTGCAACCTAATTCCTCCTTGCCAAGTAATGTAAGATTTTCAGAGGTCTAGGAATCCGATGTGGACTTTTGGGGGCCATTATTCTGCATGTCATACTATTCTCTTTTTTCCCAACATCATTGGGGTATAGTTGACAATTAAAAATTGTGTCTATTTGAGGTTAACTCAATGATTCAATATATGTATACATTGGAAACTCTTCACCACAATCAAGCAAATTAATACATTCATCACCTCACATTGTTATCATTTTTTGATGCGGTGAGAACACTTAAGAGCTACCTTCTTAGCAAATTTCAAGTATACAATACTGTTAACTGTAGTCACATTGCTGCATGTAGTTCTCCAGACCTTATTTACCTTACATAATGACCTCATTCATACCCTTTGACCAACATCTTCCCATATCCCTCCCCCTCAGCCTCCAGTAACCACTATTCTACTCTCTGTTTTTATGAGTTTGACATTTTTGGATTTCAGGTTTGTGTTGTCACAAATAACAGAATTTCCTTCTTTTTAAAGGCTGAATAATATTTCATTGCATATGTATATACAACATTTTATCCATTCATCTGTCAATGGACATTTAGGTTATTTCTGTATCTTGGCTATTGTGAATATTGCTGCAATGAACAGATACCTGTTTAAGATGCTGATTTCATTTCCTTTGGATATAGACCTCACAATGGGATTGCTGATCACATGGTAGTTATATTTTTCCTTTTTTGAGAAACTTCCGTATTGTTTTCCATGATGCCTGTACCAATTTACATTCCCATCGATCTTGGACAGGGTTTTTCTTTGCTTGACATCCTCACCAACATTTGTTATCTCTTGTCATTCTGATAATAACCATCCTAAAAGGTGTGAAGTGACATCTCACAGTGATTTTGATTATCACTTCCCTGATGATTAGTGATGTTGAACATCTTTTCATATACCTGTTAGTCATTTGTATGTCTTCTTGGGAAAAATGTCTAGTCAATTCCTGTGACTACTTTTTAATCAAGTTTTGTTTTCTCTGTTGAGTTGTGCGAGTTGCCGATATATTGTGGGTATTAACCCCTTATCGGATGTATGGCTTGCAAATATTTTCTCCCATTCTGTAGGTTGCTTTTTGTTGTTGTTGATTGTTTCTTTTGCTGTACAGAAACTTTTTAGTTTGATGTAGCCTTACTTGTTCCTTTGTGCTTTTGGTTTTATATCCAAACCATCATTGCCAAGACCAATGTCATGAAGCTCTTTCCCCCTGTGTTTTCTTCTGGGAGTTTTAGAGCTTCAGGGCTATGTTTCAGTCTCTTTGAGTTGATCTTTGTGTATGGTGTAAGATAAAGATATAGTTTCATTTTCTTACATGGGGGTAGTCAGTTTTCTCAACACCACTTATTGAGGAGACTGTCTTTTCCCCATTGTGTATTTTTGGCACTTTTGTTGAAGATTTGTAGATCTGTTGACCACACATGTGTGAGTTATTTCTGGGTTTTCTGGTTTTTTCTATTGTTCTATGTGTCTGTTTTTATGCCAGTACATGTTATTTTGGTTAGTATAACTTTGTAATATATTTTGAAATCAGATTGAGTAAAGCCTCCAGCTTTGTTCTTCTTGCTCAAGATTGCTTTGGCTACTCTGAGTCTTTTGTAGTTCCATATGATTTTTTTTTCTTTTCTTTTCTTTCTTTTTTTTTTTTTTTGAGACAGAGTCTTACTCTGTCCCCCCGGCTGGAGTGCAGTGGTGCAATCTCAGCTCACAGCAACCTCTGCCTCCAGGGTCAAGCAATTCTCCTGCCTCACCCTCCCGAGTAGTTGGAATTATAGGCACCTGCCACCATGCCTGGCTAACTTTTCTATTTTTAGTAGAGGTGGGGTTTTACCATGTGTGCCAGGCTGGTCTTGAAGTCCTGACCGCAAGTGATCCACCCACCTTGCCCTCCCAAAGTGCTGGAATTAGAGGTGAGAGCCACTGTACCTGGCCGCATATGAATTTTAGGATAGATTTTTCTATTTCTGTAAAGGACATCATTGGGACTTTGGTAGGGATTGCTTTGCATCTGTAAATCAGTTTGGGTAGTTTAGACATTTTAACAATATTAATTATTTCAGTCAACATGGATATCTTTCCACTTATCTGTATCTTCTTTAACTTCCCTCATCATTGTTGTAATTTTCAGTGTACAAGTGTTTCATCTCTTTGGTTAAATTTATTTTTAAGTATTCTCTTCTTTTTGTTGCTATTGCAAATGGGATTATTTTATTGATTTCCTTGTCAGATAGTTAAATGTTTGTGTATAGAAATGTACCTGATTTGCATATATTGATTTTGTATCCTGCAACTTTACTGAATGTATTTATTAGCTCTAACAGTTTTTGGTTGAGTCTTTAGGGGTTTCTATGTATATAACCATATCATTCTCAAATAGGGATAATTTTACTTCTTCCTTTCCAACTTGGATGTCTTTCTTTTTCTTGTCTCATTGTTCTGGCTATGACTTCTAGCACTATGTTGAATAGAAGTGGTGAGCATAGACATCCTTGCCTTGTGCCAGATCTTAGGGGGAAAGCTTTTGGTTTTTTCCCATTGAGTTTGATGTTAGCTGCTATCACACTATTTTTCAAATGTTCACATCTGGTTCCCCTTTGTCACAGAATCTTCCCAAATGACCCAGACATCAGGCCCCTTTTTCTGAATGTCCATAAAATTCATCCTCTGTGACCTTCATTTGACACATCTTTTATGTTCTCCTGTATTGTTCCTAAGTGAAATGTGAAGTCTGAGAAGGTGTGAACCACATCTCGTCATCTTGGAGTAGACGGCATGAGCAAGGGAGAAAGGCAGGATAAGAAACCAAAAGGCTGCACTTCAGTTCCACCCAACTGGGAGACATCGGGCAAGTTCCTGAACTTCTATGACCTTCATTTTCTCCACAAAATGGGGTAAATCCACAACTCTAATCCTAGCCATTATAAAAATAAAAATAAAGCAACATAACAATAAAAAACAAACAACTCAATTAAAAATGGGCAAAGAACTTGAATAGACATCTCTCCAAAGATGATATACAAATGGCCAATAAGCACATGAAAAGACGCTCAACATCATAATCATTACGGAAATCCAAATGAAAACTACAATGAGATACCTCTTCACACTCATTAGAATGACTGTAATGGAAAAAAAGAGAGAGAGAGAGAACCAGAAAGAAAACCCAGAAAATAACAAGTGTGGACAAGGACATGGAGAAATTGGAACACTTTCACATTGCTGGTGGGTATGTAAAATAGTAAAATGATGAAGCCACTATAGAAAAAAAGTTATAGCAATTCCTCAGAAAAACTAAACATAGAATTACTGTATGGTCCAGCAATCCCACTTCTGGAAATATACCTCCCGAAACTGAAAGCAGGATCTCAGGCAGATCCTTGTACACTCGTGTTCATAGTAGCAGTAGTCACAATAGCCAAAAGATGGAAGCAACCCAAATGTTCATCAATGGATGATGAATAAACAAAATGTGGCCTCGCTGTAGAATGTAATATTATTACGCCTTTAAAGGGAAGGAAATTCCAACATATACTACCACAAGGATGGCCCTTGAGAACATTATGCCCAGTGAAATAAGCCAGTCACAAAAGGACAAATACTCCATGATTTCACTTATATGAGGCACCTGAAGTAGTGAAATTCATAGAGACAGAAAGGAGAATGTTGGTTGCCAGGAGCTGGGAACAGGGGGGAATGGAGAGTTATTGTGTCATGAGGGCAGAGTTTCAGTGGGGAAGATGAAAATGTTCTGAAGATGGATGGTGTAGATGGTGGTGATGGCTATGCCATACATAATGTGAAAGTACTTAATGTACTTGAACTATGCACTTAAAATGGTTAAATGGTAAATTTTAGGTTATGTATATTTTGCCACAAAAACCCACTTGTACAATATAAGGTGACATTATACCTGATATTTTCTTACCTCTCCCCCTCATACACCCACCCCTACTGCTGTGCATATTC
Organism: Macaca thibetana thibetana; assembly: GCF_024542745.1. NCBI lineage: Eukaryota > Metazoa > Chordata > Mammalia > Primates > Cercopithecidae > Macaca > Macaca thibetana. Next base: position 5,796,686 of record NC_065581.1, on the reverse strand, counting down.
CAGATTTCGATAAACACTTGCTAAACCAGTGCCATCCTGACAGAACATACCCTCTTCTCCTCTTCCTCCCCTGCCCATCTGTAGACATGTGTAGTTGGCCAACTTACCTGAATAAATCTTTTAAACCAAACCAGTCTAAATATTTTTAATGTGACAAAACATAAAAAGGGATGGAGAAAGCAAGGGAGAGAGAGATGGGTGTGCCTCGTGCATTCAGGGATTTGTATTTATACTCCAATGATCTTGTTATTTTAAAAGTCTGCTAAAGCTGGTTCCACCTGCTGGTTTCTTTTGGTGCCCTAAATCTATGTGTGCATTCTCCATATGCTTGGAGTCCGCGTACACGAGCTGTTTGTCCCCCATCTGGCTTTACGCGGTGGAAGAGGCACAAACAGAATCCGCAGCACGTAGGACAGGAGCCTGAAATCCCACACCGCGCAGCACTCGCTGTGTGCAGGAGCTGAGGGAAGCAATAAGACCTAATAACCTCACCCGTCCTCCTAATTGCTTTCTTCTCCTCACAAAAGAGCCACACCAGCAGCTCTGGTGGCCCTCAGGGAAATCTCTGCTTGTTATGAGGCTGGTGGGCTATCCTTTCATCACTGTGAAATGCTGGCAGTTTGTGTCAACAAATCCAATTTCAGTCAATCAATAGGCACCCTGCCTCCCAGCTCTGTCCCAGCTCGGCAGAACTGCACAGCTGGCCTCCCCTCCCTCCCATCCGCTGCCCACACCCTGGAGCCCTGGCAGCCAGAGCCACTGCTGCCTGTGGGGTGGGAGAATGCCCAGGCAGCCAGGTCAGACTGGATATGGCAGACAGCAATTGACAAGGCTGGTTCCACCACCGAGAGTCACAGCGCACTGGAAAGACACCGAGTTGTACAGGGTAGAAGGGCCAGCTTTGTGCAGATGGACTTGGGTACAGGTCTGATTCTGCCACTTTGGGCTATATGACCTTGAACTTCAAGGCAAGTTCTTCACCTTTTTGAACTCTAGCTTCCTTAGTTATAAAGCGGGGATGCTACTACTGCCTGCTACAGGATTGTTAAGAAAAGTGTTATAATGCATGCAAAGTGCTTTGTCCAGTCCCTGGCACACAGTAAAGAGAGAGAGAGCAAGAGAAAGAGAGAGAGAGAGAGAGAGAGTCATTGTGATCTGCCAAGTCTTACAAGCCAAATAGGGCAATAAATGGAAACCACTGCAGATTTTACAATCATCATTAGCATCATCATCATTATTATTGTCATGTTGAGGGTTGCACAGAAAACAGCCTGGAACCAGCCTACGTGGTTCTACCAACACAGGATGAGAACGTTTGGCCTCCAGTTCACAAAGGTTCGCTAAGCAGAGATGTATACTAGATGATCACCAACATTTGCAAAAAATAAATACTATAGTGTCTTCATCAGAGGGCTGCCACCGGCCTCAGGAGGGCATTCCCAGGTAGAAGTGCTTCAGGAGGTTTGTTCTGTTGCCTGGTCCAACATCCTATGGGGAAGGAGCCCAATAGTGGCTCTCTGAGATTTCTGCATTCTCTGGAAGCCAGAAAAAGCAAAGACCTCCCGGCAATTGAGCTCTCTTGCTTGCAGGGGAGATCACAGCTTCATAAATAGACGGCTGTTTTCCCTTGGGTGATAGAGGTCCTTGTTGGGCAACAAAGAGTTAAACACAAATCTATTTCTCGCCAGTAGCTGTCACACCTAATAGATTGGGATGAGATACCACTGCATTCGTGTGCGAATTTCCCCAGATGAAGGCAGCAGCGAAGCCCTTTGGAACAAGCCACAGAAGGACAGAAACAAACTAATCAAGGAATGTACAGTTTCACACAAGATCCAGGGGCTTCTGACATGGGAGGAACACAAAATTTTTAACTAACCAAGGATGCAAACATTCCCCCAGCAAGAAATGGTTAGAAGTACCTTGGAGTGCATTTTGCGGTTGCTGTTACTGCTGCTGCTGTTTTGTATAATTGGGAAGGGAAAGAGAATAATTAGAGGTGAGATTTTCAGGCACAGAATGACCTAGTATTTATTGACTTTCCACTCTGAGGTAGGCACTGTGAGAGGCCCTTCCACTTTGATTATTTCATTGCGTTTGTCATAATAACCCTGCATGGCAGAAATATTTCCCCTTTTTGTCCAATGTGGATGCTGAGGCCCAGACAGAACCCAAAAAGCTCTGGGACCTGGCATAGACCAGGTGCTCAGGAACGAGAGATTGGCGGAGACTTGCCCAGGGTCACAAATCGAGAGGAGAGATTCAAATGCAGATCCTAAAACTCCAGACCACCCCTGTTTGCTCTCTCCCTCTCTGCCTTCTCAGTGCAGGAGACTGGGAGGGCCCTGAGCCAGGATGGGTTTAGACTCATGGAAGAAAATTCCTTGGGGGAAAAATGTTTTTTCCACAAGAATCTGCTCTCAAATAGCAGCCACACTTCTCCATACAGCCCAGAGACAGCTCCTTCTAACATTCAAGCTAGTTTTAAGTCTTTGGAGGAGAGATTCAAAGATTCTAAATTAAAAAAAAAAATAGACCCCCAGAACAGTAGAATATGATTCACGTTTGTTATGAATTACAATTGGGTCTTCATCGTGCAGCAGGGGGTCCTCAATGGTGCTTACATCCTTTCTGAAATTGATCTTATTGGATAGCAATGACCAAAAGGGAAAACAAAAGCAAATCGTCATGCGTGTTTGGAAGATCTGGGACTGAGACCCACAAGTGTGGTGGGAAGGTTCACTGCTCTTGGAAATTTAATTGCTGAATGGAAACAGACATAGAAATCTGGATTCTAACCAGACTTGAGCTCCATGCTAGCATATCAAACTGCCTGTTGGAATCACTATGCAGATGTCCCAAAGGCAGATAAAACTCAACATGCTTAAAAGCAAATGAATTGTTTGATGCTGCACCAGGCTCACCACCACAAAAGGGGAAATCGCCTGCATTCTCTACTTTGGTTGGTGACATCAGCATCCCCCTAAGCCTCTCAGACTAGACACTTGGGATTCTCCCTAGGTTTTCCCTCTTCCTTATTCCTGCTGCCAATGTGCTGTTCAGTTCTCCTCTTTCCATCATCACTGTCCCTTTGTGGTTATCTTCTACCTGTCTTTATTCATCAACCCTTAACCGGTCTCTCTGATAGCAATCTCACTCTCCTCTAGCCATAACTGGTTTCAGAGATTTTTCTAAAATCTAAATTTGACCTTGGCACTCCCTGCTTACCACCTTCAATACCCACTAGCATTGATGGTTTTAAAGCCGAAACTCTTTAGCATTGTATGAAAAACACATAATTTTCAGAGATGAATGCATTGTGCCTGCCTCCGAAGTACGTGCAGTCTTGTTAAATAAGCACCATTGTGATGGTTCGTTTTACATGTCAGCTCGGCAAGGTCATGTGTGTTCATTTGCTATGGCTGCCACAGAAAATACCACAGACTGTTGGTGGCTTACACAACAGAAATTTATTTTCTCACAGTCCTGGAGGCTGGAAATCCAAGATCAAGGTGCCGGCAGGGTTGGTGTTTCCAAAGGCCTCTCTTCTGGGCTTGCCACCTTCTTGCTTCCCCTTCCATCACATGGTCGTCCTTTTGTGCACGTGCATCCCAGTGCCCCTCTGTGTGTCCTAATCTTCTTTTCTTATAGGGACACAAGTCAGCTTGGATTTGGGCCCACCCCAAAAGCCTTGTTTTAACTTAATTCTTTTTTTTTTTTTTTTTTTTTTGTTTTGCTTTGTTTTGTTTTGAAACGGAGTCTCACTCTGTTGCCAGGCTGGAGTACAGTGGAGCGATCTCAGCTCACTGCAACCTCCACCTCCCCAGTCCAAGTGATTCTCCTGCCTCAGCCTCCAAGTAGCTGGGATTTCAGGCGCGCACCACCATGCCTGGCTAATTTTTTGTATCTTTTAGTAGAGACAGGGTTTCACCATGTTGGCCAGGATGGTCTCGATCTCTTGACCTTGTGATCTGCCCACCTCAGCCTTCCAAAGTGCTGGGATTACAGGCGTGAGCCACCACACCTGGCCCACTTAATTCCTCTTTTACAACCCTATCTCCAAATGCAGTCATATTCTGAGTTATCAGGGGTTCAGACTTCAACTTGTGAATTTGGGGAAGACAAAACTTAGTCCATAACAGCCATGGCAACCAGATTTTGCTCAATCACTAATCTACATGTTGCTGTGAAGACTTTTGTTGTATGTGATTAACATTTAAATCAGTAAACTTTGAGTAAAGCAGATGACCCTTCATAATGTGGGTAGTCCTCATTCAATCAGTAAAAGGCTTTAAGAGAAAAGACTGATGTCCCCTGACGAAGTGGGAATTCTGCCCCCAAATTGCCTTCAAACTTAAGCTGCAACATCAGCTCTTCTCTGGGTCTGCAGGTTTTGAACTTGCCAGTCCCACAATCACATGAGCCACTTTCTTAACACACAAACACACACACCCTCTCTGTGTGTGTGTGTGTGTACATAGCATATACATAACACATACATACGTAAACATATGTATTTCCTGTTGGTCCTGCTTCTTTGGCTAGCCTTGTCTAACAGAACCATCAGACCCAGGCTACTCCATCCTGCGGCTCCACAATACATAATGTGTTACTTCTGGGTCAGAGCTGGCTGCTTGAGCCCCAGACATGGTGGCTCCATTCCAGACAGCTGGAGAGAGGAAGGGACCTAAAAAGACACATTCCCTTATTTTAGGGACAGTTCCTGGAAGTAGAACATGACCATCCCATTGGCCTGAACTTAGTCACATCTAGTTGCAAGGGAATTGGGAACATAGTCTTGATTCCAGAAGCCATGCACCCAGCTAAAAATCAGGAGGGTTTATATCATGGCAGAAAGGGGGAACGGACATGGCGCTGCACCAGGAGACGGTATCTGCCACAAATACCAAACGAAGGGCGCTGACAATGAGCATTTTAGAAGTTAAGGGGAGATTAATGCGGGCAGGGTCCAGCAGAGAGGGCTGCAGAGTGCAAGGGGACCGGGGCTGACTTTGAAAGAGGGCTACTCCGCCCAAGTACAAGAACACGTGAGCACTCTTGCCCCAGAGTGAGCATCCACACCGTGATCACGGTTATTACCTGGGAGGTCTCCTGCCCAGGATCCAGGCAGTGAGGCTGCCCTGGAGGCAGGCTCGCTCCGCTACAGGCGCGCGGGCAGCAACGGCCAAGCCGAAGATGGCAGGGCTGGGGGGCGACCAGGCCTGCGGCCAAGGGCACGCGACCCCCCGACGCTTCCCGGGTACTCCCCCAAAGCCTGGGAGGCGTGGGCACCTGCGCGGGGCGGTGCCGGGGAAACGCAGTCATCGCCTCAGGGCACGCCAGCCAATGGGCGGCCTCCCCGATGCGGTAATGCCCCAACGCGGCGTTTCATTGGCCAGCTCTCTTTCAGGTTCCAACTATTTATTAGATTTTTTTTTTTTTTTTTTAAGAAATTGCAAATAGGCCAAAACAAAATCCAGAGGAGAGGGAAGGGATGCCTGAGCACAGATGGGTGGGAGAACACGAGGTGCAGCGTTGGCACGAGAAGCCCTGTCTGCGAGCCCCGAGGCGGAGATGACTCCCCCAGCCCTGTGCAGACAGGAGAGCCCGCCCCTCCCTCTCCCGCACCTGCTGCACTTTGGAGTCAGCAGAGGAATGTCCCCCGCTGTTAATGTTTTGTTTTTACTGTTTTACAATTCACATTTCGTGCCGCAGGGTCGCTCAGAGTCCGAACACACCAGAGTGTACTGTGAAGCTACAACAGGGACAGATAGGTTTGTAGGAAGCGGCATTTCTCAAAAGCCAACCTCTGAACCTTTTATTCCCAGAGCACATCACAGGTCCAGCGTTCCACAGAATACACCCTACAAAAACGCTCCGGTGGAGGATCCGTCCCGCCAGCATCCCCGGCTGGTCAGGAATGCTCCGAGGGCCTCCTTACTCCGGTTGTTCTCCCTCCCACACATTCACCTGGGCGGACAGGCTTTGGTTAGTTAGAAAATTGTGACATAGCAAGGTATGAGCAGCAGCCCCTTGTCACCTTAGGCCCCAACTGAGGGTGGGAGGTGGGGTTGGGAGGTTTGGAGATGGGAAACCTGGCTCTACCTCCCTTCTTCCCGTTTGCACCACAGAGCTGGATCCCAGGTGGCCAGATCCCCTCTAACCGACAATGATTGAGGACCTTCTCAGTGCCCGCTTCTTCTCAGCGCCAGCTCCTTAGGTGCTGGACACAGATTCTGCCCTGAAGGTGCTCCCTGGAAGGGCCAAGAAACAGAGAAATAAGCAGGTCATTGCGATACAGTGTGCTGGGTATGAGAGTCAAGGTAATGTCAGATATGAGAGTGACTCAAAAGAAGGGAATGATCTCGTCTGGGGCAGGTGGGCAAGCAGGAGGAGCTGTGGCAGAAGGGGATCAGGGAGCATAAAGTCAAAGGTCTGTGTTCGAGATTGTCAAATGAAAGCCACGCACAGTCCAGGGGCTTCAGGAATGTTCTCGTCTCAGGGAATAGGGTCTGGAATCTGGGAATCAAGCTCTTGTTCTCCTGGGACAAGAGCGAGCCTGGGAGTACAATGAATCCCCAGTGCTTCTGCAGAGGCTCAGGAATCCTGGGCTCGTGCAGGCCCTCCCTGGTATTAATACTGCAGCTCCCAGATTCTGCTTGAAACCATAGAGAGTGCTTTGGTCAGAGGCCAGCAAGTCCCTCAGCCCCAAGCAGGGGTAGGCAAAATGCATAGTGGTGACCCAGGAGTCTGGGGTGTCAGTGGTGCGGCAGTGTCTTTGCAGTGGTGGCACAGGGCTGAAGTGTTAAGAGGCTGGGAACAAGATGGAGCAGACAAGGTGGAAGGGGATGAGACAGGAGGAAAAGAGAGAGAAGGAGAGGGCAGTTTGCTGCAGTCCCAGTGCCCTGGGGATCAGTAATTTTGCATCCTGGCCCTAGCCTCACTCATTACTGCCTGTGTGATGTTGGGCCAGCTCCCTTAGCTATCAAATGAGCTGCTGAGAGACGCTGCGATCTCTACAGCCCCCTCCTCCTCGAGTGGCATGAGCATTCTCTTTTCTGGAAGGTCCCTTACCAACTGCAGTGGCTACCACTGTGAAGAGCAATGAGCAGGTGGGTACAGATGGCAGTGGTACTGATGGGAGCGTGCGGGTGCTGGTACCCCAGGATAACTCAAAAGTGGTGCAGGCTGAAGCCCTCCCTCCCTCCTTTCTTCCACCTCCTGCCTGCTGAGCCCCCCAGGACCCAGCAGCTAATGTAATCGTCTCCTCCAATGCCCCATAATGGCCTTGCAGCAGTTTCTGCAGGCTCCGCCTCTCTCTGCTGGCAGCAGGCTGCGAGTTCAGAGGAAAATGAGCTCCCTGCTCTCAGGAAGGTGAAGTCAGGCTCCTAAGTCAGCCTAGAACAGCCGCAGGACTGTAACACCCTCTGGACAAGGGGCCTGTGCAGCAGACCCCACCGGGTACCCTTCCCCACAGAACCTACACAGAAGCACAAGGCCCTTTGCTGCTGATTTGATAAGGTGTCCTGTCTTGTGGTTGTTTTCAGACTGTGTTGAGCTAAGAACCCTTTCTTTAAATGAAAGGTGTTATGGAAGTCTAAACAACACATTATTCCATAACGATTTCTTGAAATAAGTGTGTGTCAAGTACAGTGTTGAGAACTGGGTACACGGTCGTGGCCCAAGCAGACTTGATCTCTGCCTTCATAGACCTTGGTTTAGTAGGCAAATCCAACCATAGACGAGTAAATATTTACTAACTCTTCATTGTGATTAGTGTCATGAAGGAAAAAAATGTGGGATGGCCTTTAGGTTGCATTATTAGGAACGATTTCCAGGTCAGGAAGGGATGCTGCTGCATCCAGCAGTACCTGTCAGTGTGAAATCTGGGGCCGGGACCAGGTCAAAGCTTTGGATGGCTGATGACACCGAGGAGGAATAAGTTACAAGTTTTTTCTTTTGTTGAGTCTGGTGATGCTCTTATATGGAGTTTAGCATCTTCACATGGTTGATGTATTTAGATTGTATGATAAGCTCTGTGCTTTCTGCTTGTTGTTGAAATGCAGCCTGGTTTCCTTCTGGCCTCTCGGGGTGTGGGTGGGAGCTGAGGAGGAACAGGCAGCCTCTACACGCAGGTGGGACAGTGAGCTCCTGCCTGGTGGTCTGTGCTGGCCTTCCTCACAGTGCAAGCCAAGGCATCAGCTCCCACCCACACCCCAAGAGACCAGAAGGAAACCAGGCTGCATTTCAACAACAAGCAGAAAGCACAGAGCTTTACATACAATCTAAATACATCAACCATGTGAAGATGCTAAACTCCATACAAGAACATCACCAGACTCAACAAAAGAAAAAACTTATAACTGAGGAAACCGAGCTAATAGTCTAATCAGAACAGAAACTTAAAATCTATATACTTAGTATCTTGGAGAGATGTGGGCGGGTATCTATATATCAAAGGAGAGCAGATTATTACAAATCAAGAGCTAGCAATTATGAAAAGAAACAGGGAAATTCCCGGGAGTGAAAAATATCAGTATTCAAAAATCTTTCTGGCTATAGTGAGGAGAACGAATTGCAAGGAGGTAAGACACATTTTAGCTGGGTAAGAGATGATGTGGCTTTGGCTTGGGTGTAGGCAGAGGAAAGGGAGAAGGGTAGATGGATTCAAAATACAGTTTGAATAAAGAGTCGGCAGCACTTGCTGACCTCTACAGCATCTGAGTGTGAGGATGAAGGAGAGGGGGCCCCCTGGGATGATGTCTGGAATGAACACAGAGCTGCCCCGGTTAGAGATGCTCAGGAATTATAATGCATGGCCCTCTGCAGAGACTGCAAAGGCTTCTTTACCCCTCTCCCTGCATCAGAATGAGGTAGCCCTGCCATCATACAATCCTCAAACTGCACCCTTGAGTCTTTCTCCTCCCTATCCTTATCAGACACCCAGAGGGCTTGAAAGCAAGAGCCAAGCTGCATCCAGCACTGAAGGACCACTCTATTTATTCCTCCCTGACGTCTTCAGGGAGAGTCTGGTTGGTGAGGGAGGGAAGTGTGACTATTACAAGTTGGGTTCCCTGGAAAGCAGACCCTAAGACGGAGTTTTTTGTGCAGAATGCCGATTAAGGGGTCAACACCCGTGTAAGGAGGAGCAAGCAGTATGCTGAAACAGAAATTGAGCCAAGGTCAAAGACAGCCTTGGTCAGTCCCACGGGCGCAGGGCTTGGGAGATCAAATGGCCCTTCAGAGTTGTTTTAAGGTGGTCTGAGATGGCCAGATCTTTATGTGTCCACATCGATCAGTTATTAGATTTGGGCCCCATGGGCATAGGTATGACATCAGTAAGGCTGCTCTCTGCAGCCCAGGCAACCTCTGTGTGCTAGCAGCACTCTGCACCGCGGGGACTACAAGTCCTTATTGAGGGGGATCTAGGTGGCACTGTACGGTGTTCACCATAGTGCCCAATGCCAAGGTAGCCTCTCAAGTGGCTTGAGGTACAGCCTTGTACATGCCACGCTGTACCTTGTATGTACCTGCTCTGAAGTCATTCCTGAACATTATCTCCAACCTTTGGGGGAAATCAGAAGTTCAGAAGCAAGGACAGACCTAATTAAAACCAAAGAGACCGTATATTAAGGTAGAAGAGTAAGGAATGCCTTTACATCAATACATAGTCAGCGTAAAGCTGAAAGCACCTCACCTGTGGCAGACTGCATCATCTAAGAAGAATGTCTGGAAATTTACATTCTGCAGTTCAGATTCTACCAGTTCACAACATAAATATCCTGTTGAGAAAAGCAAGTCTCACTCAGTTGATAAATATAATCCTCTCTGCTGCTTTCATTTCAGTTTTGAGATGACCTGGCTGGCAGTGGGCTGAACCAGTCTCTCAGAACCCTTTGAAGCACTGGATGCAGGCTGATGAGCTGCCATAAATGTCTTTGAGTCCCCACACTGCTCAGGGACTGCATATCATACCAAAGTCTGCCTGTGTGATCTTTTAATTTGTGAATGTAAAAACTGAGGTGGGAGGCAAATACTGATGTTCTCAAAGACCCGTCTTGGCTATTCCGTTCAAATCGGTTCCAGAATCTTCAAAATTCTGCTTCTTCAGCTTACCTCCTGTCTCAGGCTGTTTCCCCAGAAGCATCCTAGAGATGAGGATTTGTGAGAAAGTGATGTATTGGGCAGCGTCCCCTGCAGGGAAGTGAGGATGCAAGACAGTGAGAAGGAAACCAAGCAAGGGTGCAATGTCAAGCAAGGTCCCATGCTTGCAGGGTGCCCGGCTTCTCCCACAGAGGAGGATTGGAGACCAAGAGCCCCTACCTCCATTGGTCAAGGGCCATCTCAGGGATGCATGTTTCTAGGTACCCCCCACTCTCTCTGTACACAGGCAAAGCAGACTCCAGAAGCATGAGGGCAGCCCTCTCACAAAGAAACATGGGTTCTGGATACCGGGAGTAAAAGCAAACTCAGAGCCAAGGGGCATGAAAATGGGAAAGGGTCCCAAGGAAATAGAGTAGTGCATCCACCATGAGTAAGTCCCACAGTCACTGAGTCAGCACCTGCTGTGTCCAACACCATGCTAAGTATCATGGAGAGAGAGAAGTTACTAGACTTCCCTCCTATCATCCTTAACGGTCTATTTTCTCTTCCCTAGACACCTCAGACTGGGATTTAAGGTACATAAGCTCCCAGAAATGGCTTCCTGGAATTATGGCCATGAACATCAATGAACTGTTAGGGCCCATAGTTACATCTGAAAAATGACGGCTGTTTCAATACATGGTATTAGTTACAGTAACAGCAACAACCAAAATAATAATGTGGCAGAGACTAGCTTGATGTTCATCACATCTCTACCTGGGCACATAGCAAAGTTTTTTATTCCAGCTCCCACCCTGCATCTCGGGTCCTAGTTCTCAACAATGAAATGCTTCCAAGCCAAGTTAAGCAGCCACAACTTTCCAGCAAAAACTTAAAGATCCTGTGTTGAAGACAGTGGCAACTTAAAAATGCAAGGGCAGTATCTTTGAGTCCTCAGGTCACCAGAAAGCCACCCAATCAGGACCATTGACACTAGACTCTGTGTTAGTAAGAAACAAACTTGTGTTAAGCCATCATGATTTTAAAGCTGTAGCAGTTAGTTTGCTCTAACAGGATGAGCACTAATAAACACAGTGGTAACAACCCGCTGGGTAGTATCATTATTCTTACTTTGTTGGTGAGGAACTTGAGGCTCAAAATGGTCAGAAAGCTAGCAGATGGCAGCGCTGGTATTTAAAGTCTATTTTTTAATCCCTATCCTGCGCTCCTTGGTCATGTAAACCTTGTGTGAACATATTTGATGCTTTAATGGAGCAAAGAGGAGAATATTAAAATATCGGGTTTCTTGGGTAGGATATGGAGTGAGGAGGAAGAACACAAAACAGAAAGGCTCCACACATCAGAAACCAAGCTTTGGGCACTCCACAATTTTGCTAAAGACTTCCCTGCCTGCTCACATCTGGTCTGTTCTCCAGTATCCTCACTGTATTAAAGTTGTTTCTTTGTCACATTTTGCTCATTTTTCTGGTGTGATTCTATCAACTACTTGCTACCACGGAGAAGAAACGAGATGAACAAAGGGGTATCCCCCAAATCCCCAAGGCTGTGCCCCTCAAGTTCAAGAAGAGAAAGCAAAGAACTCTTGTTTAATATGGATGTGTTAGTTGACATCCCCTCTGCCATCCCCCCATTTCCTTGTTAGTAGAACTCGGATTTTGCTCATCTTATTCCAAGTTACCAAGTCCTTTAGGGAAGGCTAGGCTGCCCTCTTACCCAGGACTGAGAGTTCATGGTTGAAGCCAGATAGGACAGAGTGATTTCCCCTGCCAAACAATTGGTTCAGGCATGGGATGCAATTTGGGCCAATGGAGCTGAAAGTGAAATCTGCTGATGGGGCTTCTGGGAAGGTTTTTCTTGCAAAAAAAAAAAACAATAACAACAAAAAAGCAAAACAAAACAAAAGAAACAAAAGCCACAAGATAAGAATGTTTGCTTTTCTGCCTTTGGACTTGGGCTCTGTGTGTTGTTCCTGAAACCAAAGCATCTTGGGTCCATTAAGAAAGAAGTCTACGAGGATAAGCCAAAACACTGGGGATGGCAGAGTAGAAAAATAGAAATAACCTGGATCTTTAAGACACTGGCAAGCTGGTGAATTAATCAACCCTGGAACGGCCATTCCCCCAGACTTCTTATTATGTGAGATAACAAACCATCTAATTGTTCCAATTGTGATGAATTAGGGTTTCTATTACTTGCAGCCGAATGCATTCCAAATGACTCAACTAGTAGTTTGTTCCATGTTCTTTAAGAAGAGCAGAGAAAGGGTTTCTGACTACCACAACCCCTTTCTTAGTGGCTCAGTCAGCTTTCTAAGTAGATTCTTAGCTTATACCCGCCACTCTGATTTGTAATTACCTCTTTCCCACTTCTCTTATTCATGAGTCCACTAATCTTAAACCCCACATGTTAGAGAGGGTCTGCTGAATTCCAGCATAACAAACTCTTGCATTTACCCTCCTCCCCTCATTGGCCATCTGCCTATTCTTATGGTTGTAAGCAGGAGAAAGATGTTGAAAACCATGAGTCCTGACAGTGCTTAGTCAAGGGATGGCAAATATTTTCTTGGGTTTCCATATGTGAGTAATTGAAAAGAAAAAGGGGAAAAAGGCTCATTTTTACTTACGTTAATTAATTCACACAAGGTCACATTTTACATCATTTTAATTAACTTTCATTGAATTCATGTTCAAAATGAGAGGCAAAAAAAATAATGTTCATTAATATAAGTCATGAGGACCCTAGGAATAACAGAAAATTGGAAATTTTTTCCTTCTCCTCAGATGCATGGTGGGGTTTGTGAATTCCTGACTTTTCTCCCACATATCCCCTTCACGGATGATAGGAAGAAACAGACTTGAAGGCATTAACTCTTTCTGGAAGCCTTTCCCAATACTTCTCACCCCTGCCTGTCTTCCTCAGCCACTGGTTAGGTCCTCCATCCCTGTTAACGCCCTGAAAACTTCCATCTCACAGCCACTACATTATCTTGAAATTAACTATTTACTTCTTCATTTCCCCCACAGTACTGTGAGCTCCCTGCGGGGAAGACCTTGTGCTATTTATTTATCTTCTAGCATGATACCTAGCATATATTAGGTGCTTGAGTTTATTGAATGAATGAAAGCCAAGGAACCTTTTCTTTGGTTTCATTTGAATTTCACTAAGGATAAATATGTTTATGTTGCTATATTACATTGTATAAAATGGAAATTAAAACGGGAAATTCCTTTGATAATAGCACCAAAGAGCTGCATATGGCAGGGTAGGTGACAGAACACAGCTGGTGGCTGGGCCACTGTCTGAAATGTGGACTTAGGATTTGAGGTTAGTCCTTGTGCCTCACACGTAGGATAAGAGAGGAGTCTTAAAGTACGCCTGGTAGCGCATCTACTCTCTTTTGGGTGGCTTCCAGAGATACTTTTGTTCCATGTTTTGGCTTTTACAACTGTCCCTAAATTAAACAAAGGCATTTTTCTTAGATGAGCTAACAATGAATCTCTAGATACTTGCTCATCTAACGTGTAAATCCCCTACCACTCATTTGTTATCTATCAGAAATCCCCTGTCAGATGAAATTTCATCCCACTAGTGCTTGTTGAGGACATTGATGTGAGCACATTGATATGAAACAAGCCCGATTGCGGAACTGTAAGTCTTTTTTTGGTTGACCCATTTATCTCTTTCCTCATTGTCCACCAGTCACTTAATTCACTGTCCTCCTTGTTCCAACACACCATACGGAATGACCTTTCCCACCCCCATTTGCCACACCAGCATGAAATAAACTGGAGGAAAAAGCAGTAGTCTTCTCATCTTTGGAGAGGAAGCTTTGTATTCAGGAACATTTGAGGCTGATTTTCCCCATGCTTAGATTTACCTCACTGTTGAAATTTGTAAGTGTGTATACAGTGATCTGCTTCTAAGAAAACCCAGTATTTAGATTTCTAAATGTAGACCCAAATGTTATTCATATCACAAAAAGTTCCCCAATTTCAAAGGAATTGTCCTCCTAGAACTCTTACAAATCAACAAGAATAAGATTGATATCCAAACAGAAAAATGCACAAAATATTTGGATAAGCATTTTCTTTACAAGGTTAGAGGATCTAACCTTTAAATGGCTAATAAACATAGAATATGCTACATTTCATTATTCATCAGGAAAATGCAAGTTAAAGCCATAATCTAATACCAATAGAGCCCATCATAATAGTTAAAACCGAAAATAGTAAGTGTTGTCAAGGATGTGGAGCAACTGGAACTCCCACACACTGCTGTCGAGTTGCCGAATTGCTACAACTGCTGTAGAAACCGATTTGACAATTTCTGTACAACTGAGTATGCATATAACCTTGACTCAAAGACTCCACTCTTAGGTATATGCCTAACAGAAATGCACATATACATTCACCGAAACACATGTACTAGGATATACTGGCAGCACTATTTGTTATAGGATAAAACTGGTAGTTACATGAATGCTAATTAATAGTAGGATGGATATCAAGAAATGGTGATATATTCACACAATGGAATATTTTACAGCAATGGACACAAGTTTACAACTACATAGAACAACATGAATGAAATTTACAAACACAAAGCTAAGCCAAAGATAGACAGACACAAAAGAGTATAAACTGTATGAATCCTTTTAAATAAAGTAAAACCTGGCAAAATTAATCTATGTTCTTAGAAGCCATGATGGTGATTATCCTGAGGGGATAAATGACTGGAGGAAATGTAGAAGTTTAGATTATGTTCTATTTCTTGATCTAAACTGGTTACACAGGTATGTTCAGTTGGTGCACTTTTGGGCACGTGCATTATAGATCAACAAAAAGTGTTTTTCAAAAAATATATGTAATTCAATTTACAAAATGCTCATGCCATGTGGAACTTTCTAGAAACATATTTGCTGTCCAGAGTAAAATGTAGTACCTATGTTCAAATGGATTGGGTATTGTCCCTCCCACTATTTTCACTAGTTTATTAATTCTGGAAGCACAGGGACTTGAGTTCAGCGTTAGGGAACAATTTGTATACGCATGACATTGGATCCTGCATTTTGGAGTGTTATTTCTAATTGCTCCATGACCACACACTCAAATTGAGAACCAGAGGACAGGGAACATTTTACATTTTCCTACATCTCCAAGCCACCCCTTTCTCAATGCCCAACTGATCAAAGGATTCTTCAAAGGAACACAGTGCTGGCTGGAGAGAAGGATTGCTTACTCCTCTAACTCAGTCATGGAGAAAGTTCTAAAGCAGGTTCCCTGTTCCTTATAAAGAGAGCATTTATTCCATCCTGGGAGCTCACGGGAAGCATCTCAGTTCACCCGCACACACTCTGTAACCTAGGCCCATTTTATCGAGGAGAAAATTGGGAGGCATTCCCCAAAGGGCCACATCCCTGGGAAGTGATGAGTCGGCACCAGGAGCCAGCCAGCCTCCACTGGCACACATACTGCCCAGCATTTCCTGGAGAAGCCCTCCCCTGCGATTTTAGTGTTCATAAGTGGCTGCCTTTCTTCTGCAAGTAACCACCTGGGCTGCGGCTGTCCTTGGCCAGCCACCAATGGGTAGCTCTGATGCCCCCTCCTCCATCTTACAGCCTGAGACAATCTATCAGGACTCACTTGCTGGTGGTGCTGGTTCTCCCTAGATCGCGGCGGAGCTCACAACAGCCTCACCGGACTCTGAATCCACCTGCTCTTTCTCTGCCAGGAAAGAAGGGAGGCCCCTGGAGGTTTGCTGGCTTTTCTGTGCCAGGTGGAGCCCAGAAGCCGCCCTGATCAGCATCTGTGAGGATCTGCTCAGGGCATGCAGCCCCTGCAGACACTCTCGGGGCTGCCCTGGTTAAAAACGATGGCTGGCCTCCTGAATTTCCCCCAGGCAGCCTGATTGCAGGCTCCACATCACAGCCCAGCTGGTCACAGCTCTCCATCTATTGATCACACCCGCTTAGCACTGCAGACATAATGCTGCTCAGTCATATTCTGGGGAAGGCACAGTGCTACCCGGGGATGTGACTACAGCTCAGCGTGGTGAAATGAGCGGCTGGCCTCAAGCTCAGTCCAGCAGCCTTGTTTCTTCCAGGCCTGCTCAGCCTCACACCCAGGGGTAGCAAGCTTGTCCTGTACCCAGTGCTCTGCTGTTGTCATGGAAATCAGTAAGGACAGCCTCGCAGGTGGTGTCTAAACTGGCATGTCATAGGTGAGGGTGGGAAGAACATGAGTCACTGTGCCCAGGGTCCCCAGTCCCCAGGCCCCAATGTTTAGCCAACCTCCAGTGACAAATGTCTGTACTATCTGCTTCCCTGGGCCTGGGGAAGAGAAACTGCTGCATGATCTCAGCAAGAGTTGCAGAGTTTCAATTTGGCTAGAACCTTCCAGGTCATCTGGTTGGTTGGTGTACATTTATCAATGAGGAAACAAGCCCAGAGAAGTTAAGTGACTTGTCCAAGGTCACACAGCTGTGTAAGTAGAAGTATGAAGGGAATCCAGGCTTCCTAATTCAACAACCCCCCACACACATGACAGTTCAGGTTTCTTTGAAACCAAGGAATCCCTCTAAGCCGTGGATGGACGACTACAAGAGTGTCTGCTGATCTGTTTCCACAGGGAAGGCTGGAGAGATCTGTGAAAGGACCCTCCAAGGATGATGAATTCTAAAGGACAGGACACCCTCGGTGCTGGCAGAAGGTCACTTGCAGAAAAGTAGAGCAGAAACTCAGCTTGCTTGGGCAGCAGTAGCAGGCAGGCGAGGGGACACTTTTCTAGTAGTGTCTTGAAGAGCTGCGCTGGTCGGTGGCTACCACGGGGTATCAGGACGCCCAGGGTCCTTCCAGGGGAGGGACAGAAATTGCTGGCTTCTCCCAGCATCTCTGACAGCAGCAGTGGCGTTCAGCTCACCTTCCCACTTTGCTCAATGTATCACTGGAACCTGAGAAAATCTGTCCTCTCTCCTGGAAGCTTGGCATGTGGAGCAACTGAGGCAGTGACAGTAGGTGTCACATCTGTAAGGAGCCACCGTGCAGCCTCCGTGGACACTTGCAGTACTCAGAGTGGTCAGAGCAGGGTCACACACTGGCTCATGTTCTGGAGCTGGCATCCCATGTAGTTTCCTCCTGTCTTCCCATCAGCCCCAAGCAGGGCCCACGTACCTGCTCCCCTCAACTTCACTGTATTTTCTAGTCCCTTCACTGGGAAGATTCGCTTCACGACAGAGCACAGGTTTCTCTTCAGCCACAGTGTCCGGCTAGTCCTAAAGCACATGGCACTTTGCGTCTGCGGAGGCAGGTCAGGTGCAGGGAAGGGCGTCGTATGAGGCTGGAGCAGAAAACAAAGGGACTCCGGGGAACGCATGTGATTGGATGTCCTCAGGCTCAGCAAGTCTCCGTTTGCTCTTCAGTGTTGTTGTTGCCTTTCTGCATCTCCCAGTAAAGCCCAGGCCCTTACCTGGCTTCACCTGCCCTCATCTGACTTCATCTGCCCTTACCTGCCTCACCTGCCCTCATTCAGTCTCACCTGACCTCACCTGCCTCATCTGCCCTCACCTGCCCTCACCCAGTCTCATCTGTCCTCAATTGCCCTCACCTGCCCTCACCTAGTCTCAACTGCCCTCACCTGCCTCACCTGCCTCACCTGTCCTCACCTGTCCTCACCTAGGCTCATTTGTCCTCACCTGCCCTCACCTAGTCTCACCTAGTCTCAGCTGTCCTCACCTGCCCTCACCTGCCTCACCTGTCCTCACCTAGGCTCACCTAGCCTCATTTGTCCTCACCTGCCCTCACCTAGTCTTACCTGCCTCATCTGCCCTTACATGCGTCACTTGCCCAGGGAGCTCCCAATCAATAACCAATCCCCCAGGTAGAACCCTGCATTATGCCCCAGTGCTCCCTCCTCACCCTCCCCGCCTCATCCTCATTCTCCAGGCATGTGCCCACTCTTGTGGACTTGCGAGGTAACTGGCCGGGTACACGGACCAGTACTGAATACCACGTACAGGTGACAGCAGTGGCCGGTGACTCTGACAGCATGCCCATTCCCAGCACCTTCCAAAAGTGTCCATCCATCAGTGTTGCAACTCCTGGCCAGGCTCCTTGCCTCTGTGGACCTCATTTCCATATGAGAGCTCTAGATCTTTTTCAACAAGAAAATCCATGCCCCACCCCACCCCAAAGACAGTGCTATGACTTTTAGAAGAAAATATTCTATTTGTGAGAGAGTCGAGGCTCTGAAGCCAGAATAGATCTGAGCCCTGGCTTTGCCTGCCCCTCACTGCCTGTCCTCTAACCCTTGGTTTTCTCATCTGTGTTATGGGGGTAAACATGATGTCAACCTCACGGTTTGTGTGAAGGACTAAGTGAAATCATACCTAGGAAGCAGTGGCCCTGAGCTAACCCAATAAATGGAACCAAATGTTTGCTTCTCGTCAAACCTGCGAGCAGGTAGGGCATGTTCTACCATCAAAGGGATAAGATGTGCAAATGGAAGCCCAAGGAGTGGCCTGTCTGGAGGCAGAGGGAGCTCAGGCCATACCAAGAAAGGAACGAGGACGCCTCCAGTCCCACCTCCTCAGCGTCCCCGTTTCTATTCTGTCAGCCTCGGTTCTTCTTTGGTAGGTTTGGAAGATGCAGAGAGGGAGGAGCTATCTTTGTGGCTCACATAGACCTGGCTGCATGCACAAAGCCCAAAATAAAATCATTCCTCAGAGTTTGCCCTAGCCATCATTTTCTAGGTGAAGAAGTTAGGCCCAGTGACATGCCCGGGGTCACACAGGTGCATAACAGCCTGTTCCCTCCGTGCCCACCTCTGTGCCTGAGGTGCTGTCTGTTTTTTGATTCAGAGACCAGTGCTCTAGGTTGTTCTTGGTTCACTCTTTTGCAGAATCCTGGAATCAGGGGAGCTTCGGGACCTTGTGGTCCAAGGCCCCTCTGGGGACAAGAAGCCCCAAGCTTCTCCTGCCTTCTCCCAAGTCGATGGCTTTGCCTGGTCAAGCCTTGTCCCTATTTTCCACAGCTCTGGTTATCCAGCGACTGTCCTTTTCCTCAAGCCTAAAAGGGTCTCTCTCTGTCAATTTCATCCAGTAGCACTGAGGCTTGGAAGAGGCTCCGGAGAGGGCTATGGTCAGAGCAGGTGGGACCAGGGTTTAACTCATCCTGGATGCAAGCAGCCCAGCAAGGGAATATCCAGACTTTGGGTACTACATGTCCAAGAAGTTCCTACTGCAGCATAGCAAAGCCAACCTTCCCAAGTGGCCCCAGTGGCTCAGAATCACAGCCAACCAACCCTCCTCCCCCTGACAACTGTATCAGCTGTGCTGACTTCACGCCCAAACTCTAGCTCTAGAGTTTCCAAAGCAGGACAGAGCGTGCTAGCCTCCAGCTGGAGTCCATGTCGCAGGTATCCGATTGCATCTCTATTAAATCCAGCCTGGAGTACTCATCCTGTGTGCCAGCCCTGGAGGGGAGGATGGCAGCAAATCCCAAGAGGATTTTCCTTACCAGAGCTCACAGGAGAATAGACATTCAAGGCTGCTCAAGGAGCAGGTGGCTGCTGTTGTTTTTTGTTGTTTTGTTTTGTTTTGTTTTGAGACAGAGCCTTGTTCTGTTGTCCAGGCTGGAGTACAATGGCGTGATCGCAGCTCACTGCAACCTCTGCCTCCTGGGTTCAAGTGATTCTCCTGCCTCAGTCTCCTGAGTAGCTGGGATCACAGGTGCCCACAACTAACCCTGGCTAATTTTTGTATTTTAGTAGAGACAGGGTTTCACCATGTTGGCCAGGCTGATCTCGAACTCCTGACCTCAAGTGATCCACTGCCTCGGCCTCCCAAAGGCTAGGATTACAGGTGTGAGCCACCGCACCTGGCTGCCTGCTGTTGTTTGACAATATTGGGTATTCTTAGGGATCCAACTCTACTTTTTAGGAAACAAACACAAATATTTATTTTTCACAACAGCCAACAATTATTTCTTTTATAAGTTCACATTCACAACCATTTTCCCGCTCTAAAATTGGCACAAATTTGAAAAGCATAATATATAAAGCTGGTGAGGCTATCGTAAGATAAACACTCTCATTCACTGATGCTGTCAATTTAAATGAGAACAAGCTTTTTTAAAAACAATGGCAAAATGCATTCAGAGTTTAAAGCGTCTATTACATTTGGCTCAATTCTATACATGCACAGAAACAAAGCAAAAAAAAAAGGGGGGGAAATGCAACCCCCGCCCCCACCCAAATCAAAGAACAAACAGGAGCCTTTTCAGGCCTCAAGTGAAGCAAGGCATGTGTCTCGGCTCTGCGAAATCCCCACCCGTAAGACCTGGGAAGGTCACAGCCTTCACGCTGGCTCAAGGGGTTCTCCCCAGTAGGAACCCAGGCTGCTTCTCCTGGGACTGTGCCTCACAGGAAGGCAGCGCTCCTAAATCTCAGCGGTTATTATCACTACGGGGGTCCCTAACATCTCAGTGAACCGCCAATGTCGGGGAAACTGAGAAACTGGGAATGCGGCCCCAAAGCCTGTGAGAGACCACATGCGGGCCCAGAGCCTCCCCGCCATCTCAGAAGGCCAGGGAGCCCACAGGCCGAGCAGAGACTTCACCAGGGCCCATCCAGTGGACCCCAAGTCGTCCTGTCACTCAGCGACCATACCCCGGCCCCAGGTGGCAGAGGAGGGTGGCCCTCAGGCGGAACAGTCTCCCCAGGCCACCAAGGTTCCTCAGCGCTTAGGCCCCTGGCATGATCCCAGAGTCACTTCACCCCCAAGCACTCCGGGGCCCCACGTCCTCTGTCCTCAGCCTTCTCTGCTGGGCTCATTTCAGGTAGGTTGTTTTTTTTTTCTTCCCTTCTCATTTTCTTGCTCCCTCTGAGAGGCTAATATTCTAACAAAGATGTGCTGCTGGAACGAGGCATTAATTTCAATAGTCACTTAAAAGCAATTGCCTGGGAAATATCTCATTTCCCCATTAAACGCCGGAGAGGAGAAGCCTCGGGTGACTCCCCTCTCCCGCTCCCCGGCCCCCTCCTCCTCTGTTCTCCACCCCTCCCCTCTTCCAAAAACTCGTTACAACCTGGACACTATTTCCAGCCCCTGTTCTAAATCGCTGCCCTGGGCAGATGGATGAGCTCACTTGGCCGCTGGCCAGCACATGTCCCTCAGGTAACTTACTCTGTGGAACTCAAGCTGGGACAGACAGGGTGTGTTTTTGGCAGCACAGACAGGTGGCTCAGCTCAGTTCTCTGGGCCGGGGACAGGGGCAGGCCGGAGGGGCAGGTGGGTCCCTGAGGTCTCCTTTGGACGCTGGGATGCAGCCAGATCCCCCTGGCCTTGCAAGACATCCCACAGATGCCCCTCTCAGGGGAAGCTGTGATCAAGGGCTAGAGCCTGGCACACATGTCATTGTTGACTTGAAAAAGTTGATTGAGCAAGAGAAGGGGTCTCAGTCCTCCCCCAGGCGCCCCTGTGTCTCCCTGCCGTGCCCAGGCCCTGACCACCCCCAACCGAGGCAGGCTCTTCTCCTGCACTCTGTTACCTTGACGAGCTGTCATCTGACCTCCCTCCAAAAAAAATTCATGATAACCTTCTCCCAGGGCTACCTAATAATTATTATTATATTTTAATAATTAATATAATTAATATATAATTATTATATTAACATTATATATTACATATTAATGTATACTGCTATAATGATTTTTATTAAAAATAAGAGCTGTTTGAAAGCCCTTTGACGTGAGACAGACATCCCTAGCTCTGTTTCATCAGTACTTGTCAGTCTCTGTATGCATAGGTACCATTGTCACCACCGCAGTCCCCAGTCTACAGAGGAGGAGCTGAGGCCCAGAGAGGCTCCATAATGTCCCCTAAAGCCACACAATCTTGGCCCAAGATTTACTCGGTCCAGGGGTCTGGATGCTTGATCTCACATGGTCTGTCCATGTAGCTTGCAACACTCAGGAAGCCTCTCTCCAGTAAGGGAGCTCCGAACCCCGGCAATGAGGCCTTTCCAGTGAGGGGCGCCTGAGCCCTGGCAGTGAGGAGCTCTCTGTGACCAGGGGACCCACCCTGCAACCTCCCCAGCATTCCACAGCTGCCAGCACCTGTGCCCACTTCTAAGCTTAACCCCAGATGATAAAAGAGACCAGGAGCCAACAACTTTACATATGTCACTTATGAGTCTCAGAACAAACACAAAAAAATCTTATTCCCACTTCACAAAGAAGAAGTTGAGGATCGGAGAGGTTAACTCAAATGACAAAGTCACGCAGCTTTTAAGGCCCCTGCTCCTGGCACCAGACTCAGCAGCTTTGATGTTTTTGTTACCTTCCTCCCTGTTTTTATTGAGGGCTTCTGAGGTGTCCTCCTTCTCCATCTCCTCCCTTCTCCATATCCTCCCTTCTCCATCTCCTCCATTCTCCTTCTTCTCCATTCTCCTTCTCTCCCCCCTCCTCTTCCTCCTCCTCCTCCTCCTTCTCTTCATTCCTCCTCCTCCTCCTCATTCCTCCTCCTCTTCTTCTTCTTCTTCCTCCTCCTCCTCTTCCTCTTCCTCTTCTTCTCCTCCTCCTTCTTTCTCTTCCTGTTTTTAAATTTAAGAGATGGGGTCCTGCTCTGTCACCCAAGCTGGAGTGCAATGGCGTGATCACAGCTCACTACAGTCTCAACCTCCCAGGCTCAAGCAATCCTCCCACCTCAGCCTCCAGAGTAGCTGCGAATACAGGCACACCTCACCACACCTAGCTAATTTTTAATTTTTTTTTTTTGAGACAGGGTCTTTCTGTGTTGCCCAAGCTGGTCTTGAACTCCTGGGTTCAAGTGATCTGCCCCCCCTCAGCCTCCCAAAGTGTTGGGATTACAGGAGTGAGCCACCAAGTCTGGCCAAGTCACCCTTCTTGAACTTTGATTCACCAAGCTCTTCAGTGCAACTTTACACAAGTGTGAGCTCAGAGAGGTGTGTGCTTGTGATTCCTTTGTTCACACACAGCCAAGCTGGCACAAGGAAGTGAAACAGAGAAAGGCCTCAGTGTCTGTGGCCAAGCCCACAGAAGGCCACCTAAGCAGGCTGGATGCTGCCCAGGGCTGGGCCACGGTGTGTCCTTTGCAAGTCAGCCAGCTCAGCCCCCGAACCCCATACACACACGAAGACATCGTTCACCCCAGGAGCAGCCCCACAGTGCAAAGGAGCCCACACAGCTGCTAATGGCTGCTCAGGTTCGTCTGAGCTGTCTGGGGTCAGGCACAGCCTCCAGGGTCCTCTGGCCCAGGTTGCATCTTTCCTGCAGAGCGGAAAAACAAAGCACAGTTAAGAAAACCCCAAGAAGGCGGTCAGTTTCCTCCCTTGAGTTTCTGGGGTGGACTTCCGGCAGAGCTTTTGGAGAACTGACTGTTGCAGTTAAACAATACGTCTGGCAAGAAGCGAGACTTCCTCCCTTCCTGCTGCCTGGCTCGTGGTGCTGCAGCCTCACTTCCGGAGGTGGCAAGAAAGAACTGTGGCGTCTGCAATCTAAGGGATCCCTGGCAGCCCACGGCAGCCAGAGAACCACACCCACTGGAGAACTCTAGGTTCTCTATGGCCTCTTGTTACTGCCAGTGCTTGTGTGGTTTGAGGTGGGTAATGCAGCAGCCTCCTGCAGCCAGCCCAGGACTGGGCAGCATGGAGCCAGGTAGTTAGTGTAGGAGAGCGAGCCCAGGCTTGGAAAGCAAGACTTGGCTCTGTCACTGGGCAACTGGGCAGCATTTTTATTATTTATTTATTTATATTTTTGAGACAGAGTCTTGCTCTATTGCCCAGGCTGGAGTGCTGTGGCATGTTCAACCCGTTCAACCCCTGCCTCCCTGGTTCAAGCAATTCTCCTGCCTCAGCCTCCTGAGTAGCTGGGACTACAGGCACGTGCCACCACAACCGGCTAAATTTTATATTTTTGGTAGAGATGGGGTTTTGTCATGTTGGCCGGACTGTTCTCAAACTCCTCCCCTCAAATAATCTGCCCCCCTTGGCCTCCCAAAGTGCTGGGATTACAGGCATGAGTGACCGTGCCCAGCCTGGGTAACTTTGAAAAAGTTACTTAGCTTCTCTGAGCCTCAGTTTCCTCATCTATATAATGGAAGCAATAGTGTCCGTTTTGCAGGGCTGGTATGACTAGTAAATGAGAATCCTCATGAGGGCCTGGAAATGACAGTGTCATAATGCAGGTGGTTCTGCTATTACCAGTGACTAATATTTGTTGAGCACTGATCATAGACTAAGTTTGGTGCTGAGCATTTTATATTTATTGTCCCATTTAGTCCTCCTAAAAATCTAATGAGATATGACTATCCCCAGCTTACAAATAAGAAAATTGAGACTCAAAAAGGCCAGCGCATAACCCCAGATAACTGCACAAGGATATGCAGAGAGTGAGCAACAGGAGCCAAAGCCGTGGGCTCACACCGTGCTCTTCCTGCCTCTTACGCCCATGGCACAGTTGGTGGGTGCTACCTGAATTGAGTGGATGTGCCTGTTGTTTTGAAGTTGGGGTCTATGGCCATACCACCCTGAACGTGCCTGATCTCGTCTGAAGTTGAGGATAGCTATTATCTTTCATTTCAAAATGAAAAAACTGAGGCATTGGGACGTTAAGTCACACATAGACAGCAAGTGGCAGAGAGTGAAAGGAACCAGCATTGATGAGCGCCTACTGTATGCCAAACACTGTGCTTACTTCAAGATCCTACGATCTGCTGGGTGGTTTTGGAGATGTTGGAGTTTCACTGACTTCCCACACCGCCCTGAAGAGGTCTTATTAGTATTAGCCCCATTTTACAGAGAAGGGAACTGAAGCTCTATGCGTGTAATTAGACACTGAAGGCTGTTGATGGATGGGGAAGGAGAGGCTCCCTCTCTGCTTTTAAGGACTGCATGGACAGTTATGATTCTGGCCTGAGAAGGAAACAGAAGGGGCTCTGTGCCCATCTCACATACCCTGCCCCAGCCCCAGGGCTTCATGGGTCCCACCAGGGAAGGCTCCTGGCTGCCCAACAGAGGAAGGTGTCACTTCAGAAAGGGCTGTCCCCTCAGGCCTTCTGTAGGGGTCCGGTGGGGTCTGAGTGTGTGTGCCCTTCACTCCCTCTTCTCCATTCCCCCCGTTCTCTCTGTGCTCCTGTAATGCCCACTGGACCACTGGAGAGCCCCCACAGAGAGTAAACAGCAGCAGAGCACACAGCCAGCCTCCCAAGGGAACAGGGCTTTCCTGCACTCTCAGGTCTAGTAAAAAGCGAGCTTCCTACAGAAACGCACAGAGGACTGAGATCAGAGTCGAGCGGGCCTGGAAGGATCCTGGGGAACCAACAATGCTGCAAGTGAAGATGGAGGCCGCCCTCGGCAAGCCGTCCTTTCTGGCCCCCGAGGAGCCCTGGGGTGGACCCTGGTCACTCTCTTGAACATGAGACGCTAGTCTTTTTGCTCACTTCCAATATCAGTAAAATAAACTTGAGCACGTATTCCACAATGTGAAGGTTTATTGATTTATAAATTCTAGAAATGTGCTACCGAGCTAATAAATGCATCACAATGCAGACATAAAAGTTGGTATTTTACTAGGATAAGAGGAAACCGTAACTAGAATTTCTGATATCTTCTTCCTACACCCCCAGCATTTTGCGGTGTACCCCCTTTGGGCCTTGGGAAAGCGATGTGGAGCCTGCAGAGCCTGGTATTGGGCTAGGGTCTGGCTGCAATGGGACACTGCCCTTCCCTGCAAGAGGCCATCAAGCAAGGCATTTGGCACAGGTTTTGGGGTCAGACAGAAGTGGGTTCTGATCTCAGCTCTGCCTCTGAGGAGCAGTGTGGCCTGGGCAGTGACTTACCTCCTGCAGCCTCCGTTTCCTCATTACAAAGTGGGGGAGATAATCTTCCTGTGCAGAGGTGATGAGAGATGATGACCCCAAAGTCACAGCACGGTGCGTCCCACAGAGGAGGTGGGGTTCAGTCGATAGTCCTGAATCCTGCTGCTTACCAATGAGCTCCCGGTTCCCACCCATGCCAGGGAGGTCAGCAGGCAGCCTGGGGGCCTGAAGGTCCGTCCTAAAGATGAAGTCTAAACGCGGAGAACGGATGACTTGGGAGAAACGTCCCCGCAGCTCCTCCTTGGCTCTGGGCAAGCCTTTCCCGTGAGTGGTAAGTCGCGTTCCTAAGGCTCCAGGTAGAATTCCACAAAAAGAAAGATATGCATACACAATTTTTATTTCATCCCTCTTCTGGCATCCTCCCAGTTC
Source organism: Macaca thibetana thibetana (assembly GCF_024542745.1). Classification (NCBI taxonomy): domain Eukaryota; kingdom Metazoa; phylum Chordata; class Mammalia; order Primates; family Cercopithecidae; genus Macaca; species Macaca thibetana. Next base: position 5,770,322 of record NC_065581.1, on the reverse strand, counting down.
TGCTCACACATGCTTGTGAGTCCCTTTGGTGACTTAGAAAGCACAGTAGAGCCAGCATAGTCATTCTGCAGCGGTAGAATCTATTTTTAGCCTGGAATAGCCCCATGGACAGGAGGCCTGTACTGACCCCCATTAAGGGGACTCCCCATCCTATGCCATTTATCAGGACTCACACAGCCCTCATGAGGCCACCAAAGAGACAGGACACCTCCCAAGTCACAGCTGCAGCCCTGAGAGGGACACGTACAATTTTGCCCCCTGGAGGCAGCCTCTTCCTGAGTGAGTGGCGGACTGTTCCGTCATCAAGCTGTCCGGGGCAAGATGGAGGAAGCCGCTGTTGACCGCTTCACCCACGCCCCAGAGAGGTTCTGAGGCGCTCCTGCGGCCTGGGACAGACTGTCTCCGTGAACAGCAGTCCATGGCCAGGCAATCACAGAAACATCTCCCCTGGAAGACCCGCATTCAAAGGACCACCAAATTAAACTCCCACTTCACACTGAGGGGGAAGTGATAAGTAATGGGGGCGTGGTGCAGAGAGATTGGGCCTACAGGTGGAGGAGGCCTGCAGCGCTTCTCTGGGAGGGGCAGCCTGCTCCCCTGGGAACCAAGCCACTGTTCTCTCCAACACCCCTACCCCAGAGGACTCTGTGTCTGAGCTTTCCGTGCAAGTATCAGCTTCCACTGCGGCTGCAGCAGGCACGTTGTTGGAGAGCCCGGCTGGGTTCAAGGACTCTTCCCTGGTGCAAGCCTGGGTTGCAAAGATCATGCCTGTAGGGGCTGGGATAGATGCCCTCTAATTAGCCATGCACCCTAGTTATTCCCTTCCCCACCTCTTTCCTGCCCTCCCCTTCTTTTCCCCTCAGAAGTGAAAGTGCTGGTAGCGGTCATCAATGTCCTTACAGAACATTTAGCTCAAAGTTGCATAATCTTTAACTTTCCCCAGGCCCCAGCCTGTCGGTCTCCACACCAGCCACTGTGAGGACAGGATGAATTCATTTGCAGAGGACAAGCACAAAACCTCCGGTAGAAAACAAATGCAATGTACCATAGTAAATGGGAGCAGCTTTAAAAAAAAAAAAAGCACAAAATCCATTGGGGACCCCGTTGCCATAGGAACTGGCATTACAGCTTGCTTCCGATAATGAATAGAGGGTTTTGCTATTACAGTATTCTGGAAACTTCCCTTTCCCCTGTGCTGCACTGCAGAATGCAGCATCCTCTCCCCATTCATAAATATTTCATGACCACCGGCTGCTGCGTTTCATCACCGCGGATAGCACTCGGCCTAATCCACCCCTTGCCAAATTCATGTTGTCCTGTCAGAGAGCAACTTCCATTTCTTCCTCTTTCTTCTGCAGTCTTCATTTATCTGGTTTGAAGTTCTTTACATTCCCAAACCCAGAATGGTGGCTTTCGTTGTGGCTTTGTCTTCAGACGCTGAACATCTCTTTCCTATGCCTGTCTTATTTTCCTGAAGGTTCCAGGGGCACTGGTTCTGCTCAGGCCCTTCCTGCCCTCTGCACATCTGCTTTGATGGAGTCCTGGGAGGATACTGGGCTTTTGAATTCTGGTGCCTCAACATGCTGGCTGAGCCTCTGTTCCTTCATGGTTGAGAGGAGATGCCACCTGCCCTGCAGGGTTGGAGAGAGAGCGCCAGATAAGATACAACACATGTAAAGTAACCATCCCCCCATGGGTGGGCTCAAATGGTCACAGTGGCTGCTGGTGTTAGTTTGTTCTCTTATATCTCTTGTTTTTGACTAGATAAAATAAAATCTCTAACTTTTTTTAATTGACAAAATTGTATATATTTGTGTGTACAGTAAGTTTTGATATTTTGACGCATAGAATGGCTGATCCAAGCTAATTAACCTGTGCATTACCTCACATACATTTTTGCGATGAGAATACTTAAAATACACTATTAGCAATTTTCAAATATACCATATATTAACTATAGTCACCATGTTGTACAATAGATGTCTTGAACTTCTTCCTCCTGTCTAAATGAAAATTTTAATCTTTTAATCAGCATCTCCCCAAGCCCCCCAAGCCCCTGACCCCTGGCAACCACCATCCTATTCTTTGTTTCTATGAGTTTGACTTTTGTTTAGATTCCCCATGTAACTGGGATCATGCTGTGTTTGGTTTTCAGTGCCTGGCTTATTTCACTTACCTAATGTCCTCTAGGTTCATCCATGTTACAAAGGACAGGATTTCTTTCTTTTTAGTGGCTGAACAGTATTACATTGTGTATATACATCATATTTTCTTTATCCATTCATCCATTGATGGATACTCCCATCTTGCTACTGTGAAAAATGTTCAATGACATGGGAGTGCGGATCTCTCTTCCACATACTGATTTCATTTCCTTTGGATATATCCCCAGTAGTGGGATTGCTGGATCATACGGGAGTTCCATTTTTAATTTTTTGCAGAACCTCTCTATTGTTTTACACAATGGCTGCACTAACTTACATCTCCACCAAATGTGCAAGGGTTCGCTTTTCTCCACATCCTTAGCCATCCTGGCAGGTGTGAGGCGCTATCTTATTGTGGTTTTAATTTTCATTTCCATGATGATTAATGATGAGCATTTTCTCATACACCTATTGGCCATTTGTATGTCTTCTCTTGAGAAATGTCTATTCCGGTCCTGTGTCCAGTTTTTAATTGATTTACAGATGTTCCTTGACTTACGATGGGGTTATGTCCCAATAAACTCACTGTTGGTTGATAAGACCATAAGTCAAAAGTATTTTTAGGCCAGGCAGTGTGGCTCATGCCTGTAATCCCAGCACCTTGGGAGGCTGAGGCAGGCAGATTACTTGAGGCCAGGAGTTCAAGACTAGCCTAGGCAACATAGCGAAATCCCATCTCTACTAAAAATACAAAAATTAGCTGGGCATAGTGGAGCATGCCTGTGGTCCCAGCTACTCAGGAGGCTGAGGTGGGAGGATCACTTGAGCCCGGGAGGTGGAGGTTGCAGTGAGCCAAAATGGAGCCACTGCACTCCAGCCGGGGTGACAGAGAGAGACCCTGTCTCTAAATAAATAAATATTAAAATTAAAAAGTGTATTTAATGCACCTAATGTACCTGGCATCATAGCTTAGCCTGGCCTACATTAAGTGTGCTCAGAACTTTCATTAGCCTATGATAGGGCAAAATCATCTAACACAAAGCCTATTTGTGTTGAATATCTCATGTAATTTATTGAATACTGTACTGAAAGTGAAAAACAGAATGGTTGTATGGGTATGGAAGTACGGTTTCTACTGAATGCATGTCTCTTTCATATCATCATAAAGTTGAAAAATTATAAATGGAAACATCATAAGTGGGGGACTGTCTGGATTTGTTCCCTTGCTATTTAGTTGAGTTGCTGTTGCTTTAACTTTAAATAAATAAATAAGCTTCTTTCTCCTTGCTGCCCTAGTGGAGGGGCTAGCCGGACAGCACGTTCAAGCTCTATGGCCCGGGATGATCCCAATGAAGGCTCTTCATAGGAACATGGAGAGAGGCCAAACCCTGGCCCTGCAGACACTGAGCTGTGGATAATGCTGTGTAATGGTGACAGGGATGGCCAGGCATGGTGGCAAACTCCTGTAATCCCAGCACTTTGGGAGGCTGAGGTGGGTGGATCACCTGAGGTCAGGAGTTCGAGGTCAGCCTGGACAACATGGTGAAACCTCATCTGTACTAAAAATACAGAAATTACCGAGGCATGGTGGTGGGGGCTGTAATCCCAGTGACTCAGGAGGCTGAAGCAGGAGAATCACTTGAACCGGGAGGTGGAGGTTGCAGTGAGCCAAGGTCACTCCACTGCACTCCAGCCTGGGCAAAAAGAGTGAAACTCCATCTAAAAAAAAAAAAAAAAAAAAAAAGGTGACAGGGACAAGTCCTGAGCTAGAGGAAGTGGGAAGTTGATTCGTGTGCATTTAGTACAGAAACAGTGCTCAGTGTCACCTTCTCCCAAACTCAGAGCCTGGCTCTCCTCCTTCTTGCCTCCCCTAAGCACGCTTCAAGGCTCAGCTAGTGAACATTAGTGAGCCTCACTCTGAGAAGTTAGTGAGCTTCACTCTGAGAAAACGCACTGATGGTGGGCGTGGAATGGAGCCTTCTGCTCTCCTGTCAAGGGAGCAGCATCTGGAGAGGATGGCTGGTGGCTTGAAGCCCAGTGCTGCTGCTGGGTCTTGAGTACTGTCCTGTGGGTGAGTCGGGGCGATTCTCCCCTGATTCTGGGCTTGTTTCCTTCCACCTCCCACAAGAACACAAACACACCACGCTGTTGCTCACCACCAGGCCCGTCCGGCCTCGGGGCCTGTGATAACAGGGGAGAGTCCTCCCGGACACCTCCTCAGCAGCCTGCTCTGGGCCAGGGTGGTTGTCCCCCTTGTCCCCATTCCTTACCTTCCTCCGCACCACAGAGACTCAGGGGCCGTTGCCTTTTGAAGCCGCGTCCTGAAGGCAGCCCTGAACACCCATCATCCCATGGGCAGTTTCTCTCACAGGGGACAGGGTCTAGGCAGATGCATAGAGCAGGCCCAGGGGCCAGAGCAGGCCAGGTGGGTTCAAGGATGGCAGGAGCCAGAGGAGTCAAAACTAGAGAGATTGAATCCTGACATGACGTCTCAGCAGAAGTTCAGAGTGGAAGACAGAAGCCCTGCCAAGAGGGTTAGAAACGGTGAGATTTCCGCTTGAAATGAGGAACTGGAAGCAGAAAGTGAGGTGGGATTGAGCACAGAAGGTCCAGCCAATGGGCAGGCATGCAGGGATGCGTCATTGTCTCTGCTAAGGGGCTAGAGAGGGTCAAGCTAGTGAAAGCCACAAATGCGGAGGGACCTCAACCACTGAGACTGCATTTCTCCCACTGCCTTGAGCTCCTCCTTCAAATCCAGCCCTCTATTGGCCAACCTGCCAATAGAGACTGGCAGACTCCCCAACCTGCCCCCAACAGTTCAGGACCCTGTTTGACAGCGCTTCCAGCCTTCTATGCAGACTGAGGAGGAAGCTGATCTGAGATTCAGCGCTGGCTCCTGAAGCCCCAAGGGCACTAGTGCTATCTGACATTCTTCTCTAAACCCCTTGACCAGTGAGGCCAGGGACCTCAGTGCAGCCTCACCCTCCTGCCCCTGGGGACATCTGCTGGAATCCTCTGCTGCTCTGATTCTGCCAGGCCCTGCCTGCAGGGAGTTCATACAGCCCTCGAGGAACCTGGGCCCCTGGGTACCTACGCACAGCCCTGGGGGAAGGACCCTCTGCGGGGCAGTGTGTGGGAGCCTCTCCTGTGGGTTCTCTCTCCTGGCCTCCTGGCCTGTTCTAGTTTCTGGGACACAAATTCAAACCCCTGCCCACACTCATCACTACTTCCTTCCCTGCTCATCTTTTAAATATTATCATGCAATAAAATATACATAATATAAAATGTGCCATCTTAGCCATTTCGAAGGACATCATTGAATGGTATTGAGCATGTTCACGTTGTTGTGCAGCCATCACCACCACTCAGCTTCAGGACTTTTTCACTGTCCCAAACTGAAACCCTGAACCCATGAACACTAACGCCCCATTCCTCCCTCCCTCTAGTCCCTGGCAACCACCATGTCACTCGCAGTCTATGAATTTCACATTTGTAGGTGCACATGTGAGTGGAATCACACAGAATTTGTCTTTTTGTGCCTGGCTCATTTCACTGAGCAGTACCTTCTCAAGGGTCATCCATGCGGCAGCGTGTGGCAGAATTCCCTTCCTCTTTAAGGCTGAATCGTATTTCATTGTCTGGATAGACCACATTTTGTTTATTCATTCGGCCTCCAGCGGACATACGGGTTGCTTCCATCTTCAGGCTATTGTGAGTAATGCTGCCAGGCACATAGGTGTACGAATATCTGTTTAAGCCCCTGCTTTCAGTTGTTTTGGTTGTATACCCAGAGGTGGGATTGCTGGATCATATGATAATTCTATGTTTGTTTATTTATTTATTTATTTACTTTGAGAAACCTCAATACTGTTGTCCACAACGATTGTACCGTTTTACATTCCCACCGACCGTGCATGAGGGTTCCAGTTTTGCCATGTCTTCAATGCCTGTTATTTTCTGTTTATTTTTAGCTATGGCCATTCTAATGGGTGTGAGGTGGTATCTCGCTGTAGTTTTGATTTGCATTTCTTAATGATTAGCGAGGTTTAGCCCCTTTTCCTGCGCTGAATGGCTATCTGTCTCCTTTGAAGAACGTCTGCTCAAGTCCTCTCTCTGCTTTTTCACTGGGACGTTTGTGTTTTCATTGTTGACTTTTTGGAGTTGCTGCCTGTTTTAAAGCTCTTTGTAGCAGGCATCATCATGAATGAGCCCTAACAACCCCCAGCCACTGACCTTTGAGAGTCCTTTTGGAGGCTGACCTCTGCAGCCACGTCTCCTTAATCGTGGTCATCTCAACCGCTCTTGTTGCAACCTTCTCCGGGTCTCTCCTCTTCCTTTGCAGCAGGAGTAAGAAGCACATGGTGTTTTTCCGTTCTGGGCTCCCAGTGGTTCCCTTTGTGCAGGACAAGTGATGTGCTATTCCTGGGACCCCCCCCCCGCCTCCTGCTGGGGTTCCAGCAGCATCCTGGGTCAATGACCTCTGCAAACCTTCCACAGAATTCCTCTAACGCCTCTTCCTGGGTCAGAGCAGACAGCTCAGTGCCAAACATTTCATGATTACTGCTTCAAAGATCCTGCACCACACGTGCTTCAGGGATGTTCCAGGGGCAGAGAAAGGAAGCGTGCACTGGAGGTGTTATCTCGCTTCATTACCACCATCATAAAGATTGAGTACTTACCTGCCAGGTTGCACAGTGTTCAGTGCTGGAGCGCATGTGAATGTCTACGATGCGTTGCCCACTGGGCCAAACCCTAGTTCCCAAGGCCTTCCTTGAGTGACTTCAGCTCATTTCTGGAAAGTTTCAGTGACGCCACTTTGCAGCTCCAGGGAGAATTTCTGGAGAGTCAAAGCAACGAAAGGCAGAGAAAGCAAAAGAGAGAAAGTAGAAGGAGGGAAGGAAGAAGTGGAAGAGCAACAGATTCCTTTTTCACCCTCAGACTTCCTCCTCTCTCCCACTCAGAGCCCCACACTCGTTTGCTTAGAAGTTGCTTGCTCGGCTGCCCTGGATTCAGTGGCTCCAAGCTCCACTCAGGACGAGGGAAACCTGGGAGAGCCCAAATGCTTAGGGTCTGACTTTCAAGGAAGATGATTTCCCCTAACATTGGGGCATCTGAGCATTCGTAGGTTAGCTCCTCATCTGAGAGCAACTGCCTCTCTTGGGGGAAGACATTTGTCCTTCAGAGTTGGCCTGGGGAGGGGGAGGAGGGAAGGCGGAGGGAGGGGAGGGGAAGGAGAGAGCAGGGAGGGCAAGGACAGAACACAGGTGGGAGGAACAAGGGGGAGGAGAGTAGGGAGACACTTAACACCATTTGGAGAGGAGCTACAGTGCCTCGCACACAAGACACATCTAAAGACTGAAAGGCTGGCCCCAACAGATCTTATGAAATGGGGGGGTTTCTTCTAGGATTGCTGCCCACCCTATCCCCATGTCATCTGTGGAAAATAAGGCTCAACATGTCGCCTTTGGGACTCTACAAGTTTCTCAGAAGTGCCTGAGGCACCAGGTTGTCAAGCAGGGGATGTCGCATGGCAGGGGCCTGACCCTCCAGCCCGCTATCCAAGGAGAGCTACTCAGTTTATATCTGTTCAATGTGTATTAAAAAGACATTCTGGGGCTGGGCTCCGTGGCTCACACCTGTAATGCCAGCACTCTGGGAGGCCAAGATGGGCGGATCACAAGGTTAGGAGTTCAAGACCAGCCTGGCCAACATGGTGAAAGCTTGTCTCTACTAAAGATACAAAAAATTAGCCAGGCCACACCCCTGTTCTACAGAAGCCGTCACTAAATATTTTGTAATATTTTGTAATTACAAAAAATTACAGGCAGGTGCCTGTAATTCCAGCTACTCAGGAGGCTGAGGCAGGAGAATTACTTGAACCCGGGAGGCGGAGGTTGCAGTGACCCAAGATTGCGCCATTGCACTCCAGCCTGGGCAACAGGGTGAGACCCGGTCTCAAAAAAATAAATAACCACTGCTTCAACATAAACACACAGAGGACTGGCCTGGACTCCACCCCACCCCCCACCAAGGACCCCTTCACCTCAGACATCTCCTGGTCTTCACCCCGCCCCAGGCAGACAGTGACAGATGTCCACTCTGTTAGCCGTAAGGAACTGGCTAGGTCAAGCTGGCACAGAAGGAAGGGACTTGGATCAAGTTCGTGTTCCTCACACCAAGAACTGTTGCCCCTGGGAGCCGGGAGAAGTTGGAATTGATTGGATGCCCAAGGTGGCTTGACTGGGCCCAGGGATGCTCAAATTCATTAAAAGGAGACCTTCTGGGGCCTGTTGTCAGTCAAAGGGAGTGAAAAAGGGCTGATGTTAACTTCATATAGAAACTCTCTAGAAAAATGAAATTGATTTTTCTAGAAATGAAAATAAAAATGTTTCATAGGCCAGGCGCAGTGGCTCACACCTGAAATCTCAGCACTCTGGGAGGCTGAGGCAGGAGGATCACTTGAGCCCGGGAGTTTGAGACCAGCCTAGGCAACATAGGGAGACCCCATTTCTACAAAAAAGTTAAAAAAATTAGCTGGGCGTCTGTAATCCCAGCACTTTGGGAGGCCGAGGTGGGAGGATCATGAGACCAGCCTGGCCAGCATGGTGAAACCCTGTATCTACTAAAAATACAGAAAGTCACGGTGGTGCCAACCTGTAATCCCAGCTACTCAGGAGGCTGAGCCAGGAGAATCGCTTGAACCTGGGAGGTGGAGGTTGCAGTGAGCTGAGATTGCACCACTGCACTCCAGCCTGGGTGACAAAGCAAGACTCCATCTCAGAAAAAAAAAAAAAAAAAAAAAAAAAAAATTAGCTGTGCGTGATGGCATGTGCCCGTAGTTCCAGCTACAGGCTGAGTCAGGAGAATCACTTGATCATTTGGGCCCTTGGGTTCATCGCTGCAGTGAACCATGATCACATGACTGCACTCCAGCTTGGGCAACAGAGCGAGACTCTCTCTCTCTCTCTCTCTCTCTCTCTCTCTCTATATATATATATATATATATATATGTGTGTGTGTGTGTGTGTGTGTGTGTGTGTGTGTGCGTGTGTGTGTGTATATTATATATATACACACACACATATATATATATACACATACACACATATATATATAAATTTTTAAAAAGAAATGTTTTATAAAACATAACAAATACTTGGTCATTTAACCATTTTCTTACTGCTCTCAGAGTCTGAATGTCTCTTGGTAGAGAAGCTGAGTAGAAATCTGCAGAAACTCGGGAATCTGGTGTCAGCCTCTGAATTGGTGATGCTCAACACCGGCTGCACTTGAGGACCTCCCAATGGGTTGGCTAACACTTTGTTCAAGCCCCACCCTCACCGAGTCTGGTTTAAGTGGCCTGGGTGGGGGTGGGCATAGGGATTTGTTAAATGCTCACCAGATGGTTGCAATGGGCAGCCTGGGTTGAGAGCCATCAAGGCAAAGTAAAAGTTGTGTTAACTTCCAGCAGCCACACCCCTTATTTATGAAAGGAGTTGAAAACCTTTTCCACACAAAAACCTGCACGTGGATATTTAGAGCCACTTTATTAATATTTGCTAAAACTTGGAAACAATCAAGATATCCTTCAGTAGGTGAGGGGATAAACTGGGGTACATGCAGACAATGGTATATTACTTAGCACCAAAGAGAATTGAGCTGCAAAGCCATGAAAAGGCATGGGGGAACCTTAAATGCATATTACTGAGTGAAAGAAGCCAATCTGAAAAAGCTGCATACTGTACGATTCCAACTGTATGACATTCTGGAAAAGGTGAAACTATGAAGAGGGTAAGAAGATCAGTGGTTGCCAAAGGGGAAGCGGGAGGAAGGGATGAATTAGTAGGTTACAGAGGATTTGTAGGGCAGTGAGACTACTCTGATATTATAATGATGGATACATGTCATAATGCATTTGTCAAAACCCATAAAATGCCCAGTGCAGAGAGTGAACCCTAAAGTAAACCACGGACTCTGGGGGATAGAGATGTGTCAATCTTGGTTCATTAATTGAAACAAACACGCCACTCTGGTGGGGGATGTTGATAATGAGGGAAGTTGTGTGCGTGTAGGGACAAAGGTACCTGGGATACGTCTGTACTCTGCTCAATTTTTCTGTGAACCTAGAACTGCTCAGAAAATGAAGTCTGTTTTTAAAAGAGAAAAGCTATGACTCTCTTCTCCTCTCTGTTCGACAAACAGCCCCATCTACTCATGCAGTGCCAGCCTCATCCAGGATACAATGGTGAAAGTCTGAGTCAATGGATTTGGCCATATTTGATACCTGGTCACCAGGGCAGCTTTTAACTCTGGCAAAAAGGATATTGTCATCATCAACGATCTCTTCATTGGCCTCAACTCCATGGTCTACATGTTCCAGTATATTTCATGGCAAGTCCAATGGCATAGTCAAGGAAAGAGAACAGGAAGCTTGTAATCAATGGGAAGCTCATCTCCATCCTCCAGGAGCAAGATCTCACCAACATCAAATGAGGCAACTCTGGTGCTGAATATGATGCAGAGCCCACTGGTGTCTAGCACCATGGAGAAGACTGGGGCTCACTTGAAGTAGCCAAAACTGTCATCATCCATGCCCCTCATGCTCTTGTGCAGATTCCATGTTTGTGATGGGTGTGAACCATGAGAAGTATGATTTCTCTTCTGGTGCCTTCTGCACCATCAAAGTTTGGCACCCTTCGCCAAGGTCATCTATGACTATAGTCCATGCCACTACTGCCACCCAGAAGACTGTTGGAGAAACTTTGGCATGACTGCTACAGAACATCATCCCTGCGTCTACTGGTGTGGCTGAGGCTACGGGCAAGGTCATCACTGAGCCAGATGAGAGGCTCACAGGTATGGCCTTCTGTGTTCCCACCCATAAGAGCCATGTTGGTCATGGTTTTCATCTACTATCTGCAGAAAGCTGTGAAATGTGATGGCATGACAAGATGGTGAAGCAGGTATCGGAGGGCCCCCTCAAGGGCATCCTCAGCTACACTGAGGACCAAGTTGTCTCCTCTGACTTTAAGAGTGGCACCCGCACTCTTCTACCTTCAATGCCAGGACTGGCATTACTTCAATGGCCACTTTGTCAGGCTCCTTTCCTGGGATGAATTTGGCAGCAGCAACAGAGTGGTGGACCTTATGATCCACATGGCCTCCAAGGAGTAAGACCCCAGGACCACCAGCTCCACCAATAGCACAAGAGGAAGAGTGAACCCCCAGCTACTGGGGAGTCATTGCCCCACTCAGGCTTCCCAAAGTCAGTTTCCATTCCAGACTCCTGGAGGAAGGGGAGGGGCTTCGGGAGCTCCAGCTTCTCAGGCACTATCAATGAAGTATACCATCCCCAGCCAAAAGAAAAAGGCCACATAACTTAACATGGGCAAGAGTCCTCTCACATGACTCATGGTATTGAGCATTTGGTTAGTAGAACAGAAGAGTGGTCCAGTTTCTAAAGCTTTTAATCATGTGTATACTGATAAAAGTGAAATCATTACAGGTGGTCGTTGGTTGATGTGATGCTGTGGTGTCTTTTGATGGAAGTGCTGCCATAAACTTTTCCCTCTGGCCAATCCCCAAGACCAGGCTGCTCCAGAGGGACTTTTGAGAAAAATAAGACTCCAAAGACATTAAGAATCCCCCAGTTCAAAGGAGCCCTCCCTAGCTCAAGGTTGCCTAGAATTTCAGCCCTCTCCTCCCAGGCTTTATGGGGCTGGTGTTCCTGGGAGCGTCAGTGTGAGTAGCTACGCACCTAGTGGGACTGTGTTGCACCTGTTCCTGAGAGCAGGTGTGATAGGAAACAGCAAGACGAAGGGCAGCACCCAGGCATGTGGGGGTGAGAAGGCACTGGCACATCCCTCCCACCTGGGGCTTGCTGTAGGAGAGGCATGGTCTCCAGAGGACCCCTCCCTTCACCAGCGTGCAGAATGCTTTGTCAGTCCTGAATATTACAGCCAAACCCTAGCCAGGGCCCCTGCCACCTGAGGCAGAGGCTGAGTGTGTGAGGATGGAGTTCCCATAGCCTGCTGGCAAACTCTTTGAGATCACACATATCCTGAGAGCAAGGGAAAAGAATCCATGCCAAAATCCATGCTAGCCTATGTCCCTCTCTTCTCAAAACTGCTTTGGGAGCTTTAGTTCTTGTAGAAACCACACTTTGCGGATCCAATTCAAGACTTGCCACATATCCCTTGTAAATGAGGATGTGCATTTCTCAAGCCTGAACAGTTTGTACAAAGGCCACAGTTGGTCATTCCAGGGACAGTGTCAAAAAAGCGGGTGGTCTTCCTGAGAAGCCAAGGGGTGACACATCCCTGAAGGGGTTCATTCTATGCATGGCACATTTAAGTCAAAGCTCTCCACACACAAGGTTCAAAGGAACAAGCTCTGGGATATTTTTCAGACCAGCAAAGGGTTCCCATGATGTGGGCAACTCACATCCTTGGAGGCATCAGCAGGGTTGGCTGGGATGCAGGCTGCAGCTTGTGCTGGAAGTGATATTCACTCTCAGAAGGAAACCTGGACCACTTCTCCCTTTGAGAACGTTGGAGTGTGGTGGAAACAGCTGGATGTCCAGAGTCATGAGACCTTCTGGGTACAACCCTATGGTCATATCTTCATCTCAGAGCAAATGCAAATACCCTGTAGTGCCTGTCACCCTGGAGGGTATGAGGATCAGAGGAGGTGCTTTGGAAACACCTTGAAACTGTATAGTTTTTTGGATATAAACTTGATACTCTCTGATCTCCCAGTGGCCCTTTGGGAGGAAATGGGATCACTGTTGAACCCAATGCAACTCTCAGAGAAGTCAAGACACAGGGTAAATTGGTTGTAGAGGCCACTTGTGCCCGTCCCACACATCACAGCTGCAATCCTTCTTTTGGGTTGCATGATGCAAGTCTCCGTGGCTTCCAAAACAATGAGTCCTCCAAGGTCAAATGTATTTTTAAATTTCTCATCAGAGTTCTTTGAGAAAGGGAACGTTGTTTTCAGCGTCTCTTTTTGCAGAGGATAATTAATACTACTGATAAAACTGCTGGTTCTGTGAGTAGACCCGCCGTGATGCTGGGATCACATGACCCTGCAGGCCTTTGAGTCACTGGAAGCCGTTGCCTTCCAGAGGGAGCCCTGCACCCCAGGGCTGTGCAGGAGGAAAGAGGGAGCCCACGGGAGCAGGGTCACATTGTGAAGGGCCAGCCAACCCCTCGGACGGTCCTGCTTCCCCCGAAGACACATGACAACACTCCTTATAAATAGGCTCCTCCAGCTCAGGCAGTTGACAGTTTCAAGAAATCCGTTAGAAGAAACAGGCAGAGTTGTGATGCTGGCAAAGTTCTAGGGCTTTTTTTTTCTTCCCCATTTTAACTGTTAACATTTATCTCCGACATTGCACAAACGAATGAAATCAACAGCCTCTTATCAGATCCCAAATCTGTCAGCCAATGTCTACCAGCCACTTGGAGCCAAAAGCCTCTTAGCACATGTGTGACTTGAGCTGAGAAGGGACCGGGACAGGAGCGCAGGCAGCTTTGTTCTGGCATCCTCGTTCCCAAACATTTGCTCATTTAGAGCCCAGGAGGCAGCAGTGCCTCCACTGCCTCCGATCTCGGTTCTGTGGGCTTCCAGACAGGGTTCAAGCACCTGCCTGACAAGCCTTCATCTCTTTCTTCAGTTACCAACCACCACCCATGGCCGTAGGGGCCAGCGGCCAAGTTCTATGCTGTCCTCCTAGCCTTTCATGCATGCCTAGGTCTCCATGGGGTGGGAAGAGTTAGAGGTACTGCTGTGAACCCACAGTTGCCTTAAATGGCTTGGGCTGAACCAGGCAGAGAAAGAAGCCCAGCATTCCCAGGGGCACGGTCACCCTGGCACCCACCTTGGGCTGAGCACTTTCATGACTGGAAGCTTTGGAGAGCAAGTGCTTGAGTAGTACCTCTGGCTGGGCTGGCTCCAGGAGTTTCTGATCCTGGACACATCCCAGTGTGCATCTCTCCAAGACATGTCTGTTCCCATGATATCTGGAGGAAAGTGACATGAGACTTAATGTAAGTTTCCCTAGAGTTCCTCTGGGTTAATCTATCTATGTATTCCTGGGGTCAGCACATGAAAACTACCAATAATAATAAGTACCACACATGGGCCACCTCCCATATGCCAGGCACTTTTTATACAGGCATAGCTGATTTTATTGCACTTCGCTTTATTGCGCTTTGCAGAGATTGCATTTTTTACAAACTGAAGGTTTATGGCAACATGGCATTGAGCAAGTCTATAGGTGCTCACTTCCTGTCTCTGTGTCACATTTTGGTAGTGTTTGCAATATTTCAACCTCTTTCCTTGTTATTATATCTGTTATGCTCATCTGTAATCAGTGATCTTTGGTGTTACTACTGTAATTATTTTTGGGCACGAGAAACCACACCCATATAAGACAATGAATTAATCAATTAATGTTGTGTGTGTTCTGACCGCCCCACTGAGGCTGTTCCCATCTCTCTCTCTCTCTCTCTCTCTCTCTCTCTCTCCCTTAAGTCTCGCTATTCCCTAAGACACAACATATTGAAATTAGACCAATTAATAACCCTACAATGGCCTTTAAGTATTCAAGTGAAAGAAAAAGTGGTATGTCTCCCAACTTTAATCAAAAGCTAGAAATGATGAAGCTTAGTGAGGAAGGTATTGAAAGCCAAGAGAGGATGAAACCTAGCCTTCTTGTGCCAAACAGGCAGGCTGTGAATGCAAATAAAAAGTTCTTGAAAAAAGGCGAAAGTGCTACTGCAGTGAACACACAAATGATAAGAAAGTGAAACAGACTTATTGCTGATATGGAGAAAGTTTGCGTGGTGTGGATAGAAAATCAAACCAACCACAACATTCCCTTAAACCAAAGCCTAATCCAGAGCAAGGCCCTAACTCTTTGGTTCTATTAAGACTGAGAGAAGTGAGGAAGCTGCAGAAGAGAAGTTGGAACCTGGTAGAGGTTGGTTCATGAGGTTTAAGGAAAGAAGCTATCTCCGTAAAATCAAAGTGCAAGATGAGGCAGCAAGCGCTCCAGATCTTGCTAAGATCATTGATATGAAGGTCACTCACTAAGCAACAGATTGTTCATGGAGATGAAGAGCCTCCTATTAGAAGAAAAAGCCACCAAAGATTTTCATTGCTAGAAAGGAGAAGTCAATGCCTGGCTTCAGAGCATCAAAGGACAAGCTGACTCTTTTGTCAGGGGCTAGTGCAGCTGGTGACTTGAAGTTGAAGCCAGTCCTCATGTACCATTCAAAAATCATACAGCACTTAAACTTATGCTAAATCTACTCTGCCTGTGCTTTACAAATGGAACAACAAATGCTGGTTGTCAATGCATCTGTTTATATCATGATTTACCAAATATTTTAAACCCACTGTTGGGACCCTCTGCTCAGAAAATAAATATATATATATATATATATATATATATATATATATATATAGATAGATATATAGATATATTTTGTCAAAATATGACTGCTTATTGAGCATCAGGTCACCCAAGTGCTCTAATGGAGATGTACAAGGAGATGGATGTTGCCATGTCTGTTAACATCCATTTTGTAGCCCAGGAATCAAGGAGTCATTTTGACTTTCGATTCTTGTTATTTAAAAAATACATTTTGCAAGGCTGTAGCTTCCACAGACGGTGATTCCTCTGATGAATCAGGACAAAATAAATTAAAACCTTCTGAGATAATTCCCTATTCTAGGTGCGTTAAGAACATTCATGATTCATGGGAGCAGGTCAAATACCAACATTAACAGGAGTTTGGAAGAAGTTGATTCCAACCCTGGATGACTTCAAGAGGCTCAATTGAGACTTTGGTCAATTTACCAGAGGAAGTCACCGCAGATGTGGTGGAAGTAATAAGAGAACTATAATTAAAAGTGGAGCCCGAAGATGTGACCAAATTGCTGCAATCTCATGATAATGTTTAAATAGGTGAGGAGCTGCTTTATATGGATGGGCAAAGAAAGTGGTTTCTTGAGACAGAATCTACTCCTGGTGAAGATGCCGTGAACCTCGTTGAAATGACAACAAAGGATTTAGAACGTCACATCGACTCAGTTGATAGAGCAGTGGCGGGGTTTGAGAGGACGGACTCTAATTTGGGAGGAAGTCCTACTGGGGGTGAAATGCTATCAAAGAGCATCACATGCTACAGAGACACCTTTCGTGAAAGGAAGAGTCAATTGCCGAGGCAAACTTCACTGTTGTCTTATTTTAAGAAATTGCCACAGCCACCTCCACCTTTGGCAACTACCACCCTGGTCAGTTAGCAGCCATCCACAGTGAAGCAAGACCCTCCACCAGCAAAAAGATTATGACTCGCTGAAGGCTCAGATGAAGTCTAAGACGTCACCACCTGGCACCTCTTTGTCCTCACCCTTGGCAGGCAGAGCCCCGAGGCTGCCTCTGAGAGAAACACAACACACTGGCGTGTCTGTGCCTCTGACACCCCACATCAGACAGACACACAGACAACGCGATGGGAGGCACAGACCCGATGGGGAGGCCTGGTGGACAGCACAGGAGAGCTCAGCCAGCCACATTCGTTGAGCCTTTATTGCAACCCCAGCCCCATGCTACACCCTGAAAGGGTTTGAGAAGAGACAGAGGCGAATGATCCAGACTTAGCCTCCTGAAGAATGGATGAGCAAGTGCTTACCTGTGTTTAAGGGTCCCCAGGATCTGTTTTAATTAAGGATGATAAGGTACACAGACACAGAAATGGCTGTCATGAAGGAAGAAGCTTATTCTGCTCATACATCCCTAGAAACAGGAGGCCCCGCACAGCACACAGGGCCTCACAGGAGACACTGGGCCAGTCAGGAACACAGGGAGAGGGAGGAACTGTGGGCTGGAGCCTTTTTATGGTTTCCACGGGAGGAGTGGATAAGCGGAGCACATAGGCTTAGGATCACCTAGTTCACCTAATTTCAGGGCTTCGGGGCAGATGACTGTCCCTAATGTCTGGCAATGGCCCTGGGGTAACTAAGGCAGGTGGATAGACAGTAGCCCTCATGTGAGAGCCTGACAGGGAAGGTGGTTGGGTGTGGCCTCCAGATTGGTGGGTTTTCATATGAAGATGAACTCACAGAGGAGTTTGCTATCTCTAGGAATTAGCTAGCCCTGGGAGGGGCAGTCCCCCCAGGGTCACCAAGGCCTCAGCTGTCAAAGTGTCATGAATGAATATAGAAAAGTAAAGACATAGGTAATACACCCAGTGCCTGAGGACCCATCAGGGCAGAGGTCTGCCCTGGGCAGTGGATGTCCAAGAAAGGACAATAATGTTCACATATTTAAAACATAAGTCATATCCAGGATCATATATTTTTGGGATGATAAACCAGAAAGAATATGCTTCTATTGACATCTGTCACCACCACCTCCCTTCATTAGTGCTGTTACCAGGTACAGACGGGCCTTTAGCGCCAGGGCTATGAGAGCTCCTGCATGGCTGGCCCCACCCTTGCCTGCCTCTGCAACCACATCCTTGCCAGACCCTTTTGCTGCAATCCCTCCAGCACGCCAGGCTCCTCCTGGCCCCAGGGCCTTTGCACCTGCTGTGCCCGTGCCCAGCTGGGCCCTCAGCTTACCCACCACAGAGCCTGGCCTGGGAAACTCTTACTCCCGCTTCAGGTCTCAGCTTGAAATCAGGCCCTCTTCCCTGACTCTCACCCCCTGAACATGAGCTTCCCAGGACTGCTCTAAGTTTCTCTCACAATCACTGTTTCAGTGGTTCATGTATCACTGAAGTGTTGCTCTGTCTGAGCCAGACTTCTCTGCTCTAGTCCAGAAATCAAACTTTCCTGTAGACTCTATCTCTATACATCAAATACATCAGGGTTCTCTAGAGAAACAGAACCAGTGGTGTGCGTGTGTGTGTGTGTAAATACCTTTATGACAAGAAACTGGTTCACATGACTGTGAAGGCTGAGAAGTTCCAGATCTGCAGTCAGCCAGCAGGAGACCCAGGAGAGCCATTAGTGTAGCTCCTGTCCGAGGGCAGAAGACCTGTGTCCCAGTTCAGAGGTCAGGTATGAGGAAGAGTTCCCCCTCACTCAGCCTTTTCATTCTACTCAGGCCTTCAGTTAATTGGACCGGGCCCACACACATTGGGGAGGGCCCTCTGCTTTCTTCAGTCTACTGATTCCAATGTTAACCTCATCCAAAACCTCACAGACATGCCCAGAATAATGTTTGACCCAATACCCGGGCACCCAGTGGCCCAGCCAAGATGACACGTTAAATTGTCCATCGCACTATCTTAATGTTTCCCAGTCTCCTGGAGCTTAAAATGTCAGATATTGACCTCAGTACCTTCCCCTTCTCAGCACAAAACCCTACACACTCTGCCTTCTACAACACCTCTCAGACCCATGCCCACCTCGCAGCCCCACCAGGCCTGGCTTGCTTTGGGTCTCATGACATCCTGAGTTCCAGCCACTGCCTGTGTGGCCTCAGACCAGCAGCATTTCCTCCCTGCGCTGTTCCCCACATGACACCTTTCTGTCTCTCTGATGTCAGGCTCTTGCCTAAAATCTGTCTGAGGTCTCCTCTCAGGGTGAAATTTCTGCTCATGAGCCTGTGACGGAGGCCTGCCTAACAGAGCCCTGACCCGCCCCTTCAGGCCTGTTTTATCTGCCGCCCCAGGAGCCACCTACAGTTCTGAACACCTCTGGCCTCTTTATACCTCTGTACTGCACCTTCCTTCCCCTGTCTCTGCCTCCTCCCTCGACTAACCCCAGTCCCACCAAACACTCACAGCCATCTGAACTGAACTCACCACACGCACCCCACAGCTGTTCCTTCTCCTTCCCCTTCATCTCTTTTCAAATATTACCACCCTTCATAGCATGAATGGATTCCATCGCATGCACCTGCACACATCAGAAGCGCATTCACAGAGCACCGCATGGAGCTATGTGCACCGACGGCTCGGGAGACTCCCCTACTGGTTTTGACTTATGATGTAATTTACGCCCTTGGGTGGAGAACACTTTGCAAAAGACACAGCTTCCATCCCTGCACACCCAGCCACCATGACAAGGCTGGGAGGGTGGGGAACAGGGGGTCCTCATTCTTTATTCATAGCCTCATGAACTTCAGGGAGCTCAGGCAGCATTATCCCCAAGAGGGTTGCTCCTTCTTTCCTTCCTTCCTTCAACAAACATACTTGGAAAGTGTATTTCATGACTAGCACTGTGCCAGACACTGGAGATAATAAAGAAAAATAGCACTGGGCCTATAATTGGGAGTCTAGATATATGACACAGAAGTGCAACTGACAATGCAAGGAGCAAGAGGACTAGCACAGTGGTGCATGGCATTTTCTGGGCACAGAAAGCGCTGATGGAAGGGAAGGAGAAGGGGAAAAAGGAAGGAGGGAAAGAAGGAACAGGAAAAAAGAAAGGACAGGAAGAAGGGAGGAAGGCTTCTGCAAAAAAAATTAAAATCAAATTGTTGACATTCTTTTTATTTGTCTTTTTTGAAACAAAATGACACTTGCCAGACACCAGCTTCCTGGCCCATGTCCTGGCCCCTGGTATCCAAATGACAGCAGCGTGATCCTCCTGTGAGGTCCTTCTGTGGCCTCTGATCTGAGTTCCTGAAAATAGAGGGCCACTCAGGAACTGCTGTCCCTCAGGCCAGCTGGCTGGTGATGAGCTTTTGAAGACTCTGCTCTCTCTCCTGCTGGAAGAGCTCCCCAGGGGCCACCAGGAGCCAGGTGATCGCTCTCAGCCTCTGTCAGCTACTGGAGATCAGCAGACCTTTGCATACCCTGGGCAGGTGCCAGGGCCTTTAAGGAGGCTTTCTGCTCTGCAGGGATGTTCTGTGGGCTCCAGTATTCTGGCGAGCATCAGCTTATTCTGGGCTTAGTCTTCTTGCTCTATCACTCCTGCCTCTGTTTTGCTTCTTTTTAGTGATGCACTGTTTCCATCTTATGAAGAAGGCCTGTAAAATCTAAGCTCTGCACAAATCCCCAGGGGTTGTTAGGGGCATTGGAGAAGGGCTGTGTGTCAGCCACTTGGTTGGATTTTACATCCCTTGGACTCGAATACTTATAATTTAAATTTGAGTCTCTGTCATTGTAACTCTTATGTATTTTCTTTTTAAAAATTTCTTTCCCCAAAGTCTAGGGTATATGTATATATGCTCAGCATCAAGAATCTGTTCTGAAATTTTCCTTTCTGCCAAGATTCTTACACAATTCATCTTCATAGATCAACAATAAATCCAAATTGGAGTTCCTTTTATTGCTTCCTCTTTTTGCTTTTCATTTTATAACTAATTCAATATTTATTTGGAAATATGGTGAAATATTTAAAATGTACACAATGCATATAGAATAATTCAGTGAACTACTGTGCATCCACCATCCAATGGAAGAAATAAAACATTATCAGTACATTGGAAGCCCTCAGGGTACCCAGTCCCAGGCTGCATATTGACCTCCCCACAAACAGATAAACACCACCATGATTAGGGTTTATAATCATCATACTTTTCTTTATACCTTTAGTACATATGCCTGTATTTCTATGTAGTATGTAGCATATTAAACTGTTCTTGTATCGATGTAAAGAACTACCCAAGACTGGATAATTTATAAGAAAAACAGGTTAATTGGCTCATGGTTCTACAGGTTGCACAGGAAGCACAGTGCTAACATCTGCTTCTGGGGAGGCCTCAGGAAGCTTACAATCACAGCAGAAGACAAAGGGGGAGCAAGAGTGGCAAGGGAGATGCCACAGTTTTTAAACAACCAGATCTCATGAGAACTTGCTCACTAGCCTAAGAACAGCATCAAACCATGAGGGATCTATCCCCATGACCAAAACACCTCCCACCAGGCACCACCTCCAGCACTGGGGATTGCATTTCAACAAGAGATTTCAGTGGGGACAAATATCCAAACAATATCATTCAGCCTCTGCCTCCTCCCCCAGCAAATCTCATGTCCTTCTTACATTGCAAGATACAATCAGGCCTTCTCAATTGCCCCCCAAAATCTTAACTCTTTCCAGTATTAACTCAAAAGTCCCAAGTCCAAAGTCTCATCTAGAATGAGTTCCTTTCACCTACGAGCCTATAAAATCAAAACAAGTTATTTACTTCCAAGATACAATCAGGGTACAGACATTGGGTAAATATTTCCATCCCAAATAGGAGAAATCAGACAAAAGAAAGGAGCTACAGGCCCCATGCAAGTTCAGAACCTACCAGGGCAGTCACTGTCTTAAGCTTCAAAATAATCTCTTTTGACTACATGTCCCACATTCTGGGCACGTCGTATGCTGGGTGGTCTGCCAAGGCCTTGAGGAGCTTTGACCCTGTGGCTTTGCTGGATTCAGCCCCTAAAGCTGCCCTCACAGCTTACTGAGTGCCTGCCACTTTTCCATGTGCAGGATGCAAGCTGCCAGTGGATCTACCATTCTGGGATCTGAAGGATGGTGACCCCTCCCCTTGTCACAGCTCCACTAGGCAGTGCCCCAGTGAGGACTCTGTGTGGGGGCTCCAATCCCACAATTCCCATCTGCACTGCCCTAGTAGAGTATCTCCATGAGGGTTCTGCCCCTGCAGCAGGCTTCTGCCTGAGCATTCAGGCTTTCCCATACACTCTCTGAAATCTAGGCAGAGGTTGCCAAGCCTCCTTTACTCTTGCACTCTGTGTGTCTGCAGGCTTAACACCACATGGAAGCTGCCAAGGCTTATGGCTTGCATTCTCCAAACTGGCAGCCCAAGCTGTAGCTGGGGTCCTCTGAGCTGAGGCTGAAGCTGGCCTGAATGTGAGAAGCATGTACTGAGGCTGCACACGTCCTGGACCTGGCCCACAAAGCCATTCAGTCCTCCTGGGCCTCTGGGCCTGTGATGAGAGAAGCTGCCTCAGAGACTTCTGAAGAGCCCTAGAGGCCTTTTTCCTATTGTCTTGGATATTAGCACTCAGCTCCCTTTTAGTTATGCAAATGTCTCTAGCAAGTGGTTTCTCCACAGCCTGCTTGAGTTCCTCCTCTGAAAATAGGCTTTTCTTTTGTACCATATATCCAGGTGGCAAATTTTCCAAATTTTTATTCTTTGTTTCCCTAAGTTCCAACTTTAGGGCATTTCTTTGCTCCCACATCTGAGCATAGTTCATTAGAAACAACCAAGTCACATCTTGAATGCTTTGCTGCTTAGAAATTTCTTCTGCCACATACCCAAGATTATTACTCTTAAGTTGAAACGTCCATAGATCCTTGGGGCATGGACATAATGCAGCCAAGTTCTTTGTTAAGGCATAACACTCATGACCTTTGCTCCAGTTCCCAATAAGTTTCTCACTTCCATCTCAGACCTCAGCAGCCTGGACTTCACTGACTATATCACTATCAGCATTTTGGTCACAACCATTTACCCAGTCTCTAAGAAGTTGCAAATTTTCCCTCATCTTCCTGTCTTCTTCTGAGTCCTCCAAACTCTTCCAACCTCTGAACATTACCCAGTTCCAAAGCTACTTCCACATCATTAGGTATCTTAATAGTAATGCCCCACTCCTTGGTACCAATTTTCTGTATTAAGCCATTCTTGCATTGCTATAAATAAGTACCCAAGACTGGGTAATTTATAAGAAAAGAGGCTAATTGGCTTATGGTTCTTCAGGCTATACAGGAAGCCTAGTGCCAACATCTGCTTCTGGGGAGACCTCAGGAAGCTTACGATCATAACAAAAGGCAAAGCAGGAGCAAGAGTGTTGGGGGAGATGTCACACTTTTAAAAAGCCACATCTCATGAGAATTCACTGACTAGCATAAGAACAGCATCAAGTCACGAGGGATCTACCCCACTGACCCAAACATCTCCCAGCAGGCTTCACCTCCAGGATTGGGGATTACATTTGGTATTAGTCTGTTTTCATGCTGCTATAAAGAACTGCCAGAGACTGGGAAAATTATAAAGGAAAGAGGTTTAATTGACTCACAGTTCAGCATGGCTGGGGAGGCCTCAGGAAACTTATAATCATAGCAGAAGGCAAAGAGGAAGCAGGGCACCTTCTTCACAAGGCAGCAGGAAGGAGAATTGCAGAGCAAAGGGGGAAGAGCCCCTTATAAAACCATCAGATCTTGTGAGAACTCCCTCACTATCACAAGAACAACATGGGGGAAACTGTCTCCATGATTCAGTTGCCTCCACCTGGTCTCTCCCTTGACACTGGGGATTATGGAGATTGAAATTCAAGATGAGATTTGGGTGGGGACACAAAGCCTGACTATATCACATTTCAACAAGACATTTAAGTGAGTACAAATGTTTAAACCATATGATATAGTATTGTTTTTTATGTTTTATGCTTATTAGAACTAAATCTTGATGATACATATTCTTCTGTAACTTTTCTTACTCAACACATTTTTGAAATCATGCATGTTAATATATATAACACTAGCGCATGCATTTTCACTGCTGCATACTACTCTCTTATATGACTGTAACATGCTTCATGTATGTATTATTCTACAGATGAACATTTAAGACGTCTCCAGTTTGCTGTTGGGATTTTGTTTTGTAATTCAAAGAATGTTGCTATAAACAAATACCTGAACCTGGGTAATTTATAAGAAAAGAGGCTTAATTGGCCTCTTTCCTTTGCATTCCTGGGAAAAGCTCAATGCTGTCATGATGTACTTTTATTTTTATAAGTTACTCTATTTGACTTGAAACTTTACACAGGGACTTGCAGTCATGGATGGCCTGTCCAAGAGTCAGGAACCTCCTTGAAGGGCCATGTATAATTCAAGGTTGGGTGGCATGACCAGCCTGGCATGCCTGTTCCTGGCCCCCAACCCAAACTTCTCCGTGCTCCCATCCCTGTCAAAGGCACCCTTCACCCCTAGCCACAGAGCCCTGCTCACATCTGGAACAGCCCTCCCCTCCCCAGCTGGGTCACTGTCTTGTGGCTGTGCCTGCCTCTCCTCCTATGTCTGTGTCTCAGTCATCTGCGGTAAAGCCCATATTTACCCAGTGTCCATGTTCACATCTCCACCCTGAGGGTGGCTGGAGAACATGTCTCCTACACAGCCAGGTGCTGCTGTGCATGTGCATGTGAAGTCTGGCTGCCTGGGATGCTCCCTCTTTGAAGGCTCTGCAGAGATGACTGGGCTGGGGAAGCAGATACTTGCTGGCCATGAAGCCTCACTGAAAGTTGTTCTTGAACATCTGAGCCCTTCCTGGTGCCCACCAGGCACCATGGCTTCCTCTCCAGAATGTGGTTTTGCCTGGGCGCAGACAGAACCAGCTTGGGATGCTCTTGGCCAAGGGTATTGGGGATCCTCTGACCTTTTGCAACTGATCCAAAGATACCCAGAGCCAACTTACCTCAACCTCACCCTTATGGAAGACTCATTTGCATGCAGGTTGTCCTCACACCCTATCCTCACAGGAAAAGGCACATTGAGGCTGCTGAGTCAGCCTTGATTGCACAGACAGAGCCTGTGCCAGATTTGGCCCTGTCGAGGGGACCGGTGCCTTATTTTCAACACTCCTTTCTAGTTATACTGTTCGTGCTTCTAAAATAAACAGGACTTGATCATGAGAGAGAGAGAGAGAGAGAGAGAGAGAGTTCTATTTAGGAGAGACAGAGGTCCAACCTCATTGGGTAATGATGGGAAACCTGGATGAGAAGTACACTTTCTTTAAGTGAACATAAGGATTTGCAAGAAGAGTAATTTGGCAGAGTGCTATTTTAAGATATTAATATGAGAGAGAGAGAGAGAGAGAGAGAGAGAGAGAAGCTAGTGCTTAATGCTCTAAATAGGGTCTGTGACAAAAGAAACTCACTTCTTGATTCCTTATTTTGTAGGAAAGCCTAAACACTTAGGGAAAGGGAATTCACAGAGCACCTTGAGGAAACCTAATGGAAGAAAGAAGCACGCAGGCTTAAAAGAAATGCTCCTGTCACTTCTGCCGCTGCCCACCACCAAGCCCAGGCTGCCCCTCAAAGAGGTCAATAAACTCCAGAAAGGAAATGGCCACATGAGGGGTCCAGACGGATGGGGCCACAGGCCCATGCACAGGGACTACTTTCCTCTGGTGTGATATGGGAGCGAGAGTTACCAGGCATCCCAGCTGCATCCTGCCTGTGCTGATGTCCAAAGACCAAACGGATGCCCCCCTGGGCAACGGGACTTTGTTAAACCCCATGATGGTAGATGCTAAGGAAGGGGGAAACCTCCCGGGAACAACCATCATTTGTTTTTTATCTGACCGAATAGACGCTCAGAGTTAGAAAATGTGAAAAGGCATTTATTTTTGCGCACCCAGTTTGTGTGCTACGCGTCACGCATCATTAAGTGGTAAATTCTACTGTTCTGTCTTGTTAGCCCGAAGCTGTAAAGAAGGCTGTTACGGCAAACTACAGACAACGCACTTGGTAGAAAGCAGCAACATCCTGAATTCTGGTCTTGCAAGGACATACCCAAGCAATAGCAGCGACCCACCCACCTCAGGACCCAGTTCTCAGCCTCTGTGTGGCTGGCTTTTAAAGCTGAGAAAAGCCGGTAGGAATGTAGAAATCCAGTGAGAAGAAAGCCATGGAGCTTCTGAGCACTCTGTGAGTAGCCAGGAGCAACATGTTCCCAGATCCTGAAACTTCCACGGTAATAAGTCTGGCAGCGGTGGAGTCATGCCGGGGATGGAGCATGTGAGCTTGAGACCCCTTGTTCCTACTTTCTACAAAGCCATAATAATCATCCTATTAGGCCTCAGTGCATTTCCCACAGGCGCCCCGGTGGGCTTGTGTGGCAGCGACATTTGACACTACCATGATTATTTTTTGGATGCATATGGAAGATGCTGGTGGTTCTATTTGATTAAAGAAACATGGAAATAAATTCATCTCAGAGAAAAGATCAAACCGTGAAGTCACACAGAAAAAGGAATGGACCAGAATGCTCTCTGTGTTGCGCTTGGTGCTGATTCCTGAGGTTAATAGTTAAATTATCTTTTAAAGCCATTTTCTTTCTTCTCCCTATGTTTAACTAATTCTATCCAACCGTCTAGCTCAGATTCAGGACTGTTAACCTGGAAAATAGGCGAAAACAGAGGTCTCCTTGGTAACTATGTCTTACACCGGCTGGAGTTGCTGCCTCCCGTGGATCTGAGCAGAGTGCTTCTGAATCACTCTTGTTGCTCAGCTCCCGGCAGCTTTGCCTGGGGGCATCAAGAAAGGTTTAGAAAGATGAGCACCAAACACCCCTGTGTTCAGAGGACCATCTATGCCTGGGTGACACAGCCCCTGCTTCTCCGTCGGGATTTTAAAATTTGCTCCTATCTGTTGCAAATCTGCCTTTCTTTCTACTTTATCTTCAGATCTCTACTTAGATCATTGGAAACTTTTTTTGAAATAAAATAGCACCTTTTAACTCAGAAATTCCCACCCGGGAATCTAGCCCAAACAAATTAATCCACAAGATAATAAAAGCTGTATGCATGAAGATGTTCATTGCAGAACTGTTTTACACCCATGACAAACAGAGACAGGTTAAATGACAGGAAGATGATTATATGAATTGTGATATATCCAGGCAATATATTATTACACTCAACAAAAGTATAACTAACATTTCGTGGCAACAGGAAACAACACATCTTACAATCTTAAGTTTTAAAAGAACACACAATTATAGCAAGTAAAAGATATAGGCCGGGTGTGGTGGCTCATACCTGTAATCCCGGCACTTTGGGAGGCTGAGGTGGGCAGATCACCTGAGGTCAGGAGTTCGAGACCAGCCTGGCCAACATGGTGAAACCCTGTCTCTACTAAAAATACAAAAATTAGCTGGGCGTGGTGGCGGGCGCTTGTAATCCCAGCTACTCGGGGGGCTGAAACAGGAGAATCACTTGAACCCAGGAGGCAGAGGTTGCACTCCAGCCTGGGCAACAAAGAGCAAAACTCTGTCTCAATTTAAAAGAAAAAAGACGTATAATAGTTATAGATATATATATAGATATAGATATATAGATATAGATATAGATATATAGATATAGATATAGATATATAGATATGACTGTGTGTGTGTGTGTGTATATATATAACATATATGTGTATATATATACACACAAAGTGCCAGAAAGGAAGGCACAAAATAACACTAGTAATATTAGGTGAGTAGCTGTAAACATGAATTCCCTTCTGATGTATGATTAATAAAATAAATAGCACCCTGAGCATCTTCAAATATAAACCAAATGTCATAATTGCTTGCTGGTGTGAGTTGCAGAGTCCAAAGGCTGACTATTCTTATGATTTCTTTTTAACTAAGCCTGTTAGGTATGGGGCCGAGTGAGTCAGAAAAGATTGAAAGTTGAGCATTTTCAAATTTGAAGAAGGATTTCGTTTCACCAAAGCAGTAAAATTGCTCTGTTTTTCCTACCCTTATTTTGTTTTAGTTTCTCTGAGTTAAATGCTAATTTTTATTATCTATTTTTTTAAAATGCTGCTTTCCATGCAAACTTTAGACCTTTAGGTCACTATTTTCCAATTAACCCTCTTATCCTTGCTGCATCAAGCTGGTCCTTCTCTCTCACCACTGCAGGCTCAGAAAATCATCGCATGTTAGCTGGGCATGATGGCCCGAACCTGCAGTCTCAGCTACTGGGGAGAGTAAGATGTGGGGATCACTTGAACCCAGGATTTCCAGGCTGTAGTGCCTGATGATTGTGCCTCTGAATAACCACTGAACTATAGCCTGGACAACATAGCAAGACCCTGTCTCTTAAACGTTAACTAATCAATTAAAATGAAAAGAAAATCATCGCATGTTAGAACTGTAAAGGATGGGGCCAGGCATGGTGGCTCACACCTGTAATCCCAGCACTTTGGGAGGCTGAGGCAGATGGATCATCTGAAGTTAGATGTTCGAGACTAGCCTGGTAAACATGGAGAAACCCCATCTCTACTGAAAATACAAAAATTAGCCAGGCGTGGTGGTGGACACCAGTAATCCCAGCTACTCAGGAGGTTGAGGCAGGAGAATCACTTCAACCCAGGAGGTGGAGGTTGCAGTGAGCCAAGATCATGCCACGGCACTTTAGCCTGGGCGACAGAGTGAGACTCCATCTCCAAAAACTAAAAAGAAAAAGAACTGTAAAGGATGCTAGAATTCTTCTGTTCAAGGTTTCTCAAATTAGGGTCAGTTGGAAGTAGGAAGGTATCTGGCTTTGTTGTTACGTAGTCCTTCAATTTACTTTGGATTGATGATTTTATAATAGCATAAGGCTATATATAAGCATAAGGCATTTGCAATGGACTGAATGTTTGTGTACCTCCAAAATTCGTGTGTTAAAATCTTAAGCCCCAAGGAGATGGTATTAGGAGGTGGGGCCTCTGGGAGGTGATTAGGTCATGATGGCAGAGCCCTCATAATGGGATTAACGATCGTGATGGTTGACTTTGGGTGTCAACTTGGCTGAATTGAGGAATTCTCAGAAAACTGATAAAGTATCATTTACTCCGAATGCTGCAGCAGGCACTGAGCTATTCCTCTTCTGTGGAAAGGGACACCCAGCTGGTTTTACTTTGGACTAGAGTGTTTCCCAAGGAAACTGGCCTGTGGGTCAATGGACTAAGTGTGGGGAAATCTGCCTTCGATGTGGGCAGGTACCAGCCAACTGACTGGGGGCCTGAATGGAACAAAAAGGCAGAAGAACAGCAAAGTTCTCTCCCTCACTTTACCAGGGCTGAGACACCCTTCTTCTCCTGCCCTTGGACGTCGGAACTCCAGGTTCTCCAGCCTTAGGACTCTGGAACTCACAACAGCAAGCAATGCCAACTGGGGACAGCCACAGGCACCCAACTCCAACCCCTAAGATCGGCTTCGTGGGCTGAGTCCAGCAAAGCCATGGGGATGGGGCTGCCCAGGGCTATGGGGGATCAACCCTCACCCAGTAAATTCAGATACCAAAATGTAGCATCAAAGAAGATTGAAAGCTTTAAGATTTAATGACATTTGCCCTGTTAAGTTTTGGATTTCCTTGGGATCTGTTATTCTTTTCCTCTTTCCTATTTCTCCCTTTTGGAGTGGAAATGTCTGCCCTGTCCCTGTACCACCAAAGTATTTTGGAAACATTTAACTTGTTTGATTTCACATGCTCACAGTGGGAGGGAGGGAAATTTGTCCTAGAATGACTCCTGCCTGGGGTCTCACCCATACCAGATTCAGATGAGTCTGTGGGCTTTAGACTTTTAAGTTGATACTGGAATGAATTCAGAGATT
Source organism: Macaca thibetana thibetana (assembly GCF_024542745.1). Taxonomy (NCBI): domain Eukaryota; kingdom Metazoa; phylum Chordata; class Mammalia; order Primates; family Cercopithecidae; genus Macaca; species Macaca thibetana. Next base: position 5,740,890 of record NC_065581.1, on the reverse strand, counting down.
TGGAGCTATTGGGATGGAATGAACATATTTTGCATGTGAGAAGGACATGAATTTGGGGTGCCAGGGTCGGAGTAGTGGAATGCTTTGGTTTGAATGTGTCCCTTCCAAAATTCAGGTGTTGCCAATGTGATAATATTAAGAAGTGGGGCCTGTGGGTTTCATCCTGGGATGCAAGGCTGGTTCAACATACGCAAATCAATAAATGTAATCCAGCGTATAAACAGAACCAAAGACAAAAACCACATGATTATCTCAATAGATGCAGAAAAGGCCTTTGACAAAATTCAACAGCCCTTCATGCTAAAAACTCTCAATAAATTTGGTATTGATGGAACGTATCTCAAAATAGTAAGAGCTATTTATGACAAACCCACAGCCAATATCATACTGAATGGGCAAAAACTGGAAGCATTCCCTTTGAAAACTGGTACAAGACACAGATGCCCTCTCTCACCACTCCTATTCAACATGGTGTTGGAAGTTCTGGCTAGGGCAATCAGGCAAGAGAAAGAAATAAAGGGTATTCAGTTAGGAAAAGAAGAAGTCAAATTGTCCCTGTTTGCAGATGACCTGATTGTATATTTAGAAAACCCCATCATCTCAGCCCAAAATCTCCTAAAGCTGATAAGCAACTTCAGCAAAGTCTCAGGATACAAAATCAATGTGCAAAAATCACAAGCATTCTTATACACCAGTATCAGACAAACTGAGAGCCAAATCATGAATGAACTCCCATGCACAATAGCTTCAAAGAGAATAAAATGCCTAGGAATCCAACTTACAAGGGATGTAAAGGCCCTCTTCAAGGAGAACTACAAACCACTGCTCAGTGAAATAAAAGAGAACATAAACAAATGGAAGAACATACCATGCTCATGGATAGGAAGAATCAATATCATGAAAATGGCCATACTGCCCAAGGTAATGTATAGATTCAGTGCCATCCCCATTAAGCTACCAATGACTTTCTTCACAGAATTAGAAAAAACTACTTTAAAGTTCATATGGAACCAAAAAAGACCCCGCATTGCCAAGACAATCCTAAGCCAAAAGAACAAAGCTGGAGGCATCACGCTACCTGACTTCAAACTATACTACAAGGCTACAGTAACCAAAACAGCATGGTACTGGTACCAAAACAGAGATATAGACCAATGGAACAGAACAGAGTCCTCAGAAATAATACCACACATCTACAGCCATCTGATCTTTGACAAACCTGACAAAAACAAGAAATGGGGAAAGGATTCCCTATTTAATCAATGGCGCTGGGAAAATTGGTTAGCCATAAGTAGAAAGCTGAAACTGGATCCTTTCCTCACTCCTTATATGAAAATTAATTCAAGATGGATTAGAGACTTAAATGTTAGACCTAAAACCATAAAAACCCTAGAAGAAAACCTAGCCAATACCATTCAGGACACAGGCATGGGCAAGGACTTCACGTCTAAAACACCAAAAGCAATGGCAACAGAAGCCAAAATTGACAAATGGGATCTCATTAAACTAAAAAACTTCTGCACAGCAAAAGAAACTACCATCAGAGTGAACAGGCAACCTACAGAATGGGAGAAAATGTTTGCAATCTACTCATCTGACAAAGGGCTAATATCCAGAACCTACAAAGAACTCAAACAAATTTACAAGAAAAAAACAAACAACCTCTTCGAAAAGTGGGCAAAGGATATGAACAGACACTTCTCAAAAGAAGACATTCATACAGCCAACAGACACATGAAAAAAGGCGCATCATCACTCGCCATCAGAGAAATGCAAATCAAAACCACAATGAGATACCATCTCACACGAGTTAGAATGGCAATCATTAAAAAGTCAGGAAACAACAGGTGCTGGAGAGGATGTGGAGAAATAGGAACACTTTTACACTGTTGGTGGGACCATTGTGGAAAATAGTGTGGTGATTCCTCAAGGATCTAGAACTAGAAATACCATTTGACCCAGCCATCCCATTACAAAGGATTATAAATCATGCTGCTATAAAGACACATGCACATGTATGTTTAGTGTGGCACTATTCACAATAGCAAAGACTTGGAATCAACCCAGATGTCCATCAGTGACAGACTGGATTAAGAAAATGTGGCACATTTATACCATGGAATACTATGCAGCCATAAAAAAGGATGAGTTCATGTCCTTTGTAGGAACATGGGTGGAGCTGGAAACCATCATTCTCAGCAAACTGTCGCAAGAACAGTAAACCAAACACCGCATGTTCTCACTCATAGGTGGGAATTGAACAACGAGATCACTTGGACACAGGAAGGAGAACATCACACACCGGGGCCTACTGTGGGGAGGAGAGAGGGGGGAGGGATGGCATTGGGAGATATACCTAATGTAAATGACGAGTTAATGGGTGCAGCACACCAACATGGCACATGTATACATATGTAACAAACTTGCACGTTGTGCACATGTACCCTAGAACTTAAAGTATAATAAAAAAGAAAGAAAGAAAGAAAATCCTCTGTGAATATAATAAATTTCTCATGACCAAATCTTGTTTGTTTACGGAACCAGGGTATGAGGAAAATGGAATTCCCTACTCTGAGCCCTCTGCTTATAGCAGTGCCATGTGCCAGAAAAAAAAAAAAGTGGGGCCTTTAAGAAGTGATTAGGCTATGAGGGTTCCTTCTTCCTGCATGGAATTAGGCTTGGTAGAGGAAGTTCGTCCCTTTTGCCCTTCAGCCTTCTGCTAGGTGAGGACACAGCATCCTCACCTCTGGAGTATACAGCAATAAGGCACCATCTCGGAAGCAGTGACTGGATGGTCATCAGACAACTGAATCCACTGGCACCTTGATCTTGAACTTCCCAGCCTCCAGAACTGTGGGAAAGTTAATTTCTGTTCTTTATAAATTACCCAGTCTCAGGTATTTCATTTATTTTTAAAAATTTTTAAACTTTAATTTTTTGTAGGTACATAGTAGGTAGATATATTTCTGGGGTACATGAGATGTTTTGATACAGGTATGCAATGTGTAATAATCACATCATGAAGAATGGGGTCTCCATTCCCTCAGGCACTTATCCTCTGTGTTACAGACATTCCAATTATACTCTTACTTATTTTTAAATGCACAATTAAATTATTAGTCTCGGGTATTTTGTTGTAGCAGCACAAATGGACTAAGACAATGCATTTGTAAGAACAGACATGTGAGAGATAATCTCTCTTGGACATGTGAGGACATAGTGAGAAGTTGGCTGGCTGCAACCTGGAAGCAGGCCCTCACTAGAACTCAATCATGCTGCCACCCTGATCGCAGACTTCTAGCCTCTAGAATAGCAAGAAATAAATTTCTGTTGCTCATCAGCCACCTAGTGTATGGTAGTTAGTTTCAGTAGCTTAAACTGACTAAGACAGCATTTATACTTAATTGTATAATTACATATATTTAAGCATCACTACAATAGAAATATTTTTATTCAGTTAATACCCAGGAGAGGCATGAGAATTTTCATTCTTTATAAGAGGCCAGTCCTTAGTAAGTCTCTACCTGCCTTCATGTGATAAGGACTCTGATTCTGAGGCAAGAGAATGACTGGGCCCTGCTCCCTCTGGGGTGGGGGACTAAAACCTGTTCAGTATGTGTCTTAGTCTGTTTCGTGCTGCCATAACAGAATACTAGAGACTGGGTAATTTATAAAGAAAAGAAATTTATTTCTCACAGTTCTGTAGGCTGAGAAGTCCAATATTAAGGTGCTGGCATCTAGGGAGATCCTTCTTGCTGTGTCATCCCATGGTTGAAGGTGGGAGGGCCTTCTTGCTGTGTCATCCCATGGTTGAAGGCATCACATGGTGAGAGAAAGGGAGAGAGAGGGAGAGAAGGGAAAAGAGCCAGACTTATCCTCTTATCAGGAACCCACTTTTTGGAATAATTAACCCACCCCCCTGCTAATGGCATTAGTCCATCCACGAAGGCAGGGCCCTCATGACCTAATCACCTCTTAAAGGTCCCACCTTTCAACGTCATTGCACTGGGGATTAAGTTTCCAACACATGAACTTCGGGGAACACATTCAAGCCATAGCTACACACTTAATTATTCCATACAGGATTTAGAAGCTCTAGCTGGCATTGGCCTGTCAGACTCTACATCACAGGTCTGAGAGCTCAGTGGTGGTTGTAGCTTCCCCAAACCATCTTTATAGTCATGATCAAATTCATATATCCCACCCAGAACTGTCCCCTGAGCTCCAGATTTACATTTTGAGGCATGTACTCAACATCTATTCTTGGACATCTCAAGCTTAACACACCCAACAAGTGTCTAAGTCCTCCCCTTCCCATTTACAAGGGCACTCTCTGATATGGTTTGGCTGTGTCCCCACCCAAATCCCAACTTGAATTGTATCTCTCAGAATTCCCATGTGTTGTGGGAGGGACTCAGGGGGAAGTAACTGAATCATGGGGACTGGTCTTTCCCATGCTATTCTCATGATAGTGAAAGAGTCTCATGAGATCTGATGGGTTTATCAGAGGTTTCCGCTTTCACTTCTTCCTCATTTTCTCTTGCCACTGCCATGTAAGGAGTACCTTTTGCCTTCCACCATGATTCTGAGGCCTCCCCAACCATGTAAAACTGTAAGTCAAATTAAACCTCTTTTTCTTCCCAGTCTTAGGTATGTCTTTATCAGCATGAAAATGGACTAATACAGTAAACTGGTACCAGTAGAGTGTGACGCTGCTGAAAAGATAATCCTAAAATGTGGAAGCGACTTTGGATCTGGGTAATAGGCAGATGGTTGGAACAGTTTGGAGGGCTCAGAAGAAGATAGGAAAATGTGGGAAAGTTTGGAACTCCTAGAGACTTGTTGAACGGCTTTGGCAAAAAAGCTGATAGTGATATGAACAATAAGGTCCAGGCTGAGGTGGTCTCAGATGGAGATGAGGAACTTGTTGAGAACTGGAGCAAAGGTGACCCTTGTTATCTTTTAGCAAAGAGACTGGCAGCATTTTGCCCCTGCCCTAGAGATTTGTGGAACTTTGAACTTGAGAGAGATGATTTAGGGTATCTGGCAGAAGAAACTTCTAAGCAGCAAAGCATTCAAAACGTGACTTGGGTGCTGTTAAAGGCATTCTGTTTTAAAAGGGAAACAGCATAAAAGTTCAGAAAACTTGCAACCTGATGATGCAATAGAAAAGAAAAACCTGTTTTCTGAGGAGAAATTCAAGCCGGCTGCAGCAATTTGCATAAGTAGCAAGGAACCTAATGTTAATCCCCAAGATCATGGAGAAAATGTCCCCAGGGCATGTCAGAGACCTTCAGGGCAGCCTCTCCCATCACAGGCCTGGAGGCCCAGGAGAAAAAAGTGGTTTCATGGGCTGGCCCCAGGGTGTCTGTGCTGTGAGCAACCTAGGGACTTGGTGCTCTGTGTCCCAGCCTCTCCAGCTGTGGATGAAAGGGGCCAACATAGAGCTCAATTTGTGGCTTCAGAGGGTGGAAGCCCCAAACCTTGGCAGCTTCCATGTGGTGTTGAGCCTGCGGATGCACAGAAGTCAAGAATTGAGGTTTGGGAACCTCTGTCTAGATTTCAGAAGATATATGGAAAAGCCTGGATGCCCAGGCAAAAGTTTGCTGCAGGGGCAGAGCCCTCTTGGAGAACCTTTGCTAGGCCAGTGTGGAAGGGAAATGTGGGGTTGGAACCCCCACACGGAGTCCCTACTGGGGCATGCCTAGTGGAGATGAATGAAAAGGGACACCATCTTCCAGATCCCAGAATGGTAGATCCACCAACAGCTTGCACCATTTGCCTGGAGAAGCTGCAGACACTCAATGCCAGCCTATGAAAGCAGCCAGGAGAGAGGCTATACCTTACAAAGCCACAGGGGCGGAGCTGTCCAAGACCATGGGAACCCACCTATTGCATCAGCATGACCTGGATGTGAGACCTGAAGTCAAAGGAGATCATTTTGGAACTTTAAAATTTGACTGCCCCGCTGGATTTTGAACTTGCATAGGGCCTGTAACCACTTTGTTTTGGCCAATTTCTCCCATTTGGAATGGTTGTATTTACCAATTAACCGTGCCCACATTGTATCTAGGAAGTAACTAGCTTGCTTTTGATTTTAAAGGCTCATAGGTGGAAGAGACTTGACTTGTCTCAGATGAGACTTTGGACTGTGGACTTTTGGGTTAATGCTGAAACAAATTAAGACTTTGGGTGACTAATGGGAAGGCATGATTGGTTTTGAAATGTGAGGACATGAGATGTGGAGAGGCCAGGGGTAGAATGATATGGTTTGGCTGTGTCTCCACCCAAATCCTCAACTTGAATTGTATCTTCCAGAATTGAGGGGTCCAGGGGGAGGTAATTAAATCATGGGGGCTGGTCTTTCCCATGCTATTCTCCTGATGGTAAATAAGTCTCACAAATCTGATGGGTTTATCAAGGGTTTCTGCTTTTGCTTCTTCCTGATTTTCTCTTGCTGCTGCCATGTAAGAAGCACCTTTCACCTACTGCCATGATTCTGAGGCCTCCCCAGCCATGTGGAACTGTAAGTCCAGTTAAAACTCTTTTTCTTCCCAGTCTTGGATATGTCTTTATCAGCAGCACGAAAACAAACTAATACACCCTCCTTGGCCAAACCTGAGTCAGGCCCTGCTCAGCTCTCTTCTAGATTAGGCCTCATCCTCAGCATGCCAAGCCCAGGTTGGTGAGAATCTCCCCACTCTTGATACCTAACCAAGTTCCTTTTGGTAACTTTCTGCCCAGTGACCCCTCACCCTGTTGGCCATAAATCCATGGCTGCCCCTGTTGCATTAGGACTTGAGTTCAGTCTCCTTCCCTATTGCAATAGTCTGGAAAAAAGTCTTCCTGGCCTGTTAAACTCTGTCTGGTGTAATTTGTCTTTCACATCACCTCCACACCCACCCCCAAAACTCATGCACCTCCACCTTTTTCTGCCGGACACCCAGATGCATGGGCCCTAAAACACAGGTGTCATACTTGATGCCACCCACCCCTCCCTTATTCTTTGCATCCAATCAACCCATCTCAACTCTGTCCACTTCTCCCTCCCTAGTCCCAGTCACCCTGACCTCCATCCCCCATGACTACAGCCTCCTCCAGCTGGTCTCCCACGTCCACTTTTCCCCCCTTGAATCCATTCACACAAAGCAGTAAGACCGAACTGCTTAGGTGACAAATCAAACAATGGCTCGCTCTTTCTCAAACCTTCCAAGGGCTTCCCGTTTCTCTGAGATTGAAATCCAGACTCCTCACCTGACTGCAAGGCCCTTCTCCCCAGCCTCATTGCATTGCCTCTCCCTGGTCCCTCTGCTCCAGGGGCCACACTGATGGGTCTTCTGTTTCATAATCAACCATCTCTGCCTCATCTCGGCTCTTTGTTCTGGGTCTGCCTTTGGCCAGGATGATGTCTTCCCCTCAAGTGGCTCCTTCTCATCCTCTGGGTCTCAGTTTCAATGTTAACCTTCTGAGACACTCTTCTGAACAATACCCCTAAAATGCAACCCCTGTCACTCTGGTTCAGGCCTATGCTCATTTTCTTCACAGCCCCCACTACAATTGCACATAGTTATTTGCCTGCTTATCTGTCTTCATGTTTCCCTCCCACTGGCATGTGAGCAACATGAGGGCAGGGCTGTGACATCCTTGTTGACAGTGACGCCACCTTCACTTGCCTAGGACTGCACCCAACATGTGGCAAACTCTCAGTCAAAACACACTGAATGACCTGAGTTAACCATGAGTCGACATTGACCTTTCCTGTAAGCTCTTCAGTCACAGAACAGTCCCCTGCAGACCAGGGGGTGGGTTTCCTGATGGGGCCCACAGTACTGCCTACTCCAGACAAGCTCCTGCCCTCTACCTTGGCACAGCCAAACGTAGGCTGGCTTGAGGCAGGGAAACACATATTGTTTATGCTGGCCTCAAAGTAGCATTAAGTGTTTTTTGTTTTGTTTTTTGTTTGTTTGCTGTTTGTTTGTTTTGACGGAGAGTCGCTCTGTCACCCAGGCTGGAGTCCAATGGCGCGATCTCGGCTCACTGCAATGTCTGCCTCCCGGGGTTCAAGCAATTCTCCTGCCTCAGCCTCGCGAGTAGCTGGGATGACAGGCGCCCACCACCACATTTGGCTAATTTTTTTGTATTTGTAGTAGAGACAGGGTTTCATTGTGTTAGCCAGGATGATCTCTATCTCCTGACCTTGTGATTCGCCCACCTCGGCCTCCCAAAGTGCTGGGATTACAGGCGTGAGCCATCACACCCAGCCAGTAGCATTACGTGTTCTTACATTTTATGTCACAAAGTGGCGGGGTCCCATGACATGACATTGGACATTGTGTGGGCCATAGGCAGATAAGTTTGCACCAGAGCCCATGGCAACCATGAGTTCTGAGAAGCTGAAATGCACATTTGGAAAATTTAATACTTCTTCAATACAACAACAGAATTTCTCTATTTCCATCAAAGAAGGTCACTAGGAATGAAATTAAGCATAAAAAAGGAGTTAGGGTTTTGTTTGTTTATTTGTTTTTTTTTTTTTTCATTTCAGCTTGTAATTAAGCCATCAGGTAATGGCATTTTACTGAAAGTGGCTGCTGTATGTCCCTCTGGTGCCTGGGGTTTCCTGCTCAGGCTTCCCTTGCAGACCCACAGGAGGCGGGAGGAGGCTGCTCAAGAAATTCTCATTGCATCAAAGCACAGCCTCACCCTCTTTAGGCTGAGCAGTTTCAAAGTGTGGACATATCAAAGGGAACGAGGGCTGAGTGAAATCCTGGAATAGACGAAGGGGGACACAAGCTCTGGTAGACACCCAGTGACTTGTGTAGGAAACGGGAGATGAGGTGCGGGAGCATAAAGGCACTCTCTTCTGATGGCTTCCATTTCCCAGGAAAGTTGGGAATGGGAGCCAGCTCCCCTCGAGTGAGAGCAGGAGGAAGGAATATTGGAGGCTCCAGGACAGAAGAGTATGAGCTGATATCCAGGAAAAGGAGGCGCCTGCTGATTAAAAAACTGCAGTGGAATTGGCTGGAAATAATTAGGGGCCACTGAGGTTCAGTCAGCAATGCAGAGTGCCACCCATTGGCATTGGCTGGGCTTTTTCTCCAGGCTGTTTGGGTTCACACGTGTAGGTGGGTGCAGAGATGCAGACACCAGGGGAGGGGTTTTTCTAGGCAAGCATGAGAGCGACAAGCAGGGCAACTGAGTTGTAAGTGTTTGCCAGGGACTGCTTAAAATGATGGAATGTGGCTTTACAGTTTCAGGTTTTATGTTTAAGTCTTTAATCCATTTTGAGAAAACACAGGGAAAAAGCTTATTGGTATTAGCCTTGACAATGATTTTTAGACATGATCCCAAAAGCACAGGCAACAAAAGCAAACAGGTGGGATTGCACCAAACTAAAAAGCTTCTGCACAGCAAAAGAAACAAAGAGTGGAGAGACAGCCTGTCAAATGGAATGAGATATGTGCAAACCATATATCCTATATGAGGTTAATGTCCAAAATATACAGGAAACTCAAACAACTCAACAGCGAGAAAGCAAATAACTTCATCAAAAATGGACAAGTAACCTAAGTGGACATTTCTCAAATGAAACATATAAATGACCAACAGGTTTGTGAAAAAATGCTCAACATCACTAATCATTGGGGAACTACAAATTAAAATGAGATATCACCTAACGCCTTGAGAAAGGCTATTATCAAAAAGACCAAAGGCCGGTGTCGGTGAGGATGCAGAGAAAGAGGGACCCTTGTACTGTTGGTGGGAATGTGAGTTAGACCAGCCATTATGGAAAACAATTTAGAGGTTCCTCAAAAAAGTAAAAATAGAGCTACCATGTGATCCAGCAATCCCACTACTGGGGATATATCCAGAGGAATGAAATCAGTATCTAGAAGAAATATCTGCACGTCCACGTTTGTTGCATTATTATTCACAGTAGCCAAGACATGCCATCAACCTCTAAGTGTCCACTGATGGATGAATGGATAAGGAAAATGTGGTATATGCACACATGTGATATATATACTCCACATCCTCGCTAACACAACAGAATACTACTCAGCCTTAAAAAAAACATTTCCAACAACATGAATGAACCTGGAGGACATTATGCTAAGTGAAATAAGCTAGACTCAGAAAGACAAATACTGCATGCTCTCACTTATATGTGGAGTGTAAAAAAGTTGAACTTTATAGAGGCAGAGAGTAGGATAGTGGTTACCAGTGCCCTGGGGTGAGAAGAATGGGGAAATGCTCATCAAAGGGTATGAAGTTTCAGTTAGACAGGAGGAATGAGCTCTGGAGACCTATTGTACATCATGGTGGGTATAGTTAATAACAATGTATTGTGTTCTTAAAAATTGCTAAGAGAGGCCAGGTGCAGTGGCTCACGCCTGTAATCCCAGCACTTTGGGAGGTGGAGGCAGGTGGATCACGAGGTCAAGAGATCGAGACCATCCTGGCGAACACGGTGAAACCCTGTCTCTACTAAAAACACAAAAAAATTAGCCAGGCGTGGTGGCGGACGCCTGTAGTCCCAGCTACTCGGGAGGCTGAGGCAGGAGAATCACTTGAACCCGGGAGGTGGAGCTTGCAGTGAGCCGAGATCGCGCCACTACACTCCAGCCTGGGCGACAGAGTGAGACAACGTCTCAAAAAAAAAAAAAATGCTAAGAGAGTAGATCTGAACTGTTCCTCCCACAAAACATGACAGGCATGTGAGATGGTAGATGTGTTAATTGGCTTGATTGTGGTAATTATTTCACAATGGATATGTATATCAAAACATCATGTTGCTTGTCATAAATGTAAACATTTTTTGTCAATTACACTTCAATAAAGCTGGGAAAAAAGAGAGTTCATTCAAATGAATGCCACATTAAATACACCCCACTATGTAATTTTTTAATGATGGAATATGGGGTCTTTTCATTATAAGTTCTTTTGTGGCATTTGATTGGTTACCATGTCCATGATTACTAACTTTTTGTTTGTTTGTTTTGTTTTGACACAGAGCCTTCCTCTGTCGCCCAGGCTGGAGTGCAATGGCATGATCTTGGTTTACTGCAACTTGAGTAGCCGGGATTGCAGGCACCTGCCACCACATCCAGCTAATTTTTGTAGTTCTAGTAGAGATGGGGTTTCTCTGTGTTGGCCAGGCTGGTCTCAAACACCTGACCTCAAGTGATCTGCCCACCTCAGCCTCCCAAAGTGCTGGGATTACAGGCGTGAGCCACTGCACCTGACAGTAATAATATTTTTTAAGTAGGAATATTTTTAAGTAGGAAAAAAATGTAAAGCAGATGCTGGTCAGATTAAGAATGAGCCGGTCCCAAGAGATAGTCCATGGAAGCACGCAAGACTTCATCCTGCACCTTTGACTCCCGGGGCAAAGGAGTCACCAGGACACAGGGTGTGAGGCGCACCCCTAGAATCGCCAGCACCTCCAAATGGGTTTTTTGGTCAGAGTTTGGCTCTCCAGGGCACAGCTTCCACTCTTCCTAAGATAGAGTCCACTCCACTCTTAGGTAAAATGTGAGTTAATATACCAAAGACAGGCAGGGGGAGAGGCTGGCCATCTGTGATGGGTTGGTTTGTGTCCCCCAAAATTCACTGCTGCAGTCCTGATCTTCTGAAGTCTTTACGGGGGTGGTTAAGTGAAAATGAGGCCGTGAGGATCTGTCCTAATCTAAAATCGTTTGTGTGCACGTGTATATTCATTGCAGCACTATTCACAATAGCAAAGACATGGAATCAACCTAAATGCTCATTAATGGTAGACTGGATAAAGAAAATGTGGTGCAAATACACCATGGAATACTATGCAGCCATAAAAAGAACAAGATCATGTCCTTTGCAGGAACATGGATGGAGCTGGAGGCCATTATTCTAAGCGAACTAACACAGGAACAGAAAACCAAATATCACATGTTCTCACTTGTAAGTGGGAGCTAAATGATGAGAACACATGGATACATAGAGGGGAATAATGCACACTGGGGCCTACCAGAGAGTGGAGGGTAGGAGGAGGGAGAGGATCAGGAAACATAACGAATGGGCACTAGGCTTAATATACCTGGGTGATGAAATAATCTGTACGACAAACCCCCATGATACCAGTTTACCTATGTGGCAAACCTGCATTTGTACCCAGGAACTTAAAATAAACATTTTAAAAAGAGGCAGTTAGGATACAGACATGTAGAGAGGGAAGTCTGCAAGCCAAGGAGAGAGGCTGCAGGAGAATCCAAACCTGACACTTTGGTCCTGGACTTCCAGGCTCCGGGACGACGCAGCAATAACCTTCTGCTGTTCATTCCCCCAGTGTGTGTAGCTTCCTTACAGGAACCCCAGCAAATGCATACATCATCCAGACTAGGTAGGCCATTTTTCTAAAATATTACTAAACTATGTCAAATATTTAAACACTGTTTTGTAAAATACAAGCTGAAGTGTTTGAACAACGTTTCCTCATTTGCACATTTATGCGCCAGTGAATCGCTGGTTGACATATTCATAGGTTTCAGCATATGGCTTCTGGTGCATTTCATATATGTTTGGTTTCATCACACTGAATTCTGTTGTCACTTACATTAAGTCCCCAAAAGACCTTTTCATGAAATGTTACGGAGAGATCATGAAATAATAAAATCAGATAAATAAACAATTGAATCTGGTGAATCCAACCAAAATTAAAAGTTGTCATATTAGGGTCGCGTTTGTACTATTTTGAGTGATAGCAACATATTATGGAATGAGACACAAGATGCATTCCTAATTATATGTGTCTGTGCACGTGTGTGTGTGTGTGTGTGCGTGTTGATGTATCAACTCTGGACCAAAAAAATGTTTTCTTAAATAACTATCTGAAGGCAAATAGTTCTCCAGTTAAATAGTTCTTCAAATAGTTAAGAAACTATTTAAAGTTTCTTAAAGAACTATTGGAAAGTGGATAAGAACAGGCAGAAACGGGAAGAGTGTCCATCTGTAAGGGATGAGGATTTGCCTGGCTTTCCACTGGGGCTGATGTAGAAAGTAGAGCCTCTCTCACTGCCTTGAGGGCTCAGCAGAAGAGAAGGGATTCCTAAAAGGCTGGAAAACGAGGAGGGAAAGGAGCAGGTCAAAAGGAGCAAGTGAGCGCTTCCGGATATGTTGTTGTCTGCAGGCACTTAGAACGGTCCGGCGTTTGACATACTGTCGTAGGCTTTCCTAAAATACAGCCTTTAACAAAACTAGGCTGCCCTGAACCCCTGGTAATGGAATTGTTTACCTTTATACCAAGAAGGTTGGGAAAGCACCAACATCTGCATGTGGCATGTACCCAGGCAGACTTCGAGGGGTTCGTGCGGTAAGACCTAAAGTTCTTATGAGATGGTCCAAAGCGAAGAAACATGTCAGCAGGGCCTGTGGTGGCTCCATGTGTGCTAGATGTGATCGTGACAGGACCAAGCGTGCCTTCCGTATCGAGGAGCAGAACATTCTTGTGAAAGTGTTGAAGGCACAAGCGCAGAGTCAGAAAGCTAAATAAAAAATGAAACTTTTTTGAGTAATAAAAATGAAAAGGCCTAAAAAAAGAAAGGAGCAAGGGGGGAGCTCTTAAAACCTGTGTATAAATTCCCCCAGGTCTTCAACTGACCTGTCAGCTGCCTGAGTGGGAGAGAGTCCAGGGAAACTTTCAGAAGGAGCCAGCTGGAATGCTGAGGAGACAAGGGAGGAACCAGAAAATACGATGTAGTAAATCTCAAAAGGTTGACATTTTGGGGAGCATGTTCTCTGACTACAGTGAAATTAAACTAGAAATCGACATCTTGAAAATCTCCAAAAAGCTACAGTGGGCATTACTGGGCAATTGATGAGCTTTGATTATGGGCTGAGGATTCAGGTAATAATATTGTATCGGTGTTAAGTCTCCGGATTTTGGTAATTACACTGTGGTCATGTCCAAGATGGTCTTTGTTTCTGGAAAATACACACTGGAGCATTTAGAGGTAAAACGGCACAGTCTGTGGGGGCGGGGGAGAGGGAGAGAGAAGGGAGGAGGACGAAGAGAGAGGAGTGAAAAAGCAAACAGCATAAAATGTTAAACAATTGTTGAACCTGGGTAAATAGTATATGGGAGCTCTTTGTACTATATTTGCAACTTCTCTGAAATTTTAAAATTATATCAAAATTTACCCTTAAAAAAAACAAAAGAATATCTAACTGGCATCCTGTTTTGCTTCTATTTACTTCTGGAATTGTCTGTATAGGAGATTAGAGGTAAGAGCTTCCAAAGTGCTCCACCCTCACACCCAGCTGGGAGGGGCCGTGAATGGTACCGTGGGGATGGTGGCCAAACGGCAGACAGGGGCTTTGTCACCTAATGCAGAGGGCAGACCAGGTCCCCACAGCGCCAGCCCGCTCCTGAGCACCATCTCACCATTATTGGGTTTCTAAGTGGACAGCAGCAAGGTCCTTGTGCTAAACTGCAAAACACATCACAGAGCCCAGAGGCAAGGATTAGTGTCCGCTAGACAAAGGACCAGCTGCGATTATCATCTTGTTGAACGTTTAGAAACATCGAGATAGGAAAGGTGAGAGAGTAATTGTCTCTGAATAATGAGTTTTTCTGCGGTGGCAGTGGTGCGGGGCGTTCAGCGGAGGCTGAAGAGGGGAGAGAAAGTTGCCAACCATGAAGAACGCTTTAGAGAGCAATGTTGACTTCGCGATCTGCCCGTCTTAGCATTTCCTGCACATCCCCCACGCACCACACTCCTCAGACAGGTTCTCTTCTGTCTTGGAAGCAGGCATTGGCTCTGCACATGCTGGTGGTCCTGAAGCGCCTCTCTGCCACCTTCCTGTGTTTGGGAGAATCCCTCCTCCTGTGTCTCAGCAGGAGGCAGGGACTGACTCCCACAGCAGAAGACAAAATGCCAGGGACTTGCTTCCTCAGCCTTCCTTGCAGTGTAAGGTGGGATGTGAGGCAGCCAATCAGATGTGTTTGCCCAGAGTCCCAGGGATCCCCAAGGCCCTCTCTCGGGCAGCTAGCACAGCTGCAGGCCATGGAGACCCTGGGTCAGCAGTGCAGGTGCAGCACCCAGCAACTGGGACCCTCAGTGGCTGCAGAAGCAGCGTCCCTGAGGAGCGGTCACGGGCGTGGTTCCCACACAGCTAGCCGCTCTGCGACTTGCCAGACATCATGTGTACAATCCAGTGACATTAAATACTTTCTCAGTGTTGTGCAGGCATCACTAGTATCTAGTTCAGGACTTCATCACCCAAATGGAAACCCCGTATCCACGAAGCAGCCGCTTTCCTTCCTCCCTTCCCCACTCGGTCCCTTGCAACCACTAGTGCATTCCGTCTCCATGGATTTGCTTTTTCTGGATGTTTGATATGAATGGAATTACGTGGTCTGACTTCTTTCCTTGAGTGTTTTCAAGCCCCATGCATGTTGTAGCATGTGTCAGAGCTTCAGTCCTTTCTACAGTCAAACAATATCCCATTGCATGGATATATTACATTTTGTTTACCCATTCATTTGTTGATGGACAGTGGGTTGTGTCCAGCTTTTGGTGATTGTGAATAGAGCTGCTATGAATATTCATGTACTAGTTTTTGTTTGGAGACCTATTTTCCATTCTTTCGGGTATAGACCTAGGAATGGAATTGCTGGGTCATGTAGTGATTCTATGTTTAACTTGCGAAGGAACTGCCAAGCTATTTTCCCCAGTATCCTTTTAATACATTATTTTCTCCTTAATACAATCAGAGTTTGTTTCTGTTGTTTGCAACTAGGAACCCTGACTGATACCTTATTCCCACCTTACTGATGGGAAACCTGAGGCTCAGGGAAAGACTGAGTGGTTTGTCCAAGGCTCCTGACTGGATCCAGGCTACAAATCCCTTAACAGTTTGCTGCTGAGACTCTAGGACAGTGAGATTCCCTTTGCGTCTTACCTCCTGCATAAATAATATGGTGCGGTGGTTCCCAACGGGGGTCCCTGGAGGCCAAGGGTGCCATGAATTATTGACCAGGGTCTGGGAGCTATTTTGAATATTTCACTAAGTGTAATGGAAAACCTCCCACTTTCGCACGATGAAGCTGTTCAAGCTACCTAAAATGTCAAGTTTCTTTGCTTTTGGCAGAAATTAAATCAACCCACGGTGGTAATAAGAGTTACTGCCTGCTGATCAGACTCTGGCTCTCTAGCTGGCAGTTATGTATATCTTTGATTAATTTTAAAAATTGGAAAATGAATAAATTATTACTTAATAAATGAAGTTGTTTGGTGAATGAAAATCTTTTAAAACATGGGGTCCACGGGGAGAGAAATCAGACATGAGTGTCTTGGTGACAAGAAAGTCATCAAAGCGTTGAGAACACGTCCTTGGCTGTCTCCTGGGGCTCTGGGCCTGAGAGTCTTGATTCTGCCAACGACAGCTCAGACCTTGTGCAAGTGACTGTGGGTGTCCCCTTCTCTGCCACAGAGGGGCTGACTTACTGCTGCTAAGCTTCCTTCCAGCTGTGGTGTCCTGTGATTCTAACCCACCTATGAAGTGAGGCAGCGATGAAGAGGGGGGATAATTCGTTTTTTCTAGGTGGCTGTGGGGCGGATTCCCAGGGAAGCCAGAAGCTGAGCTGCCCGCAGGACACAGCAGTGACCAGAGATGGGAGGTCCTGCACACACCCCAGTCTCTCTCTCCAGACCCCTTCTCCTGCTGTATCCTCTGGCTTGCAGATGGTCACTTTCCTTCACCCCTCACCTCTTCCCTCACCCACATCCCACCAGGCCATTGCCAGGCCCTTTCTGTCTCCGGAGGTCTGTCCTCTGGATCAACACCTCTCTGTCCCCAGGCTGTCTCCCACAGGGTCCCCAGCCGGGCTCTGAACCTCAGGCTGGGCCTCTGAGCATTCACCACCTACTTCCCTGTCCAGCATCACAGAACCCTGATATCTTTGTTTTGTCTTTGCTAACAGTGGTGTGGTCACATCACAACTTACTTCGTATAAGGTAAGCAAGTAAGGTAAGTCATGAAGCAGCCGTGACACCTGCCCTCCCAGCACACCTCTCACCATCCTTCCTAAAGCCTGCACCAGCCACAGGGAGCCATCTGCGGCCTCCCGGATGGCCAGGCTGTTCCCGGCCTCCAAGCCTTTGGGTCATCCCTAATTGCTTTCTTGACATTTAGTTTGAAAGAGTGACAAAGTGACATTTTAACTCCTGGCGATACATACTGGTCCTGATGACAAATACAGTCAGCCCCAGTGGGCTTCTGTGTGATTTTGAACCCGCCCCTCCACCTCTCTGGGTGCTGAATACACTCATCACCTGAAAGAACATTTACCGCCTACTTAACCGTGAGCTACGGACATAAATAAATGAACGTTTGTAAAGAGCCTCAGAACGTTCAGAGGAACGGTACCCAGCAGTGAGTAAACAGCTCCGTGAAGTGCCAGCTCTGGAGGGCAGCCTTGCATGTCGTGAATACCAATGTCTTGACTGATGAACCCACAAACAGGCATTCATCAGTCAAAGACAATGGTCTGTGAACTCTTGCAGTTCACGCCCTGCGTGGGCATCAGACCTGAGATTTACTGCTTGATGGGTTTATTTAATATCTACCCAGAGATAGCGTCAGATCCCACAGCGGGAGGGCTCAGTCTGGAAGAGTGGCCCTCAGCCCTCAGACACCAGTCGTGGGGCCAGGCCTCCAGAGCCTCCCACCCATTGGCTTCAAGTTGGGGTTCCTACAACTCCCACTTTGTGTTTGATTAACTTGCTGGAGCGACTCACAGAACTCAGGGAAACACGTTTACCAGTTTATTTTAAAGAATGTCGCAAAGGATACAGATAAAGAGATGCACAGGATGTGGTGCCCGGAGCTTCGGTGCCCTCCCTGGGCGCGCCACCCTCCAGGAGCCTCCATGGGTTCAGGTATCCGGAAGCTCCCGGACCCCGTCCTCGTGGGTTTTTATGGAGGCTCCGATGCACGGGCATGCTTGACAACCACGTGGAAATGTGACTGGACAGAAAGCGTGTGATTTAAACCCAGCAAGGCCGACCTGCTCAGACTTTTCTTGGCCTCTGTAAGCGGCATTCCTTCCTCTAGGGTATGGGGCAGGACCTTCTGTGGAATGAGGGCTTTTTGATCCACAAACAGATTAGCATCCCACCATGGGCAAGTGAGAGAAAACAGGAGAAGGTCAGAAAGAGAGATTCTGTTTCCTGAGTCCTAAAGCACCCCAGCATTCTAACAAGGAATGTGGGCATTGGGAGGCAGGAACCTGGACCAAAACCAATACGCATATCCTACCACCACAGGCCTTCTGCGATGCAACGTTTTCCAGACACTTCCCAGACCTCAAACCCCTTCCATCTTCCTTTCACTGTCGACTTCTCGGGCCTGATGCTAGCAGCTTTTGCACACACTGTGCCATTTAACTCTTACATCAGCCCAGTGTCCCAGCCTGCAGATGTGGCTCAGGGAGCTTAGTGGGTGCTCAAGGACACTGTATTTGAACTTGAACTGCCCGACTCCAAAGTCCTAACTCTTCACTACTTTGCTAGACTTCCTGTTTTCATCCTGAAATGTGCTTGAGGCAACCCTATGAAACAGTGTTTCTCAGGTCTGTTGCCCACATACAGCATGAACTACCAGAGCTCACAGGCCCTCTTCTGGCCTGGAGTGAGTCCCCAGCAAATCCCAGTTAGAGCCTGCTGGGGATGCAGGCACGGAAAAGGCCAGGCAGCGGGGTGCTCTGTCCCAGGCTGGAACAGCACAGCCAAACCACGTCAGAGCCAGTCAGCCCCGAGGTGTGAGGCAGGGAGGCTGGGCTTGTTTAACTTTCTCTCTCCCAGGGTTCTGTGGTGCCTGTCTGTAGGGGACAGAGAAGCTCTGTGAGCTCGTTGTCCCTGTGCTATTAAAAGGCCCTGCAGACGGTGCCACCTGGGCGTGGGGGTGATTAAGGCACAGCGACAGCAGGTTGGCCTGCTGCCCTGGCCAGGGAGCGGTGCTTTGCCAGGCATTGTTTCCCTCATCAAACGGGGGAAACAGGTGGCTGGGCCCAAAGTGCTTCCCTCTGACGGGGGTGCTGCTTCACTCCCATCATCTAGGTCTGAATTAATCCCAGAGCAGCCTTCTCCAGGTGGGCTGGGCAGGAGACAGGTGCATAGGGGAGGGAGCCGGGGAGGAAAGGAGTCAGAGGAAGGATAGGAGGAAGGAAGGGAGAGAGGGAAGGAGAAAGTTCCCTTGCACTGCCCAATGCCAGTGCTTTGCAGGGTGGGGAAATGGGAGAGGAAGGCATTGAAGATGTTACTCGTATCCAGGCTTCCTTTGGGATCATCAGGATTTCCTTTGCCTGGGTCCCGATGACCTGTGACTGGCTTAAGGGGCACCATGAAATCCTCTCACATGTAGCTGCCTCATCAGAGCAGGGAATGTGGACCTGCTGGGCACAGCAGCCAACGGTGGCCACTTCCGTGCTCCTCCTCCTCCCCACTGAGTAGCAAATTCTTAGGGAATCCAGAAGACATTCTTGCCTGCGAGGGTCCAGTGCCTGGGAGCATTTGAGATCTGCTCTTCCTCTCGTCCCAGCTGTCACTGCCCTTCTGTCTCTTGTGCCCTCCAGTGCCAAGGTCATGGGCTGGCAGAGCATGTGGTCTGGACCCTCTGCGCATGGACAGGCCCTCCTCAGCTGAATTGGCCTGAACTGGGAGCCGGCAGGCTGGGCCACCCCTCTGAGTCTCGGCCATGGATTATAGGGGCCAGCTCACAGGCTCTCAGCTCAGCTGCCTCTCCAGCGGCTGCCAGAACATGTCGGGGCATCTGGGTCACATGAAGGCTGAGCATCTCCTGGGGACACTAAACGTGAAGGCCCCCTTCAGCCTAAAGACACCATGAGCCCCCAGTTTACTAGCTGTGGCCACTGTCACAGGCAGGCACGGGGGGAGTCATCTGGAGAGGGGCACAGTCCGCCTGTCTCGGGCACTGTATTAGATTCCTATAGCTGCCATAACAAAGCACCTCGAGCTACGTGGCTTCAAACCATAGCAATGTCTGGTCTCACAGTTCTGGAGGCCCGAGGTCTGAAATCCAGGTGTCAGCAGGACCACGTTTCCCTCTGAAACCTGTAGGAGTCTTCCTTATTTCTTCCAGCTTCTGAGAGCTTGCTGGCAATATTTACGTTCCTTGGCTTATAGATGCTCCACTCCGATCTCTGCCTCCATTGTCACATGGCGTTCTCCACGTGTCTCTGTCTTCATGTGATTGTCTTCTAATGAGGACACCAGTCACATTGGATCAGGGCCCAGCCTACTCCAGTATGACCTCACCTTCGCTAATGACATCTGCAAAGACCCTACCTCCAAACAGAGTCACACTCTGAGGTGCTCAGGGTCAGGACTTCAACCTTTGTCTTTTGGAAGACACACAGTTCAACCCATATCCGGAGCTCTCGAGGATCTGAGGGTGAAATTTCCTTCCTCCTTCCTTGTGTGGTCTACTGGTTAAGCCTCAATGGTGAGCAGCTCAGCCTTGCATGCTCTGAAAAGAGCACAGTGCTCCAGCTCCCCTGAGCGCATGGGTTGCCTGGGGCCTTGTTAAAGGCAGATTCAGACTCAGCTGGTCTGGGGAGGGGCCCAAGACTCTGCATTTCTAACAAGCGCCCAAGTGATGCTCAGGCTGCTGGTCAGTGAACCACACTTAAATAGCAAGGAGCTAGCCCATGAAAACTTCCCAAGGAGTCAGGCCCCTCCTGCCCCAGAGGAGAGTGGAGGACTGCAAGGGTCAAGTGCTAGAAGGAAGGAAGCAAGCAGAATACTGCAGTTTAACAGGCAACAGAAAATGGTATCCCTATTACAAGTGCATAGTCAAATCTGCTCCAAGCCCCAGGCTGGGAGCTGCCATCTGAATTATCTATAGCCAAATCCCTAGCAAAGACACAGGCTGAGTTGCCAGGGAGACCTCAGGGGAGGTCCATCACTTCCGCCTGCTTCCACCTTTGTCCCAATTCAATCAACTCCCACGCTTTTATTTCTCTTGGGAAATACTTTAGAAATGGGATTTTTCTGGGTCATATGGTAAATGTATGCTTAACTTTTTAAAACAACTTTTTATTACGCATAATTCCCCTACCATAAAATTCTCCCTTTTCTAAAATGTGTGATTCAGTGGCATTTAGTAGATTCACAGAGTTGGGCAACCATCACCATGGTCTAATTCCGGGATACTTATGGATTAAAGACTTAAATGTTCAACCTAAAACCATAAAAACCCTAGAAGAAAACTTAGGCAATACCATTCAGGACACAGGCATGGGCAAAGACTTCATGACTGAAACACCAAAAGCAACGGCAACAAAAGCCAAGACAAATGGGATCTACTTAAACTAAGGAGCTTCTGCACAGCAAAAGAAACTACCATCAGAGTGAACAGGCAACCTACAGAATGGGAGAAAATTTTTGCAATCTACTCATCTGACAAAGGGCTAATATCCAGAACCTACAAAGAACTTAAACAAATTTACAAGAAAAAAATCAAACAACCCGATCAAAAAGTGGGCAAAGGATATGAACAGACACTTCTCAAAAGGAGACATTTATGTAGCCAACAGACACTTGAAAAAAGGCTCATCATCACTGGTCATCAGAGAAATGCAAATCAAAACCACAATGAGATACCATCTCACACCAGTTAGAATGGCGATCATTAAAAAGTCAGGAAACAACGGGTGCTGGAGAGGATGTGGAGAAATAGAAATGCTTTTACACTGTTGGTGGGACTGTAAACTAGTTCAACCATTGTGGTAGACAGTGTGGCGATTCCTCAAGGATCTAGAACTAGATGTACCATATGACCCAGCCATCCCATTACTGGGTATATACCCAAAGGATTATAAATCATGCTGCTATAAAGACACATGCACACATATGTTATTGTGGCACTATTCACAATAGCAAAGACTTGGAACCAACCGAAATGTCCATCAATGATAGACTGGATTAAGAAAATGTGGCACATATACACCATGGAATACTATGCAGCCATAAAAAAGGATGAGTTCATGTCCTTTGAGGTGACATGGATGAAGCTGGAAACCATCATTCTGAGCAAACTATCACAAGGACAGAAAACCAAACATGCATGTTCTCACTCATAGGTGGGAATTGAACAATGAGAACACTTGGGCACAGGATGGCGAACATCACACACCGGGGCCTGTGGTGGGGTGGGGGGAGGGGGAGGGATAGCATTAGGAGATATACCTAATGTAAATGACGAGTTAATGGGTGCAGCACACCAACACGGTACATGTATACATACGTAACAAACCTGCACGTTGTGCACATGTACCCTGGAACATAAAGCACAATAAAAAAGAAAAATGCTAATTCACTTGTAACATTGTACTGTTAGAAACTAAGAGCTCCCCTGCCTTAGCTCATTTTAGCCTCACTACAATCCCATGAGTATGATTAGTACCCTCCTTTTCCAAGTGGGGAAACCAAGTCCCAGAGCTCTGGGAACTGCTCAGGTTCTCCCAGCTGGTCAGTGGCAGAGCCACAGTTCATGCCTGATGCCTGAGGCATCTAACCCTCAGCAGGGCTTTTGGTTCCTCCCAGCTGGCAGGTTAGATGTGTTACCCAGGGGGTGAGGGGTGTGTGGGGTGCAGTCAGGCCCTGGTTCAAGGGCGGGTGCTGGTCTCACACCATCTGAGTGGAACGAGGCAGATGGCGGGGCTGGTGGCCTGAGAGCAGTGGGTAGAGGCTCATGGAGTCTGACTCCCATGGGTGGGAGAGGGAAGCCGTGGGCAGTTGGCCTGGCTTTGCTGTGTGGTCACCGGGTGGGAGATGGACTGAGGAAGTACTCATGCCCACCCCGCTGCTCTGGCTCAAGGGACTTTGAGAAGAAGTAGCGTGGATAAACCAGAGGCTCCACCCTCAGCACTGGGGTCTCACCCTCTCCCTTGCCTCTCTGTGCTGTTCAGTCCACCCTATCTGTTCCCGGGACGCTGCCCAGCTGGGCAATGTCAGCAGCCCCTGATGCTCCGAGGAAACCACCGACAGCTGGGGCCACATGGCCTCATTGTTTCTCTCCCTTTGTCTTTGCAGGCCTGGCTTGCACCCTAGACACCTCCAGCTCCACCCTGCAGCTTCATCCATGAGCTGTCACTCTCCTGGAGAGAGCTCCATGCCCCAGGTGTTCCATCAGCTCGAGGCTGACCTAATCCCCAGAGCCCTCTCAGACCCACTTCTCTGCCCATCTCTTCTGGGAAATCTGCTCCCTCAGCTCTGAGCTGCCATCTCCACTTAGGAGCTGCGCTGCTCATTTGGTTGTGAGATGTAGCGAGTCATTTTCTTCTTCTATTGTGGCATAATTTGCATACAGCGAAAGGCATAGATCTTAAAGTCTAGAGTTTGATGAGTTTGGACAAATGCATTCATCTGTGTAACCCACAATCCTATGAAGACAAGAACATTTCTGGTCAGATGTGGTAGCTCATGCCTGTAATCCCAACACTTTGGGAGGTTGAGGGAGAACTGATGGAAGCCAGGAGTTTGAGACCAGCCTGGGCAACACAGTAAGATCCTGTTTGAGAGAGAGAGAGAGAGAGAGAGAGAGAGAGAGAGAGAATTGCTATTTGGGAATCTGGGCAGCCTAGCCAAAAAAAAAAAAAAAAAAAAAAAAAAAAAAAAAAAAGAGAGAGAGAGAGAGAACATTTCCCATCACCTGAAAATTTCCCTTGTTCCCCTTTACAGTAAATTCCTTTCCAGCCCCAAGTGACCTCTGATCTGTTTTTTGTCACTGGAGATTACTTTTATCTCTTCTGTAACTTCATAAATGCATTTCCCCACTGACAAATAATGTTGACCATCTTTTCATCTTACTGGTCATCTACAATCTTTTTGTGAAGTATTTTTTCAAGTCTGCCCATTTTTTCAAAATGGTTTTTAAAAACATTATTATCAAGTTGTAGGAATTCTTTGTATATTCTGGATATAAGTCAAATATATGTGTTACAAATATTTTTTCCCAATCTGTGGTTTGCCTATTCATTTTCTCAATAACATATTTCAGAAAGCAGAAGTTTTAAATATGGAAAAAGTTCAGTTTATCATCTTTTTCTTTATTAATGTTTTCTGTGTCCTTTCTAAAATATCTTTGCCTATCCAAGGTCAAAAAGATGGTCCCATATGTCTTTTTCTTTAAGCTATGTAGTAAGTTTTTGGCTTTTATATTTAGGTCTGTGTGCTGACTCGAATTAATTTTGTGTGAAGTAGGGTGTCGAGATTTTTCTTTCTTTCCTTATATGAATAACCCATTGCTCCAGCATCATTTGTTGAAAAGGCCTTCCTTTCTCTATAGGACTGCTTTGGCATCCTAGTTATTTCTCATTAATAATAAAGTATAGATGGCATCAAATGATTCACTCTTGCTACATTAGCAGCTGTTTAAAAATAGATGTCAAAGTTTCCTTTATACTAATGTCAAGCTCATACGTGTGCATTGTGAGGTCCTTTCTTGATTGGGAGAGCAAGGGCGAGTTGTACTCTCCACACAGCCATGGGTGCACCTGTGTCCTGCACGTGAGCTTCTAACAGCTAAGGGTGCAGCAGGAAGCACAGGCCGGGAAGTGTAGCTCTAGACAGTGTAATGCAATGATTTCCTTTTCAGATGGAACCTTTTGTTTAACCAGTCTCAAGAGCCCACCTTGATTTTTCTTGTTGAACTCAACATTCTCTCCGTTGTTTTGCATGTGAGAGCGTGCTACGTCCTTCCTAAGGCTTACATCCAGAATAGACAGACACGCTTCACTTGGGGGAGGGAAGGCTGTGGAGGGCAATGCACTGCTCGTATTCATAACGTTCCCATCTGTCTTGCATGCCTGGCAGACACACGGCATGGAGGGAAGGCTGTGGGCTTTAGTCTCAAGGAGAAAGGACCTTAAATTCTATCTCCAAAACCCACTGAGGACTCAGGCCTGGTCCTCGGGCCTCATGTTCCCAACTCCCAAGTAGACACATGGTGGCTACCTTTTGTGGAGTTTTTGTGAGGTTAAAACGAGATGCATCAAGTTTTACACACACGATTTCCCTACTCCTTGCTGAGCCATTCACACTAGGGCCAGAGATTATAGCCTCCATTTTAGGGCTGAAGTGCAGGCTCAGGGATGTTAATGACTCATCTGTGGCAGAGCTGGGTTTAGACCCCCGCTGTGGCCTTGGGCTTGGTCCGGGGCTCCGAGGAGCATTCCTGCTCCGCTCTCCTCCTGAGCACAGCCCCTGAGCTGTCGTTTCTTATATATGAAAAAAATAGAACTTCCAGTGTTGAGGGGCTTCCTTTTCCATTTCTTGGCCGCCTGACCACCAGCCACCGCTGGGAGTATCTAGCCCCGGTTGAGCTTTGCTGACTTGTTCAGGACCTGGGCACAGCCAGGAGCAGAGCAACCCGGGGAGGGGAAGAAGACACAAATGGCTGTTGAGCCTGCAAGGCCCTCTCTCCACCCGAGGCTCCAGCTGGTCACAGAATTCATTCCCACGACAAACCCAATTGCTGGTGCCTGCTGGCCCCAGTCTTGCTGGCGTCTTTAGAGGCCTATCACAGGGACGGGTAACACATGTGCTAGAAGGGTCCTTGGTCCCCAGCTCCAGGATGTGGGCTCCTAGACCATCCTTACAAGGAGAGAAACTCTCTACGTAAGGTTGTCCTCTTACGTCACTGTATCTTGAAGCACCAGACAACAGGGCTGCAGGGAAACTTCTCCAAAAGACCATGCAGTTGCAAGAGTCAAGCCTGAGGGCCCTTTAGGAAGGGCTCTCCAGCACATCCCAAGGCGCTGCAGCCCCAGCCCGACCTGTCCTGACCCCCGTGGTGGCCTTCCACCTAAAAACACCCTCAGGATCTCTGCCGCAATGTGGTGTTTGGAAAAATGCCTGGAAACCCCAGTTTGAGGCCCAGCTCTACAATACTTCACTGTCACTGTGCCCTTGGGGAAGTCACTTTGTCGCTCTGTACTTCAGTGTCCTCGCGTATAGACGGGGGAACACGTGGATGCCCCGTGGGATCTGTTCCAGTTTGGATGGTTCACGCGTCCATCATTTTCTCCCTGAATAATGATCAGAGCAGTGTCCCTTCCTGACGGCTTATCAGGTGCCGGGTTCTGTGGCAAGAGCAGTGCGCGATGTCTCACACAACCCTCGCCACAGCCTCTGCAGCAGGCACTATTATCATTCTCATTTGACAAAGGAGGAAACTGAGCGTCCCGGAGGGTCACAGCCATAGCGCTGGTATTGGTCACCACCATGCTGTCCTTCCTGTGGGACTCATGTCTTTCTTGAACTGCAAAGTGATTCCATCGAATGGATTAATTTACCTTTCTTCTTCCTCGTTCATTATTTATTTTCCTGTGGGAGTCACATGAAAAAGTCAAGAGCCGTATGTCCCTTTGGCTCTTTGATGGTAGGGAAGGCTCACTTTTGGCACAAGTGCTGGTCAGAGTGGACCCTGAGGGGGTTCTGCACAAGCCCTCGTAGAAACAGAATGAAGGTCTAGGGAGCAAGAGAGAGGAGAGGCACAGACCCTACAGTCAACCCACTAGTGTTTACACAGATTTTTTTTTTTTTTTTTGAGACAGGGTCTTGCTTTGTTGCTCAGGCTAGAGTGCAGTGGCACAATTATGGCTCACTGCAGCCTCCACCTCCTGGGCTCAATCAATCCTCCCACATTGGCCTCCCAAGTAGCTGGGACTACAGGGGCATGCCACCATGTCCAGCTGGTTTTTAACATTTTTTGTAAAGACAGGGTCTCACTGTATTGCCCAGGCTGTAGACAGACATTCTTAATGTGGAGGCTGTGGACTTGAGTGTGAGGCCTGCCATCTCCTGTGTATGTACCTTAAGTCACAGATGAGACAACAGAGGCCTGAAGAAGTCACGGCTTAAGTCATGGCCAACTCCTGTGACTTCTTCAGTCCTTTGTTCCCTCGCTTGTAAGATTTAAATAACAGTCGATTACACCTCATGGAGTGTTAAGGGGAGTGTTCAAGAAAGGCCTCTGTGAACCCTTTGGAATGTCAGCCCTACCCCAGGACCTTAGTATAGGGTTTGGCGCAAATATAACGTCACGTAACAATGTTTCAGTCAACAACAGATGGCGCAGGGGACAGTGATAATACAGTACTTGTTGCTATAACTTTTCAGTTTAGAAACACAAATAACATTTGTTACAAGTGCCTACAGTATTCAGCACAGTAACATGCTGTGTTACTCTGTTCTTGCATTGCTATAAAGAAATACATGAGACTGGGCAATTTCTAGAGAAAAGAGGCTTAACCGGCTCACAGTTCCGCAGGCTGCACAGGAAGCACGGAGGCCTCTGCTTCCGGGGAGGCCTCAGGGAGCCTTTACTCATGGCGGAAGGCAAAGCGGGAGCAGGCATCTCACATGGCAGGAGCAGGACCAAGAGGATTGTGGGGAGGGAGAGACTATGCATTTTTAAGCAACCTGATCTCATGAGAACTCACCCTCATGAGAACAGCACCAAGCGTATGGTGCTAAACCATTCACGAGGAGCTGATCTCCATGATCTAACCACCTCCCAGCAGGCCCCTTCTCCAACACTGGGGCTTACATGTAATCATGAGATTTGGGTAGGGACACAGATCCAAACCATACCACATACTGTGCAGGTCTGGAGCCTCTCGCCTGCAGCCTCTAGCAATAGGCGATGATGCCATGTAGCCTAGGGGTGTAGTATGCTCTACTGTTTAGGTTTGTATGAGTACATTCCACGGTGTTTACACAATGACAAAATCACCTATGACACATTTCTCAGAATGTTTCGCTGTCCATAGGTGACGTGTGACTATATTTGACAAATATCGCTCAGATTCTGGGCCACAGGGCAGCATCGTGGTTTTGCATTTTATATACCTAGTTTGCTTTCTTTAAGAACATTAATAAACGCCTAATCAGTCACGGGGATGAAGGGACATCTGGAAGTGCAGCCTAAGGCCGAATCAGAAATGGCCTGCTGGCAAATGCCACGGAAGAGGAAATCACTGTCACATTGTGCCTTCCCACTCAGACCCAGTCACTTGGGGAATCGTACCTGTAGGCCCTAAAACCCCAGACAGCGGTTTGGTTCCAGGATTGGCTGTGGGACTTGGGGTATGGCTTCCTCAATTCCCTTAAAAATCCAAGGGAAGAGTCCAAATTAATCACATGGTAAGATGACATTAAAGCTGTTCCTTCCCTTAGGAAAGCAGCTGCCTACCCCCATGCCGCTAGCTGATAATGGCCACTCCTCATCAAATATTTATCCCGGCGCTTGCAGCCCTCCATCAGCCTCTAGCATCATGCCAGGGATGGAAGCTGATTATTAAAACTGGTCATGAATGAGGCAGGCAGACTACAAAGTGCCTGGGATGGAAAGGGGGGGACATCAAAGCCCCATATTCTTCCTTAAAGGTCGCCTTCTGGAAGTGGAGGCTGCCTGCTGGGAAAACTTGAAGGGAGTTTGAGGACCTGTGCCTCCAAGACTCGGGCAGCTCTCGCCCCTTTCCTTCCTCTCCAGTGCAGCGAAAGGCAGCTAAGCCCAAGTCCTGGGGCCAGAGGCCTGACTCCAAGCCATGGGTTTATGAAAAGCAAATAGATATCCTGCCCTGGCTCAAAGATGCAACTCCCTTCACATTCAAGGGGAGCGCTGGCATTTCATTAGTGCCCTCTTTGAAGCCTGCCCTTTGCAAAACTGAAAAAGAAGAGAAGGGAGGAAGGAATGGAAGCTGATTCAAAAAGCTTCCTGTATTGTATCTGGAATCTCTGATGTCCCTCTGTGTGGCTTCACTCATTACACGGGTGGAAGAGCCTGTCAGGCAAGAAATCATGCCTGGTGCTTAATGGAACCCAGGGACCAATTAACCATACTGAGCACCAACGCCAGTGGGCGGAGCACTTCTAAAAGGAATAGGAAAAGACCTTCCCTCTTTCCCCAAATAAAAGACAAATGCTATATCAACAGCTTTTCAAGAGTGAGCTTTTATTTTGAGAAAGTCCTAAGACTGATCCATTTATCAAAAGATGATTGATGCCCCAGTTCACAAACCATATCTTTTTCTCTTTCAGCAAATCCTGGAACCCCAAGAGGGCTGCAGCCTGGGTGAAGTGGTGACATCAGAACCTGCCCTCCACGCCCAACCGCTGGACTACAGCCTCCTGCAAGGCCTGGTGGATGTGCCTGACCTCTCTCTGGGACAAAGTCCGTTCCATGTGGCGGTAGGTGATGCGGTAGCAGTGGCTGGTCTTGTGCGTCCTATAGAGAAGAAGAGAACACAGGTGAGTGCGGGATGAACGAGGCTGTGCCTGAAGGAGCAGTGTGGCTTTCCCTGGCCAGATCTCCCCAACTGCAGTGGAGAACTGAGGTTGGGATCCAGGTACCACTTACTGCTAATAATCTGCATCTTTTACAGGGGGAGAAGGTGATAGTCAGGGAAACATTAACTTGACTAAAGGAGGCTGCTGGTTTCCACTGGACTGGATGTATCAAAGTCCCCTGGGAAGGACGCTGACAAATTTGATTTCCTAGGCCACACTCCGGAGATTTGGATTCAGCAGGTGGGAGGTGGGACCTGGGCTTCTAAGCCTGTCCCAGGTTCCCCACGTGATTCTAACAAGCAGACAGGGTCAGGGGTCAACCCAAGTGTGCCTCCTTCATGTCATGGAAGGTAACTGTGTTTGTGAGGCACATCGCAGTATCAGCAAGGCTTGAGGCAAGGCTGAGGGACTCTCTCTCAGCACCCCTGTTGGCAGTCCAGGAAGCATACAGGCCATATATGCCATGTATGTGCTGTGTAGACAATTACTTTAGTCTCTCCTTTACGACATAGGTGTTGACTTGGCTTGCATGGGGCAGCTGAGTAATTCTGGAATACGTGGAGAGGACAGCAGTAGGGCCTTCTATTTGCATGGCAGGTGCTAAGACACACTGGTCAGTTGATCTCATGAGAAAGACCCCTGGACCATGAACTAGCAGGCCTGGCCCTGTCCCCAGCCTGCCTCTCACTGGCTGTGTGGCTGGGTGTCTGACATCTCACCATCTCTGAATGCTCACATTTCTCTTCTATACAATAAGGGGACCTGGTCAACTTCAGAGCCACACAAATTCCTCTTTTCCCATCAGCAGCAGCAGCAGCAGCAGCAGCAGCAGCAGCAGCAGCAGCAACAACAACAACAACAACAACAACAACAACAACAACAGAGGAAACCTAATCCCTTCTTGGCCTTAGGGGAGGAAACGGAAACAAAGTGAGGGCTCCCAGGCAGATTCCTTTCATGATGCCGTCAACCAGCCCTTAGCCTAGTCAGGGAGACGCCATGTGCTTTCTGGCAGGTGAGACAGGGCTGGGCCTTCAGTAGTACCAGGGTCTTGAACAAATGGGCTTCTGGTGGAGCTGGCACCTGGGCCACTCCCACATAATCACGAGAAACTGGTAGTCCCATTGATGCCACCTGAGTCCAGAGCCTTTGCTTCCAGGGGCCTCCCGACGCTTCATGGATTGCTCTCACTGGGTTCTCTCCTCTTTCCTCTCCCTCTCCCTCATCTGAATGCCAGAGCCCTTGGCTGGGCAGAATATGCCTGGTGCGTGAGAGTCTGCCTTGGTCCTGGTCTCCCTAGTCTGCCCCTTCACCTCCCCTTCCAGTGTCTCCTCCCCTCTCCCCCGCTCTGGCTTGGTCATCTTTGTCATGCTTTTGTCCTTCCACTTTCAGGGAGGATAAGCTGCTACACTGTGCCTCACAGGGTTATGTGCATTTCAGCCAAGTATGCAGCCCCCATTTGGATCAAGCCACAGGAGGAAGTTACCACTGAGGGGCTGCGATAGGCAAGCTGGGCTGGGGGAGGAAGTTTTCTTTAGGGACTTCCTGGGGATTCCCGATAGCACATGGAGGCCTGCCCCATTCCCTCACCCAGTGTCAGCTGCCTGCTTTAGACCAAGGGAGAAATCAAATCCTCTCCCCACCTGGCTCCTTCTTTTTCAGTCCAGCTCAGGCCAATGGCTCCGCTCTGTGGACATTCCTCTGGGGTGGGGACCCTGACTCCTGGGGGAGGCACTGCTGCTCAAAGTGCCCCAAGGACTTCCCACAAAGTAGAGTCGTCTTTTCTCCTCACTCTCTGCTCCTAACAAGAGTACTCCAGGTACCATGCCCACCTAAGCCTTTCAGACACCAAAATGCAGCGTGACATAAAACCTGGCTCTGAGAGGAAAACAGAGGCTCTTCAGGAGTGGGAGCTTATGAAACCACATAGCCAAGACCCTGGCTGCCACCAAGTGCTGACCCATTCCATTCAAACTACAATTGTTCCATTTACAGTTACTTGTTTTTTGACAAGGGCACCAAGACCATTCAAGGGGGGAATGTCTTTTCAACAACTGGTACTGAGACAACGGGATATCTACATGCAAAAGAATGAAGTTGAATCCCTACCTCACACAACACACACAGACTAACTCAAAATATATTATATATCTCAATACAAGAGCTGAAACCATATCATCCTTAGAAGAAAACAGATGAGTAAATCTTCATGACCGCATAGACAAAACCTCCTTAGATGACACCAAAAGCACAGGTGAAAAAATAAAAAAAAAAGATAAGCTTGGAATTCATAAAAATTAGACATTTTCTTAATTCAAGGCATCAAGAAGGTGAAAAAGGAACACACAGAATGGGAGAAGATATTTGCAAGTCATATACCTGATAAGGGATTTGTATCCAGAACATACAAAGAACTCTTACAACTCAACAATAAAATAGCCAACAACACAGTAAAAAAAGCACAAAAGATTTGAATAGACATTTCTGCAAAGATAAACAAATGGCCAACAAGCACATGAAAAAATGTTCAACTTCAGCCATCAGGGAAATGCAAATCAAAACCGCCATGAGATACCACTTCAGGCCCATTAGGATGCCCATTTTAAAAACAAAAGGAAAATAACAAGTATTGGAGAAGATATGGAGAAATCAGGGCCTGTTTAGAAATTGACAGGGCTCTGTAAATTATAAAGTGCTAATTGGGTGTGAGGTGAAGGTATCATTGTGGCAACTGTTATCACATTGTATTTTTTCACTGGTTCACTCTGGTTCCTCCCAGCAGAAGAGCTGGTAATACGGCACCTCTAAAAGTTATTGCCAATTGAAGATGGATGGGAAAAAATCTGTTTTCCTATTTCTATGCACTCAGAAAAAGGTCTCTATAAGGATTCTTGGGATTCAAATAGCTTATACAGAGCATTTTGATGAGTTAGGTGTAAATGATTCATAAATACGTGGATTATGAGATAAATTCTCATAATACATAGATATGAGAGAAATACTATTTAGCAGAATGTTTGTTCGGTGATTCTGTTGAATTCAATAGAATCAAGTGAAAAGCAACCAGATTTGCCTTTTCCTAACATGAATGATGACAGAGAAGGCTTCCTTTTATTTTCCAGAAACTTCTGTGTGTAGCTTTCAGATGACAGGATATACTCCTGTCTTCCTTTGTCATGTTGGAGAGCTGAGAGAATGGAGCTGGCAAGTGGTCGGGGTGGAGGACCCCAGTCTCTCATTCTTGAAGAGTCTCCCCAGGAAAGCCACAGGCACATGGAGCTGAAGATTCTTGGAGCTCATCAGTGAACAGGTAAGAAAACTGATTCCTCAAGTGAAAGATGTCCTCAGCAACCAACCCCAAGTGTCTGGACTCTACCTCTGCTGGTTCTTTTACATCACCCAATGCAGTCTCTTTTAGACCAAAAGCTTTTCAGTCTTCCATCTGCCGTGACCTACACTGTCTCTCAGTAACAGCGGCAGCAGCAACAGCAAACATTTATGCAACAGTTTTGTATACCAGGTACTGTTCTGAGGCATTCACGTACACCACCTCTTTTAAGTATCACAACCTCATTGAGTAAACAGCATTACTGACCCATTATACAGATGAGGAAACTGAGGCACAAAGAGCATAAGTAACTTACTGATGCTCACAGAGCTAATAAGAAAGTGGCAGGGCTGGATTCAAAGCTAAGCAATCTGGTGGGAATGTACAAGCCACAGTATGGTGGTTCCTCAAAAAGTTAAACACAGAATTACCACATAATCCAGCAATCCTACTCCTAGGAATATATCCTAGAGAATTGACAGCATGTGTTGAAACAAAAACCTGTCCAAGAACGTTCATAGCAGTATTATTGACAACTGCCAAAAGATGAAAATGTCCATTAATATCTGTATGGATTGGCCGGGCACGGTGGCTCACACCTGTAATCTCAGCACTTTGGGAGGCCGAGACAGGTGGATCACTTGAGGTCAGGAGTTCGAGACCAGCCTGGCCAACATGGTGAAACCCCAACTCTACTAAAAATACAAAAATTAGCCAGGTGTGGTGGAGGGCGCCTGGAATTCCAGCTACTTGGGAGGCTGAGGCACGAGAATCGCTTGAATCCTGGACGTGGAGGTTGCAATGAGCGGAGATCGTTCCACTGCACTCCAGCCTGGGCAACAGAGTGAGACTCAGTCTGAAAAAACAATTTTTTTGGATGGATTAACAAAATGTGGTATATCCACACAATGGAATATTATTTAGCCGTCAAAAGGAATGAAGTACTGATACATGGATGGATACTAGATGGAATGCGGATGAACCTCAAGAACGGAAGTGAAGAAAGCCAGATGCAATACAGCACATATTATACAATTCCATTTATAGAAGATATCCAGAAAAGGGGAATCTATAGAGATAGAAGGCAGACTGATGGTTACCAGGGGTCATAGGGAGAGACTGCCTCATAGGGATATGGTTTTCCTTTGGGGTGATGACATAGTTTGAAACTAGATAGAGGTAATGGTTGCACAACACTGTTCTTACACTAAACACCACTGAATTGTATGCTTTAAAAAATGGTTAATGTTATGTAAATTTTTCCTCAATTAAAATAATAAAAACTAGGAAATCTGCTTTCAGAGCCCAGCTATTAACTGTCACCCTCTTCCTTTAATCCCAATGTCCTCTAAGAAGTGACAAGGTTTGCAAGTTATGGAGAAGAGTAATTTCTTTTAATTGTGCTGTTAAAAAAAAGATGGAATGAGCCCATGCTCCTCTCTGGTTCTGCCCTTCCACCAACAACAGAGGGCACAGCTGGAGAGGAAGAATGACTGTGAGTGGGGGGGCTGTGCCTGGGGCACAGATGCTTTAATGTCTTTCCTGCTTAAAGGGGCATTAAGAGGTGGTCTGGGAAGCCAGACAGCTGGCTGGGAAAATGAGAGGGCTGCAAGGGTAAGAAAGGAAGGGTAAGAGCATGGGGCCAGGGTGGGCACCACGAGGTTGCCACTGCCCTCTCCCAACTCATGCAGGTACACTCATCAGGACAAGAAACCTGCCCCGAAAGGAGAGAACAGGCTGCGCTGACTACCTGGAGTTTTAGAGGCAAATAAAAGTTCCCTTTTATGTACTTCACAGCTTCTACTCATAGGCAAAGTAAACGAGATTGCCCACGACTGAGTCTGAGAGGTCAAATTCCATTATAAGGAGTTTGAAGAGAGATTCTAAAAAAATTTTTTTTGGTGCTACAATTTCATTGCATTGGGGTATTGGCTAAAATGAGTTGGTCACTGGATACAGTTTGAATTTTTGAAAGATTTTGGTACAGGAATCTTAGAATGTTTGAACCTCCGGGGCTTTGATTGTCACCAGTTTATTCATAGATTCCTTTAGTTATTCAACAAACAGCATGTTCCAGTCACTGAGCTGGACACAGATAAGCACATGAAGGGGATCCAGTATCTGCCCGCAACCAGCTCACATCCGGGAGTCAGCAGCCTGCTGAGGCCCTGCAGCAACCCAGGCGCCGGCTGAGCAGAGGACCGTCCCCGAGTACGCCCATGACAGCAGGAGGGGCTGGTACTTGCTTGGCAGTGAAGTCAGCCACATCTCACCCCACGTGGAACCTCATGTTCTCCAGAGATTTGCTCTTCAGTACATGATTTTTCCCACCTCCCCGAGAACACTGACATGCACGGTTTGTCTAGTACAGTGCGGCACTACAGGGCGCACCAGAGGGCTTCAGATTATCCTGCCTGCTGGGAGCTTACCTCTTGAGAGGGGCAAACAGAATATAAGACAGCCCACGCTCCCTGCCATTGGCAGGTGATGAACGATGCCATGGTACATGCTGCGCCCAGGGCCCACCTCTTCCACTCTCCCACTGCCGCCCATCAGCTCCCCTTCTGAGAGATTCAGCCTGGCTCTGGAAGCTGGAGACATGACTCAAACTTATCCTGAACCTTACTTTCACTTGGATCCTGGTCCCTGCTCCGGTGTGACTGCCACCTAACTTTACCATCCTGTACAAGAGTAGCTGCTTGTGTGGAAGCCGAGAGCCAGGGCCAGAGGGGCAGCCCCGCGTGGGCCGATGGGAGAGCTGGGTTGGACAGCAGAATGCCACACCACGGAGCGGATGGCGAATTTTGATGCCGCCTCCTACCGGAGCCCTTGGACCAAAGACAAGGATATCCAGGTGCTCAGTATAGTCAAGGCGGGATCAGTGAAGCATTCTCAAAACTATAAATGTTTAAAAGGGGTCCCTCCCCAGCGCTTTTTTTTTTTTCCTGATCAACTTAAGTGATACAACTAACAAGTACCAAAAGTACTGCCAAGAGCGTCACTGCTCTCCAGTTCAAAGTGTGCCAAGAGGAGATTTTCCAAAGAGCTCAGGGCTCTCAAGCCTTACTGGAAAGCTGGCACAAGGGGTCAGAGTGTTAGCGAGGGTTGGAATTCCTCTATCATACAATCCCTTGGTTTACCCTGGCAACCAAACAGGCTCTGAACTCAAAATAAAACCTTTCCAGGGGATCCAGCCAAATCCCAGCTCCTGCAACATCCACAATAGTCTGCTTCTCCATCTGTGACAGAGCAGCGACTTCATGTTCTTGGATGATGCGCTCGCCACCTCCCAGAATAGATCACATACGACCAGCAGTCACTGCAGCTGCCATCTATTCATGCAGGGATTACTCAACAGGAGAGAAGATGCTGTCACGGGGCAGCTTCCATTTTCAGAGTAACAAACACTGGGTTTCCCCGGCTCACTCCTCATCTGTCTCCTGCTTTTCTGATGCAGAAGCTCAGTCTGGAGCTGCCCACGTCAGAGGCACGGTGCATGGCTGTGAGGGTCAATACACGCAACGCTTTAGTGGGTGGGGCTGGACTTGGGCAAGAGGCACAGTATGGCAGGAGGAGGAGGAGGAGGAAGTAAGGACAAGTTCCATGGCCTCTCCTGAAAATACAGAACTGAATGGGCATGGTGGAGTGGAGAACCAGAGTTTGCAGCTAGAGAAACTGGGTTCTAATTCCCGCTCTGCCCTTTGCTATCTGTGCGACTCTGGGCAGTTTACACCACCCTTCTTGCCTCAATAACTCCATCTGCAGGGTGAGCGAACAAAACTTGCTTTCCAGGGTTTGTGAAGGCTGAATGAGGGGGCATGTTAGAGTATTAATACAGAGCCAGCCACCCAGAGTAGGCGCTGAATACCTACGCATCCGCCCCATCTTCCTCCTTTACTCCTGTGGCTTACTGGAGAGTGGAATGAAACTGCGGGGGCGAGGGACTTGTATTTCTTCTGTTTCTTTTACCCTCGTCTGGGTTTGGACTTTGGACTGAGGATGGGAAGAGATTCCTTCCCATGGAGCACGAATGCATTAGTTAGCTTTGGCTGCATCAGTGAAGTGAGGAGTGGAAGTCAGATCGGGCAGGATTTAAATAAGTGGTCTGGAAACTAAGTAAATCATTTTCCCCCTTTACCTTCCCTATGTTTTTTTAAAACAAAAAACAAAAACAAAAACAAAACAAAAGGGAAGAGAGGATGAAATTCTGATCATGAGACTTAGGGTCTGATGACTCTATATGGCTTTCCTAATGAACTGCTCTGGGCTTAATGCAAGAAGAGGACACGGGCCTGGGAGGCAGGAGGCCCGGGTGCCAGCCCAGGCTCCCGTGATGACTGTGTGAGTCTGGGTGAGTCATTTAACCTCTACTGGCCTCATTTTCGCCCCCAATGACAGGGGTGGAATAAACAGGCTCTGAGGCTCCTTCTGGCTCTAGAATCCCAGGAGTCACCTCAGAAGACAGAAGAGATCCTTTTATTTTTGTGTATTTATTTATTTGAGACATGGTCTTGCTCAGTCACCCAGGCTGGAGTGCAGTGGCACAGTGACACAATCACGGCTCA
Organism: Macaca thibetana thibetana; assembly: GCF_024542745.1. Classification (NCBI taxonomy): domain Eukaryota; kingdom Metazoa; phylum Chordata; class Mammalia; order Primates; family Cercopithecidae; genus Macaca; species Macaca thibetana. Next base: position 5,703,643 of record NC_065581.1, on the reverse strand, counting down.
CTGCAGCCTCGACCTTCTGGGCTTAAGCGATCCTTCCACCTCAGCCTCCTGAATAGCTGGGACCACAGGCGTGCACCACCACGCCTGGTTAATTTTTTGTAGAGACAGGGTCTCGCTATGTTGCCCAGGCCAATCTCAAACTCCTAGGCTCAAGCAATATCCAGCATTCCCAGAGCCTGCACAGGAAGAAAGGGCAAGGCTAGGATGGGTCCATGATACGAGCGATGAGAGCCAGTGGGAAGCATGCTGGCCTAATGAGGGCAGAGTGCAGCCTGGCAGGGCCCACTGAGAAAGCCGTCGTGCAGACCACGGGGCTCCAGCAGTAACAATGCTCTGGACACTTCTTCAGCCCCTCCATCTATTCCCTTTGCTATTTCGCAAATACCATCCACGCACTCCCCAGAGGAGGTTCTCCTCCTCGTTCTCAGAAGGGTCTGTCCTGGGCCTGACGCTCCTCTGGGGCCGTTCTGAGTGGTGCCTCCCCCAGCTCCCAGCCAGCAAACACCAATGTTGCCGCTCCCTGCTGCTGCTGCTGCTGCTGTGCCTGTGATTTCCTCCCAGAGGGATTTCTGTTCCTCGGAGTCAGTCACAAGAAACCAGTCCAGATGGTTCCTCTGACAGTTATTGCCTTGGGAAAGACAACTCCAATCCAGGCCTTGATGGAGGCAGGGCCAGAGGCAGAGAGAGAGAGAGAGAGAGAGAGAGAAAGAGAGAAAGAGAGAGAGGGCCTCCCCCGCCAGGCCCAGCTCCTAGCCAGCACACGTCGGCAACGTAAGAGTTCCTTAGAGACACGCGTTTTGCAGGCAAGAAATGCTTTTTAACATCAAATACTCGCCAAGTCCTCAGGGATGTTTCAAAACACCCCCAGGTTTTTATTCCCATCACTCCCTGTGACTTCTCCTGGTACTTCCCAGTGAGTGTCTTCTGCCAAGCGCCTCCTGGGGGATGTGGCCGAGCTCCTTGGTCCTTGCGCGCATGTGTATATGAAAATAACTGCTCTGGGGAAATCTAACGGAATCTCTCATGGAGAGGCTTGGGATGCAGACGTGCCTAGCTCTGCCGCTTCTCAGTTACAGAGTCCTGGGCTGGTTCTTAATTTCTAGTCCAGGTTCTCCTTCTAGAATATAGATCATGAACTGACAAGAGCTTTTGAAGGAACTGAATGAAAAAAATGTATAGGTAAAGTGTTAAGTGTTGTTCAGGTTAACAGTTAACAATTGGTATTATCATTCAGGTAGCTGAAGGCTATAGCGCCCTCTACTTTGGCCCACACAGAAAGACCTGAATGACCTTAGACAAATCATCTGAGCTTCAACCTCCTCGTCTGTATAGATGGATCACTGATATGACGCAGGCTACGACACAGATGAACCATGAACACATGATGTCCAGTGATTATTACCAGAAATGCAAGGTGGGAACCCACATTATATTGAAAAGCAAAACAAAACAGGCAACAGCTCACTGGTGTGCACACAGCAGGGGGCTGCAATGAGTCTCACGTGACTGGCTTCTGCCCTCCCCGATGGAGCATCTTCATGATTTCATTAGCTTAGCAACGAAGATATCTTGCCTTGTATACAAATGACTTTTATTTTTTATTTTTTTAGATCCTCCACTCATAATGCTATGGCAGAGTCGGGCCATATTTAACACATTCTTTTCAACTATTCCATTATCTTCGAAACCATCTTTTTACATTTCTAACAAGAAGCAATGTCTCATTTTACACAAATTTCCAAAGCCCTGTGCTTTTCGTTTGTGTGGAAAATTTGGAAGAGATTTTATTTTTCTCTCTGGCTTAGTCTGCAGAGCCAAAGTCAACAGAGCTAACTTTAACCGTGTACTGTTACAAGGCAGCCTCCCAATCGTGTCGACACTTTGGCGGCTGAGTCAGGTTACAGAATATAAGACCTATGTCAGGTGAAATGCTAAGTTTCCAGCTCAAGCAACTGATCAGCACTGATTTGTTCTGTGCTGAGGTGGACACTGCAGGAGACACAAACAGGTAAACGAACTGCTTGATCGATCGATAAATATTCATGGAGTGGCTGTTCTGTGCATGACACAGTGGTAGTGTGAGGGGAACATGTATCTCAAAGTTACAGAAAGAAGGATTAGGCTATATTACAATCCACTTGGGGTCCATAAGACATTCGTACCTGAAAAGACAGTCAACAGGATGAAGCTATCAATACTAAATGTTAAATAAATGGCATGGACCATAGACAACTTGGAGGTCAGCAAAGACTGGCAGAGGAGATGAGATTAGGTTTAGATGTTAAAGCACAAGTAGAATTTTAACAGGTGGAGAGAGAGTGCAGTCCAGTTGGCAAAACGTCACCAGAGGTACTGGTGGCAAGGGGCATTCATTGTATTACTTTGCCTTCCATTTCAACAAAGATTTGCTGAGTATATGTTCCAGGTACAAATGGCACAATGGGGACCTCTTCAGAGGGTGCATGACCTACTGAAAGAGGACAGGCTGTGTACAATCACCATAGGAAGCTGGCTTTGGCCATGGCAAGTCCACAAAGTGGTTCGCCCTGCCCAGGAGCGATCAGAGCAGTTTCACAGACTGGCGCCAAGTGACCTGGTGATGAAAGGATGGGACATGACTTTGGCACGTGGTTAAGTGGCACAGAGGAAAAGCCCTTTCTGCAGAGGGCACAGAGAGAACTGTGAGCCTGCACAGACCAGTCCAAGGAGCAGCAAATAGTTGAGAGCAGCTGGTCTGCGTTTTCAGAGGGTGGAGTGCAGAAATCGGGTGGGATGCTGCAGGGAGGGGTGGGGTCACAGAAGAGGGCCTTATATTTCTGTTTGAGAAGGCACAGCCAAAAATCCATCATTAAGCAAGCAACAGGCACAACTGGGCCCAGGATCAGGTCCTGAAAAGCCCCCTCTGAGAGGCTGGGATGACCTTGCTCTGAGTGGCTTCACTGCATACAGAGGCTAGCCTCCTGTTCACCTCAGGTCTCATTCTGGCAAATAAGAGAGAAACACTGAGATGTTAAAGGAATGGCACGGACCATAAACAAGTTGGAGGTCAGAAAGGACAGGCAGAGGACATGAGATTGTCGTGTCACCCATACGGTATTAAGAGCCACCTATCCAAGGAGTTCACTGCAGCATCACCCTCAACCCCCATTATTCATGAGTAGAATTACCTATGACTGTGTTATGTTGTAAAACTTTTATTTCTTCAGTGACTAATGGAAGAAATAGGTTAATTACTTTAAGACTCAGTGTCAGTTAATTATGAAGGAATTACACATCGGTAAAGAGAAATTTGTATACGTTTCCAATGACACTGTTATTCTGCAAATACCTTTGCGGGGAACTCTGGGTCTAATTAATTGCATCATCTCTTGACAAACAGTGAGAGATTGAAGGGAAGAGGGGCAAAACAGGGATTTGGCTGGCAGGATGCACCTCCTCCATCTATAATATTCTAGGCTGGAATATAGCAGTGATATCCTGATTAAAGATTCATCATACAAGTAATGTTCATGAAATCACAGACTCAAAGGTAAGGCACCAGAAGGGTCTTCTGGTCCATGCTTGAGCTCTTTCTGGCAGGCCTTATGTTGGATCCCTCGTGGGGCAGCCCATTCTATGCTCTGACAGTGCGGGCTCCCCGTATACTGAGCTGATGAGTGTGTCCTGTGTCTCTCCTCACATTCTTTCAAGGAGAGAGAAATCCTTGCTCTGCAGAGCATAAAGGCAGCAAGACAAGCAGCAAACAGGCTGAGGAGGTCAGACACTGGATTCTCAGCTCAGAGCTCCTCTTTGTAAGAGAAGAGAGTTGGTGCGAGTCCCTTCACGGCTCTAAGCCTAGGCATCCTGTTTTACAGTGGGGATTCCAGCTGCCTCACGGTGTGATCAAGAGTGCATAGGTTTTTAAGGCACTTTATAATTATAAATGACTAAATTTATCACCATAAAAGGCAGACTTCATTTTTGCAAATGGCCCAGCAACATTTAGAGCCAAAATTGGTGAGGGAATGTAATCTAATTGATTAATATTCTATGTATGTTAAAAGAAGGCATAACCATAAAGTAACAAGATATGGTTCCTGATGTGGCTTATTATTGGGCCTATAAAAATTCTTTAAAAAAAAGAACTGGCTGCATTACAGGCCTTCACCATAGGCCACATGGAGGGTGCAGTGCTTGTCTGAATTCAGAAGTTGCTAGAATGTTTGTGTTTACTATTTCATAGCTGTATCACAGTTATGCTACATGTCTTGTGGATTCATTTTTACCTCCTAGGGAGAACGTGATTATCCCATACCACCTCTTCACCTGAAGAGCTAACATGACAAACTGATGGAAACTCATCCTAGGTTCTATATGAAAACAAATTTTATGAAAACAAATTTTAAATTCCAAATATGCATAAAACTAAAGAAAGCTCTGGGTCTTGCCATCACACAGTATTTGTAAAATTGAAGACATTTTGTTAATAGTAACCATAGCAACAAGAGGGACAATGAACAATTATAAAGTTATGCAGCTTCCAGAGCCCTTGTACCCACGTGATCTCACTGGCTGTGATTGGAACAGCCATCCTGAGAGGCGGACACTGTCACCTCCTATTGCAGAGGTGCACTCAAATAATAGGTGACAGAGGTGGGATTCCAATTTAGGCATGCAGCCGCCTCCAAAGCTATGCTCTTAATCCTGGCTAGAAAACATCGTCTGATGTTTGTGGCCAACGTCTCAGCTATATCCCACCTCAAAGCACTAGCAGGTTTCATAAGGCTGATCCCTTGATGAAACTTGAGGGAATAGCCTTAAAATAAACTTCCACAAAAAAGTAATTTTGCTTGGGGCAAGCGGGTTGGGTTGGGTTCAGGTGCACAGTTTTTTTGGAGGTCTGGCTATCTTTGCTACTTGGATAAATCTATGGACTCTCCAGGTCTCAATAAAACAGAAATGATGCTATTTGCTCCTAACTACTCCCTCAGTTAGGAAAAATTGAAGCCATGAGAGTGAAGCATTGTCAGCAACTTGGAACAAGTAAGTACTAATAAAGTAAAAGTCAGAGTCAATAAACTCTTTCAAAATCATATTGAGTTGCAGTTGTCCATTTCCAAACTTTGTGAAAAGAAGTGTTCTATTCTTGGTATTGTCTTACTTCAAAAAAAAAAAAAGATGTCAGGCTTACATTTCTAGTGCACTGGAGAGAAACATAATCAACTTTTTCAACTTGAAGTGTGTCTATTATGAATGCTTAGGGAGAATTTAATAAGACTGCCCATGGGTTAATTTCAAAGGCAAAATGTCAAGAGACTTCAATTATGGGCTTGGGGGGATTGTGAAACACTGTCATGCCTTGAAGAAGCTATTGATGTGGACAAACATTTTTAGGCCCCGTTGTTTCATGTTGAATTTTTTACTAGGCAAATAAATGAGCACAGGTTGGGCAGAGTGTGCATTTTGGACAGGTTGCTAAAACACATGATCAAAGAGTATGTCTGTCTCTTTCTCTACCACAACTTTTCCTATGTATGACAGTTAGTTTATAATAAGATAGTATGACTTAGAAGGCTCTAGAGTGATGCAGAATAAGATAAAATAAAGATTCTACTGCTACATATACCTAGATGTGCTGAATAACATTAATACGATTTTTTTGACTCTGTGTCCCCACTTAAATCTCATGTTGAATTGTAAAGCCCCAGTGTTGGGGGAGGGATCTGATGGGAGGTGACTGGATCATGGGAACAAATTTCTCCCTTGCTGATCTTGTGATAGTGAGTTCTCATGAGATTTGGTTGTTTGAAAGTGTGTAGTGCTTCCCCCTTTGCTCTCTCTCTCTCTCATGCTCTGCCATGGTAAGGCATGTTTGCTTCCCCTTCCACCATGATTGTAAGTTTCCTGAGGCCTCCTGGCCATGCTTCCTGTACAGCCTGCAGAACTGTGAGTCAATTAAACCTCTCTTCTTCATAAATTACCCAGTCTCGGGTAGTTCTTTATAGCAGTGTGAGAATGAACTAATACCATATGTAAGAGCAGTGAGTTTCTAAAAAAAGTAGGTAGCTGAGGGGATAATAAGAAAGCAAGGGAAAAAAATCTCCAGATGCAAAAAGTAAATAACACAAACCACAGCGGTAAGTGCCCAATGCTGCAGCTACCTGGAGCAAAGACAGTATCCATTATTGTAACCTAGAGCTTAGATTTTAACCTTCACCTGAGAATGAAGGCTTTGGCTCACACGAACCAAGAAGTGGGAACTGAGATTCCTGCCCAGTGTGGGTATCCTAAAGGGTTGCCACCCTTGATGTAACAGCAGACTAGGGAAAACAAAACAAAACATATCCTTGGCACAGATTTGCAAAAAGGAATCTTGTCTCTATCTGGATGTGAAGAACACGGAGAAGCAGCTTACCCTGAAAGTTAAAATTCTAGGTCTGTGTCTTATATGGATTTAGAGTTCAAAGTGTACAATACCTCAGATCCTAAAGCTGAGAAATTAACAAAACACTGGTCTTGGGAAGGTGCTAACCCTTGAAGAGTTGGCAGAAGAAAATGCAGAAACAGCACTGAGGAAAAGGCTGGCCACAGGGGATTGTCTCAGGATACGCTCCAATGAACATAACCTCAAGGCCCCAAATTACAGAACACATGAAGAAATAACCCATTATGTGCTAAACATAAAAGACAGAAGGATCAGTGTCCCAACGATTTCGGATATAAGAACAATCTAAAAAGTATTTAAATGATTGAAAATGAATTTAAACATTTAAGAATGTTTAAAATGCTTAAAGACATGAAAGAACCACATGAAAGAGCATAATGAAGAAAGAATAGCAGGGACATGGATGAAGCTGGAAAGTATCATTCTCAGCAAACTAACACAAGAACAGAAAACTAAACACTGCATGTTCTCACTCATAAATGGGAGATGTGTTAACAATGAGAACACATGGACACAGGGAGGGGAACATCACACACCAGGGCCTGTTGGGGGCTGGGGGGCTAGGGGAAGGATAGCATTAGGAGAAATACCTAATGTAGATGACAGGTTGATGGGTGCAGCAAACCACCATGGCACATGTATACCTACGTAACAAAACTGCACATTCTGCATATGTACCCCAGAACTTAAAGTATAATAAAAAAAAGACTTACATAAAAATGTATGGAAATAAAAATGTAATTTAAAAATGCGTCGCAGAGTTAAATGACAGATTAGACACAGCTGAATGGAGAATGAGTAAACTGGAAGACAACTCTGAGGAACTGTTTGGAATACAGTAGAGAGAAGGACAGAAATGGAAAACAAAAAACAGGTTAAGAAACATGTAGGATACAATATGAGTATTAGAAAAATGTAGAGAGAACAAAGAGGCAATATCTAAAGAGACAATGACTGAGAGGTTTCCAGAATTAATGAACTCTTCAGACTCAGGAAACACAATAAGTCCTGAATGGGGTTAAATTTTAAAAATCTGTATTAGTCACATTGTAATGAAACTGCAGAATACCCAAGATGAAGAGATGACCTTGGAAATAACTAGAGAAGAAAAACAGGACTTACAAAGCAACAATAAAGAAATAGCTTTCTCAGTAGCTACAAAGAGTTTAGGAGCTAATGGAATAATACCAAGAAATTGTCAACCTATATCAATTATACCCAGCTAAGCTGTGATTTTAGAATAATGGCAAAATAAAAACATTTTCAGATGAAGTGAGACACAATGAAAAGGTCTGCAACTCACATACCTTTGAAGAAAGACCTAAGAAGGGTATATTTCAGGAAAAAGAATAATGAACTCAAAAAGGAAGTGGATGTGAGAAGCTAGCAACAATAACATGATGGTTCAGATCACAACCTATGGAAACTAAGTTTACTCTCCGGTAAGACTGTTTTAAAGCTGTGGTTTCAGATGTCCCAGTGTTCCAGAGAAACTCTCAGATAGTTTTTGCAGAATTGCCCTAAGCTGGAGTAAATAGCTCAGGAGAGCTGATTTCCTGTCCTAGCCATTACAGTCAGTCTCAGACTTCCCAGAGAACCAACTGGACATACTGTGAAGCAAAACAGCAGAAGGGCTGAGAGCGCAGGCTCTGAAGGCACACGGACCCACTCTCAGTGCATACTAGGTGATTCCACTGTGGCAAGTTACTGAATCTCTCTAATCCTCAGTTTCAACGTCTTTAAGTCAGATAGACACATGTATGAGATCCTAACACAGTGCCTTGAACAAAATAAATACTCAATGAAAGATAGCAGTTACTATAATAATTATCAGTATTACAAGCTTTGTTAATTAATTTGTTTAATGAGAAACACACATATGTATTTAGATTAATAAAAAGTTATGTGTCCCTGGCATTACTTAAAAAGAAAAAAGTAAGAGCATTGATGTTAACTAAAATTTTGGTGCCATGTGTTAGACACTATACAGGCAATCTCATACTATTCCTGGCCTGTGAGCCCCACCAGCTGCCTATGACATGTAGGCAGGTCCTCTGTCAGCACCACCATGGTGCTGGACTGCCACTTTTCATTAAAACTATGAGAAGTTTCAATGGCTGGTGAGTCTCTCTCTGAAAGGCTATGCTGACCATATTTGATCTGGAAGATATATCCTGGTTGGTTTTGTCTTTTAAAAATCACTCTCTGCAGCAATCTCTCGTCATAGGAAAAATCAAAACAGAGCGGACAAAGGCATGAAATGTCTATGCATGTTACATGGGGAGGTGATGGGTGGCGAGAGAGGCTGGGTTACTGACAGCTCCGTGCCACAGCTGATCATTTCTGCGATTCATTAAAAGACACTCATTCACCTTAGCCTCCAGGTACAGAAACTGGTCTATTGCGATGACAAAAGCAGCAACTCACAGATGCAGGCAAGTGTCCAAGGAGAAAGCTGCAGAGAGATCTAATATCTTGTTGGCAGGCGTGGAGCAGAGCTCTATAGCTGGAACAGAGGTTTAAACATAAATTCTGAGTCCTAGAGAAAAATGTCCAAGAGGGCACCCTTTTTCTTTATTACCTACCAAATAAATTGATGTCCAAAGTAGAGTCCCCTCTGGCCACCATCTTTCTTCAAAGTTTGCAGTAGTAACTTTGATTCATAATGTTTTCACACAACACATATTCTCACTCTCTCTCCTCTCTCACCCTCTCTCCGCTTCATTGTCCTCAAATCAAGAATGAAGGGACTTTCAGGTGCCTAAAACAAGAGTTTCTACTTGTTTTGGGCAATTTCTTATGGCTATCTCATACACTTCTCAAACTCTCTTACAGAGCATGACGCTTACGGGAACAACCAGGAAACTGAGAGCTGGGAGGGTCATGACCTGCCGCTTCACCCTGCTGAATGGGGCAGAGTCAGCAGGGTCCTCTCCGGACACCTCACTGTCCCTTCCTAAGACATATCTGGGAGAGAGACCTGGGGGGATTTTGGGGAGAGCAAGGTGTGGGGTGTCAGGAGGTTTGGGTTCCTGTGATGTGGGCCTTCTTACCCACCTCTGTAATCCTGAGCAACTGCCTTCCACCCCTGGGCCCCAGCCCCTTCATCAGGACCAGGTGACCACGAAGCTCTCTCTCTGGCTCCTCAGCTCTAAAAGTCTCCAGGAGCTTCCTAGTGCTTCTGCGTCAATCTCTGGTGAGGACAGACAGAAATCTGGGATCCAGGGGAAAGCATGTTTCTAACTCATCACAGAACCCGTCTGTTCCGTTCCACTCTGGCAGTGATCCTTGCTGTTAGCATACAAGTGGATCAGGGGCTGGGAGACCTCGCTGTTTGTGGCGTTTGAAGCGAGACTTTGCTACAGCCATTCTGAGTAAGTAGCTACAAAGCTGCTAATTGGATTCGGCAAGTTGCTGAGTCACTGTCGTGTAAGATCAAGTTGCTCTGTGCTGATGAGGAGGCCCATCCTGTCGGCAGCTAAGAACATATTCTTTGTGATTAAAAAGAACAGGAGTGTGCAAAGACACGCTGTGGATTAGTTTTCACAATTCACCATGAGTAATTAAAATCTAACAGACCGCAATTAGACAACATCCACCAGAACCTTATTTGCCATTAGTCTTTTAATTAAATATGTCCCGTGATTTAGCTCTAATTCTGCACAGATTTCTGATGGGGGCGGGGGAGACACAGAGCGCTGGGCGCCCTGATGTATTGGTTATGACATCTTCTGGAAGAGGAGGGTAGGGAGGAAGCTTGAGTGTTTCGTATCAATCACTTACTTTCCCTTCTTGGGATCTTTGCACAAGAGATATGAAGTGAGCCTGGCCCCTCACTAAACCACCACCGGGCACATAATGCAGCCCAGGACCCCCCATGAAGAAGGGCCAGGGCAGAGCTGGTTGAGGACTTTGATTTTTTAATCTTCCAGCACTGACAAGGTGAGAAGTGGGAGAAATGTGTCATTATGCCATTAAAAAGAAATGTTTACCAGGGCACTCAGGCACAAACTGAGGTGGAAAAATCATTTTTAAATGGAAGAAACTGAGAGTCCTTTTTTTGTGATCTCACTGGCTTATCACGAAGGAGGACTGGCAGTGCTGGGCATGTCCAGGGTCACTGTGTGGAATCAAAGCCAAGGAACAAGGGCGTGGGGAGGACCTGTCTTCCTGTGCACAGCCCAGGGCGGGGGGTGGTCCAGGCCAGCACAGGCTTCCACTAGGCCCACCCCTGGCACTAGTGGGCAGAAAAGCATTTACTCATATGCCTCCTTTGGAGTTGGGCATGGAGAGGGAGGAGATATTCTACTCTAGAAGCTTGGAAAGGATCCATGATTGCAATTAGATTTACAGACTCTTTTTTAAAGAATTCCTCACTAGAATGAATGCGGGTGAGGACAGAGTTAAAGGCAGTTCACATAATGGCTCATTCTTAAGCTTGCTTTTTGCCCAGTAGGAAAACGGTGTCTACTGCTTGCTGAGAATTGATGCAATTGTATTATTTCAACAACTATCAGGTGCCCAGGATAACAACACCTAAACCCAAGGCTAGAAGATGCCATTTGCCCGATAAACTAAAAGGAGATGGAAAGCCCAGACTTAGCCTGAGTCCATTCATTGGCTACTCTTGGCTTTCCTTCTAAGACTGACAAACTGCGGAGGTTCAACTTACATGATTTCCTAATATAATTAAAATCACTCGAGGGAGAGTCCTTACAGAGAGTTATGTTCCAAAGTATCATCTACAAGACTGAGTTTGGGCCTAGAATGCATTCTACAACTCAGAAAAAACATTGAACAGTATATGGTGTTAGGATTGTGGCCCAGCCCCCCAAAACCCACCTAACTTATTATATTTATGAAGTTCACCTTAGCATGGGAAAATGAAGCATCAAGTTCTAGTTTGAGTCAGTTGGGTGTCTAGCAAAACAATATCCAAAATGATGGTGATGAAAGACTTAGAAATCCTAAAAGAATGGGTTGAGCATGAGAGATGATCAGAGGTGAGTGAGGAAGTTGAAAGAGAGCCTGTTAATAGTCATCTTTTAAAATATTCTAGCCTTTCTTTCCAGGCAGAAATAAGAAGCCACCGAGAAATGCTTTCAAAGTCTGGCCACCAAAATCACAACTCCCCCACCTCCTGCATTCATACCAATCCTGTTCTTTCTCTTCTGTCCCCTCCTGAGTCTAACCCCACCATGGCGAGCTGCATTCCACTGCCTTTGACTTCTCAGGGGCCTTGCCTACCAATGATCCCTTCTTCCTCCTTTACCTGCAACCCCTCTTTCGCCTGGAACCCTTCTCTTCCCTCCCACCAGCACTTAGAGAAGCTGAACTCTAGCCCATGTGAAAGAAACTCACTCCTGCCTGGGCCTCCTCTCCGGTCATCTTGTTTATCTCTTGCCTCTCCTTCTCAACCAAGCTTCCTGAAAATATCTCCATTGTCCAGCCCACTGCCATCTTGTCTGATCAAGGGTACAAGTAGGAATTGAAGGCCAGTTTGTGCATCAGGTGCAGGGCTGGGTCTGCGTCCCAGGAAAGAAGGGTGCCCGGTCATCACTCCTGTGAGGGCATGTTCTTCCCCTTCCTCTATATCCCGCCCCACCCTGACCTTCCATTTCATCAATTCCCGCTCATTCCTCAGGTTTCTGCTTGGAAGGTCCTCCCTGCTTGGAAGGTCCTCCCTGGAAAAGATTTCCCTGCCCCACTCTTCTAGGAATTCCCCTGGCATTGCCGTGCTGTCGTATCATGATGATCTGACACTTGGCTTTTCCCCCAGCCCAGACCCACTAACTCGGAGAGGGCAGGGATTCTGCCTTTCTTCACTTTCACTTGCATCCCCAGCACCTGGCATGAGGCTTGGCCCCCAGGAGGGCTCCACAGATACCTGGTGAATGGCAAATGAACAAACTTCCTTCCTAGGTGAATGCCTGTATCTCCCCACAGGCCCAATATCCTCAGCCTCCCAAGGGCCGCTCCGCTGGGCCAGCTGCAGCACCTTCACGGCGGCAGTGAGTGGAGGCAGCACACAGAGGTGGAGCTGGAGTGCTTCGTGTTCTCTCATTAGCGACATGCATGCCTTCCCCAGTGACAAGCCTTCCTCCCCAGGGGACGTCGGGCTGGTAGCCTGCCAACGACTACACCTAGGTTATGGCTTTGGTATGGGGAGGATAAAACTCTTTACGGTCTTTCTACTTCATCCACTGTCAACATGCCAGGAGGAAGAAGTTTTCGGGTGAAACTGAACCTTGAAGAGCAAACACTTTCACTGGGGCCTTCAGTGCACAAGGCCCGGGCCAGGCTCTGAGGCCTGAGCACAGCACAGTTGATGTTCTTGAGGACCAGCAGCTGTATCTGCCCCACCTGGGTCAGTGCCAGTCCCAGGGAGGAGCCGGCAGCAGGAGGTGACAAAGCAGCCCCCGGCTGGCCTCCATTGCCACTGGCACCTTCCATCCAGGCCGCCGGCAGGGTCTCTGTTTCTGGTCCTCCCCACCCTGACTGCAGCCTTCCTCCAATCCCCACCACGGCTGGTGAGATCTTTGAAAAACATCAATCCGATCATGTCACACCCTGCTTCAAATGCTTAGCCAGCCTGTCTGGCCCCAGCCACTTCCTCACTCTGTTGTCCTGCCGCACTCCTGCAGCGGGAGCCCCACAGCCGTTCGGCGTGTTCCTGGAGGCATTCTCACAGGCTACTCCCACTCCCAGACCTGGACCCTTCCCTCGGGGAGGGCTAGTATGAGGGGAGGGGAGGAGAGGACGGGGCCCATGGCTCAGTCCCCTTTTGGACCAGCTCATCTTCTGGCTTGCAAGGCTATCTCTTCAGAGTTGCAGTGGAGATGACATCAGGGAAGGCAGGTTAGGGAGCCTGACTGTGGCTATAAATCAAGCCGCAGCCTCTCATTTCATCGTATCAGTAATGAATATTTGATCTTCGCCTGATTCCTGTCTGTACTCTTAATGACATCTGAACTCAGCAAAGGAAGGGGGATGCCACTTACAGGTCCCCCTCAAAACATCAACAGACCCCCATCTTATACAGTTGCAGGCTCACATACACGACTTAGAAAGCAGAGCAGCAAGCATCCACAGCATTCGCCCACAGGCAGCACTTCATTTGTGCTGGTTGAATGAGTGAATGAAAAGTATTCAGAACTGGCTGGGAACAGTTGAACGAACTCATTTTTGGTGACTGCTCCAGGCTCTGTCACTGACTAGAAGTGTGTCTTTGAACGAGTTACTCAACCTCTCTTGGCCCCAGCCATGCCATTAGGACAAAATAATATACTGGATGTAATACACTTAGCAACTGTCAGGTATACACTGATAATCTATGTTAGCTCTTTATTTTTATCAGTTTTTACTCTTATCACTGATTCTTGCCCGTGGCCATGATGGCTGGCTGGACTCATGCCTGGCCCTCACCATTCTTGGGGAGAAAAAACTGGCCAAGCACATTAGCTTTGAGGCTTGAGAGTCCCAAAGCTTTTGAGGTTATTTTCTCTTTACATTTTCTGCATTGAAGTTGGCTGTGCCCTTTGTACCAAACATGCCATCTTTTCCACTCTATATGAGTCCCTGAGACACACTTATTTTTAGCTTTTGCTCAAAATGAGAGGTGTCATTTTCATCCTTGGCCAACCACGAAGAAAGGGGCTCCCGGTACCAGTGGGAAAGGGTGAAGGGGAGAAGGCCCAAGCCTCAGGAAGCAGAAATTCCTGCTCCCACAGCAGGGATAGTGATGGGAAGCTGAGGGGAGGGGTGAGAGTGGGTAGGAGGGGTGAGGGAAGGAGAGAGGGGTAGCAATGGGAGTTTTCTTGGCATGAGGGTTGAACTGGGTTTGGAGGCAGATTTTGAGCAACATTTTTGTTAAAGCTATTTCAGATGAACTCTTGATCTCAAGAAATGATCCAGGATGAAACAGAATATTTCAGAAAGGAATGAGCTTAGAATCAGAGAAAATGGAGGCTTCGGATATAGATTTTTAAAATCAATTGATCTCTGAATCGACTAATTTTAAAAAGAGAAGCATCTTGGGAATATAAAAAACAGATTGACAACTCAATATATTTCAGCAATCAATAGGAAAAGATTATTTAGCAAGGAAGTGAAGGCTGTCAGGTGACTGCCCCCTGTCCTTCCAGCTCTCAAGATTACATGCACAGTTTCAGCAAGTGACTGAACCCTCCGATCCTCACTGCAGGGGCTGCTGCATGCCTCTCACGCATCCATTCACCTCCATCCATTGTGGCATCCAGCCTCTAAGACAGTGCCCGACAACTCCTGCCATCTGGTACTCATTGCTGGTGTGAGCCCCTCCCACATCGTACTGGGGTTGGCCGGTGAGGCCAACAGCATATGGCAGACAGGACAGGATGTCACTTACTTCACACCCTGCATCTAACCCAGAAGCAAATCCCACAGTCTCCATCTCCAGAACATATCCTGCACCTGAGCACCTCTTACCACCTCATCACTGCTATCCAACCACCACCATCTCTTGTTTACATGTTTGCAATGGTCTAACTGGGCTCCCTGCTTCCACCCTTGCCTTCTTACAGCAGCCAAAGCAATGCTGCTAAAACAAGGCACATCACATCCCTCCTCCTGAAAATCTTCTAGTGCCTTCCCGCTTCCTCCAGAGTAGAGGCCGTCCTTTCAATGCCTACAAGCCCATGTGATCTGGTTCCCGCCTGTTCTTCCTGACCTTATCTCCTGCAACGCCCATCATGGACCCTGCTCTAACTGCTGTGGCCTCTCTTGGCTGGTGTCCATGGTACCACCGCCTGTTCCTCAAACTTGGGGCATGCTGCTGCCATACCCTTTGCAACCGCTGCTCCTTCTGTCTAGAATGCCCTTCCCAGTCTCCAGCTGGCCCGCTCCTGCATGTCTTTGCTCAGCTGTCACCATCTCTGCAAAGCCTTCCCTGACTGTCCCATTTAAAACTGCACACGCTCTCCCATCCCAATCTAAAGGTCCTACATATGTTCCCCATTTATTTTATGGTCTGCCTTTCCCCACTTGTCAGCTGTACACGCACAGAGCTTTCTCCTTAGTTTTGTTCTCTTCTCTTGTCTTTGAGCCTGGCAAACAGCAAGGGCTTAATCAGTATTAGCAGATACTGATACTGATCACTGTTAGTGATGTGCACAGTCCCATGCACTGACTGAGGCGACAAGGAAGAATAAGACCTGACCCTTGCCCTAAGGAAGCTCAGCCCCCACCCCCACCTCTGCCTATTCTCCACTCTGCTTCCTCCTGACACAGCCTCCAATCTCACCAGCCAAATCCTGCTGCCACCTGGAGGCCAGGACAATATTCACTGAATCCCTGGGCCCAAGGAGATGCTGCTTGCAAAGAACTTTGGCTTGAAAACATGAAGAGCACCCTGTCACCCTGCTTGGCTAGGGGACTCTGAGTGGCAGGACCTCAACGACAAGGGGGACAGAATGCTGCTGTCTGGATTGCACTCAAAGTGCAAATGAATGTATGGCAAGCAGACAAAAACCTGCCGTTGTCAAACACATAAAGCAGATACCTTCTGTATGGAAGAACAGTGCACACACACACGACGCACGCTCTTTAAAATCCCCTCTTCCACGCACCATCTAAGGACCACGTGGCCATCATGTCACTGTCTTTGTTCATGAGGGCAGGCTCTGACTGCTCCTAGTGGAAAGGCTGCCTGGCTTTGGGTTGGTCTCAGCAGTGTAAAAGGATAATTATCTGCCGGCTGCCTGGGAATGTAAGGTATCAAATAGATTACCTTAGTAATTAAAATAATGAAAAGAATCATCAGGACTAGAATTTTTTTTAATCATTTTAATTGAAGACTCTAAAGAAGGGCTAAAATATGAATTGGAAAGGAACATCCTTATTAATCCTTATTAATTCATAATTACAGGACGCAGTTGGAGGCTTGCTGCCTCCTCACAGGCTTTTGGGGTTCCTTCCAACGGAGAGGTCTCCCCAGGGTTCTCCTCCGACTCTGTACCATACAGGGTCACAGAGGGCTCACTCTGATATAAAGCTGGCTGTAAAGACCTATTGATTGGCGGGGTGCAGTGGTTCACACCTGTAATCCCAGCACTTTGTGAGGCCGAGGTGGGAGGATGAATTGACCCCTGGAGTTTCAGACCAGACTGGGCAACATAGTAAGACCTCATATCTGCACAAAATACAAAAAATTAACCAGGCGTGGTGGTGCGTGCCTTGTAGTCCCAGCTACTCTACTGAGGTGGGAGGATCGCTTGATCACAGGAGGTGGAGGCAGAAGTGAATCAAGATTACGCCACTGCACTCCAGGCTGGGTGACAGAGCGAGACCCTGTCTCAAAATAAGAAAGACCCATTGATTTATTTATTCTCTTATTTGTAGCCAATGGACATTCTGCAAACAGACTTTTTGATTACACTGTCTTTGAAAAGAGCTGATACAGAATCAATTACAAGAGATATACACAATCAGAAATGGGTATTTATCTATGCAGGATATCTCCTGAAAAATAAAAAGATCATTAAAGCACAGACACACATACTGAAGTGTATCTATTTAAGATGGCCCGCCTCAAATGCTAGTGTGCTCTGGCTGGCACAAGGCCATGGGTGGCATGACAGATGTCCCTTCTAATGGCCTTGGAAACCACTCTCTAACTTTGGATTTCCAAGAAATCACTTTCGGGGCCATTTTCCCTGAGAATTTGGCATCACGAGAGATAGAAAGTAGAACAGGGCTAATAATAGCTTCATTGCTGCTATCGCCCTGACTCAGTCAGTTTTATTTCATTAATGGCTCTTTTCTAGGATAGCATTTTGTGGGTATATTTGTGGATGTTCATTGTGGCATGAATGGTATATAGACTAGGGTATAAACACCATTACTTTTCCTAAAGAGTGTCAAATGCGGGCCGGGCTTGGTGGCTCATGCCTGTAATCCCAGCACTTTGGGAGGCCGAGGCGGGCGGATCACAAGGTCAGGAGATCGAGACCATCCTGGCTAACACGGTGAAACCCCGTCTCTACTAAAAATACAAAAAATTAGCTGGGTGTGGCGGCGGGCGCCTGTAGTCCCAGCTACTTGGGAGGCTGAGGCAGGAGAATGGCGTGAACCTGGGAGGTGGAGTTTCCAGTGAGCTGAGATCCGGCCACTGCACTCCAGCCTGGGCAACAGAGCGAGACTCCGTCTCAAAAAAAAAAGAAAGAGTGTCAAATGCTACAGGTATAGGTAATGTCGTGACTAGGCCAGGATGATCATCTTGATTTCCTTTGCCACCAACATTTAATTGCCAAATTCAAACAGTTCTTGATCTGGCCATTATTTTTATAATTGTTCATTATATCGTATATTTATTTTTTATGCATTTTTATGCATGTGTGTTATAGCTAGCCATAAAAAGGACTGAAAGATTTAATGTGCTGCCTCCTGTTAGGTTTCCTTGGCTATGTGCCAATCACGGAACTGCCCTGAGCTGTGAGGAGTGTTGCAGAAGCCACTGAACACGTGCCCTGTGCTCTGGCCTTTATCCATTTTGGCTCAAGGGCAGAACCAGAGCGGGTTTCCTCCTGCTTCCCAGAGAGTGAGCACCTTCCCGACGATCAGCTGGTGAGGATGTGGGAACAGACAGAAACCGCGGGGCAGAGGAGGCAGGCTTGGGAATCAGATAGAACTGGGTTTGCATCCCAGCTCTGCTACCTAGTCCTGTGATCTGGAAAAGTTAACTAACCCCACAAAGCCTCTGCTTCCTCATCTATAAACGGAGACTTAATGGTACTTATCTCAGAGGACTGCTGTCATGGGTGATTTACTAACACACTGATTGTTACCAGTGCGAACATACTGTTGGCTGTGGGTAACAGAATTTCCAATCCAAACAGCTTCAAAGGATGCAGAACTGTGCTGGACTGAATTCGATTCATGAGGAGGAGGGCAGGGTTGTCCTACCGCAGTGGTTCTGGCTTGGTCCCTCCACCCCTGTTCACCTCTGCTGTCTTCTTTGTGGCAGCTTCGTCTCTAGGCCTATAACAGGCCCAGCTGCTCACCCTCCCCAGGCTTCTCTCTCCAGAGTAAGGCATCACTCCCAGAGGTCCTCAGATCTCGCACACCTTCCCCTCACAAACCACTGTTCCCATTTGGGTTATCCCCTGTTCCTAAACCAATCCTGTCCCACAGGAAGTAGTGTGCACCGACTGAGACCTGGTGAGAAAACTGGTGTCAACACCCCAAATGGCCGAGCTCCTATATAAGAGGTAAGACAGGAAGGACGTTGAGGAAGAAACGCGCAGTGAGTGTGACCCACACATATGCGATTAGCACTCAATGAGTGGAAACTATTACTGTGTAATAACGTAAATAACGAGACAGTTATTCAATGCCTGTTGATAGAATACCTTTGTTTTTAACTTCCTCCAAGGAGAGTGAAACAGCTGACTTTGAACTCAGCATGTTTTCGATGACAATGCTTTCCAAGCTTCCATTCATCCTCTCTCTCTCCCAACTCCTCCACACAGTGGCGTCTACCAACAGTGTGCTCCCTTATGAGGCCGCCCGAACGTGAAAACAGCTTCGGTGCCAGTGTGAGCCTTCAACCACAGCATTCGAAGGAACATGGTTTTGTTCTAAGCCAGGCTTGTTACTGATCAAATGCTAGCATGAAACTTTCATAAGGTTATTATAGAGCATGGCTTTCACCTTCTAATATTCAAGCTGTTTGGTACAGTTGCAAAGGGACAACAAAACTGGGAAGCGCTCCTGTAAATCAATACAAACACTGTGGCCTTTCAGCCGCTGCCAGGAAGGTGATACAAGGTCCTGGCCTCGTCTGTTGGCATCCAGAGCTTGTGGCCAGCACCCCCAAAACAGGGTGGGCTGTAGATTCCAGTGTTAGGGCTAGGGTGGGTGAAAGGAGGTCTCCGCCATTTCCAGTGTGGCCATTTGAAGGATGTGAGTCACCAACTTGAGGCTGGTCCATCAAGAGAATTTTAGAGATGAGAAAAGTGAAAGGTTCAAAAGGGAGCTTCGGTTGCCATTTAATAAGATATTGGCATCCTTAAAGGTTCCCAAGAGAGCTCGAGATGACAGCCAGGAGAGATTTTCAAAATTCAAATACCTGGACAGAGCCTACAAGGCAAAATTGATAATGCCCTGGATTTTTGGAGCCCATATATCCTGTCCCTGCCCTGTGAGCCTTATATACACCCCACTCCACCCTCACACAAACACATGCACCCCTGGAGGTACCCCGCTGGCCTTCAGGAAACACGCACGTTCTCTCAGGAGTATCGGGAGCCCATTTCCTGGCAGGGCTGTGGATACTTGCTCCCTTCCTCCTAGATCCAAGAATTCCTTCAATATTATGTCTTTTTTTTTTTTTTTCTATTTAAAGAAACTCTTATGGGATAGAAAGTTTACCAGTTCAGAACAATGTCACCTGATGATTTTTCCTTGTTTGCAATACCCTCAAACATACCTTCTTTTTTTCAGACACTCAAAAAGCAAGAGGCAAGTAGAAGAGTGGAAGTGGCGGGGTCGTGCGAGGATAGGAAAATGCAACCAACCAACCAAACCAAGAAAACAAAATGACAAACTCTGCCAGATAAAAAATAAGAGGAAACTTTGCACAGAAAAAACAACAAAGGTCTCCAATTCTAAAAGCTTTCTACCAGTGAAATTCTCACTGAGGTCAGTGCTTAGAAGGTGCTACATATAATGGGGAAATAATACTGTGTGCTTAGTAAAAAAACTACCTACTAGAATTCTTCAGAATTGTCATCCCTCTCCCCGCCCTCCTCCCGTAGACTAACCGACTTTGTTCTTTTGAAGAAACTGTTTAGAATGAAAGGGATAAGAAATACGGGAAGAGAAACAATGCAGAGAGACGGTTTCAGAGTAAGAGATGGGAGCAAAGTGTGACTATTAAAAGCAAATTGTGGAAGGGTGAAAGCTGCACCCCAAGCTGGATCTATGGGACATGAAATGCCCGCTGCATGTGAGCATCTTGGTAACCAAATAATAGGAAAGAACGTGGGAGCGGGCAACCCTGGGGCAAAAGCTGACGCCAACGTATCCATTTATCTTAGAATTGAGACTCTGATCTGTCGTTCCCAAGGCCAGATCTACAGAGAAACCTTCTGTCTTGGGCAGAATAGATGGCTGAGACATCAGAGACAGAGACTGAGGATATATCCCAGGAGCCTGTTGACACAGAGGCCCTGATAATTAAAGAGAAGTTCCAGCCAGGCGTGGTGGCTCACGCCTGTGATCCCAGCACTTTGGGAGGCTGAGGTAGGCGGATCACTTGAGGTCAGGAGTTCAAGACCAGCCTGGTCAACATGGTGAAACCCCATCTCTACTAAAAAATACAAAAATTAACTGGGCATGGTGGCACGTGCCTGTAATCCCAGCGACACAGGAGGCTGAGGCAGGAAAATGGCTTCAACCCAGGAGGCGGAGGTTGCAGTGAGCTGAGATCGTGCCACTGTGCTCCAGCCTGGGCGACAGAGCCAGACGCTGTCTGAAAAAACAAACAAAAAAAACCAAAGGAGTCCCTCAGTGCAGCCAAGCCAGGAGGCTGTTGTGCAGGCCTGGCTGCTGGTGCATACCCACAGGGGCTGTAGACCCCATGGGGGTGGCCCCGTGGAAGCAAAGGTACAGGAGTGAGCAAGGGTCACTTGTAGTATCAGCCGAACCACACCCTGGAGAGGCTCTCCCAGCTGCTGGGCATCCTAATCCTGTGCATAGTGTGGACGAATCAACAGGAGACCTGGAAACACGCAGAACAGACAGAAGGGCAGGGAAGGACATGGCGTCATAGGCAGAGCTGCTGCATGGCCAACGCTCTCCATTCCCATAGCATCCACACGCCCTGTGCATCTCCGGTGCAGCCAGCAGAGGGTAACTCTCTGTACAACTGTGGTCCCAGCGCACAGAGTCAGCTGGAAGAACAAAAGCTAAAAATGTGAATCTTACTAGAACCTGGTTAAACTTTTCTTCCTCAAACTTAAAATGACTGTTGGTTTTACCAGGAATTAGTTCACCAACTCTCGGGATGCTTTAAGATCTGGATGTGCACCAACTCTCTCGGGATGCAGAGGCTGGTGTGGGAGGAAGGACAGGCATTTCCCGAGAGGCCCTGGGGGACCCTGCCGCGGTCTGTGATAGCACTGACTTGTTTGAACAGTGTGGCGGTCAGAAGTGAGTCCATTTTCCCTTTAGTCGATCCAGTAGGCTGTCGTGCATATTCTGCCTCGATAAGGCTCCTGGTAAGGAGAACAGGCTACGAAGGGTAGAGTGTGCCAGCAGTTATCTTCTCAAAGGCACTGGCCTACAAAAGACGGAGCCTGGGAATGAAGGGCAACGCGGATCCTGGAGCGCTCAAGTCTCCAGCAGTGGTGCTGTTCCTCCCAGGTTACAGACTAACGAGTTGTTTCCCTGCCTTCAATTTCCTGGACAATGTGTGCTTGCTTGCTGGGGATAAAAGGCAGGGCTCCAGGAGGGTTGCTCTTTGCCCAGGTGAAGCACAGTGGAGCTGTGCTTTCTTACTGCAGGTAAGCGGTGAGCAATCGGAGAACACAGCATCTGGAAACGGGGGCGTCTGTGGCTCCACGACAAGCCTGGGAGGGAGGTTTGTAAATATCCGCAGTGGGGTTGCTGAAGCCAAGCTGATGGATTTTGCTTTTTCGAAAAAAGAAAAAATGAAAACCTCACTTGGTACTTCATTTTGATTAGGAACAACCCTCGCACAGGCGGTGCATCAACAGGCTTAAGAAATCTTTACTATTTACTTACCTCGTTGGTAAAAATTAAAATGGCCTCAAAGGTCAAATGTATTTCAAAAAACCATCAAGGCAGGCCGCTCTACAACGAGGCTCCCAGAAAACTTATTTTGGACGGTTTCCTTACTTTTAAGTAACAGCTGAAACTTTCCTGTATTTATCACGCCTTAGATGAAGAGGCTTTGAAGGGCCCTAACCCACGACAGAAGGGGACCCACGGTAAGTCTGGAGGAGATGCTCTGGACTTCCAGTGTTCCCAGGACACGTTCCCTACCAGCACACAGTGGTCAGATGCCACTGTATATAGGGGCTTTGACCTGTTCTTCACTTTGGACTAAAACCATGCAGTGGTCAGAAGCATGGACTCTGGGGGCCTTTGAACCTTGGTTTAAGTCCTGGCTTTGCTACATGACCTTGACGTGTTAATTTTTCTAAGCCATAATTGCTTTGCCTGTATAATTGGGTTAGCAACAGTATCCATCTCATACAGTTGTTGATGGGATTAAATCAAGTGATGCAAGCAGTGTGTTTAGTGGGGTGGCAGGGACATGACAGGCTCCAAGAAGAGGGAGGTCTGGATGTAGACCCAGGTCAACTCCCCTGCCTTTGCTCACAAAGGCCATGTGACCTTGTGGCAGCACCAGGCGCTGTCCTGCCTGACCTACTGTTCTGGACAGGGGAACCCCTCACCCGCTGTCCTCCTGGATCCAAAGCAAGGACTACAGAAGAAGATTTAGAAGGCAGATTATTTTCTAACACTCCAGAGTTTTGCTGTAAGAAGCACAGTGGTCGCTGGTAGCCTGAGAAATGTCTTGTAGACATTTCCCATGAAGCTGGTCCTGCCTCCTACACACAGGCCATTGGGCACCTGAGGGCCCAGGCCACAAATTCCTCCTCCTAAGCCATTTTTAATTAATTTTAAACATAAAAAATAACCCACTGCTTTATTTGGGTTTTTATTATTGCTTCCCAGGGAATAACTGATCAAACAACAGGTCAGTGTTCCAACTTTGCCAAAACTGGAAATGGCTGTGCTAGAAGTTAGGATTCTTGATTTTTTTTATTATAATTTTTTTTTTTTTTAGAGATGGGGTCTCACTATGTTGCCCAGGCTGGTCTTGAACTCCTGATCTCAAGCAATCCTCCTACTTTGGCCACCCATAGCACTGGGATTACAGGCACGAACCACTGCATCTGGCCAGGATTCTTCATTTTTTTGATACACGCAACAACTTGGATGAATCCCAAGGGCATTATGTTGAGCGCAAAAGGCCTATCTCAAAAGGTCACATAGAGTATGACTCCATGTACATAATAGTCTTAAAGGGACAAAAGTATAGAGATGGAAAACAGATTAGTGGTTGCCAGAGGGCAGTGATGGTGGGGGTAAGGAGGGCAGGTGTGACAAGGACCAGCACGAGGGAGAGCCTTTTCATGAGAGAATGTTGCATGACTGATGCCTGCTCTGACGAGTCATTGCCTAGGCTATGCTGGCTGTTAAATATTATGAATATAACCCCTAAGTGTTCCAAGATTTTGTCTTGCATCCTAGAAAATGAAAAAAACCAGCAACAATACACACACAACTCTTTGATTAAAGTTTTATGCTTTCAGGAGTCTTGAAATTGCTTTTTTTTTTTTCTAAATGTAGGGTCTGTGTTAAGTTTTTTGATTTTAACTGTTGGAAAGAAATCTGACTAGCTTCGTGACTCGTAACCAACTCTTCTTGCTGTTACCATATGGTGTTTCCTTTAATAAAAACATTTTACAGAAATAATGATAAAAAAACTACTTTAAGCTTTTATAAAAGTTAGATGTTTCTGGCAATAAAAACATCCCTTATAATTATGTAGATGGCTTTGTACCCAGTAAACAGGAAAAACTCTTGTTCTCCTTGCTGTTTTACTTCTAAGAAATGACGATGCTCTCTGTCATTCATCTCTGGACATATTCTGAATCTCTTATTCATTGACCTCACTTTGGATTGTAGTAATGTACACTCAAAGAACCTGTTCTATTCATATATCTTTTAGGGTTCTATTTCCTCTGACTGTTTGCAGTAGAGCAACATATTCAGTCTCTTCAGAGCTCTGGCGTAGTGTGTCACTTCTGATGAGGGCAGCTGCATTCAACAAAAGAAAAAGGACACATTTAAAAAATTCTAGAAGCAGCTGGGTGTGGTGCTCATGCCTGTAATCCCAGCACTTTGGGAGGCCAAGGCAGGAAGATTGCTTGAGCCTGGAGTTTGAGACCAGCCTGGGCAACATAGTGAGACCCCATCTCTATAAAAAAATTAAAAAATTAGCTGGGTGTGGTGGTGTGCATCTGTAGTGCCAAGTACTCAGAAAAGCTGAAGTGGAAGGATTGCGTGAGCCTAAGAGTTCAAGATTACAAAAGTGAGCCAAGATTGCACCACTGCACTCCAGCCTGGGTGACAGAGCAAGATGTGCTCTCTAAACAACAACAACGACAATAACAACAACAGATTCTGAAGGTATGCAGACCAAAGCAACTACTAATGGTGCCATGGGGAATCCGGGCTCTTCTTTCTGTTCCACCATCCTTAGGAAGCAAGCCACTGTCTTCATGGTTTGCAAGACGGCTGCTCCCTCTCCAGTCCTCCCATCAGCAATGCACAGAGAGATGGAAGAAGGGATAAATGGTGAAAGGCCAAAGGGGCATGACAGACAGTCCTCAGGAGACCTCGCCCAGAAACCTCTGCTTATTCTCACTGGCCAAAACTGGGTCACATGACCACCTCTAGGCTGGGACGGGGAAGTTATGCATGCGGGCTAGGTCAGCTGACCAATGCCATCTGCCACTCACACTATTCCAGAAAGCAGGGAGGGGCTCACTTCCCTTCCCATAGGATCTTATTTCTTTTTGAGACAGAGTCTCACTCTGTCGCCCAGGCTGGAGTGCAGTGGCACAATCCTGGCTCACTGCAACTTCCGCCTCCTGGATTCAAGCAATTCTCCTGCCTTAGCCTCTGGAGCAGCTAGGACTACAGGCACGTGCCACCATGTACCGTTAGTTTTTGCATTTTTAGTAGAGACGGGGTTTCACTATGTTGGCCAGGCTGGTCTTGAACTCCTGACTTGGTAATCCACCCGCCTCGGCCTCCCAAAGTGCTGGGATTATACGCGTGAGCCATTGCGCCCGGCCAGGATCTTATTTCTAAAGCCTGTTCTATTTCTTGTTTCCCCCATTGCCTTTCAGGATCCCTTTTGAGTGGCTGTGAGTGTATTTCTGTGAGGTTTTTGAGGCTCAACTTTACTTCCGATGGAAGCAACTATGTGATCTCCCTTCATGCAAGCTCATCTGTGTTGCTAATATATGGTATCTATGAAGTCTGATTTCATTTCCTTACATTAATTCATAGGGCAAAGGGAAAGTACAGTAAATTTAAATGAATGTTTTCATCCAGAATAATCTTGCTTAGTGTGGAGGGCGAGAGGAAGGGAGCAAACTCACGTGCTAATGGGAATGGTGGGGACAGAAGAGAGATGAGTGAGATGGGATGCAAATTATTCCACATTACAGCAGCTGAGGTAGTAAATTGGTTTGCCATGTACTTACCCATCACTCTTAGATAACTCTCCCTTCTGGATTAAAAAAAAGGGCATTCTAGCACCTATGTGGTTTAAAGTTATGCAAGAGTTGAATTCATGCTGGTCTATATTTAAAGATGTGCAGCCATTTCTATGATAAATAGCCAGGGGTACATGTAATTTTTTTAAAAAAAATCCCTTGAGGTTAAACTGGAAAAATAGTTTCCAGCTTGTTTTTAAACTAATATCGGTTGAGCTTTTTGCACTTGAATATAATCCAAAAAAAAATCAGGTGACATGTCTTAGAATAAACGTGGACATAACCTTATTCTGAAGGGCTGCCCGCCCTATTTGGGCTGGTCTTTTTAGAGGCAACAGTTGTGAGGAGGAGGAGGAGAATTCTCTCAGCTCTCCAGAGACGAGAATGTGCCACCTGAGGTGGCAAACTCCAGAGATGCCCCCTAGAGATCCCCCCTCCTGGTGTTCCTGTCTTGTGTGGTCCCTCCCACACTGGACCAGGGTCGGTCTGTGTGTTCAGGAGAATATGGCGGAAGTGATGGTGTGTCACTTCCAAAGCCAGGCTATACAAGACCTGTGGCCTCTGCCCGCTCTTGGGCCACTCCCTGGGGAATACAGCTGCCATGCTTGCCCTGTGGAGGAGCCCAGGTGGTAAGGAGCTGAGGTCTCTGACCGACAGCCAGGGAGGAACCAAGCCTTTCCTGGCACAGCCGACTGAGCTGGGAAGGGGGTCCTCCAGCCCCAGTTGAGCCTTCGGACCCCTGCAGCATCAGCTGACATCTTGGCTGCAACCCCATGAGAAATCCACAGCCAGAATCAATCCGCTAAGCCCCTCTGTTTTGGGAGGTAATTCATTCTGCAGCAACAAATAACTCATCTAACATCCTTCTCACTTCCTAAATGGTTCAAGCCAGCTCTCCAATCTTCTTGAGAAGAGTCTTCTAAAAGAAGAACATCAGTGGCTGTCAGGACACTCTTAACTTCCTTATGATTTTTGGCAAGTCAGCATGGGACAGCACAAAGCATGGTGCCACAGACAGGTCCAGCCCCACAGGGTGTGTTCGATAGGCTGGGGAAGAAGGCAGCTCCCAAACAGTGAATTTGAAGGGCTAGAACATTACCACTATTGACCGCGGTTATTAACAGTAAATATTCAGAGCTTCACAAAGGCCTTTCAGACTTCATACTGTTTTATTAGCAGGTAAAAGATAAAAAATTCCTGAGAGAAAACAGCCAGGACTGTATGGTGTACTATTAATTATAACCACAGTGACCACTTCTGCGCTGACACTTCACAGCTTTCTTTCATCTGATCCTCACAACAGTCTCGAGAGAAATGGAGGCCCCGGGAGGTCAAGTACCCAGGGAGCAAGGAGCGATGGAGCGGATGGAGTCAGGAGTGGACCTGGACCCGTCTTCCTCCAAAGCTCCAAGCCCTTAGTCACCGAATATCTAGCATTTTCCTTGGTCCAGTCCACTAGTGTGACCTGGTGAGCTACACACACCAAGGGAAGGATCACAGGAAAATGATGTGGAAATAGCACTTGACAGAATCAGAGAATCTGGAATCAAATTACAGTTCTGCTACTTATTAGCTCTGTGGCCTTGAGTAAGTTACTTAACCTCTCAGTCATTCATACATAGACATAGTGCATAGATTAAAATTCTATCATAAATGTATGATAAATGCATAATAAATGTAGCCAGGGGTACATAGAGTAAAAAAGCCCTTGCAGCTAAACTGAAAATTAAAGTTTCTAGCCTTTGTTTTAAAATTAATAACTAATAATACTTTTTTGCATTTTAATATAATCCACAAAATGACCAGGTGACACATCTTGCAATAAATGTGGAGTGAATCTTCTAGAAAGCTGCTTAGTTTATTGGGTTGGTCTTTTTGGATGCAGCAGTTGTGAGGAGAAGAATTAACTACCTATAGCTAGATATAGTATACTATACTAACAGTTTCCATCTGTGCGACAGAAGATACAGTTTCTATCCACACTATAGATACAAATTCTATCTATCTATCTATCTGTCTATCTATCTATCTATCTATCTATCATCTATCTATCAACCATCTATCTTTCCCTCTTATTTACCAAAGAACTCTCCAGGCTCTAACAAACTGTCCTCATTTTGTGTCAATTTCTCTAGGTATAAGATGAATATAATATAATGCCTATATCAAAGGGTTATTAAGAAGATTCAGTAAGATAATTTATATGAGGCATTTAAACTACTATCTGGCTATGTTAAGTGCTATGTAAGTGTTCCCTGCCGTCATCACCATCATCTCTCTGCTCCCTCTCTACAGAGAGGGATTCTGATCTGAAGGGTCAGATTCTGGGGCCAGCTGGCTCTAAACTAGAGAGCACATGCTTGCCATGTGTTGCGACGGTGCCCACAGATGCACGGCCCCTCCTGACACCCTCTCCTTGCTTTACGTCACAGTGGAAAGAAGACTGAAAGCCCAAGGCTTGCTTCCTTCTCCCATGTGCTTGAAGTCCTAAAGAGGACCAGCTCTTTCCTATAGGACAAGAGCTGGCCATGGCTTCCTTTCTCAGGATAATGGGGATTCAGGATTGCAGGCTCTTGTGCTCTGGTGGTCAGACCCCAAGTGCTGGTCTGTGGTGGGCAGGAAGAGGTCTCTTTGGCCTTTAGGACAGGGGTCCTGCTCCAGCCTAGCTTTCTAGAATTCTCAGAATGATACAGGGCTGTATTTCCATCTGCCACTGGAACTTGCCAAGAAGTGATGGCCATTGTCCACAGCAGGTTTTGGCAATCCCAAGTCCCTTAGCTATGACACCAATTTAGCACTCTTGAATCCCCTGATTACTTTTTACAACAGCAAAGGTGATTATAATAGCAGGTATTTCTTGTGGACTTACCATGCACTAGACATTCATATATCCATTCACTTAATTCTTACAACAACTCCAGTGGCAAGGCTATTCCAATCCCTACTCCATACATGTAAGAAAACGAAGTCCAGAGGGGCTACTGATTTCACAGGGTTACACAGTAAAGAACTAGGATGGGACCAAAACCCAGGTCTCCCTCACTTTGGAGCCAGTGTCCCCCATGGTCAGTGGGACCTGTCAGTGTGTGGCAGCTGTGGGATCTCTGATCTGATTTCATGACATTGAGGAAAAAGCAGACCGGGGGGTACAGCATGGACTCCACAGTGTTGCCAAGACTCAACTCTGTGCTACTAATCTTTGTTCTTGAGCAAAGGCCATTAAAGACTGGAGAGTCGGCGTGATTAAAATGAGGGCAAGGCAGTGGAGAGGAGGGAGAACAAAAACAAAACGTAAACCCACCTGTGGCTATGAAATGTTTTTGGTATTTTGGAAGGAGAGTCAAGGGTTAGGATGGAAAAAAAATCACATCTTTTTAGAGCAAAAATTACCTTTCCTGGTTCGTGGTATTGCATAGATTAAAGAAAATGGGCCACATGACCTCCTACTGTAACTTGAAATGATTCAGGACACACTCCACACTTAACTGACAGAACTCCAATTTCCTCTGTTGAAAACCAAATCCCATTTTCACTTGTGGGTATTCCATTCATCTTTGCTTTTTTGGTTTTTTAATTACACAGCAGAGAGTGCTACTGTGATTTCCTCCCCATGTCACGATGGGCAGTATTCATCAAGAAGTTTTTAATTCTACACAGCAATTGCTTCTCTTCAAAAATCTAATTTCAATCTCTGCAGAGGCAGAAGGGTAAGATTTTTTGACCCTGAGGTTAATTATCTGCAAATAAGTTAAAATCACACAAAACCTCTTCCTGGGAAAAGGGAACCCAAGCCCAAGCCCTCCCTTCGCCTGTCTGGCCATTGGTGGTGGTGTGGAAGGTGAGGCTGGGCTGGGCATCACCCAGCCAAGGGGGCGTGGGGGCAGGACTGTCTCATGATGGTTGCATTTTCAGAGCCTAGTACAGTATGTGGCACGAAGGAAGAATTCAACAACTGTGGAAGTGATGCGAAGTGAAGGCAGAGTGAATAGAAGAACAGGATTTGAATCATTCCTGATTTTTTGTTTTTCGAAGTGTATGAAAAGGTCCTATCTCTGGAGGAGAAAAGAAAGAGGGAAGTGAAGAGGAGACTCACTGGGAGCTGTCCAGGAGCTCGTGACTGGGGCTGGAGTCCGGCTGACCCCTGGCAGGAAAGCTTGATGTGTCTGGAGACCAGGGTTCTTGCTCCCAGGCTCGGCCCCTCGGCACTGTGCTGCTTTCCTCCCTCCTCACTGAGAACGTCTACTCTTCTTTCCAAGTTCTCTGATTCTCTCTCCATGGGCCCAATATTCATTTCATTCATGGTCATTTATTCATTTGCGGAACACAATCTGGTCTGATACTGAAAGCTGGGGGAATGGGTTGCAAGGGAGAGGAGCTACAGAGATGAGAACAATGGGAGCTAACAGGTGTTGTGTGCTTGCTATGTGCCAGGCCCGACAGCAACGCTTCCCCAAGCCTTAACCCGTCTGTCTAATCCTCACTACCTCCCTAGGAGGCAGAACGCATATGGGTCGCTGCCCTCCACGGAGGGCTGGAGTGTTCACCACTCTGTCACCGACATGTACCTCCCTCAGTCATGTGGTAGAGCTGGGACACAGACCCTGCTCTAGAGCCATTTGTTGACACTGTCACTTTCAAGGACTGTTCTTCACTTTTGTGTCGCCAGCATCCAGCATAGTGGCTGGTACACAGCAGGTGCTGAGCAATGTTTGCTGTGTTATTTAAGCAACTTTCAATCCAACAAGAAAGGACACTCACATAAGAAGAACACAAAACTGTGCATGAGGAGCATCGGGGACAGCTGTCTCAGTGATGGGGTCAGCAGGACCCTGAGGAGGAGCACAGGAGATAGGGAGGCAGAGAGTATGAGGGTCTCATACAGCCAGGCCCATACAGCCCAGATGAAACATGAAAGAATAAATCACATTAGGACACCAAGAGGGGGAAAGGGTCCCAGCCATGGCTAGCAAATGCTGAGGACCTCAGAGGGACCAAGGGGCCCCATTTTTCTGATCTTCAGTTTAATGAGAAAGGATGTTGGAGAAGACAGACAGAGATCAAACAGTGTGCCCCAAAGGGAAAGATCCATAGGTTTGGGTGGAATTTCACTGCAAAGGGACTTTGAGCTCCAAGTACACGATACGCCCTGGCTTCTGCCCTGCTATGACATGGTGCTACTCATAGAGGAGTATGCAGGAGATAAAAGGGTACAACAGAATAAAACTGTTCATTAAAAATCATACTCCTGTGTGTGAAAAGTGCTCAAAGAATGGCACCCATGGCTTCTAATCCAAGGGGCAGGAGCCCAGGGCGTGAGTGCAGAAGCAGGAGACAGAACGAATCTGGGGAGCAAGAGGATTGAGGATCTGGGGCCATGGTCTCTGAGGGGACCAAGGAGACAGCCCCATAGAGGAGGAGAGTCTGGGGGGCTATACGGAGAGAGAGGAGAGCTGAAAACAAAGAGGAGGAAGAAGGGAAAGAAGAAGGTACACGGAAGAGAAGGAGGAGAGAGGAAGGAAGAAAAAACAGGAGCGGGGCTTGTTTTCCTCCGAGTAGTAGTCCCTGGGGTCTGTCCAACACACTCAGTCTCATTTTCCCAGTTTCTTTATGCCTCTTTTAAAAAGCCCAACTCCCAGTTTCTCTGAAATGACCAATGCTTGTCACTTTCTCAGATCAGCGGACTCTCCTGAGAATCATCGGGGGCGGGCTGTATGGTGGGGATGCACACACGTGCTCCAGGTCTCAGTGTTTTCTCCAGACAAATGAGCATGTAGTCATTAGGGCTGATGCTTTCAGAGCCAGCAGCGCGGGTCTGGGTCCCAGCTCCACCACTCAGTAGCTGTGTGACATTGGGCAAGTTACTCAACCTTGCTGTGTTCCAGTTGCCTCATCTCTAAAAGACCATCCAGGGCTGAAAGGATTAACTGAGTTAATCCATATAAAGCTCTCAGAACAGTGCTTGAAACATAAGTACGCAGTAGAACTGGCAATCATCATTGCAGTGATTAGGGGAGGTAAGATTACTACTACCAAAAGAACCATTTAACAAGGGTGAGCAAGTGAAGACCTCGCTCATGACCTCTAAAACATTGCCAACCCTTGCATAATCTGTCCTTTGTGAGGAATATTTTGCTCCTCTTAGAAGGAGGTTTAATTCCTCTCTGCTGGCCCTGTGCTGGGACATATTAACTGATGACGGTGAATTACTGCCTTGTGACGTATCTTTGGAAAATAAATCTAAGAAAAACTTAGAAAATCTAAGAAAAATCTAAAAAAAACCTCTTTGTAATCTAGAAAATCCCTTTTCTACATAAATAGATCTAGGACTGGGTTAAGTGATCTTCCTTACGACCAAAACATTTTCCTCTCTCTTTTCCATTCTTTCTTCCCTCTGGTCTCAAAAAGGCAGCAGCTATCTTCTTCCCAAGTATCTTCCCCCAACTGTGTAGTACCTTGGATCTTATCCACGTTGCTCAGTAATTATCTCCTCCATCCTCAATCAATCAATCACGCTCTCTCACTGCCTCTCTCTCTCTAGAAAGCCTCACAGTTGGAGTCTGTTTAGCTCCCAAGGCACTACTGTCCCAGGATGGACACTGGGCAGCCCAGCTACATGGACAGATGGACAGATCAATGGGTAGGCAGACAAGTGAATAATGAACAATTATTAAACATTTAATAAACAAACAGACTGGCATATCTTTAAAATGGGCGGGCTGCCTTGGTGTGATTCCTGTAGACCAGCGGTTCTTATCTGAAGGGAATTTTGCTCCCCAGAGGGCACTGCACAATGACTGAAGATATTTGTGGTTGTCACAACTGGGGTCAGGGGGTTGCTCCTGGCATCCAGTCAGCAGAGGCCAGGGATGCTGTTAAATGCCCTATAATGCCCAGGTCAGCCCCCATGATACAGAATCATCTAGTTCAAAATGTCCAGAGTTTTGAAAGGCGGCTCTTAGGAAATAGGTAGGGGTTTTTACTGTAAGTGAAGGAGCATAGGAGTCATTTTATACTTGAAAATATGTGCCTTGAAAGCATACATACAAAAAACAAAAGCAAAGCAGAGAAAGAAGCCTGTGCCTAAGAAAACGAGGGCACAGGTACCTGCGGGTCACCTACACATCCCTCCTTGAAAGGGAAAGACGGGGAAAGGCAGACGCAGTCTCCTGAGTACTGAGGAGGACAAAGCTTTGCAAAAGAGCCTAAACATTTTCTAAGAGAAAAATACAATGAGCATAAACCTCATCTTTGGAAAATACTTATTATGAACAGGTGCAGGCTGCTTTTTCTGGACAAGCTCCCTAGCCTCTAAGGTGAGTGTCTACTAGGCAGCCTTTGCCCATTTCCTACAGTGGTCCCACTCCAGTGTCCTCAGACCCTGCTCTCTGGGATGTCCATGCCCCCGTCCCAGGGGCAGGCTCTCAGCCTTGCCTCTGCTCTGCCCGTGGGAGGGCTGGGACAGTCACAGGGCCTCACTGGACACCTCCAGAGACTGATGATGCTCTAGGGACACCTCATTCATTAGCACAAGCTATTCATTTCCCTTACTTCGAGAGGCAGGTGAGTCAACACATACTCAAGACCAACTCCAAACACCAGCTGCCCAGGGCCTGGCTCTTTCCTGCAGCAGGAAGATTGATTTCGCCTGGGACTAAATGCCTGCTTTGCTTAAGTGCCCTTTTCAGTTAAGTTGTGAAAAATGGAAATAACAGCCATCTGCAGTATGAGTGAGCACTGCGGATGCGGAAAGCCATCGAATCTCCTGCCAGCTTCCCAGGTAGCAGGCGTCCTAGCAGGCTTCAGAACAGGCCACTGTCAAGAGCGCACCAGCCAGTGCTGGGGACAAGGAATATCTCTCCCCTTCTACCACCTTCAAAAGTCAGTGAAAGGACAGTGGTGAGCTCAGGCAGGGTTTCAGGGCAGGCAATCCCTGCGGCGTAGGGTTGCCGAGGGAGGCCAGCGCAGTGGCTGAGAGTGGAAAGTCTCACCCAAATCCGCAGCTCACGTCGGGAGGGTACCTGGTTATTTTCTGAAGAAACCCAACCACGGGAGGTTCAAGGCTGGGCCTGCCTCTTCTCGTACTCTAAACCCAGCCTCCATTTCCTTCCTCCAGCTAGGCTTTTCTGAAGGAGAAGGAGCTGTGTACACTGAGCCTTTCTTTATGATTTAAACCAATTTGCTGCTAGTTATAGCTATCCGCGGCGCACAATGTGTTTTTCCTGTCACTTACTGCAGGCAGAGAATCATGTGAGTGTGTCTCAGCTTTGCCAACAGCAAAAATCATTTCGAAGAAGGAATCCTTCTTCCATGAGGAGAATTACTCCCTGTACCTCCTCACCCCCTCCCTGTCATGAATAAACAGTCATTTTAGCGTTAGCAAACCTCACTTCAAAAACAGGCAAAGCAAACAAAAAAACCAAAACAATAAAGCTTTAAAGCTCCAAAATCCATAATCCCCCTCCAAATGTCACTGAGTGAAAGCACTCGAGCCCCTTCAAAGCCCATTAGCAAGCCAAACCAGCCCATTCCCAGCTATCAGACTATTCGGAAACAAACCCAAATTATTGGGTGGAATTGCAGGCCCGGCCTGATTCATCCATTTAAGTTTCTCGTGAAAACTCTCCCTGTGATCGGAAACCCTGGCTACCATTTGAGATGAACAAAGGATGCAGACGCTGTTGATGAAACATTAATGACCAATTTGCAAATGTTCTCGGACCCCGTTAGTTCATCGAGGGGCCATCAAGGCGGCATCCACCCATCTCTCCCTGTATTCTTTGAATTATTTAGCATCCATTAAGTGCCCACGGTGGTAAGCTAAGCTCCCAGGGACCTTTCACCCCAGCGCTTCCCCTCTAACAGTGTCATTCACCTGGTGGCCCTCCCAGCTGCACGGGCAACTCAACCTTTGCCTTGAGGCAGGAAGCTCATTTAGCAATCAGTCTGTTGGTATCCCTCGCATTACATAGACAAGTGCCGGGGACACACGGCAATGAGCAGAATGTATAGAAGCTCGAGGAAGCGTTTTGAGCTGTCACAGTGCATTGGAAGAAAATGCACCTGAAAGTGCGATCCTTGTGGCACTCCAATCAGTGAACTCCTCAGACCCACTTTATCTGGACTTAACTCATCAATTGGGGCATGTATTAAATATGTATGGGTGCCACAGTAGCCCAAGCATGGCCTCAGTAGGAGGACAGAGATATAGTGACACTGCAGGCAGGGCTGAGCAGGGCTGCAGACTCACAGAGCCAAGTTCTGAACACACGGAGTCCGCTGAACGCACTTTCTTCCGTCACCCGAAACCCACTAGCGTGGCATTTTTGGTCTTTACTTAAACAGAAAGTCTCTGACCTGGCCTTTCCTGCGTTCTGGCCAGTCAGCACCCTGCCTCTGAAAAGTGTAACAAGTATAAATGACAACACTGCCACAGAGAAAGTAGCCGGTACTGTGAGACAGGCACAAACACAGTGTTCCAGGACACCAGGGGAGGAGGGAAAGTTCTGTGCAGAAGAACCAGGTCCAACCTCATAGAGGAAGCTGCGTTTGAACCATCCGAACCACTGACTAAAACTAGTGATGAGAGGCACAGCCCCCTCCCATGCCCACCCCTACAGCAGCAGCCACCGTTACTGCTGACTTAGCAGCTTCCCGGGTGCCATGCACTGCAGTCATGCTTTTCCTACTAGTAACAGCCTGGTGAGGAAGGTAGGCACTGCAGAGGCATTGCTCCTTTCCAGACGGTGAAAGTGAAGCTCGATGAGGCCAAGTATCTTACCCAGGACCATACCATTTGCAGCTGACAGTGCTAAGGAGGGTATTTGAACTGTGTTTGTTTTAACCAAGACCATTAGTGTAATAGCCTAAGGATGCTATTTTCAGCCCCTGTCCAGTTACCCAGGAAGCTCACCCTGGAAGGGCCCTGATCCTGAGGAAGCACGTCTGTGAGGAAGGGAAGGGCCCCCTCTCTCTGGCGCAGGAGCCTATGGCTGCGATTTTCCATTGCTAGAGACGGCGGTGCCTCCTGGGGCTTAGAGAGGGCCGAGGGGCTCTGCAGACCAAGGGCAGTTCTGTAAGAACAGACATCCCCCACCCTCTGGAGCCCTCCATCTCTGCTGAAACAATGGCTGCTCTGCAGTCGTGGTCTCTGAGGCATAGAGGGATCCTGGGCACACGCTCCCTCCTTTATTTTTTCTACTTTAAAAATATCGTTAAGACAATTGCAGAAACATTAAAGGAAAACAATCGATGCGCTCCTGCGCTGCCCGTCTTAACACGAGCGCCACTGTTGATCTGCGTTTCTTTACAGCCCTGGCTCATCCATGTTTTCACATTGTGAGGACCACCATGTGTGTGCGGTTTCAGGCTTTATTTCATTTATCATCATTGCACAAATATTTGCCCACGTGGCTGCAGAGTCTTCATTCTTAGCCTCATACTGGTGGGTTCCAGCCATCACCTAGGAGCCCCCTGGCACTAGGCCTGCTGGTGAGAGAGTGAGGCTCTGGAAATTCCTTCCCCAAGTCTACACGTGGGCAGCATGGCCTCAAACACACACAAGTGCGCTGTACCCCCTGATGAGGGGCTTCCGGAGGTGATTAATCCCAAGTGAGGATTAAAAAAAAAAGATTCTAAAAAGAAAAAAAAAGAGCCAGGTTTCTACTTATGTGAGTGAACATACCACAGGTGCCGTTTCGAGGAAGGTGGCAGCATACCTAGACTTTTAAAGTCAGGCCTCTGGTGTGCCCTACTGCGAATGACACCCACTGACCCAGATTCACCCACCTCCTTCCAATGCATGTTCCAACAATCATGACGACAATGGTGGTAATTATAATACCAGCTTACCCTTGTTTATTTATTTAGAGGCAGAGTCTTGCTCTGTCGCCCAGGCTGGAGCGCAGTGGCCCCATCTCGACTCACTGCAACCTCTGCTTCCCCGGTTCAAGCGATTTTCTTGCCTCAGCCTCCTGAGTAACTGCGATTACAGGTGTGCGCACCACGCCCAGCTAATTTTTGTATATTTAGTACAGACGGGGTTTCGCCATGTTGGCCAGGCTGGTCTCAAACTCCTGAGCTCAATTGATCCACCAGCCTTGGCCTCTCAAAGTGCTGGGATTATAGGTGAGAGCCACCGCGCCTGGCCCCAGCTAACCTTTTTAAAGCACTTTTCCACAGCTAGGCATGGCTCCAAAAATGTCACATGCATCAACTCATTTGCTCTTATAAGTACATATCACTATTATTTCCGTTTTACAGATGTGGAAACTGAGGCACAGAGAGGCCAGGTAACTTTTCCCACTGCTACTGGCCAGGATTGGAGCCTGGGCAGCCAGGCTGCAGAGGCCATGCTTGGAACCATTTTATAATAACTGCCTCGAAACTCAGTTCTAACTTCCTTCTCTGCTCAAAGCTCTTCTCACCTGATGATCATCAAATGCAGTTCCAACTTCTTAGCCTGGCACTTCACACCCTGCACGACCTGCCTCCAAAGCTCCTTTCCAATTTTCTCCCCACGGACACCCTTCAACTTCCTCCATACACCCCAGTGCCCATGTTTAAAGTCATCACACCATCCCCAGAACAGGCTGTGAATTTGGTGATCACTAACCCTCCCTTTCAACTAAAGCAAGCTGCTCAGCACTGTGGTGTGTGCTCTGCATCACCCAGAGAAGATTTCATGGAAATCCCATGGCTTTTAAGTCAGGCCATTGCAAAATACCTTCCCTTAGCCAGAAAACATAGCTGACTATTTTCCACATGTGTGGTAACACAGTAATAACGGGAAACTTCATTTTATCTTTAGAATTTTGTGTGATTATTTGTTTAATAGCATCTGCCCCACTACATTTCAGTCTCCTGGAAGGAAAATCTATGTCTGTGTCTTGTCTGCTGCCTGGCATGGTGCAGGGCACGGAGTAGATCTAATATAAATTTCGAAAAGGGACGGATGTATTTCATGATACTGTGGAGACCTGAATTAGGATTGATCTCTCGAAATTATGGGGCAGATTATGGCTCAATGTAAAGAAGAATTCCCTAATTACAAGGAGTTGTCCTGAAGTACAGTGGGCTGCTATGCCCGGAGGTTGAGGGGAGGTGAGTGGAGCCTGTGTTGGGGAGGACACAGAAGCCTCAAGATCCTTCCATGAGGGACAGTCTGAGCCCTGGCTGGCCCCAGTAGAGCACCAGGCTCTGGCTGCAGGATGCATCGTCTCCTGCCAGGTAGTCATGAGAGGAGTTCTTCTCCTCCCTTCTCACTAGTGGTGGCTTCTTTTTGTGCCCTGGGGGCTCCATTCCTTGGCTGTGGGCCATCCTGGGACTCAAGAGCTGGCTCTGGCCACCTCATGGGCACAGGCAATCCTGAGACTCAGGCCACAATGGCATCACTATGGTCATGGATATTTCCTGATGACTACAAAGGGAAGGGATGGCTCCAGCCATGGAGTCCTCTGTCATTTCCTGCAAACATTCTGCTCATTCCTTGTCCCTGCTAGCTCCTCTTCATCCTGGAACCCAGAATCACCCAGCGCCTCTTGAATCCAGCAGGGAGGGCACCGATGGCTGCCCTCTCCGGTCTCTGATGGCTGACAGCCCTGTGCCAATCCTTCCTCAGGAAAAGCGTCTAAGCTGTGGAAGCTGCCTAATGGGGCAGATTCTAAGCCCCATCAGAGAAGTGAAACCATGCAGTGTGGGGAAAAGTGAATTGAAATTTAAAACCCTTGCCTGGAGTGGCCTCCTGTGTAACCCACTGGGGCGGCCCTTCCTTTCCCGCGGAGCCCACTCTTTCTCTGACAGCCCCTGCGCGGTGGGCAGCCCAGCGTGGCCACCGCTCTGCAGTGCTCTGCAGGGCGTTTCTGCTGTCTTGGGGGAGTCTGCCTGTCACTAGCAGGGCCCCTCACAACAGACACCACCTGCTGTGGCTGCTTCTAAAATTCATTTCAAGGCACAGTTTGGCCCAAAGCCCTGAAGCCTCTTTTCAGGAAGAAAGCACGGAGCCTCCCAATTTCATTTTGTTTTCTTACTGCTTGTTCAAAGAACAATCATAAAAGATAAAAATACCATCCCCAGGCAAAGAGAATTTAATTCAAACATTCTTGAGAACAGATTCAACAACCTTTTCCTCACAAGCAAAACAAAAACAAACCTGCTTCATTCTTGGTTTTTCCCAGTTACATAAAGAAAGGAAAAATGCATAGAGGGAGGCAGCGTACACAGGAGAGAGAATTTCCACCTGTGCAGTAAACGTGACTGAGAGACTTGTGACAGTGGTTCACACGCATTGTCCTATTCGATGTTCTCAACAAGCCCGTGAGTGGATCCCGCAACTATTCCACGTCGTAGAGGAAGAAGATGAAGACACTGAGGCCTGGAGGGGTCTGCAATGTGTCCAAGGGTGTACACAAAGCCGAGTTTTGAATCCAGTGGCCTTTTCCCATGACCCATGATGGTACACTTGTATTTGCATAACTAGGGTTGAACAAGCTAGAAAACAAACTTCTGGCATGTAAATGAATGAAATATATAGATATGAGCTTTGTTTCTTTTCTACCCTTATTCTCTTTTTATATCAAACCTAGGGGCATGTACTTAGGTCTGTCATGACCCGCAACTCCTGACACACTCGTGAGTGGCCCATTCATGGTCTGTCACCTTCACTCACTCATCCTTACTTAGTAAGATCACAAATACCCACAAAACACCACTCAGCCCCAGAACCAGAACTCGGACGAGGACTTTTGTCCATCTGTGGAATCTTTCTCAACTCGTCCTCCTGCCTGCCCCCTCTCAGGGAATCACTCTTCTGAATCCTTGTTTATTGCTCCCTTGACTTCCTTTGTAGACAGCTTTATCACAGCTCTGAGCTTTTAATAAGTTGTTTATTTTACAAAACTGTATGCTGTATGTAATCTTTTGGGATTTTCTTTTTCATTTATATTTACAACTTTATAACTAGGGGTTAGAGTTTCAAACCCAGTGGTGGCCCGCTAGAGAAGAATGGAGGTGGAAGTAGCGTGAATGGAGACTTCCTGAGGCTACAAGGTGGACGTCACCTTTCACCTTGCTTCACACCCCTCCAAGGACATCCTCGTTGCACTTAGAATAAAATCCTGCTCTCACCTTGGTTCCTCAGGCCTGATCAGGGTAGCCCTTGACAGCCTCGCTGACCTTTTCTCTCCCCGCACTTCCCCCTCCTCACCATGCTCGGCACGGGGATTCTTCTGCTGCCCCTGGAACATTCCCTGTGAGCTCTTGCCGTCAAACCTGGGCTGGCTATCCCAGTCGACCTGCTCTTAAGTTTCATCTTAAATGTCACTGCCTCCGCAGCCTTTCATGGCCATCCAACCTGAGATAGCCCCTCTGTCACAGCACACTGCTTTGCTTTGGTT
Organism: Macaca thibetana thibetana; assembly: GCF_024542745.1. NCBI lineage: Eukaryota > Metazoa > Chordata > Mammalia > Primates > Cercopithecidae > Macaca > Macaca thibetana. The sequence goes on along the minus strand of NC_065581.1, from coordinate 5,663,468 downwards.
ACAGCACTCCTGGTGTATTCTGTTTATTATCTGTCTTCCCCCTTTACAAGAAAAAAAGTCTTATCTATGTCAAACTGTATATCTAGTGGGGAGTTTTAAAAGACTGTTCTGCAGACCTGTGGGGGTCTCCAAAACCCCTTCAGGGATTTGTAAGGTCAAAGCATTTTCATACTATTAAGACTTTATTTGCCCGTTTTGCTGTATTGCTGCTTACACCTTTGGTGCAAAAGCCACAGTGGATAACACTGTGGGTGCCTTAGCCGGGATGAAGGTAGTGGCACCAGTTTATACTGGTAGTCACTACATTTTTTACCATCTCACACTTGCAGGGCAAAAAACAACAATTTGTTTTATCCATTAAAGCTGGAAAAAAGGAGAACATTTAAAAAGTCCTTAAAAAGCACTACAAATTATTACCTTTATTAAGTTTCAACCCTTGAGTATGTCTTTTTTATATTCTGTGTGACTCAGTGGGGAACACACAGAGAGCCCATGGTACACGCTGAAACACAAGGTTGTCTCAAGGAAATGTGCACCTCAGATTCAACTGTCAGCTGAACCAGCAACTCTTTTTCGGGGAACATTATTTTTACATGAAAGAAGTACTGACAGACCAATGATGGCAGAGATAATAAATGTAGTGAGCCTGCCACTTCAAGAACTGATGGTATTTTTGGCCAATGATAAAATTCAAGCACATGTGGAAAATTCTCAACGTTGGAAAACGTGTCTCCATATTTCCCAATACTCAAGGCATTCCTGATAGGATTGGTGATGATACTAATGAATGTGACTTTTTGATCTCAGATAATGAAAAGTGTCGATGCTTCAGAGAGTTACATAACTCAGTGAACCAATATTTCTAATTGAATGATGCATGATTTCACACAATCATGCAAGAGTAAACGATCCACTCAGAACTGCAGGCTAGACTAAAGGATTTCAATGTAACACGTGAAAATTTATACCAGTCATTGATATAATTTCAGATTTCACAATGCAACTAACTTTTAAAAAACTACTACTTGTCCAGTTTTGGTAGAGTGTCAAAGAATGAATAGCCACGATTTTCTCAAAAGGCAATTAACACACTTTTCCCTTTTCTAACAAAATATCTTGGGTAACCAAAACAACTGAGAGCATCAGACTGAATAGAGAAGCTGATATAAGAAGCTAGTTGTCTTCTTAGACCAGACCCGAAAAAGATTTGCAAAAATATAAATCAATGTCATTCTGTTCATAAAAATTTTTATAGTTATTTTTCATAGAATTATATTAGGTTAACATGCAATGGTTTTATTATTGATATGTTTACATAAATTAACAAAATCTTTTAAAATGTTTTACTTAAAACATTTAAACTTCATTTTTTTTAAAGAGACAGGTTTCACTATGTCACCCAGGTTAGTATGATCACAGCTCACTGCAGCCTGGACCTCCTAGCCTCAAGCAATCCTTCTACCTCAGCCTCCTAAGTGGCTGGGACTACAGGCATGTGTTACCATGAGCAGCTAATTAAAAAAAATTTTTTTTTTGTAGAGATGGGGGTCTTGCTATGTTGCCCAGGCTGGTCTTGAACTCCTATCCTCAAGGAATCCTTCTGCCTCCACCTCCCAAAGTGCTGGGACTATAGGCATGAGCCACTATGCCCAGCCAAAACATTTAAACATTTATATACAGTTTTAATTTTTAATATGTCAATATCAGTAGATATAACCCCACATAAACAAACACTCTCTGGGGTCCTCAATAATTTTTAAGAATGTAAAGGGGATCTTGAGGCTTTTTAAATTTAATAATCTTGAGACTATTAGGAATGTAAAGGTGATCTAGAAAACTAGTGGTCTGAGAATGCTGCTCTAGTGCCTAGTACATGCTAGGTACTCAATTAACGCTGAATGAATATTGTAAAGACACATTCTCTTTAGAATTTGTCTGCCTTCTGAAGGTTCTTTCAAAACCTCTCCAATTAACATCTGGAAAACTGATCTGTTTGTTTTATTTTCTTGTGAGCCGTAATGCTTTAACTATGGCTCATACATGTTCGAGTAGCACTACTTAGATGAAGACCCAATGGCAAGAGTGTGTAAGCCCCAGAACTCAGAAGTTACCCTCAGAATCACTACAAATGTCTCCAACTATTTTCTATCCTTTCCTTTTCTTTAAGTGCCTACATCAAAATAAAAATTTAAAACTGCTTCGCAATGTGTTTAACGTAATTGCTTTTATTTTAACTATTGGTATTGCAGCAGTGTTTTTTTTTTTTTTACTGTTGAGCATTGTGAATGCAGGGTGATCTAACTACACTGCATACTAAACAGGAGCCTAGCTACCACTGAAACAGCAGTTTTTAATAGGAAAGCACTTGCCAACTTTTAAAAGTGACTCTCAAGTGTCCTTCTGGAAGACGATAGACATTGTGGTTATAATAATTCTGTGGTATAACAGAGAGTCCACAATGGGTTTGTGTCACACTAAATGGACGCCACATTGCAAGCTGTCTCATGTTTAAGCAAACACTATGCTTTACAAGATTATTTCTGAATGGGCTGCAATATATAAAGGCAACTACAAGCTTTCAGATGAGCTGAACGATGCTACAGAACCTGAACTTGGAACTACCTTGTCTTGGTAAGATGTACATTCTCTCTGCTAGTGTCACATCAGTGACAAACTGGTGACAGCCACAGCTCTTGGCTGGCCACATCCCCAGAACTTCTGGTAAAGTCCACATAAAGCTCATCTTTGTGGGAGGCCCCAGAGAGTTGAGGCCTCATGAGGGCACTGAGTTGTGCCCTCGCAACTGCCTTGCCTGAGATTTCTGAAAAAAGGTCTCCTGCTTTCAAAATCCCACATTAGCATCTAAGTGCTATCTTTCAGCTACAGCAGGCAGCTCTTTTCTTTCCTTTCTTCTCTTTTTCTTTTCTTTTCTCTTTTTCTTTTCATTTCTTTTTCTTTCTTTTTCTTTCTTTCTTTTTCTTTCTTTCTCTCTCTCTCTCTCTCATTTTCTCTTTCTCTCTTTTTTTTTTTTTTTTTTTTTTTTTTTTGAGACAGGGTCTTGCCTCACTCTGTCACCACTGCAGTGCAGTGGCATGATCACAGCTCACTGCAGCCTTCACCATTCAGCTCAAGAGATTCTCCCACCTCAGCCTCCCAAGTAGCTGGGACCATAGGTGTGTGCCTCCAGGCCCAGCTAATGTTTAATTTTTTTGTAGAGAGGGGATCTCACCTTGTTGCCCAGGCTGGTCTTGAACTCCTGGGCTCAAGTCATCCTCTTGCCTCAGCCTCCCAAAGTGCTGGGATCATAGGCATGGGCCACTGCACCCAGTCAGGCAGCATTTACTTCAGATGAGCTTAACTAAATCAGTAGGAGAGGGAGTGAGGTGAGAGACGAATCTCAGATCCTGACTATGATATGAATTGTGATTTGTTCTGCATAAGCTGCAAGCACTCAGCCTCAAAGCGGGATTAGAAATCTTCCTGCCATCTTCCATAGGAACACTGGTGAGACACCGTGGCTCAGAAGAACAAAGATTCAGTATTAACAGGAAGATTCTAGATAACATTTCCCTGTTTTGCAACACATCTAACCTGAATTTAATAAACCAGGATTAAATAAAAGCGTTTTATTTTCAGATCCAAAACATGAAGCCACACAGCCTTAGGCTGAGAGTCAGATTTCACAAGCTGAGCAGGGACAAGCCCCATCTTCCATTAGCTACTCGGTGTGTCAAGGAGAACTGGAGCTGCAAATTGGGAGGGAAAAGGGCCACATATTTTCTGGTTCAATTAGGTAAGAGGCTTTGGTTTAAAAAAAAATGAGCTTGCGTTCTGAATTACCAGGCTTAAATTTGATATTTCAAATGTCTGTTGTGTGTATATGCAGGCTACAGTCTGTTTCACCTGGTTTACTGTTGAACAGTGGCATCGTCGGAAAATAGGGAAGTTGTTGAAAAGCTATCAGCAAAAATGCCACCAACACTTGTATCACAGGAAATCTTCAAGGAGGGTATACTGTAACAAGTACCTGATAGTCATTCACTTACTCAACAACTACTCAGCCAGATCCTACCATGGGTCCAGTTGGGGGTGGGCGGGCACTGAGAACTAACAAGATAGACCTAGTGCCTGCCCTTGGGAATTTTTCAGTCTACCAACGAAGGGTTAAGTAAATTATCACATAATTAATACAAAAATAAAACGGCCCTTTAATAGCTGATACTGGTCAGGTATGGTGGCTCACACCTGTAATCCCAGCACTTTGGGAGGCTGAGGCAGGTGGATCTCTTGAGGTCGGGAGTTCAAGACCAGCCTGCCCAACATGGTGAAACCTTGTCTCTACTAAAAATACAAAAATTAGTCGGGTGTGGTGGCACACGCCTGTAATTCCATTACTCGGGAGGCTGAGGTGCGAGAATCACTTGAACCTGGGAGATGGAGGTTGCAGTGAGCAGAGATCGTGTCACTGCACTCCAGCCTGGGCAACAGAGTGAGACTCCGTCTCAAAAAAAAAAAAAAAAAAAAAAAAAAAAAAAAAAGCTGATACCTTCTCATTTTCCTGCCTTTGCAATATAAGGGCACTAAGGCATGGTAGAAAAAGCACTGTTGCCTTCTTAGAAGGCGTTTACTACCGTTATGAGGAAAGCCAGCTCCCTGATGGATAATGGACTTAGGCAGTGCTCATCAATGGCTGTGGAATGTATTAGGTAAAAAAGCCAATGGAGGAATTTTATAATTATATATATTGAGTTAACAACACCTGAATCTATTGATCAATCTCCATAGAATGAAAGGAGAGACAGTAGAGGCACCACTCATCAAGTAGTCTTGCCAAAACCCAAACCAAATGAACTTAAATCTGATCAAGCCTCTAGATTCAGCTACTAGTTTTCAGGAAATACAGAGGATAGAAGAATATGTTAAATGACACCATGGGGATACAACTGGCAAAATTCCAAACATGGGAAACTGCACAGGGCCAACAACCCAGTTTCTTCAAAAACAACAGAATGACCAGCGAGGGGGTTGTGAGAGAGATATACATAGACACACACACACACATACACATATATACATATGTATGTTTCTATCCATGGTTCCTGGCTCGTAACTCCCACAACCTTTGTTACACTCTTTTGTTACAACGTTGGGGCACTTTAGGTCTCAGAAGCAGGCCTCAGAAAACAGAATCTCTCTCTGACCTTCTCCTACCTTCTTTTCCCTTGCTCCTTTTTCTCCCCAAGGCAGGACTCTAATCTTTTCCCACCTTTCTCTGATCTACCTTGTCTGACTGTAGGTCATAAGTTCCCCATTTCTGAAGGGGCCCTGCCTCATCCCAGGAGGAAGGAATGCTGCACAGGGAGACCAAGAAGAATCTGAAAAGATAGGACTTGCTGGGTTCCCCCACTCAGTCTATTAGGAGTAGATCATACCCTTTGTGTCCACTCACATATCTACATGGTTGTCCATGCTTCAACATGCCTATCCAATGAAGTCTCCATACAAGCTTTAGGAGAACAGTGTATAGAGAGCCTCCAGATAGCTGAGCATGTGGAGGTTCCTGGAGGGTAGTGCACCCAGGGAGGGCATGGAAGCTCCATTCCCCCTCCCCCATATTTTGCCCTCTGCACTTCTTAATCTGTATCCTTTGTTATATCCTTCAAAATAAACCAATAGATGTTGGTACATGTTTCTGAGCTCTGTGAGCTGCTCTAGTAAATTAATCAAACCCAAGAAGAGAGTTGCGGGTTCCCTGAATTATAGCCAACTGAGGCTTGTGAAGGCATCTTAAATGGAAGCAGTCTGGTGAGATGGAGCCCTCAACCTGTGGGGAGGGGGGCCCCATTCCCCGGAGCTGGAAAATAAGACCCCCAAGAGAAATATTAACCAAATGTAAGTGTGGGCCTTGTTTGGATCTAGATTAAACCAATTATTAAGTATGAGACAAACATGGAAAACAAGAAAATCTGAGCACTGTATATGTAATAATTAAATACTTTTTTAGGTAGTGATAGCAATATTGCAGCTATGTTCTTTAAAAGTGTCTTTATATTGTTACAGGTATACTATGTGAGTATTTACAGATGAAATGACATCCCGAATTAGCTTCAAAAGAATAGCTGGAAAAATAAGCACACGAAAAATGCTCAATATTACTGGCCATCAGGGAAATGCAACTCAAAATTAGAATGAGGTAACACTTTGTACCCACTAGGATGGCTATAATAAAAAAGAGATAATAACAAATGTTAGTGAGGATGTGGAGAAATCTGAACCCTCATACACTCTAGTACAAATATACAATGGTGTGGCCACTTTGGAAAACAGTTTGGTAATTCCTTAAATGGTTAAACATAGTTATCATGTGCAACTCAGCAACTGCACTCCTAGGCGTACACCCAAGACAAATTAAAATGAGTCTACAGAAAAACATATATAAATGTTCATAGCAGCATTATAAATAGCCAAAATGTGAAAGCAGTCCAAATGTCCATCAAATAATGAATGGATAAGTATGGCATATTCGTACAGTAAACTACTATGCTGCAATAAAAAGAAATGACGTATTGATATATGCTATAATATAAATGAACCTTGACATCATTATGCTGAGTAAAAGAAACCAGTCACAAGATACCACATATTACATGATTCCTTACATGTGAATGTCCAGAATAGGTAAACTGTAGAAACAGAAAGTAGATCAGGGGGTTTCCTAGGGCTGTGGTGTCAGGAACAAGGAGACTGGGGGCAGTGAGTGGCAGGGAAAGGGTGGGGATTGCTAAGGGGTCTTGGGTTTCTTACGGGGTAATGAAAACATTTAAAAAAATAACCATGGTGATGAATGCACAACTCTGTGACTCTACTAAAAGCTACTGAGTTGTACTCTTTGAAAAAAGCATGCTGGGGAGGGTGTGGGCAGGGGTACAGGTGAAATATAACATGCCATGTGTTGAAAGTTTTTAAATGTGAAGGCTCTATCATCAGACCCCCTGGATCACATCCTCACTCTCAAAATTATGAGCTGTGTGACCCTGGGCAAGATATTTAACCAGTCTGAAACCTAGTTCCCTCAAATGTAACATGAGGATAGTAATATAGGCATGCACAAGTTAAATGAAGTTGATATATTTAAGGCACATAGAACAGTGTCCTGTACATGTAAAATGTCCATGGGACATCACATTGTTTTTATTTTTTATTTTTGAGATGAAATCTCATTCTGTCACCCAGGCTAGAGTCCAGTGGTGTGCTCTTGGCTCACTGCAACCTCTACCTCCTGGGTTCAAGCAATTCTCCCATCTCAGCCTCCTCAGCAGCTGGGATTACAGGTGGTGGCCGCCATACCCAGCTAATTTTTGTATTTTTAGTAGGCATGGGGTTTCACCATGTTAGCCAGACTGGTCTCGAACTCGTGACCTCAGGTGATCCACCCACCTCGGCCTCCCGAAGTGCTGGGATTACAGGCGTGAGCCACCGTGCCCGGTAAGATGTGAAGTTTTGTTACTCTCATCTGCTTGTCTTTGGGTCAGCTCCTTCAGGAGGGCCCATTTCTTCAGCATCTCCCTCAGAAACCACAGTCGTTAGGGATACCTAGCAGGGGCTCACAAAAGTCTTCCTTTGGTGGTTCTGACCTTCTTAGTTTCTATGATGCCCCTTACCAAGGCATTATCTTCAGAAGGTTTTTCGTGACTTAGTAAGTTTGTTTTCTCTTTGATTTTAGGCTACAGATGAAAATGTAGGAGCAGCAGGAAGAGATGGAAGAAGGAGACCAACTGAGTCACATTCATGGACTCTGTGCCAGAGGGCCTGACTCCCCCACCCCAGGGCCACACATGCGGGGACAGCAAAGGATAATAAATCCCATGGATTGTCCTTCCAGACCCTTCCCATGGGTGATGCCATTAGAAGACTGGCTCAACCTGGAGGCAACTGTGTGCTGTTCCTGACATTACCAGACCTGCCCACTCTCCCCTGGATCCCAACATGGCCGTCTGCCTGGGTCCTCATTCTTGCAACCCAACGATGGCCTCCTAAATTAGCAAAGTGCTTTGGCTCCTTGTCAATAACAAAGGCTCTTTGTCAATAACAAAGGCTCTTTTTGAACCTCATCAGCGAGACTATGATAAATATTTTATAAATGCCACTCTGAAAGCACAGCTCAACACACACGCACACACACAATGGCGTGTATAGATACTCACATGAGCTGTCTGCCCAGGGATGCAGCATTTTCTCCCCTTCAAGTTTGCTCCCAAACAGATTGATTTTTTAACTTTTATTCTGTTGTACTGCATGTATCAACTGCACAAGGCAATCAGCCAAAGAGATACTTAAACATACGGAGTAAATTTCATGTCTTGGAGAACATGGTAGAGCCAGACAGCAATATGATCTTCCACTCTGCTCTCTGGAGCTGCCACTTGGCTGGGGAGGGGCCATGTTACACCTGGGCCAAACTATCCTGGGGCTCCCGCTCAGAGCGCCACCCTCATGTCTGCAGCAGCCTGTGCAAATATGCAGAGGCCCCTTTGAAAGCTCTGTGGTGCTGCTTAGTGGTGTTCTTTGCACCTTGAGCAATGCTCAAGACCTGCCCATGGACATACCAGGATTAGCAAAGCAATCTGTAGTACTGAATTTCTGTGGGTGTCTGCATTTGCTATGCTACAAGGGTAAGAGATTGTCATTTACAGTGAAAAATAAAGGTGGTGTTAATTAAATTTATTTTCCTAAGTGTCACCGTCTCCAGACCTCTATTCCTTTTGTGAGGTGAGCAAGTGTGTCCTACAAAAGAATAAGCCAGAAATAAATTTCATTTTAGTGTGATAATATCCAGAATTCACACATTTTTAAGCATTTGCCAAAATAAGTAGTGATTTTACAACTGACTTGCATAAGCTCTTTGTATTCCTCTGGTTTGGAAATTGAAATAGAACTGTGTACTGTATTACTTTGCCCAGATACAACATTGACACTGATGTTTTACAACCAAAATGCTATCACCTCTAGCTACATACTGTAACCTCACATACACTGTGTATAACTTGCCTTCTTCCCTGTCAAATGTATCCATTTCCAGGTCAAGCTAAAGAGAGTAAAAGTTTAAAGACAAAATCACAAATCAGCAGCTCCACCATAATGCCAAATTGCCAGGACCATTAAAGGTTTGTGATTGCACACTGGAGGCACAGATCAGGGTAAGCTAGGGCACACACTGTACATTGTAACATGGCTCTTTCTCTTACTTCCAGAAAGCTTATCAGATGGAAGGATCACAATGGGGACAGTGAAAGTTCTACAGGTACGCTTTTCATATGCTCCATTTTAGATACAAGTAGGTGCGTCTACTGTGTGAGCTTCAGGACTAAGCATTAGTAACAGGTTCCTCTGTGCATGCCTGAGTGTGTGTCTGTGTGACCACAGCAGTGATTTGGCAGTGTGAGTGCACGAGTGCTCCCTAGACCAAGCCGGTCAGGATGACAAAGCAAGGACAGCAAGGACTGGGACAGGTGGGCAGGGAGTTGGAAGACAGGCAGGTGCTGCAGCAGAAAGACTGCAGGCTTTACAGGCAGACGTGCCTTAGTTGGAAGCTTGGCTCTGCCACTTTCCAGGTTTGTAAGTAGGGGAGTGAAGTCACTCCTCCTAGCCCCGTGTGTCTCACATGAGAAACAGGAACCGTCTATATTTCAGAGTTGCTGAGGAGATGGAAAGTGAACAGCAGGTGCACAGTGGGGGTAATGGTGGTTGTAAAAAGTAGGTGCAGAAGCTGTGGAGGTTCAAGCCAGGTACCCAGCCCTACCCACTCCCTCATGGACACTTGCCACTCGCAAGAGACTGGGAGGCTTGGAAACCAGAAGGGTCCTGGATGGGCTGACTGCTTATCTCAAGGGATAGCTCAAGCTGAAGGCATTGAGTGGCCTGATTTATTTTTGTAATGAAGTAACTCGGGTTTTTAAAACTAAATTCATTATATTATTCTATGGAGCTACTAACATCACTTGTGATATTAGGAATGGCTGTCATAGTGAGGATGGGAAGGAGAAGGAAGGAAAGAAGAAGCGAGAAGTAGGTACTTCAGCTGTGCTGGATATTTTGTTCTGGTCCCTTTTTAATATTTAAAATAATCTGGTAAAGTGAACGCTTTAAAAATATTTATTGCCTTTGTTTTAAATATTATGTAATTAAGTTTATATAATTACTTTTTAATAAATTTTTTATTTTAGAAGCTTTAGATTTACAGAAAAATTGGAAAGACACTACTAGTCCCCATATTCCCCCCACTCAGGTTCCCCTGATATTAACATCACACATTAGCCTGGTACATGAGTATGTTAGTCACAAGGAGTGAACCAACATCACTACATTATTTTCACCAGCATCCACACTTTACTCAGATTTCCTTCCTTTTCCCCTGCTGTCCTCTTCCTGTCCGGGATCCCACACTGCATTTGGTTGTCATGCCTCCTCAGGCTCTCTTGGCTCTGACACTTCCTCAGGCTTCCCTTGTTTTGGGTGGCATTGACTATTTTGAGGAGCATTGGTCAGGAATATTGCATAATGGCCCTCCATTGACAAGTGTCTGACTTTTTCCCCTCATGATTAGACCGGGGTTATGGGATTGTTTTTTGTGGAAGATCACAGAGGTTGAGTACCATTCTCATCACACCATAGCAAGGGGACATTCTCTCAGCATGGCTTCACTCTTGATGTTGGCCTTCGTCACGTGGTAGAAGTAGTGTCATCAGCTTTCTCCACCAACTCTCTTTCCTCCCTTTCCAACCCGTCCTCTCTGGACAGAAGCCTCTACGTACAGCCCACACTAAAGGGTGGGGAGTTATCTTCCACCTTGTTGGGGGAAGAGTATGAATTACTTGGAATTCCTCTGCACGGGAGATTTCTGTATTCATCCATCCATCCATCCATCCATCCATCCATCCATCCATCCATCCATCCATCTGGCATTCATTTATATTGGTATAATCGGATGGATTTTTATTTTATACTTCGTGTTATAATCCAGCACTCCATTGTTTATTCCGTTTCTTATGTGTTTCAGCTCTGGCTTTTGGAACTCTTTCAGTTGGCTCCTGTTCCCCTTTGACATTCTGCCATCCCCCAATATTGTGGCCTTTTTGGAGCACCTTCTTATTTTCTGGCATTATGAGATATTTGTATTATATTATTATTGCATTAATTATTGGCTCATATATTTCCTGACCCAGTCCTAGAATCAATCACTTCTCCAAGAAGACTTGTAGACTTGCTTTTTAAGCTGTTAGCAGCTTTCAGTCCAGGGCTGTTCGCCACCATTGAAGTAATACCCTTCTGAGTATTGTACCCAAAGTTCATCCTCCCGTGGCTGCTGGGAGCACAAACTATTCCCTGCTGCAAATGAGCTCAGAGATTTTTCTGCCTGTCCTTTCTGGAGTTCTTTCCACAGCTGCCATGGGAGCCCCTATGCTCACACACATGTGTCCATCAGTGCCCAGCCGAGGACCGGGGGATCCTCTCCGGAACTCCAGAGCTCTCTCTCTGGGCAGCTCTTGCCTGTCTGGCACTCTGCCTTGAGAATTACAGATGCTTCAGCATCCCAGATTCCTATCACTGTCTTGTGCATTTAGAGACTCCTGGGCTTTGTGTGGGGTCCCCTCCCCGTGCTGTGGCCTAGGAAGCCCCCCAGGCAGTGAGCGGGGGAAGCGGCAGGGCTCACCTCCATTGCTCTCCCTCTCATCAACCACTGTCCTGGACTACTCTATGTCCAACGTCTGAAAACCCTCGTTGCATTTGTTTTGCCTGGTTTTTAGTTGTTTAAGACGGGAAGGTAAATCCAGTTCTTGTGACTCTATCTTGGCCTGAGTAGAACTTCTAATTGACGCCAACATTTACCAAAGGGTCCCATTTAGCAATGAGACTGACTTTCCTGGGATGCTAAATAGTCTCGTCATAGTCAGTGACCCACAGTGAATCTCCTGACCAAGGGAGGGACGCGGCTTGGACCATGTGGCGTTTTACAGTTGCGCTCGTCTGTCTCTATCACATATGAGATTGCTCGTGGTACAAAATTAGGAATGGATTAGACTGAGAGGGTCTGAAAGCCCAAGGCTTTCCTACTCGCTCTACAGGACCATCAGAAGGTAGCTGCAGGGAGGGCTGCTGGGCAGGCCCAGCCACTCTCTCAGGAGACAAGGGTCTGTGCTGGCCAGCAGCCACCACGGGTTTTAAATGAAAATGGCCTATAGAAGTGATATGTGTGGTGGCACAAGAAGCCTCAAGAGCCCAGGAGAGCGATTGGTTTCACAGGAGTTCATCCTGGGCAAGCTAAGAAGTGCTGATTAATACGAGCACTCACCAAGAGCTTGAAAACCCACTTGGCTAACAAGGGTGGAAAGTGGAGAACAGGGCTGCGAATGCCCCCTGGGCCTCCGCTCAGTATCTTTCCTTCTGCTCCACTACATCAGAATCACACACACACACCCCCCCCAACAACCACCGCCGCCGCACCACACACACACATACACACACACACTCCCCACACAACCACCCCCCGCACCACACACACACATCCTACAACCACCGCCACCGCACCACACACACACATACACACTCCCCACACAACCACCCCCCCCACACCACACACACACATACACACTCCCCACACAACCACCCCCCCCCACACCACACACACATATACACACTCCCCACACAACCACCCCCCATGCACCACACACACACACATCCCACAACCACCGCCGCCACACCACACACACACACACACACCCCCCCCACACAACCACCCCCCCCCGCACCACACACACACACACACACACACATACACACACACACCCCGCAACCACTTTGAAGTAATACCCTTCTGAGTATCGTACCCAAAGTTCATCCTCCCGTGGCTGCTGGGAGCACAAACTATTCCCTGCTGCAAATGAGCTCAGAGATTTTTCTGCCTGTCCTTTCTGGAGTTCTGTCCGCAGCTGCCATGTCCTTCCGTCCATGTGTCCATTTGGAAACATTTTTTTTTTAAATCCAGGAACTTTATACTAAACAAAAGAATGCTTTCCAAAGGTGAGTGCAAAGAATTTTGTTCAAGCAGCTCACTGTGTACATCAGAGTTCCTCCAATTGGCAGATTTACCTGTAGTTTGCAATAAGTACCACAAAGCCATCACCAAGTGAGTTAATGAGACCACATTCTCTGTCCTCCTTCAACCAGCTGTGAGGGCAGGTGCAGCTGGGATGGAAAAGGTGCCAAGGAGAGGCACTGCCCTCCTCTGCTTGGGCCCACCTGCCAGGCCTCCACTGTCCTGAGGGTAAGGTCCACTCTCAGCATCTATGGCCTCACCCTCACCTTCAGTCTCATTCCACACCTCCCACCAACCATACCTTCTGGCCCACCCAAAGCAAGAAAGCCCTTAGAGAAATGAAAATGTTCATCCTCATTAAAAAAGACTTCTAATTAGTGAAGTAACCATAAATGACCATGGAACTCCTTGTTTCAGACATGGTGCTTCTTCAAGACCTGTTTAGTGTTGTTCACAACAAGGGAGGAAGTATCCCATTAAGACAGATGAAGGCCAGCAACCCTGGCTTTAGAGTTAATTAATATATTCATCTTTAAGAAGGGAATGGGTCTCAGTGATTTGGGAAGCTGAGGCAGGATGATCACTTAAGGCTAGAATTTCAAGACCAGCCTGGGCAACATAGTGAGGCCCTGTCTCTACAAAAGATAATTCAAACATTAGCTGGGTGCGGAGGTGCATGCCTGTAGTCCCAGCTACTCAGGAGGCTGAGATGGGAGGATGGCTTGAGCCCAGGAGTCACAGGTAGAGTGAGCTATGATAGTGCCACTGTACTCCAGCCTGGGCAACAGAGCAAAACCCTGTCTCTAAAAACCATAAAGTGGGGGAAGGGTGTGGGGGGTGTAGGAGGATTTGGGGGGATTGTCATGAGCTCAGCTTCAGTATGAAGCCTGCTTTGAGTGGTTTGACCAGAGTCTTTACACTCCGTTGGCACTCACAGATCTCTGCTGGATGAAATTGAAGTAGTTTCCATGACCGAGCCCCTTTTTGACCTGATTCCCTTCAGGACACCTGCCTGGGGCCATAGCTGTGGACTCCCACAGCCTAGGGGACCACAAGACAAACTGGAGCTCACTGACCATGTGGGACTTCCTGAGTAAAGGTGTGAGCTGGCCAGTGACAGGTCCCCTTGGATCTCACATCCTGATAAGAGAGTGAAATGACGCCAAAACAAAGAAGAAAGAAAAATCCATCCAATGCAAGATGTAGGCTCAACCCATAAGGAAATCCCATCTCCTGGGCAAATCTAAGGAATGAAAATTTCTCACAAAATTAAACTGCTATTTTCTACAATAACTGATCGTTACCTCCAGGGCAATGTTGGTACAAAGCTCTGCTACCCAGCCCTTCTACCACCCCGACAGTTCACTGTTCTACAATCACACCATGACTTTGAGGCCCACACGTTTTCATTCTACCCACAACAGCCCCCCTGACCTGCTCCACCCTGGGGGAATTCTTGCTTATTCTCCAAGGTTCAATTCCAATGGCACCTTCCATCTGAGATAGTCCCTAAGATTCCACGATATTTGCCACGGCCATAAGGAATTTGTAGCCAAGCCTTTCTTCCCTGAGCTCCCGTGGCTGCACCCCACTGCTCGTTCAACTCCTGTCTTCTGTTTTGGACTGTGAGGCCCCTGACGGCAGGGCCTGAGATTCATTCTGTCTGGGGCCCCAAGGCTACTCAGGGACAAGACAGTGCTCCGTGAGATGTGCGCTGGGGGATGGACACATGGACGGAAGGACATGGCTGCTCCACACTGGCAGTGTAGGCTTCAGGATTTTCAAAGTAGACTGGCATGTGCGCTCTGATTTGCCCTTCCCCTCCCGGGGAGGCAGAAAAAGTATTATTCATGCTCCACTCACAAGGACACGAGTGTTGGAAAATGTGAAATGAGAGGGAGCCTGATGCTGCCCGGAGTCCTAAACTAGACCCACAGAGACTTGAGCTCTAGTTCTGGCTTTCCTGCAGAGTATTCTGGGTGACTGTGAGCAAGTCTGTGGGCCTGGGCTTTAAGGAATTATCTACATCATCTCTGATCCAGTTGCAATTGTCTACGCCTCCCTTTCGGTCATGTGTTCTTAAGTAGTGAAGCCTGAAGTAGCAGCAAGATTTTCAGATGCTTAGTGGCTTGTGAAAGATCCTGGTACCACTTCATTCTCAGGTGCTGAATCTGTTTTTCAAATCTGTGTAATACTGGAATAATGGTTGGTCCTTAACTGGTAATGAGAAGTTGTTTTTCTGAGTGAAACCCGCATTGCCAGCTCGGCTTGGGGTAGGTCCATGCTGCTAACTCTAGACGGGGATCAACGGGAAACTGCACGGATACATTCATTTCTTTCAACAAATATGGCAACAAGATGATGATATCCAACAGGTCTCTAATAAAGGAACGCAGGAAAAGCACATACAGAAGAACAGAAGTGAGTGAGAACAAGCAAGTGCTTACAGGTTCTGTGCTGACCATGCCTCTGCTAAAACAAAAACAAAATATTTTGGTTCATCCAGATGCACTGGAGAAAGCTGAGCTGCTGCTGCTCAGACTCTATCACAGTTCTGCTGACTGTGACATGCAAACAACAGGAGCCCCATCAACGGATGGAAAGATCGTAGTTTCTCAGACCGCATCCAAGTCGCACAAAGCCTTGTCTGAACGCCGTTCTGAGTGCTTCATTCAGCAACATTTGGCAAATCTCAAGGCTGGAGATGTAGCAATAGGATTAACAGAAGGAGGAGTTGCTGAATGAATTTCTCAGTCCATACACGAGGAGCAACACAGAAAGTTAAAACATGGCCAGTGATTTGCAGCTGGCTTGCCCAGGGGAGCCGCTGAAGGCCTCCTTCAAAAGCTAAATATGGTCTTCCTTGTAGGAAACCCAACAGTGGATGTAGCCACGAGTTTAAAGGAACCTCCCTGGGCTACTATCAGGACTCTCAGGCAGGGTAAGTAGCACCTGTCAATCAGGCCCAGTGAGCCTTCAGTCCATAAGACGTCAGCAATGCTGCCATGGAACGGGAAAAGGCCCTAGAGTAATGGGGACAGCAC
Source organism: Macaca thibetana thibetana (assembly GCF_024542745.1). Taxonomy (NCBI): domain Eukaryota; kingdom Metazoa; phylum Chordata; class Mammalia; order Primates; family Cercopithecidae; genus Macaca; species Macaca thibetana. The sequence continues at coordinate 5,647,331 of NC_065581.1, read as the reverse complement.
CGGCCAACTTGAACATTAGAACTACTGACCACCAGCATACTATGTGGGAGAATCATGATGGTGATCAAGACACAGCCGCTGCCCTCAGAGAGCTGTCGGCTAACACAGCAGTCCCCAGCCCCCAGGCTGTGGACCAGTACCAGTCCGTGTGCTGTTAGGAACCAGGCTCCAAGGCAGGAAGTGAGCGTTGGCTGAGTGAGCACAACCACCTGAGCTCCGCCTCCTGCTAGATCAGTGGCAGCATTAGATTCTCACAGGAGTGAGAACCCTACTGTGAACTGTGCAGGCGAGGGATCTAGGTTGCGTGCTCCTTATTAGAACCTGACGCCTGATGATCTGAGGTGCGGCAGTTTCATCCTGAAACCATCCCCACCCACCCCATCCATGGAAAGATGGTCTTCCACAAAACTGGTCCCTGGTGCCATAAAGGTTGGGGACTGCTGCTCTAACAGATGGAGGAAAACAAATATGTCACTGCTGATCACAGAGGACTAAGATAACAATCACCAACAAGGAGAAAATGGCAAAGTGAGATTGAGGTTCAGAGGAGGCAGCGAGCGCAGGCGACTGGGAAAGAAGGGGTGGCTTTGTGTGTGCGGTTGCATTGGAGATGGGCAAGGAAAGATGGGCATAAGCTCAAACAGCAGAGATGGGGAGACACAAGGGGGCGAGCTGAGGGATGGGTGCATGGAGGTGTTTAAGAAATGGGAACATTCCAAATGGCTAGAGCAGAGACTATGCAACTAGGCAAACAAAAGGAAATCACATTGGAAATATGATGGGACCAAAAGGGCAGTGAGCCACAGGCGAGACCCCGGGGTTTCAGTGGGCAGAATGGGGAAGCACTGTGCCCTCTTTAGCGGTCAGGTATCAAGGCTGTCATTGAAGGGGCTGGCTGCACAGCAAATTCAGGGTGAATAGAGGCAGGGAGGCAGGCACAGGAAACCAGTTACTGGCAGTTACTGAGCGCCTCTTCAGACCCTCAGCCCACCTGTGTGAAGAGCCATACTCTGTGGCTTGAGTAGAATGCAGAGCAGACCATCTGCCAACTCGCACGCCGGAACCGCTCTACATGGCGCATGCAACTCACATCGCATGGCCTCCACGCTGTCGCTTAGCAGAGGAATTTTGCCAGCAGCTCACTCTGCTTTTCCTCTGAGCACGAAGTCAAGAAGAAACATGGGAATTTTCTAATATTTCACTATCTGGAACTATTAACAAAATGGCAATTTCATGATTCGAACTATATTTTCTATTTAGTTTATGGCTTATTTGGTCAGATTGCAACTTGGACCAACTTTTACAAGTATTCATGGTACTGTCACAATTCTGGTCATTTCTCCATCTTTAATGACACAAGTGTAGACTTTCCCTAACAAAGCACTGTTACTTTCGTTCATTCTGGAAAAACCTGGTAGGTTTAGAGAGATGGCTGTGTTTTATGTTAATAATAATAATTTCGGTAACTATAATAATGACTGCCCAGACAGCACATAGACATGTACACAGCATGCCACATGTGTTACCTCATTTATGCTTCACAACCACTCTGAAGTAAGTTCTATTATCATCTCCATTTACAGATGAGGACACTATTTAATGGAATTCCATAACAGACAACTACCAAAGGCCAGAGTTCAGTGCCTCCGCAGTGCAAGTAAGTTCAAATTTTCAGATGTTCCTTATTATACTTCCGATTTGTATTTTTCTTTTTGGACTGTTTTTATAAAATCGTGACACTTACAGATTCACAATCCACAGGCACAGTAGAAACTTAATTATTACCACTTGCATATGTCTTGAGTTCTAGGATTTATGCATTATTTTCACTTTTTTTGGACGTCAGTGAACCACTTTGAACTGATCCAACCATTGCTGCAAAGGGAAATCTAGCATATGTATATATTAAAATGTGAACGAGACAAAACGCAGTTGCAGAGAATTACACTCTTTTACTTAAATGTTAGCTGAAAAGTGACCAAGACAGTCCTTGCAGCATATGGGCAATATAATTTATCATTACTCTGAACTGAACGTTTATCTTCCCCTCAAATTCATGTTAAAATCCTAACCTTCAAGGGCCCTTTGGGAAGTGATTAGGTCAGGAGGGCACAGCCCTTACGAAGGGATTAGTGCCCTCATAAAGAGGCCCTGGGGAGCTCCCTTGCCCCTGTGACATGTGAAGACGCAGCAAGAAGAAAACCATCTATGAGCCAAGAGGTGGGCCCTCACAGACATGAAATCTGCTGGTGCCTCAACCTTGGCCTTCCCAGCCTCCAGAACTGTGAGGAATACGTTTCTGTGGTCCCAGCCTATGGTGATTTGTTACAGCAGCCAGCATGGACTAAGACGACCATCATGAAAACTAAGCAGACCAGTGTTGGCATCTCACCCCATCTCCACCGCCGTAGGAAGGAGAACCCACCATTATGTTTTTAAAGCTCACTAAAGGGAGGAGGCGATGCAGGAAGGAGGAAGAGGGACGAAGGAGCTCAGAGAGGGAGAAAAACGGCTGGATCGGGGCAGTTTAGGAGGCACAAACTGGGAAGGCAACAGAGGTTGGAGGATCGTAGGAGAAGGAGAAGCCAGGAACCCAGGCCTGTACAGCATTTTCCAAGGGTGGCAGGGCCTCTGTGGGAGAGCTCTGGGATACAGGGTGGGATGAACATCAAGAGCTGGAGCTTCTGGAGCCCTAGTGAAAAGCCCCTGTGTCCAGCTTTGCACGGAAGCAGAGGAGCTGTCTGCCTGTAAGACTCTAGGCCAAGATGGCAGGTTGAGGGCGTTTTCCCAAATGTTCCCAAGGCCTTCCCCAAATCTGGTCTGTGTGTGGGTGGACGGAGGGAGGAAGAGGTAGTGTGAAGTAGATGAAATCAAATTTAGACAAATAGAAGGTGGTGACATTTCTCACACCCAGAGTTGTGGGATAAAATGTATATCTGTTATAAACTGTTACTAAGAATACAATGGGATAGCTGCAAAAATCACAACTGATCTTACACTTCACATTTCCTCTAAAATTACCAAGCCGCCAGCAGACCCACTAGTTAGCCCACAGAGACCACTAGGGACCCACAAACCTTATTTTCTAAAATAATGTACTGGATCTGAAACAACTGGATCTTAAACGCCGGGGCTTTTCAGCACCCAGCGGATAGTAAGCAGTGAGAAGGCACCAAATAGCGCCAATGGTGTTTGGTTCCAGCTGTTAAGCTGGTGACTTCGGAATCACAACAGGGTGAAAATCTCCCATCCCTGGGGCTACCAGAGGTTCATCATTCTTTGGAACCAACACGTATAATCCATAAGGCTTGACAGCTATGTTTGCTTTTGACAAATGTCTGAATTTTACTTAATGAGGATTAAAAAAATAATGTTTCCATGAAAAGTATTGCCTATGGAAGTTTCTGAGCTTGAAAATTTCAGACCTAGTTTCACTCTGAGGCAGAAGGATCCCATAACACGGAAAAGTCAATATCCATAAAACAAAAGCAGTGCCTGTGGGAGTTCCACCGAAGTCCCTTCGTATGAAATTTCCTGGTGTCCCTGAGGGTGACATCCCAGGGGGTACAGGAAAGACAAGTCCCCCCAAGACCCTGTCCAGGCGCCCTCCAAGCCTGGGCCTCTCCCCTCATTCTTAGTCCTAAACGTTTGGGGACATGTCAGAACCTGAAAGGGAAAGGAAAACATTGAAGAAAAATGATACTAGAAGTCTGGTTGAGCATATATAGTTTGCTAAAGGAACACTTTGAAATACTTCGCTTTCTGGTATCCTAGTTAAAAAGCATAAAACAATCTCTAACAGGGAGAAAAATACTAAGATGTGTTTGTCCCTTGCTGTTGCTCATTTGCTTACCCTGAATGAAACATTTAAAAAAGATACATATTGGCCAAGGTGGGCGGATCACGAGGTCAGGAGATCGAGACCATCCTGGCTAACACGGTGAAACCCCGTCTCTACTAAAAATACAAAAAATCAGCTGGGTGTGGCGGCGGGCGCCTGTAGTCCCAGCTACTCGGGAGGCTGAGGCAGGAGAATGGCGTGAACCCGGGAGGCGGAGCTTGCAGTGAGCTGAGATTGCGCCACTGCCCTCCAGCCTGGGCGACAGCGCGAGACTCCGTCTCAAAAAAAAAAAAAAAAAAAAAATGCATATCATTGGTTGTCAAAGTACCTTCTATAAGCTACACCAAAATTTCTATCTGGTTGGGAGTGGGGGAAGGTCAAGAACAGCAGTACAATAAAACAGAAGTCAGAGAAAGGCTTGACAAAGTTATGAAATAGCCAACATAAATTTGAAAATGGCATGAGAACACATCTGTAAGTATGGTGTTGTATTTTGTGTCTGACGAGCCACCCATCATTTTCTACCTATGTTATCACTCCCAAGATCTATTTTAATATTTACCATATATGTTAATAAAAATGAGTGATGGAAAGCATCACGACTCAACCACATGCCATGAGCAGCCCATTAAAGCACAAATAACTTACTAATAAAAAATTCTTATTAGAATACAGAGAATTCCAATTAGCCTTTTTATTTACTAACATTATCTTAGAGTCAACATAAAGTTAACCGCTCCCTGCTTTTAATTTAGTTCATTCTAATGACTATTTCTCTGCATCTCTACTGTTCGTTTAGGGACGAAGATGGGGATAATGAAAACCGAAAGTCCTGCCAGCACTAACATTGTCAGGCCTTGATATCGGCACTTAAAACAACTGTTTGTGAGAGAGAACCTGGTATCTGGCTTCTGACGTTTCAGAATAATCTATTCTGCCCCTGGATGACGTCACAGTTGTGTGTGAGTCCTTGGTCCCAAGAATAGCCCAGCACAGAGACGCCAGGGCACGCTTTCATACTCACATTCACATGGACGTAACAGGACTCCTGCACTGCACGCTTCCCCCAGTGACACACGACCCATGCCTCCAGGCTGTGCACAGGCAATGCGCAGTGGCAGCCCAGAGGGAGAGGTGATTTACGGTGGCTCAGGCAGACACCACTAATACCGGCTTTTCCTGTGTTTGACCAACAGCCTTTGCAGAGAGTGCACGCAGGGCCCTCACTCTCTGGGGGCTGCTAGGGGCAGAGCCCGGTAATCCCAATGACTTAGTGGATCCTGTGCCTCCCAAGGCTGGCGCCCACGGTGACTGTGCACTTGTCACTGACTGGCAGGCCATTTGTCTGCTGCAGCCCAACAAATCCCACAGATCCTTCTGGACCCTTTGCAGCAGGCTTTTCATACCTTGAGTCTTATTTAATGTTCACATGAAAAAGCAACTGCCGCTTGCTGCGCTCATAAAAGTCTTGTTAGAAATTAACACCTTGTGCGAATAAAAACATCAAGTAAAGTATTTATCTGAGGTCGTTTGGAAAAAATAGTCCCGTGGGTAAGGTTTTACAACAATAGGTGCTGTAGTAACAGAGGAGTGCTCCCCAAAACGACGGGGCTCTCTGAACGGCCGGTGTGCAGCAGAGCGCGGCCCATGTGTGCAACCTCATTCCATTGGGAAAGGTAATAAAGAGGTCAAGGATCCTGATTTCTGTCTCCAAAGTCAGGTGTCTCTCAAACATGTGTGACTGATCACAAGTGGAGGTGAAGCAGTGAGAGTAATGAAAAGCAGTTGCGGCTACGCCTATAATCCCAGCACTTTGGGAGGCCGAGGTGGGCGGATCATGAGGTCAGGAGTTTCAGACCAGCCTGGCCAACATGGTGAAACCCCGTCTCTACTAAAAATACAAAAATTAGCTGGACATGGTGGCACACACCTGTAATCCCAGCTACTCGGGAGGCTGAGGCAGAAGAACCCAGGAGGTGGAGGTCGCAGTGAGCTGAGATCACACCATTGCACTTCAGCCTGGGTAAAAGACTTTGTCTCAAAAAAAAAAAAACCTGTTGCCACTGCTACTGCGATATATATATATACATATTTTTAAAAGCTCCTCAGTTTATAACTCCCAAAGTTAACTCAATGAAACAAGCGTATTCTTCCAATTACCCATCATATTTTTGATGTTCAATAAGACTAAAACAAAAAAAGATACATAGTACCACGGTAAGCTGTCATCTGGATGAATCAAGCCCTATATTTTCTTAATCAGGAAAGCTAAATGTACAATTGAGTAAATGCATGTATTTATGTCTCCGTGACTTGTAGTTATGGCATTTTCAAGGGAAAATTTAGATGCAGTCATCCTAGGCCCTCTCCAGTCATGAGAAGAAGGCATGTACAATGCCTGGTGACTTCTGCTAATAGGCTAAAACACATTATATAAAAGCACAGAGTGTTTGGGGACTGGAGGTCAGTCTGATAAAGTTAGAGTGAAAGACGGCACAGGGAAGGTTTGGGAGCCATACTATGGGTGGTTGGGAGTGTCCCCTGAGTTCTTAAACTCCAGAGTTCTCAAATTCTCACCCATGATAGTCACCTGAGAGCTTTAAAGGATCTTGGTGCAAGGCCCCAGTCCAGACCTGGAAACTGGGAATTGGCAGTTTTTGAAGCTTTCCAGATAATTCAACTGTGCTGCCAAATTTGAGACCCAATACTAGGCATAAGTGCTTTTCAAACTTTAATGTTTGAGATCTCGACCAGCCTGGCCAGCATGGTGAAACCTCATCTCTACTAAAAATACAAAAAATTAGCCGGGCATGGTGGTGGGCACCTGTAGTCCCAGCTACTCGGGAGGCTGAGGCGGAGAATTGCTTGAACCTGGCAGGCGGAGGTTGCAGCGAGCTAAGATTGCGCCACTGCACTCCAGCCTCGGCGACAGAGTGAACTCCATCTCAAAAAACAAAACAAAACAAAACAAAACAAAACAAAACAAAAAGAAAAGAAATCTCCTGTTATCCTGTTAAGATGCAGACTCTGATTCTGTCTGATTCTGCAGGTCTGGGGTGGGGCCTGAGAGGCTGCATTTTAGCAAGACCCCAGCTGATGTTGATACTGCTGGTCTATGGACAAGTTTGAGTTGCAAAAGTATAGAGAATGGGAAACCTCCAAACATTTCTGTGTGAGGGAGTGATGTAACCAAAGCTGAACTGTGCAAAGAGGAATCAAGCATCCCTTAGCAGAAGCAGACTTAAAGGGGAAGGAATGAGGTAGCAGACCATTAAAGAAGTTGATGAGAGAGAACAAGAGATGGGATTGGAGAAGTCTGAATGATTCCTGGTAGCAGGCTCCCTGTGGAGAAGTAACCCCATCACATTCCACGCCACTCTATGGGGGCTGTTGCTATGGGGTAGGCCAGTAAAAGACCCTACCAGGATCTCAAAGACCCTGTGAACTGTAGTCTACTTAGATATACAGTCCTTCCCAGCAGTCTGAGTTACCTGCACAGCACAGTGCCTTCCCTCTGCTTCCAGGCACGTGGAGGAATTACCTGTGCTCGCGCCTTAGCAGTTGGCAGGGCACGCAGGTGGTGTGGCTTCGTTCCCTGCAGCCCGGCAGCCCCAGGAACAGCCGAGAGAGTAGATCCCCCACAGACCAGCTCTGTGTGTGAGAATTATGTAGAGGGCACCCTACCCGCACATGGCCAGAGTGAGAAACACACTTCTGTTGGGTGAATTCACAGATATTCTCAGGTTATTTGTTACTGCAACACTAGCCTGGCTGACTCTGACTGTTACACTAATCAGCTGGACCCACACCCTGTGGGTCGGTTCCAGGAACCTGGCAAAGGTGATCTGAGGCCTGGCGGGCCTGCTGGAGAACTGCCCAGATTCCATTTTATAAGGGGGATATGGCCTGAGGATCTTGATCCTGGTAACTCACCTAACCTCCAGGACCACTAGTGAAACTTGGCAAAACTCTACATGTTAGAAGGCTGGCCTCAGCTCCTGAAGCTTTCCTTGTGATATAGTTTGGATACTTGTCCCTGCCCAAATCTCATGCTGAATTATAATCCCCAGTGCTGGAGGTGGGGCCTGGTAGGAGGTGTTTGGATCATGGGGGTGGATCCGTCATGGCATGGTGCTATCTTCGGGATAGTGAGTTCTCATGAGTTCTGGTGTGTGTGGCACCTCCCTCCCCCTACTCTCTCTCACTTGCTCTTGCTTTCGCCATGTGATGTGCCTGCAGCCCCTAGGCCTTCCACCATGATTGTAAGCTTCCTGAGGCCTCCCTAGAAGCTGAGCAGATGCCAGCATCAAACTTCCTGTACAGCCTGCAGAACTAAGAGCCAATTAAACCTCTTTCTTTACAAATTTAGCCTCGGGTACTTCTTTATAGTAATGCAAGAACAGCCTAATAAACCTTGTGAGTAAGATATTTCCTAAGTCAGTGCTGTTGACCGTGGTGCTTTACCGTTTCTTCCCTCGTCCTCCCATATCACAGTGAGTGAGAATCGGACGTCATTTTTGGCTTTCACTTCTGCTGTCTACTTCAACCCATGCTGCATTTTCTACATTGAGTTCTAACTAAAGAGCATGACACAAACTGTTGTTAAGAAAATTGAAATAATACTGGATTTTTTTAAATTAAAAAAACAAGTGTTGCTTTTAAGTTGAGGATTTAGCTTGATATTCTTTTCAGACCTCTCACTTCATGCCAAACCAAAGAGAGTTCCCAGGGCTCTAATGTCACTCAGCTAAACTTCACCCTGAAATGAGATATTTGAAGTCTGCAAATGAATGCAAAACAGGTTCTGGGTGAATAAGGTATTAAAATAGTGACCTGAAACTACTTCAAAGGTGAATCATCAATTTTAGTTATATCTCATGATTTTGCCTTTGTTTGTTGAAAGCCATACTTATTTCTCAAGTGAATAACGAGCAATGTCCTAGAAAAATATTCTTCTTGCATCAGATAGGATCAGGAAGTGGAAAGAGTATTGCATTGGATACTTGTTATTTTTAAATTGCATTAATGAAAAAATTAGACCCCAATTTTTTCTTTGTAAAATAAAGGAGTTAGAAGTCTTTCATCTCCAAAGTTTTATGCAATGACGGTTTAAAATTCCCATCAATGGTGGATGTGACTCTAACTTGGCTGGAAATCTGAGTATTTTTCAAAGGAATTCTCAGATTTCTTATACATTGTCAAATTCTCCAGCCATCAGTCTATTTCCTTTACCTCTTAGATAACTCAATTTTAAAAAGACAAAAATCATTCTAATCAATCATCAGTTTGGCCATCAATTTGCTCTCTTTGCTTAGACATAATCTTGCAATTGTTATCTGTATTTAAATTTGTAGCCTGTTAAAAATAAAGCCCATGTGAGCTTACTGGTGTTTTCCAAATTTTGACAATGAATGTGCCACTTTGTAAATAGAAAAAAAAGGTATTAACATATACACGGAATTGGATAAGATTTCAGAAAGTATCTTTCCAAAAAACTATTTTCCCTTATTTCTGCTAGGCTGAAGAACTCATCTAGCTAGAGAAACTCACTCCCAAGAGGTTCTAGTTGGTTTTGCTAAAATTTTTATTATCTCTACTGCTTATTAAGTTACTGATACCTGTTCTCTATGGTTGGATAAGTTCTATCTGTCAACATGGATGATTTACTTATGCTGCTTCCTCCTAACAGGGCCCTAATAAATGAATGTCTTCCACACTGTATTTTTAGAAATTAGCGTTTTACTATAAAAAAAGTATGTTCATAGTAAAAAATTTAAATTGTATGCATATGAACTGCAAAGTAGACAATACCCTTAGTTCCAGTCCTCAGTAGATAATAATTGTTAATGATTTCCTTTGTATCTTTATAGATATTTCCTATGCACAAAAGTCTACATGTTTATATAAACAAAAAATGGAATAATTTATAATATATTGTATACCTTAGTTCTTTCAATATATCTTTGTCTTCTTTACTTAATGGTGTATAGAACACTTTATAATGGCTACTTGAGGGGGCATACCTATTGTGGAATATTTAATTTCACATCTCTACTTGCTACACATGAGATTCAGAGCAAAAATAAAAGGAAACAAAACAAAATGTATGTGCCATGCCCTATAAAAAAAATCTTAGCTGGGTGATACTTAATGAGACAAGCTGTATAAAGTGCTAAAATAAAAAACAAGATTCAAGTAAAAAATAACAATAATAATGGCTACTAGTGTTTGGTAGTATAAACATTCTATGATTTATTTAATCAGTCTTCTATTGATGAAGTTTCTGGCATTGCAATGAATACTGCAGTACCCATATCTGTGAATATCTGTATTAAAATATTTGTGGAATAAATAAATGCTGAGTCAAAGAGTATGTGTATTTTCAGTTTCAATATAGAGTTGTACCGATTTGCATATCCACAGATAATGCAGATGGAGGATACCTGTTGTCCTGCACGCTTGACAGCACTGAATATTATCCACTTCTAAAATCTTTGTCAAACCTACAGCTGAAAATGTAATTTGCAGCAAATAATTTGTATTTCTTTAATCATGAGTGAGGGTGAGCATCCTGTCCTATGTTCACAGCAGTCTGTATATCTCGTGCTCACTGACTGTTAAAGAGTTCTTTGTTATGTTTTAAAAATTGGCCTTTTATCACAGCCTGGCAGTCTCCTTCCCCACCCCACTAGTTTGTTATACATCCCTGATCCAATTTTTTGGTGCAGTTTGTTCAGCAGAAGCCTTAAATTTTTATGTGGCTAAATTAATCACTCTTTTCCTTTATGGCTTCTGACTTTCCCAGTAGGTTTACTTTTCTAAGAAAGGAAGAACTGCTTCTAATTTAATCTCTATAATCAGCTGAAAGTAGATGGAGAGGCTGGGTCCATCACATACTGTGTGACCTTCTACCAGTTACTCATCCTCCCAGAACTTCAATGTCCTCATCTGTGAAACTGGGACAGTAAAAGCTCCTTTAAAGGATCATCGTCAATCCCAAATAAAATAATGTGGTTACGACAGAGCGCACGGCGCACAGGAAGTGTTCAGTAAGTGGTGGCTTTACTTCCCCGAGATTGTAAACACCATCATCACTTAACAGCTCCAGCAAATGAGTCATAGACATGTGGCAAATTCCTGTTTCTCTGGAAGGCAGAGAGAGCACTGGGAATGACAGCGTACCGCCCATGGGCCAGTCCCCGGCTTGCTGTGGCACTGCCACAAATGCTGCTGCTGTGTAACTTCCTACGGAGCAGGATTAATTCCTAGCATGGTTCTTAAGTCACTTTGGGATCTGAGAGACGTTTCAATCATTCTAGGATTTGAGCTTCTTGAAAAGGCTCAGGACAAATGGCAGTGAAGGCTACGTGGACAGACAGTTTGTGGGTAAGCACAGCGTCATCACCTTAACTTTCATGAGAATGAAAAGAAGAAACTGCTCAAGAAAAAACCGGAATTGAGACGAGAAATAAGTGTAAAAGCTTACATGGCATATATATAGATTTGTCTGTTTTTTTCTTTTGGAGATGGGGTCTTGCTCTATCACCCAGGCTATAGGGCAATGGTGTGCTCATAGCACACTGCGGCCTCAAACTCTTCCAGGGCTCAAACGATCCTCGCACCTGAGCCACCCCAGTGGCCAGGAATACAGGTGTGTGCCACCAAGTCTGGCTAAATTTTTTTTTTTTTTTTTGTAGAGGTGTGTGTGTGGGTCTCACTACGTTGCCAGGCTGGTCTCAAACTCCCGGCTTGAAGCGATCCTCCTGCTTAGGCCTCCAAAGGGCTGGGATTATAGGCATGAGCCACCGCACCTGGCCGTTACATGGCATTCCACATAGGAGACCTCCTCTGTCAAATGAGAACTCATAAGCACTACATATTGCTGAGTCCTTTAGAACATAGAGAGAAATACATACGTACACCTGGCTAAAGGTTGTGCTGAATATTCACACTCGGTCTCTTATCTGATTCTATTTATCATGGCTAGATAGGTAAAAAAATATATAAAATATAAACATTCGTTTGAAGAACTCAATTATTTAAAAAGCTTCTTACTTTAACAGAGAATAGAGTCAAACTTTAACTAATTTTTATATGAAGGAATCTACTTTCCCTATAATTTCTAATCAATGTAACCTTCTACTATTCAGGAAAAAAGGCAGCCTAGCTCTAAGGGATCAGGACGTAACTGATTCAGAGCGGCAGTAGCTTTTTTGGTTGAATTTCAATTTCCAAATAGCTAGAAAACACTCCTGTGGGCTAGCTGTTGTCAACTTAGCATCAAGACTACTGCTCAGGTACCAGGCCTAGCATACACTGACCTTCGCTACTACAAGAAATGCTAAGGATTAGCTATACTCCTATTACCACGTTTGCAGATGTGTTTTCACCAGAGAACTCAACTTGTTTATTTCCTACAGAAACCTCTACATAGAGCACAGCACAATCTCTCAAATACAGCAGCAATGCTATCTTCCAACTTACATGGTCTTCCAGTTTGGCTTTGACAATCCTCCCTTTGAGAGGCACAGGCTATGTACTCTTGCCTTGAAAATGGGTGGGCTTTTATGACTGTTCCCACTAGTAGAGGGCAGTGGAAGTGATGCTATGCGACTTCTAAGGCTAGGTGACAAAGACAGCAGAGCTTCCACCTGTTAACTTGCACACTTGCTAGCATATAAGGAAGCTAACAATTCAGAGGCCACTGCAGTGAGGAAGGCCAGGCTGCTTGGAGAGGGCGAATGTTCCCCAGCCATCACCCCAGCAGCAAGCCCCAGCAGACAGCCAGTGTCCAGTGCCAGATGTGTAAGTAAAGATGCCTCATCCCAGCCCAGTCAAGCAGTCACTCCCAGTCTTTGAGTATTCCCAGACAAGGCCCCAGCATCACAGAATGGAGATAAGGACACATGAGCATCATAAAATCAGTGCTTTATGTCACAAAGTTTTGAGGCAGTTTGTTACATGGCAATAGATAACTAGATTTTTACTCTAGGTTTACTTGAAAACAGGCCACCTTGCAACTGCTAAGGATAAATGATTCCCCAAAGCACTGCAAAACTTCCGCAGAACAATGCAAATGCATTAGCCACCTTGCCCATTAATATCCTGCTCAACAGCCATGCTTTGGGAAGCGGTCGTTCATCTCTCCCTCCCTCCATCAAAGCTAAGCAATGGATTTCCCAGAAGTCATCAGGCTGCTCCAGCATTAGTGGTGAGGGGGCAGATCTGGTGAGGGTTTTCAGAAAATAAAGTAAAATATTTAGATCGTTTTGCAAGTTGCTTTTCAGATGCCACATTTTTCTCTTTCATCTGTTCCAGCTGACAATGTGTGACAGTTGTCTCTGTGGCTGTTTAACCTTAAAACCATTTATCCTGAGATCATTAAAGATGAACGTCAGGCTGGATTTGCTATGTGTAAAGTAAACTAACAGGATGTTACTATGCCAGAGGAGTACAATAATAACTTATTGTTAATATTTGTTTTGCAAAACAGATGAAATACAAATTCCCTAATACAAAGTCTAACACAAAACAATGGGACGGGGAAGGGAAATATGGTATTGACTAACCTGATTCTATAAAGATCCTCATTTCTGGCAGGGAAGAAAAAAGGAGGGTGGGATAAAGAGCCAGACTATTACCTCTGAAGCTTGGGAGGGTTGGCAGCAACTTGGTGGGCTTGGTGACAGCACCCCTGATTTGGCCTTTGTGACACCTTTTAAACATCTGGACCAACATACAAGGATATAAAACCAGCGACACACACATCATATCCCACATGTTCACAGGCCATAAATTCAATACATTCATAAATTCAATACATTCGTTATTACATATATTTTCACACCAGCATCTATTATTGATTTTTATACGTTACAGAAATAATTTCATATTCCTCTGCTAACATTGATTAACATAAACAGATTAAGATTTTTAACCATTAAGCAGTATTTTTAAGCCCATTAGCTTTTGCCTATCTATTTTCCTTCAATCTAAAGTTTTCAAAATTCCTATTATCAAAGTCAGTTCTGAGCACGACTTTACAGTGTCAAGCTCAGTGTGTGGTGCAGAGTGAGTACTTAGCCAATATGTTTTGATCGACGGGAAAGGAAACTTGAGGCCAAGGCAGTGAATATATGGTTTGCCAAAAGATACAGCAAGGGCTAGTTATTACTTGGCAGCTGAGGTTGAGATAAATTTTAAACAGCCTAAGAAGTTCATAGAAAGAAAGACTGTTGTCATCCACAATATCAAACCTGCACGACTTCTGCAGACATCTATTGAGTGCTCATTATGGCCCAGGCACTGTGCTAAGAAATGCAGGGGAAACAGAGGTGAAACCTCATCATCCACCAGTCTTTCTTGGGCATGCTTCCAGGAGCTGTAAATTCAGCTCCAGCATCATTTTCACCCTTCACGTGGGAATCCTGAGGCAGTAGAAGTGATCTGAATATCCCCCGAGTGGTCTTGTGGGAAGAGTATTCTAAAGTTATTCAATCTAAGTAACATCATTTAAAAATTACAGTCTTCATTCTTCTTGCTAATACAAGGAGAGTTTTCTCACCTTGAAATTGGAGGAAATATTGTCAAGCAATTAGACTTGAATAGGAAGGGGCCTGATATGGGCTTCTTCTAGGAAGCGCTTGAGTGAAACCTCAGGGTGAGGCCTGTGGTAGCTGGTCCAAGAGAGGGTGTAGCACGTTCCCCTTGCCCCAGCGTCCAGCCCCCTAGGCCTAAAGCCAAAACCTCATACACTTTATCTACTCCAGCTAGAATTTAAAACGACTTCTCCAGCCCAGAGTCACTCTGGCTTAAACTGCTCCCCAACCCGAGTTCTGTCTGCTCGGTGCAGCAGAGTTGGCCAGGTCTTGAGGACAGCCCTCATTCAGCGTAGTCACACAGTAGGCCAGTCACCTCAGGACTAAAGCCACCCTGGTGCGATAGTGATTTGCAGGGTGTTGAAAAGAGGCCTAACTGCTCACCTCCGTTGCCACGATTTCGGATGGGTTGGAAGGATTGGACAGGGCAGCTCTGAAGCCAGCCATTGGATCTCCAGACCTAAATCTTTTCAAGACTTCAGTGTGAAGAGACCCAGAGGAAACCAAGGGGCAATCTGGGTTCTGTACCTGGCTCAAAAATAATGAATCCTTTATGAAAAAGCAACTATACGTACAAGGGAAGAAAATGCTTCCTTGAAATGGCAGATGTGAAGAAACTATTGATTGGTTCTGTCCCCAAAAGACAGGAACCCTTGCCTTTTGCATCCATTCTGCTTGCGGCTGGCTCTGCTTCTTCTTGAGCTGGCTGTGACGAGCCTCCTGCCTCCAAGTGACAACCCCACACACTGATATCATGAGCCTCCATGGGTTCCATGGTGTTTAGGGTCAAGGATTCTGAGTTTCTTTACTTCAAGAAAAGAAATTATAAAGAAAATTGCTCTCTGGCTCCACTTAATTTTTTTTCTTTGATTGCTAAGGGGGAAGGCACACAAATTCTTCCCTGGCTGGTGAATTGGCAATTTGAAGGACTTTAGAAGCTTAAATAGAGTGCTGGGAGTCACAGAAACCTGTCTTAATGGAGTCCTTTCACAAACATAATAGAATTGGCTCCTGTTAGCAAGAAAAACATCTGATGGCTGAGATTAGCTCCCTAAATTGTCCTTTCAAAATCCATTCCACCTCTCCATTCAATGTGAAAGATGTCGCCTTTAGGTGACAGGCACTGGGATTTTTGAGATGGTACTGGAGAGAGAGAAAGAAGCTTCCTGACTGGAAGCTCTAAGCAGTGCTTGGAGGGTGAAGCTAGATCCTTGTTGCAGCTTTTCATTTATATGGCTAGCTTACTCTAGGGTAAGGGTGATGGAAACAGCCATTGGAAACAAAGTGCAGCATTTGCTAACTTAGGAAGGCAGTGATAATGAAAACAAACGAATCACCTTAGTTGGCAGGAATCCTCAGAGAATGACGTGCCAGTTTAATTTTCTGGATACTCAGGGATTCATAAGGACATCCCTTGGTCTCATTCTTGAAGGGACTCTTTCTCAGCTGTAGTTTTGCATACTAGTGTACAGGGCTGGGCAGGTGTTGGGCGTGCAGCAGAACTAGGCGAGGGGCCGGGGACTTGTCAGTGGGGTTTATTATCAACACAGTAGGCACATCAGGGATGGTCCTCTGAGGACCCGGGCTGTGACTGCTCATGCACAGGAATGCAGATAACAATGATGACACCGTTATGCACCTGAATTAGGCTTTAAGTGGTTGACAAAGCTCTGAAAGGCAAGCTAGGCAGGTATGCAAGAAACCACGTTCTGAGAGGCAAAGTTATACTCTCTCTATAAAACTGCTATTTTGAGCAAAGACTTGGAACCAACCCCAATGTCCATCAATGATAGACTGGATAAAGAAAATGTGGCACATATATACCATGGAATACTATGCAGCCACAAAAAAGAATGAGTTCATGTCCTTTGCAGGGACATGGATAAAGCTGGAAACCATCATTCTCTCAGCAAACTGTCACAAGAACAGAAAACCAAACACTGCGTGTTCTCACTCATAAGTGGGAGTTGAACAATGAGAACACATGGACACAGGGAAGGGAACATCACACACTGGGGCCTGTCGAGGGGTAGGGAGCAAGGAGAGGGAGAGCATTAGGACAAATATCTAATGCCTGTGGGTCTTCAAACCTAGATGATGGGTTGATGGGTGCAGCAAACCACCATGGCACATGTATACCTATGTAAATAACCTGCAGTTCTGCACATGAATCCCAAAACTTACACATGTATACCTATGTAAATAACCTGCAGTTCTGCACATGAATCCCAGAACTTAAAGTAAAAGAAAAAAGAAAAAGAAAAAAACAAAAAAGCACTGCTCTTTTGTAGCAGAGGCGGACCAGACTCATGTTTCCCAGCTCCTAGGCTGGCGGTCTCTCCTGTATCCCTAGAAATCCTTTTCCTGCCCTGAAGAGATAGCCATGGAATTCTGGGAGTGAGGAGCAGCTCCCAGACTAACTTAGCACACTGGAATCAAAGCTAGGCAAATGCTCACCCAGGAATAATAAAACCTATTCCTTCTTCCTCCCAGAAAATGACATCACTATTCACCTGCTTACTTAGTCCCAAACCCAGGATGTGTCCTCGTCTCCTAGCTTCTCCTCACACCCCACACAGCATGCCCTATGCCTTCTGCCTTCAGAGCAGACCCTGACTCCCTTCATTCCCATGCCTGCCCTCCCAGTCCAGGCCACCTGGACGGCTGAAAGCCTCTAACAGCCCTCTGCTACCCCCTTCTCTGATAGGCCATTCTCTCAAGAAGTCAGATCACATGCTAAATGAGTAAATCTGTCCCACCCCTTAAAACTCTCCATCTCACTTAGACCCCAGGCTGTGGCCCACACAGCCCTATACGTCCCAGCGCCAGCTTCCCTCTTTGAACGCGTTTCCTCTCACAGCCATGTCAAACTCAGCTCTGCCTCAGTGCCTTTGCACGTGCTGTTCCCACTGCCTCCCCAGCCTTTCTATGGTTTGCTCCGTCACTTCCCTGCTTTCTCAGAGGAGTCTTCCCTAACTCTCCTTAAAATGAGTTACTGCTTTTCCCTTCAGTCTCTGCCCCGCACACTCCTTTACTTTTTTCTTCACTGCAGGTGTCACCATTTGAAATCGCATTGCAAACGAACTTGTTCACTTATTTAGTTTAGCGTCTGTCTTTCCCAATGCCTGGAAGCTCTGTGAGGGCAAAGCCTTGTCATCCTGGTTCTTGTGTATCAGCTGCAGCTGAACAGGCCCTGGCTGACAGCAGGGCTCAGTATCTACTGAGTGCATGGATAAAAGAATGACATGCAAGGCAAGAAGGAAAAGCCGCATCTGCTCACTGGGGACTAGACAGACATACTGGAGTCCATCACAGTACGTTTTGCATAAATTCAGCGTGGAAAAGAATGACACGTTCAGTGTTCCCTTCGGATAGAGCCAGGCTGCCCATGATAACATCTTTGCAAATGAATTCCATCACCCCTACTTTATACTTCTTTACAACTTAACGTATTATTAAACTACCTTAAAACAATACACGGGACTTGCATAGTGTCTGGCATATGGTGAAAGTTCAATATTTATTGCTGAATTTAAAACATTTCTCATCTGTCATTAAATTTTCATTTTTCCCTGCTTCCTTTATTTCCTTCCAATACAAATGTATATGTTTACATTGCTGTAACTATATATAGATATTAATTTGTTTCCTGTTTTTCTTTGGTAACACTTTTTGACATTGCAACCTAGTTACTGTCATTTTTAACAGCTAGGTAATATTCCATCAAGGTGATGTACTATAATTTGCTTTTTGTAGTTTCCTCCTTTGGGCATTCAGCTAC
This sequence comes from Macaca thibetana thibetana, assembly GCF_024542745.1. Taxonomy (NCBI): domain Eukaryota; kingdom Metazoa; phylum Chordata; class Mammalia; order Primates; family Cercopithecidae; genus Macaca; species Macaca thibetana. Next base: position 5,629,111 of record NC_065581.1, on the reverse strand, counting down.
TAAAAGTTCACTGAGAGTAGAAATGCTAAACAAATGGAGGTAGAGTCGGAAATGTCCTTTTAGCAGAACCCAAACCACATGCTGACCAGGGCAGAGTAAAATGACACGCTGGTCTGTCACCCAGCAGCCTGAATTCCGACTCTTTACCACATTAGTTTATTAGAGCAAACTGTAGGCTGCTGTTAGAAAGCTCTAAATCACTTCACAAATTATTGATGAAAGAATGACTTCAAGCACTGAACAAACGTAGCCACCAGCCTCAGGAAAAGCACCAAAAGAGGGAGGGAGCCAGAGAAGGAAGGGGAGGGGGAGAAGCAACAGCTGTAAGGAAGCTGAGAAGACTTCAATAAAGGCCCATGCTACAGCCTGTTTCATTTCTTCGATCTCTTGAGATACAGTCCGCAGTTTGTTAGCAGATGGATCAGCCAAAGTCAGAAGGGGAAGAAAGGCCTTGTCTATCTTGGGGATTTCCCTCTCTTTCACTGTTAAAACGCTCCATAACTGCTGCAAAGGAGTGATTTTCTTCTTTTTCCATTTTTAAAGTAACGTTTTCCTCGTACACAAATGAAATACTCATTGAAAATAATTTGGGAACTATGGGAAGGCATAAAGAAAGTAAAAGTCACCTGTAGTCCTGTGAGCCACAGATAACCATTGTGAAAACTGGATCTGCTGTCCTGCTCTCCCTCGTGGACAAAACATGAATATTTATAAAATGTGAACTACATCACATACTCTTCTCTTTACCCTTTAAGCCCATTGTTATATCGTGAACTTTTTTTTTTCAAAGGTGTGCAACTATTCTTTAAAATGTTTTAAATATCCGTAAAATAGTTCCTTGTCCAGATGAATAAACTATAACGTATTTGTTTCTCAATAGGTCACATTCAGGTTGCTTCCAAATTTTCAATCTAATAAAGAATAATGCAGACATCTTTGAACCTTTCTCAGATAAATCTCTTAGCACAGATTGCTAAAAAGCAGAATTACCAGATCAAGGGAATGGGCACCTCCAGGCTGATTAGTGTTGACAAAACACAAACTTGGAGATTTACACTCAAGGCAGCCTTCTACGAGAGCGATGATGTCAATACTTCCTCATCGGAAGCAGGTATTATTGTTTTTATATTTTTTACTGTAGATGAAAAATGGAATCATTATTTTAAATTACATTTCTTTGATTACTGGTAAGGTAAAACTTTTAAATTTTGTTTTCTGGCTATAAGTGTAGATAAACTGTTTAGTGAACTGTTTTTATTGAGCTGCTGCTCATTTTTCTATTAGAACAAATTTTTTTTCACTGGTTGTTGGAGCTACTATAACAGTACTTTGTAGAAGTAAAAAAAAAAAAAAAAACAACGGCTCTACTTTCTGCAGAACAAAAGAGATGTGCATGAAAACAAAATTAGAAGGACACACACCAAAATGTTGAGCAGGTGTTATGGATTAGGTGGTAGGACTACGGGTACTTGCTGAATTTTCTAGAAGCAGCCTAATAAAAAGGTAACGATAAACCATCTTCCATATACATCTCATGTGGTGAAGATAGCAGGACGGATGGGACAGCTGTATGGGAAATACAGGGTGGACTGATTTTCCTTTTAATTCTAGTTGATCATAATTCTTATTTAACATTTTCCCTATGTTCACCTGTGTTGTTGATAGAGATGCCCACCAGAAACCCTGTTCTAGTTGACCCTGTGGATGAACAATGGCAGGTGACAGCTGCCCAAGCTGGTGCTGTGGATGCTTATGTATAACCCATGGCCACTCATGCCTAACCCGTGGCTACTCTGACCATCAGCTGCAGTCTTGTTTTCCTGGTTATGTTTCTCAGTGTTGGTTGGGCACCTTTACCGAAGTACAAGTTTGCTCACATTCGCACAATGTCCAAGCACACACAAGTGCTCTGAGCACAAGCACTGTTTCTCATGCCTTCATCAAGACCCTAACAGCATCTGAGCTACGCTACATTCTGTTGAAATCAAATAATCATTAAAATAACTGTGATTACATAGCAGGAAGGAAAGATTGCTATGGGCACATACTGGGCTATAGCTGTTTCCATATTGGGTTGGAGGAAGAAATTCAACTTTAGAGGGAGAACAACTCTTTAGGAAAACACTTTGAAGAGTTTTTTTTATTATGAAAAGTAAGGCTCTCAGGAACTGGGAAGTAAAAACGGAAAGTAAAAGGATCTCATTCTAGGGTGTTGTTACAAAGGAAATGTGTGTGTTGGGGGGTGGGGATGGGGGAAGTGAGGGTTCCTCTTAGTCAGGACAAAAAAGATAGGAGTTTTGGGAGGACCAGGCACTTAGGAAAAACCAGGAAAGGATAGAAGATTTTCTAAAGAGACGGCTGCTTCCTGGTGTGAATCTATTCACAGGGCAAGGATGGAGAGTAAGAGATTCTTTATGGTGATGAATCACTGATAAACTGTCAAAACTGCAATGTGGAAATTCAATTTTAATAGTTTCCTCCCCATTATTTCTTTTGAAAGCCATTGTACTGTTTAGGAGACCCTGGGAAAAGAGGGAAGTAAGGCGATCAGCATTGTGGACACGTTAACACCCCAGGGAATGTTGACAAGAGGGGTGATGGAGGAGGGTCTTGAAGCCAGAATTTAGAGCTGGAGGAGACAGGAGGACATAAATACCTCCCAGGCAATCTGCAAAAGCACTCAACAGGGCAGGTCAGTGCAGGAGGGCTTAATGTTTTTATTGGGATTTTAGAGGGAAGAGTAGAAGGAGGCTGGTGACCCCAGGGCACATTTTGGTCGCAATTATGTTCCACGGGCTGGTATCACTCATTTTGAGGACCAAGTTTTAATGTCTTGGGCGGCTAAGGTCTCTCAGGATATAGAGGGGATCACCCCTAAAAAGTATAGCCTGAAGGAAGCATTAGAAACTGAGAGGTTTGCTTTGTCGCCTCCGTTCTCTGGCCTTCAACAGAAGGTCAATTGCAGCATGTCATCACTTCTCCAGCAAAAAAATTTGTGAGACTATTTCCTAAGGACAAGCCTCTGGCAGGATGTTCCTAGAGCTTAGCTTACGATTCCGGCCACAGATCAATGTGTTTCAGACATTCCTTCTGATCCAAGGGGCGCCACTTCTGGATCAAGACAAGACTGCAGCCTCATTCACCAGGTTATGAAACAGACAGTGGGGAAAATCTCCAGGAGGCACACAGCAGGGATTTCCGCATTCGGTCAGCTGGTAGAACTTTCAGAGAAGTTCTTGGGAGATTTAGAGAGCTCATTCCAAAACTTTGGAGAAAGAGGGGCTGAAAATAGAAAATGAATTATTTATCATATTCTCTCTGTAACTCACAGACTTTAAAGAGCACAAACCAGGGTCTTTCCCTCCAAGCTTCCACACCACTCGGCCAGGTAGGTGCCTCTTCGGCACTTCTGAAGGTTGTGGGAATGAGACACATTTGAAGCTCCAGAGGCCAAGGAAAGCGCAAGCAGCCCTTGTATTCCAGAGGATGGCTGTGTGTGAAACGAGGTGAATCTCTTCCCTGAGAGATCGTTTACTTAGAGAGTAAGAGGCTATCTGCAGTAGTGGTTGAGGGCACAGCACTGACAACACAGACTATAAAAGCATGTCCTCTCTGATGTAAACTTAGTGCCTCTGAAAGAAGCCATGGCCTGAGGGGCTAATCTCAGCTGACAGGTACCCTCTTCCAGGAGGCCAAAGCGTCTCCGTCTCCTCACGGCACCAGCTCAGATTTCCTATCTCCCTCCCATCCACGTTTCCTCCTAAATCTACGAAGGATGGCAACCTTCAAGCGTTGATGGAAATGTCCCTTAAAACATGGACATCGGCTAAGTCTACAAAATAGTTTCGTCTGCTTATCAGACCTCCAGGAACTTGGGTGAGTGTGGTAAGGGGAGGGGATGTGAGAGGCTAGAAATGCAGGCACCTTTTAGAGGATGCTTCTTTGAGAAAGAGATTTGGCAAACTTTATCTGTTGGCTTCCCTCATGAGGTTTCTCACTGAGTTCCCACTTCTACGACTGCCTCCCAGGCTCTTTTACTCAGCTCCAAGCCTGGGAGGCTTTGATGCCTTGATCTCTCCCGCTTTTCTCTTAGTTTTGTCTCTCTGTTTTCCACATCCATCCATTTCTTGTAGTTTTCAAAGATGCCATTTGAATCCATACTTTCCTTGCTGCCATCTGCATTAACGGACTGCCTGACAGACTGATTCATTCACTCATTCATTCCTCACCCATTTACTGCATTCCTCCTTGGTACTGGGCATGAGACATAATTCCTACCCTCGGGAATTTCACAATCGAGTCAGCAAACAGACATGTGAACACTTCAAGTAGCTGCGAGATAAAACTGTATGTGTGAGAAATGAACGCACACTCTGCTACACAAGCTCACAGGGAAGAACAATGACTCTTGCCTTTGACTCTTTGACTACAGCCCCTTGCTTGGCTCTGCATGGGCTGGGTACCCACTCCTCTCTGTCCTACTCACTGAAGCCGGGATAATTTCCCAAAGCATCATTGCAAGGCCACTGTCACTAACGGGGACTTACCTGTGGCACTGGCTCCCACACAGGTATCTTGGTTCTGATTGTTGGAAAGTATTTGGAGCAGAGCACTTAAATGCTCTACTGCCAGAGAAGTCTAGCCAGAGGAATTTGATTATGCTGGCTCATCGCCACGTTCTTGAAGCAATATTACAGTGTGAGGGGGCGAGGCAGGGGCAGGGGCGTTTGTACCTTGCCAGAGAGGAAAGCCGGAAGAAATAACTTGAATGGGAGCTAGGAGGAGATAGAAGAAAGCAGAACACAAACCTTACCTACTTTATGGTTCCTCTTCAGACCAGGCCTTTTAAAATATGGTTGCTTTGATGCTCAGTATTTATACCATGCCCATATTAAAAAAAAAAAAAAAAGCGAGACACATGGTTCGCTCAAGAATTTGTTCTGATTCACAAATTTATATGAAAGTTAATCATCTTTGGTTACATAAAAATTAATCATCTTTGGTTTGTTTTAAATTAAAAAATAACATTTCATGAAATTAATTGAGAACGGTTTTAGATGTGTGGGTGCTTTAAATATACATATGCCTCTGAATTGAGATCGATTTTTAAAAATAATTGTTTCCAATGATAATAACCATCTCCTGGTTGTTCCAGGAATGACTATACTCTGTGGTTTTCTCAAATGGAATTTTCTTTGTACTAGGTAAATATTGAGACAACATTTAAGTTGGCTCAAGTCTGTCTATATTGACTGCAGAAAGCAGCAAATATCATGGGACAATACCAAAATGAAAGAGGGAATCTTGCAGTCATAAGATGGGGCATACACTTGAGATTGACTACCAAGATTTTCTCTTACTAACATAGAATAAAAGCACACACTAAGTCCTAGTAAGTTTGGGAGCATTTAATAGATAATTAAACAAAATGAAAGTCTCACATTCAGAAATATGACTTCAAATATAATTCTTTTAACTGCTGTTAACACTTTCCATAAAAATCCGATTTGCGATCATTTAATATATTATTATAAGGCATGTGGCATACAGTCCACCTTTATGTGACATTGTAAATGTCCTTATGGCTAGCTCTGCTCTTTGCAATGGTTTTATTAGAATGTTATTGAGAATTAAAGCAGATCCCAAACTCAAACACCACAGGCATGTGCAATAAAATATATTGTTAGTCTTATAATTTTAAAATAGAAGATGATATAAATCTGAATTTGCAAATATGTATCCAGTCTAATATGTGTATTGTTTCTATTTAATGAATACACAATCCAATTGAAGGCCATGCCTAATCTGAGAATGTAGGAGGAAAGAGAAGAATCAAATAAATGAAATCATCAATAAAAGACAAGAGCAGAATCCCTTCGTTCATCTCATGCTCGGTTCAAGTGTTTCCTTTATGACTGGAGCCGACATCTTTAAGTGCCCTTAAGAAAAGCTTCTTGCATACATAAATGGGCTGTACTAAATTAAGCCTTTCTGTCACAAACTTGAGTCAGGTTGTTTTGACTGCCATTTTATTATTTTTTTATATGAGCCTAACCAAATTTAATAGTTATCTTTATTTTAATTTATACTTTAAGTGCTTCCTTCATTCAGTAAAAAAGTGAAATTTCCCTCAGGCGAGAAAAAAAAGAATGATTTTCACCTTAGGTTCAATGCAGCATGTGCCATGATTATGACCGAGATGTTGTTCAATATGTAGGAAAGGTGATTAGGAAAACAAATTCTGTGCTATGCAAAGGACAGTGACATTTAACTTCCTACTGGATATGTTAGCCAATGGAAAATAATGAAAACAATGTATCTTCTGTAGGTTATTATGAATTAGTCCAGGTTTATTTTATTCATCTCTGAATTTTTTACTGAATTTGGTAAAGATCAGCTCTCCTAGGCACTTACATGCAACTTCTCTTTATGGTTTCTAAGTTACTCTTTCAAAATGAAATATTCAGAAACTTGGAGACACAAATCTCAAAGACATACTATATAATTACTTGGTAATGTTCTTACTATACTTGTTCTGTGATTTATCCCAGCTGAACAGGACTCTTTTTAACACTGTATTTGGTATATGTGGAATGGCAAGTAACATATTTCATGACTAGACAAAGAGTTACCGCAGACAATACTACACTGATACCAAAATACACATAGAGATGTGTATGGCTTTCTCACTTCAACAATTCCGATAAGTTTCCATTGAAAAGAAGTCTATTTTCTCTGTCTCCTAAAATTCTCGGTCACTCCTCTCCAGAGCTTCTTCCTTTGAACAGAGCCACATAGACTGGGACACATGACAATCAAGTCCCTGTACTGACTGACAGCACACATGTGGTTACCAGCTACTTATCACTGTGTGTGTGTGTGTGTGTGTCTATCTGCAAATATAATACATTTTTATTGACTCAAGAGGTAAATATATACAACTTTATCACACACCTTCTTCACCAAATATTTATTGACCACCTAAGTTGTGACATAACTGTATTTTTTTCTTTCCCCCCAAAAATGCAGATTATAAAACATTTTTTTATTAATTCCCCATAGTAATTAGGAAATATTGGTAGAAAGTACAGAGTATGACTGGTAGTAAAAAGGAAATTGGGGTCTGGCCTCAGCCTGGCCACCGACCACTTCTTGTGACTCTGAGAACTTCCCTTTGCCTGGGTTGGTCTCAACGGTTTCATTTGTATAATGAAGGAACTAGACCAGACAATTTCTTTAAAAAATCCCTCCAAGCACAAAATGCCACAGTTCCAAATATGGAAGTATTTTATAATGTTGGTAACTGGCAAAAATAGTACTTCTCCCAGAAGAACGAAATGATATTGATCTCATTTAGGTTATAGGCATTCCTATGTGAGAAGAAGGCAAATATCACACCTCCATCCACCCACTCAAGAATCTGAGAGTCTAGGCAAAGAGAAATCAGGCATTCACAGAAGTACTGTGAAAAAAAACAAATTTGAATGACCACAAACATTTTGCAAATGTAACGTGATATAAAATACCAATAGCAAATCATTGCTCCTTGTCTACAGTTGCCGGGAAATAAGAATTCCCAACTTGCAAACTATTACCTCTGCATGGGTCGGCCAAGGGTCCGATCCCCAGTGGCCTTTACAGTGTGGCCAACTAGAACCAACATCTGACCAATAAGTCTTTCTCTTAATATCTCCGTCAAAAACATCCTCAATAGGAAGTTAACTTCCTAAGAATGTCAACAAATGAAGAAAGTTGGCAGTCTGGGCTGTTGCCAATATTAGGCTTACAGGCAAAGAAAATAAATGGTGTGAATCTATCAAGATGTGGCAATTTCTCTGATATGTGACATCTGCTTTCCTGTTTCTTTTTCTTTCCTTTTTTTTTTTTTTTTTTAAATAAGAATGTAGTAACTGAAAACAATCATTTTTAAACTGACAAAAAACAGGACACATCCTCAGGGCAAATGGTTTCTAAGTCAGTGTTTGAATACAACATAGACATAAACCTTTGGCTGGATCACCGAATACTGATACGATTCACTTCAATGTTTTGGCTAGTATTTGGTTGGGCTGAAAGAATTCTTCCACACACACAATAAATTCTTATAGACTCAGAAGTTTAAATAAGCAAATAAGTAAAATGATTAAAGGATTCCATAAACCTACCATCCAGAGAGGAACACATTTAACATCTTGTCTATCTAGTCTCCTAAGTTGGACAGATACATTATATATATTACGTATTTATATGTATATTCATATCTCAAGTCCATCTCATACTCCAGATATCCCAAGGCGTCCCAAGAGCTGCACAGATCATTATGCTGGCACCCCTGTGCGCAAATCTGTGAGCTAAGGCACCCTGTTTGGGAAGCTCTACTCTACACTTCCGTAAGTTTGAGTTTATCGGAAACAAGCATCACTGACATGGCAGCAAAGAAGCTTCATTTCTTGGAAAGTCCCCATGTTTCTTACATCTGTCCCTCACTTCCACAGAGCTGGTATGAGTTCGACTAGCATAAGTTTAGCCGAAGTCTGCATAAATGGCGGGGAGCATAGAATTTTCTCACTGCCCCAGTCCCATTAAAAAAATAAAACCATTGTAATTGTATCCTTGCTAACCTGGATCTCTTCCTGCTTCCGCAGATACTTGCACCAGGATGGACAGGCCCAAATTTGTGGCCTTATTAACTGTGGTGCCCTAGGAGAGGAATGAAGGAATGTTTTCCCGAATAAGTCTTTCTGATGGCAGAAGTGGGTAAGCGGGTGCTGGAGGCTGGACCCGTTCACTTCAGCTCCAGGAACACAGGTGCCATGCACAGCAAAACCCGATGTGGCTTCTGTCCTCCAGGCGCACGCTGGTGTGGAAACTGACACATACATGAGTATAATCAACATGGGCAGCAGAGAGCGCCTCTCTAATTGGTTTGTGCTTCCCCAAATTCCTTCAGGGTAGGGACCGCATATTCTATCATTTGCCTTTCCTCAATGGGAAGCACAGTTTGGGGCCCAGAGGAGGTGCTGTGGGGCTCTTGGTTGGTGGACTGACTTGATGCTAAACTGCAAAGGCAGAGGAGATACATTCCCTTCACAGCCCCAGAGGTCTTTGGTTATGTTAATTACTCCTACCTTCCCCTAACAAATGGCTAGGGTGTCACAGCAAGAGGACCCAGAGGGCGCATTAATTGCAGTGGCCCATCTCATCACATTACTCTCACTATTCAAAGGTGTTTCTAATCCAAAGGCAAAATACAGTGTCTCCAAACTCCAGGGAAAGAACAGAGGAACACATGTTGTCAGTGGCAACCAAACTTAGCTTCATCATGAATCACTGTGGCCTCATTCTGACAGGTCCAGTTGCAGCCTAGCCCTAGATCACACCAAGCAGTGACTCAGCTACAATGAAACTTCGGATGCTATTTTTAAGGGGGGGGGCTCGCAAGGGGAAGGAGGGAGGTGTAGAAATGCTTTATTATTTTTTCCTGAATTTTCATAGCCTCAACTAAATCTTTACTTTGAGACCAGAATTCTGGAAAAGTTAACCTGCCCCTGAAGTTATGTAACCCATAGTTTACTTTTTATATCACAGTTTGCCCATTAAAGTCACAAACCATTTCCATGGCCAAAATTTGTTTTGAGTAAAATCGAAAAGTGTTCAGAAGGGTCTGGACACAAGGGAAGCAATTATGGTACAGTGGGAGGAACACTGGCTTAAGAAGCAGATGGTTCTGCAGCTTGTAAGTTGTGTCACTGTGGGACTGAATGGCCAGGATGTGGCCAGGGGATAGTGAGGCTGAGGTGGCTGTCCTGGATGGAGTCTCAGGGCGGGCCACCACGGGCATCGGTGGGTGTGCCTACCCTGCTAGCTCTGCACTTTGGATTGGTGAAGAAACCCCACCAAAGCCGCTTTAGGTTCCACAGACTTCAGTGCTGTCTTCTTTTTACTCTTGCCTTCCCACTGAAGGGGCTTTGCTGTTCCCACGGCTACCAACTGATTCCTGTGTTCATTTACTCATCCTTCTCTGGACTTTTTCCAACTGCTACCTTCTCTTGAGCAATTAGCACAGTGCACAAATTTCCAGAGTGGAGGCATGGTATTTTTGTGGAAAAGTAGGACAACGTCTTCCTCAAATGCACGTTCCTCACGATGATCGGAATTGTGTTTCCTCTCCTGGCATGGTCCCTGTCTTCTGGGGAACAGTCCCCCTACAGTGATTTTTGGCTTAAGTTCTTAGACACAAGCGATGGCTCAGAAGCCTCACCTCCCAGCGTTGTTGCGATTTCTCCTGCGGGTGTCCCTGTAACATCTTTGGGAGAGCAAGACATCCAGCTCAGAAGCGCTTTCATGAGGCAAAATCTAATCTAAAAACTCTTCAGTGGCAACATCTTTAAAGGTTAAACCATCCTGTGTAAACATGTGCTTGGTTCTTGGAGTAAGTCCTTTCCTATTTTTTCCAGAGCTAAGTCTTCCAGGCTGGAGGGCTTAGGAAGAAATAATGCCCAAATTGGCCCTACAGTGTTGAGTGGAAGTGGGGCACAAGAAGGGGGAGCCTCAGCATCTGCTGATAAATCCATTCATACCACAGTGACCTTGAACACCATAGTTCTTTCTGTAACACCAGGAAGCTCCAGCAGAAACAGAGGAGAGAACTGAGCAGAGCCCCAGCTCAACGCTGAGACTTCCCTGTGCTACACCACATTAATCCTAAGACCGAAGAGCTCATTAGCCAATCACTTTCATGAACAAACCCATCTAGCTCTGGGGACAGGAAGAGCAGAGACAGAGTGGGAGTAACTCTGACGTCATGCTCTGAAAGCTCGGCCATGAAGCCTCATTTTTCTGAGGTACTCATGGACACTGCAACTTCCTCCTCCTCAGCTTCTGGCCAGCAACAGGCCCTAAATTAGTTAAATTTAACTATAATAAACATGCTGCAAATGAATTATATTTAACTCTAACAGCCACCTCAGGGTTTGTCTGGAGATGAAATAATTTTAGCTTATGCTACCATACGTCCCCCAACTAAAGCAGAAAGTAATTACCTAAGGATTTACTGTAATGAGTTCACTGACACTCATTATTCATTATAGTGCGTGAACATTCCAGTCTTTTATACAGTCAGGCACAGACTGCACACTGCTGAATATATAGTCTTGAGTGAGCACAATAAGGACACTAAAAATAAAAAGCCACCTGATTTCAGTCTTAAGAATTAGTAATAATTATGAGAAGCCCTGGCTGAAACTTTACACCATCAGTAGAACTGGGCCTGCTAAGAAAATGAACAATGTGATAAGGTTTTGGAGCGATGACACTGCAGAGCAACGCTTAAAAAGTGTGCTTATTTAAAAAAAAAAAAGTAACTGGGCTTCAGTGCTGTGCATACTAATGAGAACTCATGTTTTTCTATCCATTAAAGCAGGATCCTACTCAGAAGCATTTGGTTAGGGGAAGAGTTTGTGTTTCTAAAAGTACGTACAAGTGATAACTTGCCCAAAATGCCATTCCTTATAAAATATTACGATATTCTACATTTCATTTACTCTGAATAATCTTGCCATTAAAAATTCTCATTTATCTAGTCACCCGTCGTGATCCATTGTGTATCAGTCATAGGCCAAGTACTATAAGCATAAAGAACAATAAGACACGGTTTCTACTGTCTAGAAGCTAAAAGTTTACTTAGCCCTGTAAGTAAATATTTCCCGAATTGTGATATCCACGATCGGGGGTGTACTGCCCGTTGAATACATATTATCTAGTCAGTATTGATATAAGTTATTTGGGTGGAGAAATCTAAATATGACTTGATCAAGGATCAAAGCAACTCTAGCCAGCTTTGGCCACTGAATGTCCTCTGTATACATTGTGCATTCTGGGCGGACGCACCCATGCTTGGCTGCATATATCATTAATACACCGCTGTTAACTTTTATATAAGGGTTTATATCTTGCCTCATTCTATGAAAATTTTAAGGAGGCCTACAAAAGAAGGTATACAATAAAATAATGTTTCAATAGGATAGAAATCAAGAATCAACATAAGAAATGGGATGTTACTGACACTTTTCTCACGTCAGACTCCATTTTGCCTGCTTCTTCCCCACTCCCATTCATAGGTCATGAGCTGTGCAAGCAGTTAAAGGGATCTGAAGGTGTGGGGTTAGAGGGAGGCACAAGGCGTGCTTAAGCCAACTCGGCCTCTTCTTCTCCTTCACCAGCTCCTCCACTAAGCCCCACTCTGGACAAGGTGCTGGGTGCTCTTGCAGGTGAGAAGGCGGTGCCGGCAGTCACTCCGCTTCACTCTCTGAATCTCAGGACCTCTGTTTGACATCAGGAGGCCAAATGACTAGCAGGGCAGGATTTGGAACCTCTTAACTTGGGCCTATAATATCACAGAACAGCATCAAAGCCCTCTCCTAATATACTGCAATATGATGAGGGAAAATATTAGCAAGTACAGGACTACTGAGATCCAGGAAAAGAGCACACAGCAGCAAGCCCTGGGGCTGAGGCATTCGGAGGCTCTCTCCAGCCACAGTGAAGGAAAAATGGTCACTTACGAAACCCTTAAGGTTAAATTTATCCTTATCTTGAGGCACACGAACTCTTGGTGCTTAATTTTTAAAACATTTCTCACAAAAGGTTTTATAGGCGGGACGGGGGTTTCTCTGGCTATTTGACCAGGGGACCGGGGGAATGGGGGATGGGCTGAGTGATAGTAATGGACAACCCTCAACAAGCTTACTATGGGACCTACAGTAGTAATTTTCTCTGTTTCTCAGGATCTGCTGATGGAAGCCGAAGGCACAATGTTCAAGTACTGACCACAGAAGGCAATGGCGAAGGAGGCCAGGATAACACATCTGCTCCATGTCAAGGAATGGCTCCCATTTTCCAGGACTACTTTCTTAGGAGAAAGGGAATTAACATCTGTTTGTTGTTTTCAGGGACTGCGCTAGGTACCTTATATTGCTTATTAAAATATAACCTTGAAAGCACTGTGCACTATTATCATCATTACAAGTGATTAAAGCCCTTGAGGCCTAGAGAAGTTAAGAAACTTGCTCAAGGTGGGCTGGGTGCAGTGGCTCACACCTGTAATCCCAGCACTTTGGGAGGCCGAGGCAGGTGGATCGCCTGAGGTTAGGAGTTCAAGACCAGCCTGGCCAACATGGTGAAACCCTGTCTCTATTAAAATACAAAAAAATTAGCTGGGCGTCGTGGCAGGTGCCTGTAATCCCAGCTCCTCGGGAAACTGAGGCAGGAGATTCACTTGAACACGGAAGGCAAAGGTTGCAGTGAGTTGAGATCATGCCATTACACTTCAGCCTGGGCGACAAGAGCCAAAAAAAAAAAAAAAAAAAAAAAAAAAAAAACCACACACACACACACAAAAGAAACTTGCTCAAGGTAACATAGCAATGAAGAGGTAAAACCTGGATTCAAACTTGGATATTCCTTCAAAGCCATTCATTTTTTGCCTCAGCTGTTTCTACATAAAGAATAACAAATGTTTTGCCTGAATTAAACAGTAAAAAACATCTAAACCTCAATACATTTAATTGAATGAAGTTCAGGAATTCACTTTCCCTCTGGTTTCTCTGGCTATTTGACCAGGGGACCAGCCATTTCAGTATCACATGGACACACACGGATAACCCTAACAGTGTGCTGGGTGTCCAACAGTCATTCCAAGCTTGAATTGGTACAGTATTATTCATATGAGCTGCTGCTGTCCAACAGCACAAGAGCGACAACAAATTAAATACTTGCTTATGTGGCTACTTATAAGATACATATAAAACAGAAAATAAACCTCACATTATAAGAAGTCATCACCCTTTATAAGTAAAATTCAACATAGCTGAAGCTACTAAACCCCACATCATCCCTTGAGGGAAGAAAGCCTCTCATCTGTTTTCAAATTTAAAAACCTCTCATCTGTTTTCAGACCTCCTATTTACTGTCGGTATGCACAGACTTCTGAAGGAGCTGAGCAGAGGAACGGTAAAGAGAACCTCTCTGATGGTGGGCATTAAAGGAAAGTGGGCTACGAAATAATAGAGCAGGAGATTGTGGAAAAGCTCAGCAGCTCAGGAAACCCACACACCACACACAAAATCCCACATCAATGTTAGAAAGTGTTTCTCTTGCTCTGAGAGTCGATCACCAGCAGCCAAAATATTTTTTGAGGAAAATAGCACCTGTCTTTTTCAACCCACTAAAGTTAAGATGTATTTACCCACTGCAAATGCAGCCAGAAAGAAATGTAAACTAACTGTTGCTAATATCTTTGCATGGCTGGGTCTCCACTTCCCCCTCTGTAAAATAACAGATTTGGACAGATTGTTCTAAGGGCTTATCCAGCTCTGATGTTCTAGAATTCTATGGGTTTAGCTGGATGGCTCCATGTTTGGTACTGATAGTCATTTTCTTAAGGGGTTATCTTTAATGCCAAATGATATCTTACTTTTTCCCCAAATTTTTATTTTGTTTATATTCACTTAGTTATATTTAACAAAGAATATAATCTTTTTTTTTTTTTTGACATGGAGTCTTGCTGTGTTGCCCAGGCTGGAGTGCAGTGGTATGATCTTGGCTCACTGCAGCCTCTGCCTCCTGGGTTCAAGCGATTCTCCTGCCTCAGCCTCCTGAGTAGCTGGGACTATAGGCATGTGCTACCACGCCCGGCTAATTTTTGTATTTTTAGTAGCGACGGGGTTTCACCATGTTGGCCAGGCTGACCTTGATCTCCTGACGTCGTGATCCAACCACCTCAGCCTCCCAAAGTGCTGGGATTATAGGCGTGAGCCACTGTACCCAGCCAAATATAATCTTTATTTTTAACTTTTATTTTAAGTTCAGGGGTACATATGTAAGTTTGTCATATAGAGAAACTTGTGTTATGGGGGTTTGGTATTCAGATTATTTTGTCATCCAGGTATTAAGCCTGGTATCCATTAGTTATTATTCCTGATCCTCTCCCTCTTCCCACCCTCCACCCTCCGATATGCCCCAGTATGTGCTGTACCCCACTATGTGTCCATGTGTTTGCAACATTTAGCTCCCACTTGTAAGTGAGAACATTCAATATTTGATTTTCTCTTCCTGTGTTAGTTTGCTAAGGATAATGTCCTCCAGCTCTATCCATATTTCTGCAAAGGATATGATCGCATTCTTTTGTATGGTTGCATAGTATTCCATGGTGCATATGTACCACATTTTCTTTATCTAGTCTACCATTGATGGGCATTTAGGTTGATTCCATGTCTTTGCTATTTTGAATAGTGCTGCAATGAATACACATGTGCATGTGTCTTTATAATAGAACAATTTGTATTCCTTTGGGTATATCCCCAGTAATGGGATTGCTGGGTCAAATGTTAGTTCTGTTTTTAGGTCTTTGAGGAATTGCCATACTGTTTTCCACAGTGGTGGACCTAATTTACATTTGGATATGATCTTAACCACATTTTAATTATTTTGTCTGTCTGTCTTTGCCTCCAGTGTCTAGCACTGTACAGGCCTGGTATACAGCAAAGCTATCATGTACTATTTATTAAAATAGCACTGCTCTCTGTCCTTGCAACTGGAAAGTTTCCTGGAACTTCAGGCATCATATAGTTCTTCCATAGTCAGGCTGGCTGCTCTCCTGACTTGAACTCCTTGGGGGGCATGTTGGTTGCATTTCTTTCAACTCAAAGCAAATTCAGGGACCTGCAGTGGTCATTAACCAGCAAGAGTTTACTGAGCATATTTCTGTGCCTTACACTACATAAAAAGCAAAACAAACAAACAATATTATTGACTCTTAGTTATGTTTCTTTTAGTTAGGAAATAAATATTCTAAGTCAGTTGAGGGAGTTACTGGATTCTTCTTTACATAGCCCACCATTCCTGGCACTAAGCACCACACACATGAGGTACCCAGTATTTCGGGTTTAGTTGAGTTCAATGAACCGATAACTACCATAGTCTTTTCAAGTGCAGCACCCTAGACCTGTTATGCTATGAATCTTCCCTTTCTCCTTCCAGATCCTACCATGGACCCAGAGGTACCTCCCTTCCCCGGGTCTCTTCAATGCCAGGGCCTGTGCAATTACAGCCACCTCCTCTCCAAACCCTCATGACATTCAGCCACATCACCAACTCCTTCCACACAAGAAAGGGTGGAACTGTCCTAAAAAGGAAGCAGAAAGCTCTTACCTCCCGCCAAGAAGCTGCCCAGTAGTTGGTAGTAACTGGCTTCTCACTTACCAATTTGAGTCCTTCCAGGGTCTGTTTTGTGAAAGGATTAAAAAGGCAATACTATACAGTTAAACCTCAAAGGAATTAGTTGAAATTTCCATTATCTTTTCAAATGGCTAAATGCATCTCAGCCCCTTATGTTTCCAGAAATTGTTTAGAATGTACTTCTCTCTATCCCAGGTCACTGACATGTCTGCTCCGGAATACGTGGTTCTGGCTCAGACAACCTGATCTGAGGGGAAAATAAATACGATAGAAACATAAAGCTTACTACCTTATTATCAAGCAGTTAGAAATCACCTCATCCACACACACCCAGGCCTCTGTGTCTCTCTGACAGTCTCCTCTCAAATCTTTCTAGAGTCTGTGAGACTACATCTCCGAGAAATGCTTCCTGTTTTGAAGACGGAGCTGCATCATGACCTCCGCACGCCTGCCCAGTCAGCACACCCCAGCATACTTGCAGCTATGACCCATGTGCTTAACAACACTGCAAGATGCCAGCCTCAGCCACCTCTGGAGAGAGCCCACAGAACCATGGCCCCTATTCACCCATCTGTGGACCATGCTGCTTGTCAGTGGAGGCTCCAGATGTCAACTCTCCAGGGTAAGCCATCAGTCAACATCCTGGCCATCGGAGTTTTTGGGTGAGCATCCTCAGGACAATGGTCGCATGTGACTGCCCAGCTCTACTTAAACACATTTAGTCCCTTCACAAACAGCCTGTCCTTAGAAAGCTTTCTGTGAGGAGCTGAAATTGACCTTTGATAACTTTCTTCCCACTGGTCTTTGTTTTGCCCTGAAGCAACAAGTATACTCCCTTTTCTCTTTAAAACAACAAATAAAACAAACAAAAAAACCCCTCAGCATCACCGTATATGGAAGGATACAGGAAACCACATGAAGAGAACTGACAGGACCAGAGTAATAAAAATAAAGTATCTTTGTGAACAAGTGAAGGAGCAGAAACAAGACTTCTAATCGCTTCTCTGTCCAGCTGCCCTTGAGCTACTGAATGATAGACCCATAGGACTCTTCAGAGATCACAGTTATATGCCTCTGCTGAGGAAGGGTCCGCATTGGTGCTCTTAAAGCACAGAGAGGACCAGGATGAGATCCATCCTCAACATCTCATGTCCTAAGAAGAGAGACAGACCAGTCTAGAAGTAAGCATAACACAATGTCCACTTCTTATTCAAGGAACTTACAGTCATTGATTATAGGATACTTTGTGCTTTTGAGATGATGCTTTTAATGGATTAATTATTCATTTAAAACAGAAGTGGAGGAAATCAAGGGAAGTCAGCTTACTATCTTATTATCAAGCATGAGGTCTGGATATAACCTGCAAAATCACTGGCGTAAGACCAAGCAGAATCTGGGTGAGGGATCCATGCCCAAGGCCTGGAAGCCAGTTCCCGGGGTGGCAGGCAAAGGCCTCGGCTCCCCTGGCGGACCCTTGATGTAACACTGGCTGCCCTGAGAGCATTTTCTAAGTGAAAATGAGTCAAGGGGGTCCACTTGATTCTCAGCCACTTGGATAGTCTTTGACTTCCCAGCCCTTTCTCTCCTCTCCAGCACAGGGGAGTTCCTATTTTCAGCATAAAATTAGCATAGAGATGAACAATTTCAAGGAGCAGAGAATGAATTGACACAGGAGACATTAAGTTTTCTGTTTCTAAAATGAAAAAGTTTTCCTTTTTCTTTAAAACCCCAAAGCTGCCACTTAATTTGTGTTCAGATTATACTTTCACTGCAGAGCTGCTAACAGTGGGACACTGTTCAGGGGGGCTGAGAGGGCCGGGGGGGCCACAGATCTGAGCTGTGAACACAGCCATCTACTGTGGGGACATTTAAGCACCTGCAGGCCATGGCCCTGGCCAGCGTGCATCCATCCTTTCTGCCTGCAGTAAAGACACCAATGCAGCCCAGGAGCGCACAGTAGTGCTGAGTACATCTTCCCTGGAGATCTACAGAGGAGGACCTGGTCCTGCTCACCTCCATGTCTGTCTCTGGCTCCCCTCATATCATTTCAAAGACATCTTCCTTGTTCTTTTGGACAGGATTTCTCTTCATCTCTCTTCCCACTGGAAAAATGATTCTAAATAGCTGGACTGGGACGAATGACAAATCTGCCATGGAGCCCGCGCCACCCCTTCTTCCACACCAACTTTTGTCTTTTTTTAGGTTTTCTCACATCTCTCCTCTCCGCTCTTTTAAGCTCTCAAGTCCTCTCCACTTTTTCTTTAGTGGATTGCTTCTGATCTCATCGAAACACATTCTCTGAGTCATTAACAATACGAAGCACTGAAGGAAGCTGTCTGCTGGGGGCCCCAAAGGCAGGCCCTGTCCAATGCTAATGTCAGGGCTTTTCAATGAAGGGAGCACAGAACGGCTTTGAACAATGCCAGATCTTTAAGGCAAATGATTCCACCCAAACAGATTTTGGGAAGAATTTTTTGAAAGTTCAATCATCTGATCCCACTGCTAAATGTTTAAAACAGCTGAAAACGAAAGAGGTTTTATTTGTGCCAAGCTGGCTAAGATACTCCCTCCATCGAAGAGCCATTCGGTACCCAGGGGCGCTTGTTTTTAATGCAAAGGGAATGGCTATTGATTATTATATATATGGGAAATGAGATGTAAACATTCATCTGCTACAAAATCTTATGACTGTGAACCGTATTATTTTAGACACTGTGAAAAACTGGACATAGAATCACCTACTTTTGAGAGTTGTATGTGACTAAAACAAAAAGTGTTTCCCAAATGAAACTGTAGCACGTGGAGGCAGCACAAGGTAACAGGCTCCTAAAGCACCATCACTGCCTCCAAGATGCTATCATAGAATTTATTAAGTACTTACTATGCGTCACGCATTGTTCCAAGAGCTTTACACAAACTAATTTAATCCTTACAATAATCCTACGAGCTTGGGAGTATTAGGTCTGCTTTAAAGTGAAGTAAACTGGGGCACAAAGAAATTATAACCTGCCGAGGTCACACATGGCCAGCAAGTAGCAGGACCACCATTCAAACCCAGGGATCTGATCTGAGAATCTTCCCTCTTGACCACTGCACACACCAATTCTACATTGCTGGCTTCTCAATGAAGGGCCTAAAAATTGACTAATTTGCATAACTAAGATAATTATAGTTTTGATAAATAACTGAAATTAGAAGTTCGTCTCTTCACACACATTTGGATGAATCTAGAGACACCTGTCCCTCAGTTCAAACGGTAAAGCCAACAAGGGGAGTGGCCTTGGTAGGTAACGCCTCCCTCCACGGCTTCATCCAGAGAAGGATCAGGGAAGGCTCCTTGCAAATGCAAGCGGCAACATGACGACGCTCCGGAAGCCAGCAGTGTGGGTGACTATTTTCACGTTGCTGTTTGAGTGAGTTTAACATATAGCACAGAGGTGTATTGAGAATGATTGTCAGATTTCATAAATGACATTCTGCTACTCATGGGGGAAGTCCCTGCAAAACTAAAGTAATAACATGCATGTAGAACTGTAAGAATAATATTGTCTGCAATGCACTGCAAGGATGGGAAAATATAACAAATGAATAGAACAGTATGTAATAAAAGAGCTGACAAAGAAAAAAAGAATGAAAAAACCCCAACTTTCTGAATTTAAAAATACGTTAGGTGGAAAACCCACGGTAAAAAGTCCATAAAAATTACAGTGGTCTAGATCCATGTCAAAGATAAGCCTAAGATGAAATCTAAGCAAAACAAGAGGAAATATTTTTCCTTTTCTTTTTCATTCAATGTAAAATACCCTTGTGTCCAGTCTAAGGTCAACCCTGCTCACCCTCCTCCAGTGTGGGGTCCCAGGATGTCTTACCTTCTGAGGAACGCTGCACCTCTCCTCTGTCTCTCTCTTACATAGTTACCTCTCCTACTCTGCTGGATCCTTCTACTGACTTCTACACACTCCGACGTTATTACACTTTTACGAAACTTCTCTTACTGCACGCAACCTTTCCAAGCACGGCCTTGTCTCTCTTCTTCCCTTGAGGTGTCTACTTACTATCTCCATTTCTTCTCCTCCCACTTCATCTTCAACCCACTCTAATCTTGCTTCTGGCCTGCTGAGTGATCATTTCTCCCCACAGACACCAGTGACCTCTGTTGCTAAATGCAATGGCTTTTTGTTGATCATGTCATTGGCTCTTCAGTGACGTTGGCTACTCCCGCCATCTTGGAACCTACTACCCCTGGCTTCCAGTGCTCGCACACCCTGGCTCTTCCTCACTCCTGGCTCCCCCATTTCCAGGCAGATTTGCTCTCTTCTCTCTGGCCACTAAGGGCCCTAGTTCCATAAGATTCATGCAAAGCCCCTTGCTCTTCTCACTCCATGCTTCCTAGTCCACCTTCTCCATACTTCAGTTTCAAACACATTCTCAGTGAAGATCACTGACATTTATATGCCAGTGTCTGTGTTTCCTGTAAGCTCCAGACTGTTTCAAACTATCTGTGCAATGTGGTAACTTCAGTGCCTCCAGTAAATCTCAAGGCCAATGTGTTTAAACCCAAATCTCAACCAGTTGTGTCCTTAACAACAATGGCAGCATCATCCATCTGGTTCCATAATCAGCATCATCCCTCTTCCCTCATGTTCAACCAAGTAGCAAGCTATGGAAGTTTTGGGTTTTATTTATTTTGGGATCTGCTGACTTATCTCTATCCCCTCGCCACAGCCTCAGTTGGAACAACCTGTTGCTTGTGTACCTGTGCTGTAGCCTCCCACTGGTTCTGTGGCCACAGTCTTCCCCTTCAGTCCCCCTCCATAGAGCAGCCAGAGTCATGTTTTTGGAAACCAAATCTGATCATGTGACATTCCTTGCTCAAAACATTCCTGGGGCTTCCTATTGCTCTTGGTAAAGTGAGAGATCCCTACATGGTCAAAAAGGTCCAGTGTGGTCTGGCTTTAACCCTGTTTCAGCCTCAACACCGTGTCTCCCACTTTTCTAGCCACACTGGCCTTTCCAGGGCTCTGATCCATAGATTTCTTTTCCTGCCAGGGAGCTTTGCTTAGGCCACTCCTTGGCTTTGAATGCTCTTCTCTCCTCAGCCCCACACTCAACCTTGACTCCACTGCTCACTGTTACTTTTTTTTTTTTTTTTCTGAGACAGGGTCTCACTCTGTTATCCAGGCCAGAATGCAGTGGTGTGATTATACCTCACTGCAGTCCTTGACCTCCTGGGCTTAGGTGATCCTCCCCTCAGCCTCCCAAGTAGCTGGGACTACAGGCATGTGCCAATCATGCCCAGCTAACTTTTTAATTTTTTATAGAGATGGGGATCTCACTATATTGCCCAGGCTGGTCTCAAATTCCTGGACCCAAGCTATCCTCCAACCTCGGTCTCCCAAAGTACTGGAATTACAGGCGTGGGCCATGGTGCCCAGCCTGCTCACTGCTCTTAAAGCATCAAGTTGCAGATGCTTATTTCAGCTGTCACTCACATCTACATGTGTGATTATTCCATGAAAGTTAATTTCCCCTCTAGTCTAGACTGTTGCTCTTTGAGAATATCAGCCATGTCTGCCTTTGCTTTCCATAGTGACTACTGGCTTAGCAAACGGTGGACATTCAACTGAATAAACAAATGCATGAATGAAAGAAAGAACGAATCAATGAAGGGAACAAGCAGATTGTGAGCCAGAGAGGGCAGGATTGGTGGATGGCATTCTCTTTGCACTTCATCATGGAGCACAAGGCTAGGCCCACCTCCTCTAACACAGGTGGGACACAGTCTCGAACGTAAGAAAGAAAGTAAAAGAGGGAAGGGAGAGGATGGTTAGTAAAGTGGGTTTCACAACCTACTTTAAAAAGTAAATGCCCCAAAGAAGGGGTGCATTGTAAAGTTCCTTCGAATAACTAACACATGAAATACCTGTGAAAACCTCAGGAGGATTTAGGCAGGATGAAATTGTGTCTTCCATGTACCTTGCCATGTTTATATTACAGTTCCTTTAACACATGTTTGTACCTTGTTCTTTATATGCTGGTCTCCTTCAACTAGACTGTACATTACTTGGAGGCAAGAACTATGATTTTTCTCCACTAGTATGTAGCATTTAAGTGACTCTGGGGTCCAGCATAGCTCAGGCATTCTTAAGTGTTTTTTGATGAATGACTTATAGATAGAAAAATAAATGAATGGATAAATGGAGAGACAGGCATCAAAAACAAAAGCTCCCCTCTTTACAACCATGTGGATGGATAAGAAGCTGAAACAGTATATGCCAAAGGCATTCCAGTGCAGGGAAACAAGCAATGGGCTGAGAATCAGAGGGTAATTTTCTGCTCACCTGACTGTCAGCTCACTGTACTGTGAGTTCCTCAAGGGATGGCAGGGCCTTTTTTATTTGTCCTTGTGCAGAGTGAACGTGAGCTCTCTTCTCATCCCCCTTAATGTAGTTACCAAAGGAATCAAAGTCTAGTCTAAGCCCCTGCACTGACGACCAGGTCTAGACTTGGCTGGAAAAACGTCATTTCTCTGGACTGAAAATGAGACAATAGCACTAGATGACCTCCAAGATCTTTTTCCCAGCTCTGACATTTGATGAATCCACAATTAACCATGTGAACTAGCAGAGAAAGGCTGGGGACAGCCAGGACTTAAGCAGTTGCACTAATCTCAGTGGGACATATATGACTTTGAAAAACCTTCCATATCACAAATCATATGAGGTACTGCTACGAATGGTAAAGGAACGACTGTAGTCCAATACGGGCACTGGGCATCAAAGTCTCCCAATACATAACAAAGCACTATCAGGAACAACTGTAAAACACAGGGGCGAACATTCGTGTTGGGGCACCTGGCAGCTAAGGAGATAGTAATTCAAATAAAACATAAATTGGATATGAGCATATATCAAATGTTTGTATTTTCAGGGTCTGTGGAAAGGATATTAAGCCATTTGACACAAATTTAAAATTATCCAGTAACTTGTGTTATTGGGGTGGGGGGAAAGATGCTTCATTTCTCCTAGAATTCATCTCCTTGAAAATTTCTACGACAGAAATCCAGTCATACATTTTGCTAATCATCTACCTAATTCTAGAAAAGATTAGTTCTTCGATGAAAAACTCTTGTAACTTCCCTCCAGTTTATAAAACATAAATGCCATCATGGCTATGACAATAAAATGCTGTGCCACATACATTTCTTAAAGAGGCAATGTATGAGTAGACATGAAATGCAGTTTATGTAGTTAGGGTATACAAGTGTATACTAGAGTGCACACTGGTATACTCGTGGGACTAGAAGGGTACATTTGAATAGCTCAGTGGTCACCCCCTTGAAGTACCCATATGTTTCTGGAGTTTAGTTACTGGAGATAAAAAGTCTTTGAAATATTATGTGTTAATGCGTCCAATCTCTGCTAAGTAATAACAATAATAATAATAGTAACAACCACCAATGGATATTGAGCAATTATTTTGTGCCAGGCACTGTTCTAAGTTCTTTTTTTTTTTTTTTTTTTTTTTTTTTTGAGACAGAGTTTCACTCTTATTGCCCAGGCTGGAGTGCAGTGGCACGATCTCGGCTCACCGCAAGCTCCGCCTTCCAGGTTCAAGCGATTCTCCTGCCTCAGCCTCCCGAGTAGCTGAGATTACAGACATGCGCCACCACGTCCAGCTAATTTTGGACTTTTAGTAGAGACGGGGTTTCTCCATGTTGGTCAGGCTGGTCTTGAACTTCCCACCTCAGGTGATCCGCCCGCCTCGGCCTCCCAATCTAAGAGCTTTTAATATGTTATCTTATTTCCAATCTTCACAACAATTACGAGGAAGGCATTGTTTATGACTATTCCCCACGTCATAGAAGAGGAAATT